>NC_133509.1:117415000-118040000 GCF_049354715.1 Callithrix jacchus
CATCATTAAATTCATAACATAGAAGGAGCAAAACTGAACGTATAGTATTATTTAGAATAAAAAATAAAGTAACAATGTATTCAGCTGTAGGTTTCATGGTGGCTTTAATAGCTAATATTAATATTATTATGAAAGAAACCTTTACTGTATATTAGTACGTCTTGTGTTTAATATGCCACAATGGAAGGTCTTAGCTTGGGAACTGGGATGGGGAAATGCTGATGATACAAAAATATTTATTGTTGTATCTCTGCCCTTTTCACAAAAGATAAATACATTGAACACCTTGACAAAGTCTTCAATGTATCTGAAGCAATGAATTCTCCATTTTTCAATGACTACAAAGTAAATTTATATTAATAACTTTAAAATCACAATTTACCACTTGATGGATAGAAGGGGACTTTGATCATTTTTCTTCTTCAAGGCATTACATGATTTGTCCAGAGTCATATGTTTTAGAGACTGAGGTAAGACTGAGATTCAAGTGTTCACTGTGCTAATTCATGTCACCTTGAAACCACTGAGGTAGCAAATCTGCTATTTTAAAAATAATAAACAACATGTAATTCCCACATAATTTCTATAAATTCTCATAGTGGAACAAATGAGCTACGTTTTCTGAATTGTCAGTTGTTCTTAGAATTTAAAGTTATGTAAGATTGTCCTCTGGCATCAATAAACAACAGAATCTTCACTTCTGGATGTATTACTAATGATAAACTACTGTGTAACTTATATTTTAAGGTACATGATATTTGAGAGAACAAAGAGTTTATTTCATGGTTTCCTTTTTTTTTGAGATGGAGTTTCGCTCTTGTTACCCAGGCTGGAGTGCAATGGCGCGATCTCGGCTCACCGCAACCTCTGCCTCCTGGGTTCAGGCAATTCTCCTGCCTCAGCCTCCTGAGTAGCTGGGATTACAGACACACGCCACCATGCCCAGCTAATTCTTTTTTTGTATTTTTAGTAGAGATGGGGTTTTGCCATGTTGACCAGGATGGCCTCGATCTCCTGACCTCGTGATCCACCCGCATCGACCTCTCAAAGTGCTGGGATTACAGGCGTGAGCCACCACCCCCGGCCCATGGTTTCCATTTTTATCTTCCCACTCAATACCTGAAACTAAGTTTTGCTTTATTTTATTATTTAATTTTATTTTGTCTTTGGAGAAGTTCAATATTATTTTTCACTAATAATAAATATGAACACAATTCAATGCTATTTGTTTTACTTTCTTAAATCAAATCCTAAAAGAATAAAATTCAACAATGAAGTTATTTGTTAGAAGTGGAAATACAGTGTAGTCAGCCATTCTTCAGAAAGTGATCTGGAAGAAGAAAAAGGATGGGCATTATGAATCAGTGTTAAAAGCATTAGTGAAGAAACATGTCCCATTTCCCCCCATACTAATGGCATAAATGTGTTCGTGATTGTGGTGACAGTCATTTCTCATGAGGCTAATAGCTGCAATATGTGTCCAAAATGATTCACTGCCATTCCTACTTATGTGCAAATTATTCCTTTTAAGTGTCAGTCTTAGATACTTCATTCCCCTTAAATGTATAAATTTAGTCAATTCTGTTTGGTACAAAATTAAGGGAAGTAAATACTACCCTCCAGTAAACTATAATCTTGTGAGGCTGCAGAAATCACAGCCCTCTTCTTCATATATTTAAATAAAATCCTCCTCCATTCTCTTCATGACACCCAGAGGAGTTTGAAAATGTGACAAGTCATGGAATCAGGTCTTAAAAGAAGATCTGCTTCTTGCTGATGTGTTGAGCCAATTTCCCTTCCTACTCAAGAACAATGTGGTCACAAATGCCAGCGCATAAATTAGCCCTGAGTGTAGGAGGAAACACTCCCCTGCAAGCTGACAGAGTATCACCCCAAAATATCTCTGATAGCTTATAAATAAGGAAGTCTGTTTCTCTGATCCAGTACAGGCAATAAAGTGTAGCAGAAGGATGAGTACTTCAGAGACTGAGAGTCTAAACTAGAGTTAAAATCCTGATCTGCTGTTTTTTTATTTGTGTGATCTACCACAAATCAACTAACTTCTCTGAACTTCAGTTTTCCTCATCACAAGTCTTTAAACATATATAAAATTATTTACCTTACAGTGTAGTTGTAAAGAATAAATAATATAATGTTTATAAATGTTAGTTGTTATACCAGTTTTTCTCCTTTCTTGTGCCATATTGAGAATGTTTCTTGCAGTAGAGTCTAGAATGGCAAAGATCAGTATAAGAAAATTCAAGAATTATTTCCAAAATAATGCTCCTATGACTACTATTTACCAACTGTTTATTTTATGCTGTTGGATAAGCAAACTTTCCAACATACATTTATTCCTCACAAAAACCTATGATGTAGTATTCTCATTTCACAGTAAAGAATGTGCAGGTCAGAGAGGATAGAGTCTGACTTATTGTCAATTAAGACATAATTTAAAGATGATTCTATAGATATTTACTGAGCCTGACATGTGCCAGGCAATATATGCTCAGGGCTAGGATACACTTGGGAAAATAAAATACAGAAAGTGTCAGAGCTGTACATTCCTGTGGGAAAGACAGAGCACAAACGAGTCAACAACTTATGATACACAGCAACTGAAAGAAAGAGTTAGCCAGGGATAAAAATACTACTGCTAATAATAGAATAAGGACCTTTGCAAGGTTAAAGGTCAGAAAGGCCCAAGCCTATCACAAAGATACCTGAGGCAAGAGGGAAAGAGAAAAGATTTCAGATCAGAAGCTACCCTTTTGGCTTTAATTGGACCAGTTTCATTGGAGAATGCCAGAAATCTCTAGGCCCCAACCTTTTAGGCATAGACAAAAATGGCTTTTCTATATTATGTGAAAGATATGGGCATCACAGGGACACACAGTCATGCGGACCTGATTCACTGCTCCTTTGCTGCTACTAAATTTCAAACGCTCAGCCTGCAATCAATGGTGCTCATTTTCCAGAGAGCATGGATTATAACTATTTCCATGCAAAGCACTTTTCACACAATAAATGGGACTTTTTCAGTCGGCTGTCCACATTTTAATCTTGGTAGCTGCCCTCTGTTCTTGGGCCTTTTCATTTGTCTTTTGTCTAGGTTACTGATTTTTTTTTAAAAGTCATTTTTCTTCCTTTTTTTTTTTCTTTTTCCTTTTGTGCAGACATGCTGATCAGCCAGCAGATGCTCCCCTCCTGCACAAAACTGAGCAGAGGTGTCCCGTAGCTTGAGTTATCATCAGTTTCCAGCTAAGCCAGCTGTGGAGGATGGCAAAAGCACTCATTGACACTCAAGGTTTTAAAGAGCAAAGTGCTACCAGAAGAGTCTTTCAAATTCTCAGATATATTTTGACTCATATGGCACTCTATTGCTGAGAAATATTTAGAGTGAATCTTCTTGGTTTATTACAGGGTTGCTGGAGAAACACAGGATCCTCAGGCAGGAGGTTAACAGATGAAATATAAATGAAACACTGCATGATTAGTCAGAAGAAAAACTCTACATGCACATACAGTCAAATGGTTCAGAACTCCGTTGCAGAAGGCAGAGAGATCTGATCCAGGTACCTGGCTTCTCCAGAGTTGAACTGTTTATAAATTTGGGCAAGTTACTTCACAGTGTTACAAGAATGAAATGAGACAATTCCAAAAATACTTAATTGCCTTTTGATTTAAATTAAATTTATCAAGACATAATGTGTCTAGCATTCATATCAGCTGGTATAAGAATCTTTCATTCTACATTCCATTCCCTCCCACCAAATTATTGCTCCAATGTGACCAGTAATAAGAAGCTCTGAAATGTATCACATAAAATTGCTAGCATAGTGACAGATCAATAATAATTTCTCAAAATTTTTAGTATTCTAACATTGTCCTAAATATTATTCATGACTACTGCTATTAAAATACCAAGTGACAAGAAAAATGATGGCTTAAGATCATCATGCAGTCTGTGAATTGCATATATGGAAAAATTTTTGAATATTTGTGTAATTATCTAAATAAAGTACCAGAAATGATTCATAAAAATGTTTACTTACTATGCTATCAACTTTTATCTGATCTCTTAATCTCTCATCTAAACTTGGTTTGTCTTCATCACTATTAAGTTATTTTAGATTTTTAAATAAAGTATGGAGATATTAAGACCTGCATTCCAGCAATATGCTTCCTGCTAATTGTGAAGAAATTGAAAGCATGATTTGGAGTCTCATCTCACTCTGCCAGTTTTCAGCAGAGAAATTGGCCATTCCGTTTCTCAGTTTCTGAATATTTATTTTAGAAATAACAATCCCTGCCTACCCCTGAGATTTGGTATGAAGATGCAAAATGACAGTGGATCTGAAATTTTGATAGTTCAAAATTAGTTAGTTCTCTTAATCAAAACAAAATGATTTACCTTACTCTCAGGAATAAAAACAAATAAAATATCTACTAAGATGGTAATCCCATTAATAAATAACTACACATAACAGGCAATCAAAATATTGTTTTGTAAATGTTTTCTTTTGCTTGGTGATAAGTTTCTTAAAAATTGGGGGTTTTATTTCTCCCAATGCCATTCTGGGATCTATACATTTTACTGCTGTTACATGGGCTAAAAGCACCAGGTGAGACAGGTGAGAGGTATGTTTTAAAAAGAGAAGATAGCTGCATGCAGCCCTGCAAATAAACCAAAATAAACAAATGAAATTTCTTTGAGAGAGAGAGGGAGTGCATATGTGTATAATTTTACCCTAGGAAATTAAAATAAAGGCTGGCTTTTTGGCAATTAGGAAATTCCTTTTATAGAGGTAGTATTTTCAGATGATATCCATTTGTATATTAGTATCATGATTTTCAGATCCTTTTACAATAACAGCTTCAGTTATGCATAGTTTGAGAAAAGAGAAGACATAAAAGACTACAGACTTTAAAACATGAGAGCAAACCTTTTAACTTTAGCTAATAGCAGGGAAATGCTCAGTAATAGAAAACATAAGTTCAAATCAATGGAAAAACACCAGTTAAAAGACAGTTAAGGCTAGTCAGCAGTAACAGAGGCTTTGAAGAAATAAATTATATAGTTGGGTGCTACATACTTTGTCTGCATATGTCTTAAAACTAATGTTTGTAAAGAAAACAGCCTCATGAAATATAGCCTCTCCTAAAGGCATATTATTAAAATCAGTTTCAACTTGAAAATAATATTAATTTTAATCAAATTGATTTATATTTTAAACTAGTATGTAAAAGTGCCAAATATATATGATATGCACACTCACTCCCACACATACACTGTGATCTGAGGTGGAAAACCCAGTGTGGGGAAAAGCTAAAAGGAAGAGTATGTAAATCCATGGGATTTGTTTCCCCCTTAGTAAGATATAAATAAATCTCTATTCAAAGACCATTTAGGTTTCTGAAGGTCCCATCTCCAGTGTCTGTGGAGCAGTGATGGGCTGGGTGATTACAGTACTTCTAGCGTCCCATGAATAATTATCTCTGTCCGAAGTGCTTGCCAGCATGACCCGTCTTCATTTCATTAAGGAAAAGAAGGACAGGCTGGAATTGGCAATGGCAGAATTCATTTATCAAATTTTAATGGAGAAGCCACTCAGGAAGGGCGGGCTTAATGAGATATTTCTGAAGAAATTAGCCAGTTTCTATTAAAGGGCCATCTCCTCTCTGTCCCTGGTAGTGATGGATAGCAGGGACACTGGCATGGGGAAACTTCCCACCCTCCCCTTTGCTTTGCTTTTTTGAGATGCATGATCATTTTTGGATGATCAATCTCACAAATGCTTGAATGAATCAAGCAATATCGTAAAGTAAAATCAAATTTTAACATAGAGAAAAGATACTGATATTATTTTCTGGATTTAATTTATGGAGAGAGACATACCAGCATATTTAGGCTAGCCAGTATCACTAAAACTGCTCATGCCCCAATTCTGCAAACAGGAAGTTATCTCTCACTTTTGCTATTTTTCTTGTTGTTGTAAACATACTCTTAGTTTGGAGTAAATGCAACCAATTTATTGCAGAATCCCTTTTTCAGAAATTTCTAAAGGTGCCAAAAATATTTAATTGCCTTTTGATTCAAACTCATTTTATCAAGATATAATGTGTGTAGCATTTGTATCAGCTGATATCAAAATATTTCATTCTATATTCCATTCCCTCCACTGCATTATTGCTCCAATGTGACCAGCAATAAAAAGTTCTGAAATGCATCAAATAAATGTAAATAAATAATTGATTATGTGGCTGAAATATCACTATTGTTTTCCTACTGGAAAAGGAGATTTATGCTGGTGTTAAAAAAAATTGACTATTTAAATTTAGCAGAGTTTATCTGAAAAAAGAATGTTTCACAAATTATGCAGCAATCAGAGCCAGGAGAGATTCAGCGAGCTCCCTGACACAATGCAGGCAGGAAGTATTTTTAGACAGAAAATGGAAGCCAACTACTAAAATACAGCAGTCCCCCCTTGTCTGCAGTTCTTTTTCCCAAGGTATCCACAATCAACTTTTGAAAATATTAGATAGACTATTACAAAAATAAATGACTCATAATTTTAAAATTGCCCATTGTTCTGGGTAGTGTGACAAACTCCTGTGCTATGCTGCTCCATCTCACCTGAATGTGAATCATCCCTCTTTCCAGTGTATCCATGCTGTTGACACTACTTTCTCGTTAGTCACTAGTAGCCCTTTTGGTGTCAGGTCTACTGTTGCAATATTGCAATGCTTGGGGTCAAGTCATCTTTATTTTACTTTACATTGGCCCCAAACTGCAAGAGTGGGACAATTCAGATATGCCAAAGAAGTGGTAAGGCACTTCTTTGTGAAAGCACATCTTAAGTGAAAAGATGAAAGTTCTTGACTTAATAAGGAAGGAAAAAAAATATATGCTGAAGTTACTAAGATCTATGATAAGAATGAATTTTCCATCCATGAAATTGTGAAGAAGGAAAAAGAAATCTGTGCTAGTTTTGCTGTCACCTCAAAGTGTAAAAGTTACAGCCTGGTATGTAAAATGTGCTTAGGTGAAAAGGAAAAGACATTAAATTTGTGAGTGGAAGACATGGATAGAAACATGTTCCAAATGAGGGTTCAGTACTATGCAAAGTTTCGGGCATCTACTGGGGATCTTAGATTGCATCCCTTGAGGCTAACAGAGTGGTCACTGTAGCTTGATTGGTTACAGCTCAGTATTTCCTTTCTTTAAACATGGTCTGATCAGTTGGAAGCCTGTGATTGGCTGAAGCCTGGCTACTTGTGATTGGCTGAGCTGTTTGCTATACTGTTTGTTACATTTCTAGGTTAGGTTTTTAGTTTCTTTGCATATTAATTTACATTGCATTTCCTTAGGTAGGAACACAATGTTAGGAGATGGCATCAGACCAATGACTTCCTGCTTATTTAATTTAACATTGGGATTCTTAGTAAATTATTTACATAAAGCTAGTGATAAGGAGTAAAAATAAGCATAGGCATTATTTTCACAGAGCCTTAGAAAGTGCAATTCATTGTGCTCTTTGCTAAAAAGCAAGAGGACACATATATTTTGTGATTTATTTATTATTGAGCATTTAGCCTAAGACACTGTGCTAGGCAATGGAAAGATAATAGTGAATAAACAAAGATTTTTTTTTTTTCCTGAATGAACTTACATTTTTATGAAGGATACACAAAACAAATACTCGAACAAATAAATAAACACAGGCTGTGTAATATTGGCTAATGAACCCTTCAAACTTCACTGGGTTGTTTACTTAATAGATAAAAATTAAACATTTATACTGGTACAAAATATTGTCAGTATGGTCAATATTGAATCAAAGTTGTTGGCATGAGGAAATTTTCTTGTGCAGGCACTTGAGAAGAAAATGTGGGAAGTAAATAAAATTCAGGGACTATATTAAAGCCAAAAGGAGGCCAATATAGGACTGTGAATATTTTCAATGGTAAAGAAAAACAGAAAGAGACAGAGAGAAAGATACAGAGACAGAGAGAAACACAGGGATAGAGACAGGGAGAGAGAGAGAAAGAGAGAGACATAGATTTAAAATTGAGGGGGAAAAGATAAATAACACACTGGGGCAAGAAATTGAAGAGACAGACAAGATGCCAAAGGACAGCAGTGATTTCGACAGAAGTATGTTGGCTTGATTCAAACAAATGTAAGTAATGTAGCTAGTTTCCTATTGTAACAGAAGGTTACAATAAGCAAGGCTGGAAATTGTTGGGTTTGAACTAAATGTTTGGTTTTCTGCCATATCAGGTCTTCATCTATTGCCCAAACTGCACATTCTCAATAATCTTTATGCCTTGACATATTTTTCTTACAAAAATATGGGTTTTTTTTTTAAGATACGATAGAGTTTGCAAGGATTGTCTAATATGGTAGTCATTAGCCACATGTGATTAAGAAAACATTTTATATGCAAATGCAAAGAATTTCTCAGTCACAGGAATAGTATTTCATGTGCTTAATGGCCTCACATGTCTAGAAGCTGGTTAGTGGACAGTGCAGAAATTATAGACAATGTCTATCATTGCAGAAGTTTATTTTTGGACAATTCTGTTCTAGAAAGACAGGGAGCTGGTTTAACATGCTTTTCACAGAGTAGAGGTTTAGTAGATCCATGGAATGAGTGTTGAACAAATGAATACTGCTCAAATGTCATCTTCTTAGAGCTCAGATTGGAGCAGGTCCCATGTAACAAGCTCTTATTGTCTGCTGTGTTTCTCCTTCATATCATTCTTAACAGTTGTGATTAGTCATTATTTCTGTTGTTATTATTTAATATTTGCCTCCTGCAAGTAATCGCATAGACTGTGACAGAAAGACACCATTTCTTTCTTCTTGGTACCATTTCCTACCTCTTAATATTTTGAACTGCAAGAGCATATTGTTTTAATGAAAGAATTTAAAAATGTTATAGGAAGGAATGGCATATTCTTATGGACTTGGATATCACTCTACACAATTTTGCCTACAGTTATGTGCCACAGAAATACTTAAGCAAATCAAGAACTAAAAGGACACACATATGGGTAGGCTCCTCCTGTAGGCTAATACCCCATCTGTATTAGCCACTCTAAGGCCTCACTGACGTGTGGAGTGCCTCAATGGGAGAAATAAGTCTGGCTTAAAACTATTTTAGTGGCATGAACTACAGTGAAGTCCAGCTAGCCATGGGTAGAAGCAGAATACCTGTTTTATAAATGTTAGTCTTGGAAAGTCAAGTCTGGGGCAAGACAGCATGCTCCCTGATCCATGGAATTTCCATACTGCTAGGGGCATGTGGTCTTTCAAAATGACTAATTATTCCGCAATATATTGTGCCCCAACCCTGTATTATGCCAAACAGAAATGTTCTCAGCCACACCTGCCAGTGTTTTTTGGGTTTTGAGCTATTCTCTTTTCCCTGGTCACAGGGAGGGAGGTATGAAGGCCCTGGCTGGAGAAAGTCAGCACAATTGGGTTCTCAAGCACTGCTTTGAAGAAAGAGATAATGTTCTTGTCAGTCGGGATTGGAGAGAAGCAGCAGATTAAATGAGAGAGCTAGGTTTGAATTTCTGACATGATTCCCAACAAAAAATGGGAAGGTGTGGTCCCCAAGGTGGGCGGCAGAAGCATCACTGGAGAATCTGTTACAAATGCAAATTCTTATGATTCTGTGGGTGGAGTCCAGAAATGTGGGTTTGAGCAAGTCACCCATGGGATTCTGAGGCGCATTAAAGTTTGAGGATCACTGGACTGGAGGACAGGGAAATATCATATCCCTGTCTTCACTGGATCTTGAAATCAGAGCCCAGTAATGGAGGCTGGGTCCTGCTCCTGCTTCTGCCATGCAATAAGAGAATCATTTTAAAGTATATCCTTGAGTGGCGACCATTTCCTAGCACTACACTTAGAATCATCAGCTACCCAAGGCCTTCTAAGACTGAGCTCAGAGACAAAGATCTTCAGATGATGAGATTTTCTGGTATTGAGGCACAACCTTACCAGGGCTCCAGCTGGTGCCAAGAGCTTTGGATCAGGATTTATTTCAGCACACGACACACTGAGAATCAAAAAGCACCACCTAACCTGACTTCACAATGATCCTCTCCTCCCTCCCTCCCTCCCTCCATTCCTTCCTTCCTTTCTTCCTTCCTTTGTTCCTTCCTTCCTGCCTGCCTTCTTTCCTTCTTTCTTTCTCTCTCTTTCTTTCTTTCTTTCTTTCTCTTTCTTT
Source organism: Callithrix jacchus (assembly GCF_049354715.1). Classification (NCBI taxonomy): domain Eukaryota; kingdom Metazoa; phylum Chordata; class Mammalia; order Primates; family Cebidae; genus Callithrix; species Callithrix jacchus. Next base: position 117,425,245 of record NC_133509.1, read on the forward strand.
CATTCTTTCTTTTTGAGTCAGAATCTTTCTCTGCCACCCAGGCTGGTGTGCAGTGGCACCATGTCACTTACCTCCACCTCCTGGGTTCAAGCAATTCTCCTGCCTTGGCCTCCCAAGTAGCTGGGACTATGGCCCCCACCACCAGGCCCGGCTAATTTTTGTATTTTTAGTAGAGATGGAGTTTCACCATATTTGTCAGACTAGTCTTGAATTCCTGACCTCAGGTTATCTATCCACCTAGGGCTCCCAAACTGCTGGGATTGCAGGTGTAAGCCACCGTGCCTGGCCAATCCTTTCCTTTCTAAAATAGCACAGCTTCTGTTTTTTAAGTTCATAGACTCAAATAACTTGCAATTTTGCACATTCTGTCTGAAAAGCTCCTCTTCAGAAGCTTTTAGGGATTTCCTGATGGTATTTTGTCTCTGTTCATACTGTATTATTAAGTAGTTGATCCTTCTATAGAAAAATTAAAGAAAAACAAAAAATAATCTGAAGCAAAATTAAGTATTAACTTACTGTCTGATGTGGGAAAAGATTCTAGTAGGAAAAACAAAAAGAATTCAAATGTTTGAACTTAAAAAATATATTTTCCTCTATCTTATTTTGGTGTATTTGAAGATCTGGCTGTCTTTCCTCATGAATATATTCAGGAAATAAAATTACAGAGCTTGCCATCATTACACATCTCATCAGGAAGTTAATCCCATCCAACCTAAAGTTCTGATCCTAACAGTTTTCCAGTTTATCCTCAGAGTCAGTACTTACAGGAGAAAGGAAACAGCCGGTCAGCATCTTACATGCCATTGGCTTTGGCATTCTGACTTCCTTTTGGAAACAGAATTGTTTCATTATTAACTGTGCAGAGGGTTTCAGAAATGGGCACTACAGAGAGTGACATCAAATTGCAATCAAATAAAACTTCCAGGGGAATTTTCATCAGTTTTCTGCTGGAGAGATGATTATAATCTTTTGAGAATGAAAATGAAATGGAAAGGTGATCATGACCACATTCTCACAGCGAGCTCCATCTGGACATAAGCAGCTCCCTTTGAGGAAAACAGGTCTGATAACCCCTACTGAGAGGGCATTCCACATCAAGGCAAATTTCATGTGAGCCAACATAAACCATGATTTCAAAGAACTCCAACTTCCAGAAGGTGGTACCCTCTTACTATAATGCAAAGGACAGAACACAATGTTTCAGCTTCAATTTTGATATGGCTATGATATCATTACTTTTCCTAAGTCTGGTCCAATAAATTGTTTTGGTTTTTTTTTTTTTAATTACTCTAAGATATAGGAAATTGTTTTTGTTTCAAAACCTTTTAAAACAGGATCCTTGTAACAGGAGCTCTTAAATCATCAGAATTTTCTTCCCTTTTATTCTATAACTGTTCAAAGAAAATTAATGTTCATGTGATGACCCCAGAGTTTATAAGATTTTTTAGTATCAAAGAAAGATTAAATTACCTTCATAGAACTGTGTCTGTAAAGGGAGAAAGAAGGGATTGGCAAAGCTTTCAGAGATTTTGCAGAAGAGGCAAAAATAAAAGTAGGTAACAGGAGATAGTAGGATCATCAATGGAGGCTAAAACCTAGGTAAAATATTATGGAATATGATGGTCACAGAGCATTAAAATGTAACTTGGTAGATTACTTGAAATTGCAAAAGAAAAAAAATATATCTTTATAATGCAATACCTGGCAGTGATCACTTTAATAATATCACCAAAATTAGTTTCACTGATAATGAAACAACCCCACAGTTCAAATTCTCCAACATTATGTGTCTTGAAGGTCACAGCAACTCCTGTAAATTATTTTCACCAAGAATGTTTAGTCCAGATTTCTTCAAGCTTAAGACTGAATCTCTATCATTTAGGAAATATAAAACACAAAGGAACAAGTTAAATAACAAAGGTAAGTAATAGGTGAATCTAGAATGTAGGACACTCTGTAAGGCAACTGGCCTGGTTTTCCCAAAAAAAGAACATGACACATACTATGGTAGGCTGCAGAATGGCTCACTAAGATGTCCATATCCTAATGCTTGGAACCACACACGCACATACTCAACTGTTGCCAGTGAATGTCACATTTTATGGCAAAACAGACTTTAAACATGTGCTTAGGTTTGTTTGTGTTTTTTCTTTTTTTTTTTTTTGAGACAGTCTTGCTCTGTCACACAGGATGAAGTACATTGGCACGATCTCAGCTCACTGCAACCTCCACCTCCTGGGTTCAAGTGATTCTCCTGCCTCAGCCCCCTGTGTAGCTGGGATTACAGATGCATACCACCATGCCCGGCTAATTTTTGTATTTTTGGTAGAGATGGGGTTTTACCTTGGTGGCCAGGCTGATCTTGAACTCCTGACCTCAAGTCATCCACCTGCCCCAGCTTCCCAAAGTGCTGAGATTGCAGGCATGAATCACCTTGCCCAGTTTAGGGTTCTTAAGAAGGGGAGATTATCCTGGTGTTTACATAGTAAGCCATCAGTGTAGTTACAAGTGTCCCTATGAGAGGAATACAGAGGGATACTTGGCTACAGCAGAAGAAAAGGTGATGTGCTATATAGAAGCAGAGCTTAGAGGAATGTGTCCAGGGGCCAAGGATTGCTGGAAGTCTATAAGTGGAAGAGGAAAAGACCAGACTCTCATGGACTCTCTGAAGGACCCAGCTAGCTCTGATGATACTTTGAGTTTAGACTCTTGATACTCCTTTTGGACTTCTAATTTTCAGAACTGTAAGGGAATATATTTGTATTGTTTTAAGCCACTATATTTGTGGTAATTTGTTACAGTGATAATAAGAAAGGAAAGCACACAGAAAAGGAGAAGATAATGATGAACAAGTAAGAGAAAGCAGCGCTCTTTTGGTCTCAGAGATTAAAGAGATATGGTAACTAAAGGTAGAGCCTGAATTCTGACTCAGATTCCAAATTACAAGAAGCAGTTATAAAATGCAGTTATTGAAATCATAGAGAATTTGAGTGTGGACTAGATATTAGATGACAATAGAAAACCATTATTATTTTCTATCTTAAAAAATGCATTCTGAAGTATTATGGAGAAAAGTATGATAATTTCTGTACCTTACTTTCTTCCTTTTTTTTCCTTTTCTTTCTTTTTGAAACGAAGTCTCAGTTTATTGCTCAGGCTGGCATGCATCGGCACTACTGCAGCTCACTGCAACCTCTGCCTCCCAGGTTCAAGTGGTTCTCCTGCCTCAGCCTTCCAAGCAGCTGGGATACAGGTGCCCACTGCCATGCCCACCTAATTTTTGTATTTTTAGTAGAGGTGGGGTTTTGCCATATTGGTGAGGCTGGTCTTAAACTGCGCATTTCAAGTGATCTGCCTGCCTCAGCCTCCCAAAGTGCTGGGATTACAGGTATGAGCCACCGTGCCTGGCTGTAGCTTACTTTCAAATTAAGAAAAAATAAATAAAAAAGCAATGTACATATATGGAAAGAAAGATGAAGTCAATATAACAAAAGTATATAATTGTTTAAAGTAGATGATGTATGTAAATTCATTGCACAAATCTTTTATTTTTAGCATATGTTTATTCTTAATAAATACAAATTTTTATTATAGAAATTATTCTATAACAACAATGTATTCTGTATTTAAAAGTTAGTTTAAAAATGTTCATTAACCAGAATATCATTGTACTGGTTGTAATGCCATAACTCAAAACTCCTACATTTTAATTGCTGAACCAAATGAAACTTCATATCTCAATCATGGAACATTCCATGGAACAGATCTTTTGATCCGAAAGGTCTCCTGGGCAGCTTACCTGCAAGTGATTTCACAGGGCCCTGCCCATCAGCTGGTGGCGGATGCGAAACTGAGCAAAGATCACACAGGAAGTTTTCCATGGGTCTTGCTGGGAAGTGTGGCCTATCACTTTATACCATATTCCATTAGATTATTTAGTCACATGGCTACATCTAATTGCACGGAAGTTCAATATTCTTATCCCCCTGTCCCTTAAAGAAGGCTCATGTTGGCGGGGCGTGGTGGCTCACGCCTATAATCCCAACACTTTGGGAAGCCGAGACGGGTGGATCACGAGGTTAAGAGATCGAGACCATCTGGTCAACAGGGTGAAACCCTGTCTCTACTAAAAATACAAAAAAAAAAAAAAAAAAAAATTAGCTGGGCGTGGTGGTGCACGCCTATAGTCTCAGCTACTCGGGGGGCTGAGGCTACTCAGGAGAATTGCTTGAACCCAGGAGGCGGAGGTGGCAGTGAGCCGAGATCGCGCCATTACACTCCAGCCTGGGTAACAAGAGCGAAACTCCGTCTCAAAAAAAAAAAAAAAAAAGAAGAAGGCTCCTGTTAACATCTAGCAGTCACTGCCACATCCTTATCCTTTTGTATGATACTGTAGTGCCATGATTTCCTCTAGGGAAATCTATTAGAGAAATCTAAGTAGTCTACAGCATTTGATTGACCACATACCTAAAGTAAAACTATTAAAAGAAGCCATTAAAATAATCTCACTAGAAAATCTTTTTAATGAGTTTTATCTCCTATTTATTTCCTGAGAATATAAAAGTTATTAAATTAAGCTAACTGAATTATTGTATCATTTTATGTACACACATGCATGTGCACACACACACACTCTCGACCATTGCCAACATAATGAAAATGCATTTTTAGATATTACCATTTTTTTTCTGGAAGTCATGCAAATGTAGTCACATTTGACTGGTGGCCTAGTTAAGCTGCCCCCGTCTTGTACTTTTTTGTAGTCATACAGTTTCTTTGCCTGCTGTTTCGCCCCTTGCACTATAACCTTAGGCATTCATTTCTTCATTCATTCTTTCAAATATTAGTTATGAAGATGCTTTTGAGCACCATGGGAGGAGCCCTGTAACAACAGGGATATTTTTATGTCCATCAAAAAAGTTAGAGTGAATATGGACAATAAAATTAAAGGAATAAACATCTAACTTTGTAAAGCTACAGAAATAGACTGATAAACTAAACAGGAAATTATGACCAAATAGGGAAGTACGTCCAAATTATTATGTTAAAAGAAAAGAAAATCTTGGTCTGCCCAATAATTATTGTTTTTAATAAAGATAAGACATAAGAGGATAAACATTTAGCAAAATTACCTGACTTGTCTGAACCCCCAAAATATGTTTGAAACACACTCTCTCTCTCTCACTCTCTCTACATTTTTAGCCACCCTGTGGTCCTGCTCTCAGAAATGTAGCATAATCCATTAAACAACAGTCAGGCTCAGGACTAAAATTCAAACTTCAGTCTGAGAATCACTAAGCCGTGCTAAAAATTTGCTATTGCTGCTTTTTTCAGTGTTTATAAGTTGGCATTTATTATATAAAACATCTTTTTAATAAGGAGATTTTCTATTTTAACGAGGTTTATGGCAAGAGCTTTGCATTTGCCATTTTGGAAATTCTGGCCTTGCTGTGGAACTTGACCTAAAAGGGTGACCAAATGAGGGTAATGAGCCATAGGTAACAATTTTCATAGTTGACTTCAGTCATTCTCATGTACATTGACGTTCATGAGGGATTGGCTTGGCTGAAGTCCAGTCATTTTGCTCAGTGAAACCTCTCTCCCCTGGTTTGTCTTTTTCTGCATCATTTGTGATCCTTGTAATATAACCTTTAGATTCAACTAATAGATGGGCTGAAAAAGTGAAGTCAACACAAACTATGTGCAGGGGTGTCCTGACTGTAGAAGAGAATTGAATAAATATGATGAGCCCTCACATTTGTCTTTACATAGTCACATCCACGAGGGCTGCTGGTTCAATTTCCAGTCAAGAATAATGAACAAGGGACTTTCCAAATTCCCAATATTTGATCTATGAATAGGGATAAAGTCAGTCACAGTTGTTGTGATAAAGATAGCTTTTAAAGATTAATGGGCTGGGTGTAGTGGCTCACACCTGTAATCCCAGCAATTTGGGAGGCTGAGGCGGGAGGGTCGTTTCAGCTCAGGAGTTCAAGACAAGCCTGGTCAGCATGGCAAAATTCTGTATCTATGAAACATACAAAAATTATCTGGATGTGGCGGTGGGTGCCTATAGTTCCATCTACTTGGGAAGCTGAGTCTGGAGGATTCCTTGAGCGTGGGAGATAAAGGTTGCAGTGAGCCAAGATTGTGCCACCGCCCTCCAATTTGGGAGACAAAGACCCTGTCTCAAAAAATAAAAAGTCAAGAATGAAAATATTATTAAGTAACAAACAAATATATAACAAACAGTATCTGAACCCCTTTAAAAATTTTAACTTACACATATATGTCAATATGTCATTATATGAAAATTTTGGGCAAATTTATTTCTTCTGCAGATTTTCTTTTTTCTTCTAGGCATTTTAAAGTCGTAGGAACTTACTCTGTAAGAGTCTTAAAACCAATTCTTTCTTCTTTTTGCTCTTGGCGTGTGATCAGAAAAATGTCAGTTAGGATATGGTGTGAATAAAAAGACTAACTTTAGACATAATAGAAACTGCCATAAGTGCAAAGTTGATTAAAGAAAAAGAACAAAATTATTATCAACCTTCTCAAAAGATAGTGTATAAATAGTAAAATGAGAAAATGAAGAATCCTCAGAAACATCTACCAAGCATCAAAGCAATTGTTAATTAAAAGTATACATTATATATTTCTGTAAAATATAGTTAGAGAACATGGTCTACAATTCAGCATACTTTGTTGATCGACAGCTAATGGTGAAACAAACTATCATTCCTCTCTCCTGCTCAATCTGAAATTTCAAATTTCAAACAAGGTTATATTTTGTCTTATTTATTTGTGTTCCAAATAATTCACACCAGTGAGGAAGTAATCCCATGAAAAGGCAACAAGAATCCATTGTCATCTGCTTTCAGGTTGTATTTATTTCAATTTGAAAAAAAGTGATCGATGCTCTGTTTCATGAATGAGGAAGTTTATTTTTCTCTATAATTGATGAGAATATTTTTCTTGGATTTCTTTTTCAAGAGATATATTTTTTCCAAAAGTTTTAAGTTTCTATGTACTATACCCTGGACTAGCAATACATTATTCTAAGACTCTTCAAGGGAAAATTTCATTATTCTATAATCTTAGCCATAGGGATTGTGATTTAAATGGAAAAAACAAAAATATTTATAGGATTAGGAAAAACATGGTAATGAAAATCTTACCAAAAATAATTCTTAATCTTGGAGATCATGGCCTAAAATAAATGCAATAAATCCTTGTTTTCAGCTATTTGAAAAATATACTGGGTGTTTGTTTAGTGATTATAAATAATGATACCTTACACACTTCCTGATTTAAAATTATATTAGAGAGGTATAGTAGTACATCAAACATTATGGTACTGGCATAAAAACAGACACATAGACCAGTGAAACAGTAGCCCATAAATAAATTCAAATATATGCAGTCAAATAATTTTTGAGAAAAGTACCAAGAGGTACTTTTGGTATAAAGGGAAATGATTGTCTCCTCAATAAATGGTGCTGGAAAAACTGGATTTTCACAAGTAACAGAATGAAATTATATGATTATCTTATACTGTACACAAAATCAACTCAAAATGGATAAGGATCCTGTTGTGTTTCATAAGAATAGGGACTGGGTTTTCACACTCATGTATGAGATGTGCCTTCCTTAAACCTTAAGACATTGGCACATTACCTATCTGATGTAGGAAAAAAAAAAGAGTAAGAAGTGACATTCTCAAAATAAGTGATACATGCAGCCAACAAACATGAGAAAAAAGTTCAATATCACTGATCATTAGAGAAATGCAAATCAACACCACAATGAGACACCATCTCATACTAGTCAGAGTGGTGATTATGAAAAAGCCAAAAAACTACAGATGCTGGCAAGGTTGCAAAGAAAGATGAATATTTTTACACAGTTGATGGGAGTGTACTTTAGTTCAAACATGTGGAAGACAATAGGATGATTCCTCAAAGACCTGGAAGCAAAACTACTGTTTGACCCAGCAACCCCATTACTGGGTATATACCCAAAGGAATACAAATTATTCTGTTCTAAAGACCCATGCACATGTATGCTCATTGCAGAACTACTCACAGTAGGAAAGACATGGAATCAACCTAAATGCCCATCAATGATAGACTTGACAAAGAAAATGTGGTATATTTCTCATATACACCATGGAATACTATGCAGCCAAAAAAGGAAACAAGATCATATCTTTTGCAGGGACACAGATGGGGATGGAAGTTGTTATCATCAGCAAGCTAACACAGGAGCAGAAAACTAAACACCACATGTTCTCACTAATAAGTAGGAGTCAAATGATCAGTGGAACAATACACAATGGGGCCTGTCAGACGGGAAGAGAGCATCAGAAAAATAGCTAATGGCTGCTCGGCTTAATACCTAGGTGGTGGGATGATCTGTGTGGCAAACCACCATGGCACATGTTTACCTATGTCACAAACCTGCACATCCTGCACATGTACCCTTGAACATAAAAGTTGGAAAAAAATAAGTGAAATAAGCCAGATATGGAAGGAAAAATATTGCATAATTTTTTTTGTTTGTTTTACTTTAAGTGCTGGGATACATGTCTCGAATGTGCATGTTTGTTATGTAGGTATACATGTGCCATGGTGGTTTCCTCATCTATCAACCTGTCATCTAGGTTTTAAGCCCCACATGCATTAGGTATTTGTCCTAATGCTCTCCCTCCCCTTGCCCTGCCCCCAACAGGTCCAAGTCTGTGATATTCCCCTCCCTGTAGCCGCGTGTTCTCATTGTTCAACTCCCACTTACGAGTGAGAACGTGCGGTGTTTGGTTTTCTGTTCCTGTGTTAGTTTGCTGAAAATGATGGCTTCCAGTTTCATTCTGTCTCTGTAAAGCACATGAACTCATTCTTTTCATGGTCGCATAGTATTCCATGGTTTATATGTCCCACATTTTCTTTATCCAGTCTATCATTGATGGCATTTGGGTTGCTTCCAAGTCTTTGCTATTGTAAATAGTGCTGCAATAAACATATGTTTGCATGTGTCTTTATAGAAGAGTGATTTATAATCCTTTGGGTAGTATGATCTTGCTTATATGTGGAGGCTAAAAAATATTCAAATATACATATAGACAGAACAAAACAGTGGTTAGCAAGGGTATGAGGAGGAGGTGAGGAGGAAATAGGGTCAGAGGATACAAAGTAGCAATTATATAGGATGAACAAGTCTAGAGATATTATAACATCAAGGCTATAGGTAACTAAATTATGCTTCATTTTGGATTTATGCTAAATGAGTAGATTTTAACTGCTCTTGATACAGAAACAAAAAAAAATGGTAGCGATGAGAGATGATGAATATTTTAACTTGCCTCACTATAGTCTTTCTACTGTCTGTGTGTATCCCACAACATCATATTGTATATCTTAAATACTCACAATAAAAAAGTTTATTAAAAAAAGAAATAGTGATACCTCAAAGTAACTTTTTCCAATGATAAGAGTGTCTTTCTCCTTAAAAGTTATTGATTTGCGCTGTTATGTATTTTCATAATCATTTCCAACAAATATGTATAGAATATATGTTAGCAGAAAATGATCAATAGTTCCTGTCCCACTTTTTTTCTATATGAAAAAACACTTTTATTGTTCCATGTGATACTGTGGAAAAGTTGTTTCTTATATCTAGAAAGAAAAAGACTACAAATGAGAAGACATCTGTACTTTTAAGACACAGCCAAAACTAGAAACGATTTAAATATCTATGTGCTCTGAAATAGAATTGGGTAAACTAATTTTGTTCTATTCTGAAGGGTGAAAGAATATGTTCACCAAATTTTGCCACTTTGGTATAAAGATTATTTTGATCTAAACAAACTCAAGAAACAACAGATGCAAGAAAAACATTTTAAACTCCCCTTTGCTTCTGAAAATTTGTGATAAAAACTCACATGTGAAAGATATCCTCCCTGTACCAGGAGAAAAGAAACATTTTGCAGGGTGGAGTCATAGCCAAGAGAATTCTATACAAACACACCTTTTAAAAATGATTCTTACATTTCTTATGCTTTGTATGTGATTTGTTATTTTTCCACAATGGCCTCTTTTTTGTCAACCTAATATAAAAGCATCGGGGTTTTGCCACTTCTTTGGATTTCGAATTCCTTAAGATGGCTCTGGTGTCATGTAAAAATTAAGCTGTGTATTTTTTTCCTGCTATTCTATCTTTTTTTAAATTTAATTCTCAAGACCAGCTAGAACCCTAAGAGGGTAGAGATAAAGTTTTGTCTCCCCTACAATTCTCACAGCAGATACTTTATAGCAATGAAAATAAACACTGAAACTATACTCAACAATACAGATGAATTCTCCCATATATAATGTTGGACAAAAGAAGCTAGATTTAAAAGAAATAGATTTCTGGCTCCACCATCATAAAGTGCAATAACTAATCTATGCTTTTACAAGTTAGGATATTGAGCTGGGCATGGTGGCTCACACCTGTAATCACAGCACTTTGGAAGGCTGAGGCGGGTGGATCATGAGTTAGGAGTTTCAGACCAGCTTGGCCAACATGGTGAAACACTGTCTCTATTAAAAATACAAAAATTAGCTGGGCGTGGTGGTGTGCACCTGTAATCCCAGCTACTCGGGAGGCTGAGACAGGAGAATTTCTTGAACCCAGGAGATGGAGGTTGCAGTCAGCCAAGATTATGCCACTGCACTCCAGCCTGGGTGACAGAGTGAAACTCCATCTAAAAGAAAAATAATAATAATAAATAAAAATAAAGTTAGGGTTACTGGTTGATTTTCAGGGAGTGGCTAATAACTGAAAAGGGAGAGAATGAAGTGGAGCTACTAGAGAGCAGGTAGTGCTCTGTTTTTTTAAATCTGAGTAGTGGTTATTCAGGCATATCCAATGTGTAAAAATATGTCCATTTGTACAGTCATGAAATATATACTAGTTTGTTTGTATATTGTGTTAGATTAAAGGTGGACATAAATGCTTTGTTACTTCTCTCACTGAGGGGCAATATTTATTTCTACCCCTGTTGAATTTGGATTAGTGTTAGTGGAAATCAGTAAAATTAAGAGCACGTGACAGTCTGGGACTTTTAAGGCTAAGTTGTGAAAAGTTTTGCAGTGTTTGCCTAGATCTGTTAAAAACAATTCACTGGAGCCCTGAGTCACTCCATAAGTCTGATAATCTTGAGACTGCCACACTGTGAGGAATCCCAAGCCAGTAGAAGAAGCCTGAGTAGGCACTCTGGTTGACTATTTTCTAGTCATCACTAATAAGGCAAAAAACATGTAAATAAAGCTGTTTAAGATTTTTCAGACCAAGCCATCTGTCAGATGATTATCACCAACTGACTCAGTTAAGGTCAGGTTAAAAAGAAATCATTCAGCTGACTCCTTTGCAAAATTCTATCCCTCAGAAATTATAGTATAAGGTAAAATAGCTGCTAGTTAAGAAGGTTTGGTGTAGTTTTATGCACGGCAATAGATAACTAAAACATGTACTATACTTTCCATTCAAAATGCTTTTTTAAAAATCTCAAGACACCAATTTATATTTTAAATGTAGATTTCCATTTAACTGACAGAAGGCTGCTATTTTATAGGCTGTTAAGATTCTTCTATCTGAAAGTACATATAAATTATTGATATTTCTTTGGAGCTAAGGTTTAGGTCTAGTGATTATGCTTTTCTACAACATCACATTGTCTCCATTTGCAGAAATATATGTTATTTGATCCATGTTTTTGACAACAATTATAACAAAAGACTAATTTAAATGCATTTCCAACAACATATGCTATCTAGAACTGATAATTAAATTACATATCAATGATGGTAATTTTATGCTACAATTTTAACCATACTCTGGATGATTTAACATCAGTTGACGTTTTCCTGCTTTGTAACCTAAAAATGGTCTAGGTATCATCTTATTTAACCTTATAGATAAAAAATTATTCTATCATTTTGAAGATGTTGTTACAACCAGAACTTTCTGTCTTCCAGACTTTCATTTAGGCAAAAAAACAGCATATTTCAGAATTACTTTTTATAGCAATACCTAAAGAAAACCCAAAAAACAAAACAAAACAAAATACCCTACTACCTTTCTAAACAAAATGAATGCTTTTGTCTTATCTATTAGAAAAACAGTGGTCCCAGGAAACTGTAGCTCAAGAGTGGGTAGCTTAGAATAGAAAATCTGAAATTTAGCAAGTCATTAAAATAGAAAAAGGATAGTTTTATTATGAACTTTTGTGCATACGATAATGGAATATAAATGACTTTGAATGGTGATAAATTTTTTTGTAGACTCACAGACAGAATGAAAAGTGACCTTAAGGAAAATAAAATAACTGCTGTCAATTACCTTGGTATTTGTTCTACATATTCTATACTTTCAGAATTGGAATTGGTGCACTTGCTTCAACACTGCAACAGAATGAAACTCCAGATGCTCACAGATGGTAAGTCTACAAATTTAATTAAAACTCATGCTTTATTATCCCCAAACAGGAAAATTGAGAAAGCCTTGCCCATAGAGAATGTTTATGTTTTCGCCTTCTCATCTCTAACCATCCAGAAAAGTTTAGGGGTCATGGGCATGGAATAGAAACCCCTTCTTGTTGCCAGGCCAGAGAGTAAAATAGAGTTACAGACCATTAACCTAAATACTGCTTCAAATTCAAGTTCAACAATTATGAGTTGTGTACTATGTGCCTAGCACTATATTACTGATCTAATCGAGGTTTGATGAGAATATTATAATAAGAAATTAAATGTGCAAGCTTCTATCCATAAATATGTATTGAGTCCTTTTCTGGATGTATATATTGGATTGATTTTTTTTAAATGAAGGCACAATTTAACTTTATCTTCAAATATACTGAAATAAAATTAATTGAAAATTCTGTTTATGTTTGTGTATGTTTTGGGCTCTTAGCAGTTTTTCTTCTTGTTTTTTTTTGTGAACCTGTATTATGTTTTCACAATGACTCATACCTAGGTAGACAATATTAAAGTTTAGAGACTGTGTTAATTAATAAATGCAGTTGCTAGTCTCCCTGGATGGTCACTACTGGTGGAATACAGTATGGCGAAAAAACAGAAATATAGAAATAAAATCTATCGTAAGTCTTCTGTCTTTCTTTAGTTGCTCATATGGAAGAAGTGATTTGATTTAAAATAATGTTACTTCTATGAACAGAAATCCCATACTCTCTCTATCATTTGCATTAATTCTCCCGTAGAAACAGAAAAATATCTAAAGGATGTGTTCTTCTTGTTGATAAGGTATATATCATATGCTATCCTTGGAAAAATTGTTTGATTTTGTTTTTTTGTAAAAAGAATTATCTATGTTTGTAGGCATCAAGAAGAAGGGCAGAATTCAAATTACATTATGCCAATTATTTAATGACAACTTATGCACAGTTATTTATCTGAATGTCTAGATTATATGTTGTAAATTCGATTAAGCTATTTTTAGACAGGATCTGACTCTGCTGCCCAGGATGGAGGCTGGAGTGCACTGGCACAATCATGGCTCACTGTAGTTTTGACTTTCCCAGGCTGTGGTAATTCTTCCAATTCAGCCTCCTGAATAGCTAGGAGGTGTGCGTCGCCACACCTAATTTTTCCATTTTTCTGTAGAGACAGGTTTTTGTCATGTTGCACAGGCTGCTCTCAGCCTCCTCAGCCTCCGAAAGTGCTGGGATTACAGACGTGAGCCACTGTGCCTGGCCCTTAAGTCTACTGATTTTTTAAAAGATTAAGTTTGAAGACTGTAATATTTGAACCATTTTATTTGCTTTATTCACTCATTTTGGTTGGTCTTTGGCAACTCTTCCTGCTTTTTTATAGTCAAATGCAATTTGAGTGTCTGGAATAGTTTTTATGTTTTCTAAGCAGGATGGCTTACTTTACGTTTTTCTTTATTCGTTTAATGAATAAACTTTCATTTATTTGGTTCATTCATTATTTTGATGTTTTTGGTTTTTGTTCTTGTGGTTTCAGTTAGGGAATCTTATTCTTACTAATGATAATCATTTTGTCTTCACTATTATAATATTTCTATATTTAATTTGGCTTCTTTCCTAGTTATATTGACTAGCAGTTCCAGAAAAATAGAAAACAGTGGTACTTATAAATAGCTTTTTGGCTTTATCTCACTGCAGTGAGAATGAATGTACTGCTTCATATTTTAAAATGTTCATTGTTAGGCACATATTCCTCAAAATTGAATGCCTGATGATTACAAATAGACTTGTGTGAGACTGTAAATAGCAGATACATGCATGAGTCTCAAACCAGAAATAACCAAATTATCTATCGTGGATAGAATGGATAAATAAACTGTAGTATGTTCATATAGTGAAAAAAACACATCAGAAAAAATAACAGCAAAATACAGATATATGTAACTATATTGACAAATCTCAAAGTAAATTGTTATGTGACAAAAACTGACACAAAAGACATATTGTATGATCGCATTTATATGAAATTCAAAAACAGTTAACATTGATCGATGGAGATTATGTTTAAAATAGCCTTTTGCAGCACAATGGTGAATGGTCTCTAGGGGCCTTTTGTGATGTATGCAGTAATCAATATTTTAATACTTTGATCTAAGAGGTATAAGTACTTCCAGACTAAATATGTGTACCTCCCTCCCATCAAATACATGTACCTCCCAGGTCAAAATATTAAAATATTGATTATTGCTTGCATAAAAATACATTTTTATAAAGACCTTTTTCTTTATACTTAGACTTTGCACAATTTACTACATCTGTTTTACCTTAAACGCGTAAAACAAATTACAATGATGAAGAAAGACTTTCATTTTACCCAAAATAGAGTGGCTTATGGTAGATAAATGATCCCACTGAGAAAATTAGATAGATCATATGATATTAGAGAAAACAATTTGTTTCAGGATATCAATGAGCTTCCAAGGCAATTAGGACTTGAAGAACCAAGACTCGTGCATTCTGTGAGCGATTTTTCTTAGTACTGATTGCAAATTCACAAAGCACAAGTGGTGGAGACATCCAGTCAAAGGGCTTTGGCTAAAAGGTAAAGAAGCCGGAAGAGCTTTGAGAAATGGCTTAACTCTAAAAAATGCTAATTAGAAATTCAGTTCAGCGAGAGCAGCTAAGTGTTAGAAGAAGGCCAAGATCAAGGAGGATCAATCCTAAATGACCCATAGTTTTCTCTTTAAGGTATTTGCAAATTAAGTGATTCAAGACAGAGAACTAAAGAGACAAGCAGAAAGCCATCCGAAAGCAGACCAAGAGTATCTGCAATCTCACATAACTGCAAAAATGCAACGAGTACCCAAACCACCAAATAATAGAAGCCCTAGTTATTGCTCAAGACTTTCAGGCAGTACTCACTGGAAAGCTGCTTCTTAGTAGTGCAAATGTACCAGAAGTAGGCAGAAAGAACCTTGCCTTGAAATTAGTCCAATTATCATTGGGTTTAATATAGTTTTCACTATATTGGAGGGTCAAATGAACATTCTCTGTATAAAACACATTTTCCAGAACTTCCAAAATTTTTTATACATGATTGACATTATAAAAAAACACACCAGCTGTACAAAACAAAAACAAAAACAAACAAACAAACAAAGCAGAAAACAGCTACAGAAATCAACTTACAGAAAACCCCATTGTTGAAGTTATTGGACAAGGATATTCACGTAACTATGATTAATATTTGAGGAAAATAGATTATAAGGTGCATTCACCAGAGTTCCAGAAAACATAAGAGAAAATATAATAAAATGATAAAATCTTTAAAATTGAATGGTTGACATATTAATATTGGTTCATTAGTTCTGATAAAAGTACCATAGTTCTGATAATTAATAATAGGGAAAGTGAATGTAGGGCATACGAGAGCCTGTAGTCCTGTCTTTGTAACACTTATGTAAATCCCAAAGGCTTTTGAAATTAACAATTTATTTAAAAAATTAAAGAATTTTAATTATGAGCTTAATAAATATGTTAAGAGCAGATTTGAAAGAGAAAAAACTTATTAAAACCGTAAGTAATAAAAAATTGAAGCATATAAACATTAAGTATATATTATATATATATATTAGAATAGAACATTAGTCATCTTTTAAGAAGAGTAGCCTACATTATTGACAGCATGAATGACATTGGATATTATGCTAAATGAAATAAGCCAGATACAGAAAGAATACTGCATGATATCTCTTATATGTGGAAGCTAAAACAAACAAACAAAATGAACTGAATAAATAGCAACAGAAAATAAAATGATGAATACCACTGGTGAGGGGTGGATGGGAATGGGGTGAGATGTTGATCAAGGGATACAAAGTTGCAGTTACGTAGGATGAATAAATAAGAAATAGGAATACAGCATGAGTAATATAGTTAATGATACTCTACAGTACACTAGAAATTTTCTGAGGAGATTTGAGGTGGTGCTATCAGAAAAAGAAACGTATGATTCTATGAGATGGTGAATATGTTAAATTCTTACCTATAGTGACTATTTCACTGTGTATATCAAAATATCATATTGTACACCTTACACTTACAAAATAAAAAGAATGACAAGCAGTAGAAAAGACCCGGAATAAAGTATGAAGAAAAATGGATGGAACATTTTAGAAAAAAACATAAGATAAATATGGGAAAAGGAGACTCCCAAAAGGTAAAGGAGAAAGAGAAAAGGACTTTAAGCAATATTCGAAAGAATCATACACAAGAATTTTTCACAACTGAAGAAAAACATTCTATGGTTTGGGCATTTGTTCCCTCCAAACCTCATGTTGAAATGTGACCCCCAGTGTTGGAGGTGGAGCCTAATGGGAGGTGTTTGGGTCATGGAGGCAAATTCCTCATGAATAGATTAATGCCCTCCGTTGGTGAAAGGTGGAGGGTGAATGAGTTCTAACTCTTATTACTTCCCACAGGAGCTGGTTATTAAAAAGAGCCTGGCACAAAACATACAGTCAGATAAAAGGTGTAAGTTCTAATGTTTGATAACAGAGAAAGGTGGCTATAGTTAGCACTAATATTTTTAAGTCTCATTCCTCCCCTTCTTGGTTTCTCTCTCATCATGGGATCCCTGAACAACAGCCTTCCTTTTTCCTTCTGCCATGAGTGAAAGCAGCCTTAGCCCCTCACCAGGTGCCCAATCTTTTAGCCAACAGAACTATGAGGTAAATAAACCCTTTTCTTTATAAATTAACAAGTCTCAGGTATTTCTTTGCAGCAATACCAAACAGACTAAGACAGATATCAAGCCACAGAATTTAAAAACTGGAAACAAATCAGGATAAATATAAAGAACCTCACATCTGGATACATTGAATATCAAACAAGAGAAAAATCTTGAAAGCCTCCAAGAAATTAATAAAACCGATAGCTAACTTCTCAGCAAAAATGAATGACAGGAAACAATAAAATAACTTCTTTAAAGTGCTAAAAATAAGCTATTCTAGAATTTTATACTCACTGAAAATATCTTTCAAAAATGCAAGCAAAACAAGGACATTTCAAACAAACAAAACTTATGAGATCTTCACTGGCAAATTTCCCTAAAAACATTTTGTAGACAGTTCTTCAGACAGGGAGAAATCATACTAGATAAAAAAATAAAAACGAAGAACACTGGAAAAAATATTAATATTGGTGGTAAAATTATAATAATAAATATTGGTACAAAGTACCAATTCATGATGTTCAAGATATTGTACAGATATGATCTCCCTTTGCTTGAATTCAGTGCAAGAC
This sequence comes from Callithrix jacchus, assembly GCF_049354715.1. Classification (NCBI taxonomy): domain Eukaryota; kingdom Metazoa; phylum Chordata; class Mammalia; order Primates; family Cebidae; genus Callithrix; species Callithrix jacchus. Next base: position 117,443,036 of record NC_133509.1, read on the forward strand.
TCCATCAAGATCAATATCCTGGAAACCTTCAGAGTGACCAGAAGACTCTTTTAAGTCTGTTTACTTGGATGAAGGCAGATTCTCTCTGCTAGGCCTGATATAGGGTTTCAATACAAACACATACATACACACATACCTGTATCTATATCTGTATCTCTCTATCATCTATCTATCTACCTATCTATCTCATATAATGCAATAACATAAAGATGGGTATTAGGATTAGGGATAAATAAAGTTAAAATATCCTAAGATTCATGACTTGTCCATTGAGTTGAAAACAAATGAGTTTGAAATATCCTACAATAAATTTAGGATAAATGAAAAGAAATAGACTAGACTTGTAGATGGCCTGCTATTACCCACAGGTGTATACATAAGGAATTGGGGCATGAACCAGAATACACTATTTGTCCATCCTGAAAGTGTAGAGAAACATCACATACAATTAAGCAAATATGTACAATATAATACTGGCAAAGGATGCTGTAATGATATCATGTGCAGGTTGCTAATAAAAGCAATGAGGATTTCTAGTCCAAATTTGGCAGATTAAAGTAAACTTCCTAAAAGAATAAATCTGATTATAAATTACCTATAGGAAAACATGGAGGAATGCAAGTGTTACTGAGGCAGAGAACATAAAAAGACCTAGAAATTATAATGTGTTCACAGGAATTAAAATCTGAAGTGCCGGTCGAAAGAGAAGTGTCTTGTCTATTTTAAATATTTAAGTATAAGCAATGTGCTATACATGTGTGTTTGATTTCTAATCATTGAGTTAGTGTCAGGAGGATAGTTAACATTTGAAGCAGCCTAATCAGGAACACACATTTGAAAATTTTTAATCAGAAGCCACATTTCAAAGGCAGTTATTACATGTGTTAGGATGAGTTTTATTTTTCATAAGTACTAACAAGCTTGTTAATTAGTATAAAAAATAATAGAAATAAATTTTCACTGGTGAAATTTGTGATGTTCAAGATATTGTGCAGATACGATGTGCCTTTGCTTGAATTCAGTGAAAGAGTCCATCAAGATCAGTATCCTGCAAAACCTTCAGAGTGACCAGAAGACTTTTAAGTCTGTTTACTTGGAGAAAGGCAGACTCTCTCTGCTGAGCCTAATAAAATGTTATCTGAAGCTTGCTACTTGTTGCATCTGCCTCAAATCTTTCATGCAAGGTTCTTAGGGAACAGATAATTCATCTAAGCTTTCAGAATGAGCTTAATAACTTTTTTTTGTTCCTGTTTTGTAATAAAGGTGTGTTGTTGTGAAAGAATTCCTTCTGAGACTTACTTTCATTATAACACAGAGTTTGACAGTGAGATTACTGGGAAAAAAGCCTATGTAGATATTGCTCATTTCTAAATATTGGAATCTATCAAAACCTGCTATCAATAGTAGTTACAAATGATCAAGTTGGCTTAGACGGACCTGAGCAAATGAGTGTGTTGCATAAAACCTAGAGTACCTTGAAACAACAGATAGTGAATTTAAATGTCATCCAGGGTAAAAATATATGGGAGCACAAAATAATTTATTCAGGATAAGAAGATGACCAGACTGATATTTTAGAAAACAAATGGTCAGTAAGTTTTAAAAGATTTACAGAGAGGGAGGATTTCAAGAGCGGGGGGAATGTGGAACAAATCAGAAGATGGAAAAATGCCTGTTGCCGCTTAAGTGAGAGAAATCTGTAGGCTGAACTAGGGTAGTGGTAGTAAAAATGGGGTGACTGACTTAAGACTCAAATTATAATGACAGGGTAGAATTACCAAAATTCAGTTACTGGTGGAAGATGAACAAGAAACAAGAACAATTTGCTGAGAATGATGAGGATGTCGAGTATCTGACTGGAAGTAGCTTAATTTATACTTACGTGCATTTCGACAACTTACATGTCTAGGATATGAGCATTTTCATCAAAATTTTCTTATATAATGACAAATCACTTTATAATTTTGTAATTTTTAACTATTTTTGAATCTGATGAGAATTGTTTTTATCTGCACTTTGACATTGCTTAGCACTGTCTACTGGCTAATTTTTAAATCAGTAAATGTTTATTTTTAATTTCAACTTCATGTATGTTTTTAATAAATTGATTCCTGCCTTTTAACTGTGATTTTACTTAAATTTATTTATTTGCACTTTTTAAGGTTTTACCTGGGTACTTAATTCTTAATTTTCAGGCCTTTCTTAAAGTTTGGAACTAATAACTTTTGTCTTTGATTCATTCTGGCCACATTCTATACTTCTTGTTATCCTTTTTTTAAAAAAATGCTATGCTTACAGTGTTAGATGTCTTTTTGAGTGACTGAAAGCTGATTTATTTTTAATTCCAATAGTTTGATTATTCTTTAGAGTTGATATTAATTTCTAGTTATATTGTAAATATAAAATGGATATCATTGATTTGATTGTGGCTTATATCTTTCCTGCTTCATTCTCCCCATGTGAAATTATATGTACACTTCTAGATGTGTCCTCTGTGTTTGTTGTGTACATAATTTATTAGTTATTTTTCATTGAGATATAATTAGCATTCACCAAAGTATATACTAAATGTACAAATTGATCAACTTTTATATATGCATATACTTGATTATGACAATTCAAATTAGATACATAATATCATTATGCTAGAAGTTTCCCTCTTAATACTTTATGAGCTATATCCTCCATATAAAATATTATCTTAAATACAATATATAGTCCTCATTTGTGTTAGGTTTCTTTTGCTAAAACAGTATGTTTTTGCAATTTATTTATGTTATTAAGTGCAGCAATAGCTCAATTTTAAAAATTATTACTAGTAAGATGCAAATATGTGTCTTTTTGTTGATGGGACATTTGAGTTGTTTCAAGTTTTTTAATGAATAGAAATTTATCCACATTTTTGCATGTCTTTTGATTGATATATGCACTTAATTTTCTTGGGTATAAATCTAGAAAAGGAAAGCATGGAGTAAATATATATATGGCTGTAGTAAAAGCCACCAAATACATGTCCAAAGGGACACCCAGTTTATACTCCATCAGGAAGTATATTAGACTTCCAGTTGATACATATTTTCACAAATGTTTGATAATTTTAGTTTATAAAAACATTTATTTTGTGTTTGTTTTATTAATATTTTAGTCACTTTAGTGGTTGTGAAGTTGGAATATCTTCTTCATAAGTAATGATGTTGAACACTTTTTCATATGCTATGGGCCATTTGGATACTCTCTTTTGTGAAGGGCTGGTGTGAACCTTTTTTCCCATTTTTCAGTTGGACCATTACGGCTACTTCTCTAAGAATTATTTTGTATTGGGTCGGTTGCGGTGGCTCACGCCCGTAATCCCAACACTTTGGGAGGCTGTGGCTGCTGGATCACGAGGTCAGGAGATTGAAACCATACTGGCCAACATGCTGAAACCCCGTCTCTACTAAAAATACAAAAATATTAGCTGGGCGTGGTGGCCGGCGCCTGTAGTCCCAACTACTCGGGAGACTGAGCAGGAGAATTGCTTGAACCCAGGAGGCAGAGATTGCAGTGAGCCGAGATCATGCCACTACACAACAGCCTAGGTGACAGTGCGAGACTCTGTCTCAAAAAAATAAATAAATAAAAATAAAAAACAAATAATTCTTTGGTATTATATGAACATTTCTCAAGCTTCCCTTCTAATAGATGCAGGTTTTGCCATCTAAAAGTATTTTTCAATCTTAAATATATATTTTTTCACATTTTTCTTTTGGAAGTCACCTCTCTGGAACCTCAACAATTTTTTGTTAATACATAAAAGGTCATTAATTATTATTTCTAGAACACAAATTAAATTTTAAAAGCGCTTTTGGCCGGGTGTCATGGCTCACGCCTGTAATCCCAGCACTTTGAGAGACCAAAGTGGGCGGATCATGAGGTCAGGACATGCAGAGCATCCTGGCCAACATGGTGAAACCCCAGCTCTACTAAAAATACAAAAAAAAAAAAAAAAAATAGCTGGGTGTGGTGGCGCATGCATGTAGACACAGCTACTCAGTAATCTGAGGCAGAAGAACCGCTTGCATTTGGGAGGCAGAGATTGTAGCTAGCTGAGATCGCATCACTGCACTCCAGCCTGGGCGACAGCTCCATCTCAAACAAAACAAAGAAAGCATTTTTATATTCGGTTATTCTCATTTAGGAAAATTTATTGCGATTTCTTGGATTACCTCTCATTGACTCCATTTTCAGGCTAGTTATGTCTAAGTAATAGAAATACGGCTGCCAAGGGTGTTGCACTGTCATTCTCAGAGTTTAACTGCTTTTTATAAAGGGAAGTTTCTCTTTGCAACCATTTCTTAAAAGTCAAGGCCTGGTATTTATGGGCACAAAGATGATCACGGCTATCCATGTGTTCTAAGAAATGGACATATCAGTTAGCTTAGTCTTGAGTTATATGTGAACCCCAAGAGTAATTAATTACTATGATCTATCTCATCCAGACAATGAAACAAAGGGTGGAGGTAGCATGGTTTCACCAAAAGTAAAGCACAATACCTTTATTAGGATAAAGGCGAATGAATGTAAGGCAGGCAAGCTCTCCAAATGTATACTATATGTATCCTTAAGGAGTAGGTCTACACACTTGTTCAATATTTGGAATGGGCATTTTTTTTTCTCTCAGAGATTGTACTAGTCTTTTGTGAATTATTTTAATTCTAGAACAAAAATAAAGAAGACAATTTATATTTAGAGCTTTAATTTTCCTTCATATTAGTGGTTCAGGTAAGCAGAAAATAGGTGTTCAATAATTGCAATAACACTGTAGAAGCTACCTTTCTGAGCTGAGAGGCGGGTTTTATATTTATTCTGTATCCTGAAGTTACCAAGGGACACATATTAATTGATTTCCAACTTACAGAACTCAGAAGTATCACTCAGCAGCATCCCTCTCATTTTCCACACAATGGTAGGTTAGGACTGAACATTTTGACATCATGCATGTTAATACCCACTACTCCTAAGTTTCACACTCAAGAGTCATTGTACCTGATTAAAGTTCTAGGAGCCAGACTGAGGTAGAAAAGCTGCTACTATGAGAGACCCTTGTGCATCATGCTGAAATAATTACTAAAAACGTTCAGTTTATGGCCCATGATTGGTACTTTTCTTTGGTTTTCATCATTAATACAATTGCTATTATTTTTGTTCCCTTTCTCTTAGTCATTTTAACTGAGACCTGGGAGAGATATCCCATCACACATTGCATATCTGATTACGTTTTATTTTTAAGTAGTTTACTAAAAAAAATCACATCCATCAAGGCATAAAACTGAAATGTTCCAATTCACACACCCAGTGTGGATGCATTTCTTATTCTCAACAATCAAGTCCAGAGCACACACTTACCCATACTTGGGTTGACACCCACCATGCTACTCTTACTGATTTCACAGTGGTGACAAGGGATGACATTCTTTCTTGTAGACATTAATTGACAATGCAGACTTAGTCATTGCCTTTATTTAGAGTTCTTAAAAGAGTTATCAAAAAAGGAGATAACTTGATTGACATTAATCAATGGTCTGTCCAAAGATAATTTAACAGAGAAACAACTTTCTTTACCCAATCTAAATTAAGAAACTTATTACACCTTTCCTTTTAATGAGAAGTTTTGTCAACACTTTGAGGCCTAACAGGATAACCTTTAAGAAAGATATAGTGTTAGTTTTTGCCAGTTGGTTTTATGAAGATGAAGAAATAAAATTTTCTTTAATAGTATCCATAGTCCCAAAATATTACTGTGTTGTGGTTCTCTCTCTCTCTCTTTCTCTCTCTTTCCATTCCTCCCTGCTTCATTGATCTTTTCTCTTTTTAATTTAGGTTATTTATAGCTCTACTATTTGGGTTGGCATGGATTGTAGATAGAGCCACTGGAATATTTGTCAAGAATCTTGTTCTGTTCATAGTAGTCAATAAATGTTTTTTTAAGTAACATTGATATGATTACTTATTGCTGCTGATGCCATATCTGTTCTACCAGCTAAATAAAAAATTCAAGTCTTTGCCTATAACTTAGCACTATTGAAATACATTAATTTGATTTGAAAGAATGAAAATAGACCAATAAAAAGCAAGCTATATAAAATGTAGTAACTCCGAATTTAAAAGGAATCAAAATAACATCATCCCAGGCAGGTATTTTTGCCACCCAGCTTAATTCATAACAGGCATTTTTGTTCATATTTGAATATTTTTGCTGACTGGAATATTTGAAGGTTGCAGTAAGGTTGTGACCATGTGAAAATCTGAAAGGATATATAAAACAAAAGTAACAAGGTGGCAGTGACAGGGAAAAGGAACACCACAATTCCGTGAGAGTAGAATGATAAATTATCTGAGTAGATGGTTCTAGGGGGCCCAATTTTATAGATACCTGTTTCCCCTCTAGCACAGAGCTCTCATTGCCTTACAACAGAACTCTGATCTTGAAGAGAAAATTGTAGTCAGGAGGATTGAGACTATTCTTATGCCCTGTCTTTGCAATAATTTTAAAGGACATGTCTTTCAAATAATGCTCTTGGATTTGATGGTGGCAACAAGAGGTCAGTACATGTATTAATATAGAAGGAAGAGACAGAACTATATGAAGGTGAAAATCCCAAATCACAGCAATAAACTCCTTTTCTCAGGAAGCTGGATATAAAAGAAATACCATCAGAGAAGCTTAAATCAGACACCCATGGAAATGTGCAAAGTTTCAGTTTGTGTAGTTGTTTGCTATTTTTTTTTAATTTGGAGGTAGTATCTTTGATAGCCTATAAGAAAATATTTAGTAAAGTTTCCACCTACAGTCCAGTCCAGTTGAAGGAGGGATTTGTAAAGGCATGTTTATGTTGTGCTTTTGGCCTTCCATATCCTTGGGGTGACTCATGACTTCTGAGAATCAGTGAAATTTTATTGACTCTGTATACCACTTGCTTCCCCCAGTGGCTTACCCAGCACCTTATGCATAATGGGGCCATGTACTGACTATGCTTATTTGAATTGATCTGCTTAAAGATCAGTCATTCCACTGCATTGTGAATTTCTTAAGGGTAAAGACCATTTCTTATTCGGCTCTGTATCCCCAACATGTAGCAGAGTACTAGCTCCAAGTGGAGCTTAATAATGTTTTCTAAATAAATAAGTGATTTTAAATAGTTGAAATTTTAAGTTAAGGGTGGAATGTGGTATGTTGTCTCATTTCTTTTAATTAATCGTGGAATATCTGTGGTTAATTTTCAATATACATTTTTAGAAACATTTTAATTGGGAGAGAAGATGAAGAAAAACAAGATGAGACTGACAGTGAAATATACGAGGCAGTGTTGGAAGGAAAAGAGATCCTCTGAAGTTAGCATCTATTCATTCAGATGTTTATTCCTGATTAATATGCACCACCAAATATTTTGGATTTGAAAATTTCTTAGTGAAGGACATTTAAGCAGTAGCAATAGAGTACTGAGCAAGTCAGTCATCAAAGAATTGTTTTTTGAGAGGGGAAGATAAATTGTTAACTTCTTGCCAGTACCTAAATAAGCAAGAAAATTAGATACCGATAACTGCTATGAAGAGGATAGAGTGGGTGAAGAGTAGTAGAGGCTAATGTGCCAGAGAAGTGCTCTCCCAAGAGGTGACATTTAATTTGAAGACTGAAAAATGAGAAGAAGGCAGTCTCCAATAGGAAGATAGGGAGAAGGAGTTTTGGAAAGAAGAGAAAGCGAATGAAAATGTCTAACATGAGAAGAAGTTTCATACGTTCAAAAGGCAGGGAAAAAATGCCACTGTGGATGAATTTGTGAAACAAGGCATAGAGTGGTGATCAATTGAAAAGAAAGAAAATAGATCTTAGGAAATTTCAGAGGTAGAATACTATTCACTGGCAGGTATTTAGGGTTGCTAGATGTTAAAACATTGAAATATTCCTATACTGCTTGATAATAAGCATTAAACAAAACCTTCCAAATGCCTACTTTTGTGACTCCAGTCCATATTCCCAAAACCCCACGATCCTTCCTGTGATTCAACAACTTAGGGGCAGGTGAGATCCACAACAGGTAGTCTCACCTGGGTGAGGTCTGACTGGTTAGTGTTGATACTGTCCCAGTCATAAATACATTGAATACCACTTTTGATTTAGTGCAATTAAGACATATATATGTCGATTTTATTCAAGGAGCAATGAAAAGCTGTTGGAGGTTTTCAAATAAGGAGGAAGAATTACCTAATTTAAACTTTAAAAAGATTAATCTGCTATGTAGAGTGTGTAAAGCCAGTGAGAAGAACTAGCAGTGAGAATCCAGGCCAGAGTAAGCTGTTTACAAATGAGAAGTGATGGTGACTTAGCTTAGAGTTGAAGCAATACAGGTAACATATGGTCAGATTTAGAATATAACTTAGCAGTAGAACTATTTATTTTTTAAAAATTAATATTTTGAAAATGGGATTGGAGAGACAGGAATCAAGAATGATTTTTCATTTATTAATCAGAGCAAGTGGGCATATACTAATTTATTTTAATGAGGTGGAAAGAAATGACTTGAAATATAAAAATCAAAATAACTAAATATTTCAAATATGAGATTATCTTGAATTTCGGAGTTTGCTATTTTCCCCAGTGTTCATCCTTTAATAGTGTTATCCCCACATAGCATTCACTGGGAGTGTGACCACCAGCTAGAGACCACATTTTGCAGTCAGTTTTCTATCTAAGTGAAGCCATGTAACTAAGTCCTGGCCAGTGATGTGTAACTGAAATGTGCAATGTTAGGATCAAATATTTTAGGAAAGAGGTGCTTGCTCTTTGTACTCTTTGTCTTTCTTCTCCATTTCTCAGTTTTTTGCTGGGAAATGGAGACAACTGGCTCAGCTAACTTGAACCCAGAGGTGGAATACTTATGTTGTGGAGAACTGTGCCAGTTACCAGCCCAGGACTGCCAACTTGTGGACTGTTGTATATAATAAAAATATAAATTTCTGCTGTGTTTTAGTGTCTGTAGTTTGGAGTTTCTTTGCTATGGCAGTTAACCTATACACTAACTAATTTAACAAGTGAGGTTGTTTTTTTTTTTTTTTTTTTGGTGTCTCAGTCCATTTGTGTTTCTTACCAAAATACCTGAGACTGGGTAATTGATGACGAATAAAATTTATTTCTTGACAGTTCTGGAGGCTGGGAAGTTCAAGATCAAGGTGCAAGCAGGGTCAGTGTCTGGTGAGGACATTCTTGCTGCATGCACACGTGGTGTGAGGGATCAGAAGTGACTGCTGTGGCCTTACATTGCAGAAGCTGAAAAGTCAGGAAGGGCTTAAGCTGGTTGTATCTATCCCTTTGTGAGGTACTAACCCATTTCTGAGGGCTTCATTCTCGTGACTTAATCACTTCCCCAAAAGGCCTAACTTCTTAGTACTACTATGACAGGGGTAAAGTTTCAAAATGAATTTTGTAAAGGACACCATCATTCAAACCATACAGTTAATATCCTGTAAGACCATTTTAGAAAACTCCTCTCTGAAGGTAGCTCTTCATTGAACAAATATTTACTGACCATGGATGATGGTTTAGAAATCCTTCTAAAAGAAATCAAAATAGACAAAACCTAAGTCTTCAGTAAACTCAAATTGTACACGGAGTTTTATATCTGAGGTTATCCCTTGCAGCCTATTTTTCTCAACATTTCTTCATTATCTCTTCTAGCTTATTCCTCTCAACCTTTTCCATTATCTGTTCTAGCCTACTCCTCTCAACCTTTTCCATTATCTCTTCTAGCCTACTCCTCTCAAGCTTTTCCATTATCTCTTCTAGCCTACTCCTCTCAAGCTTTTTCATTCTCCATTTGCATGGGTTGCTGCTTCTTGCTGACCATGCAGAGATCCAAGCTACTTTCTCCTATTCCTTACAGACACTAATGAAATAAAATATGCTCTGTGAAGCAAATCTTTCTTGAATTCCATTAAACAAGTTAAGCCTTGCAATAACCAAGTATTAATAAAGCTATCTATTTGCAGTATATATTTTCTATTAAGTTTTATACTGTAATTATATTTTATATACCTATACCTGTGTAAACTACTAGATTGTATACTTAGGGTACAGACTTTATTATTTGCATTCCATGTGCACATGTTACATATTCAATAAACATTGGTTGAATACATGATACAAATTATATTATTAAATATTTGATTAATTTATCATTTACACACTTACTCATCAAACAGTTTTTGCGACCACTATGAATGTACCTTGGGTCTGGTACATAAAAGTTCACTTATTCAGAGGAAACATGGAGAAGGATAAGAAAGAAACGTGCCTTAGTTTGTTTTGTGCTGCTGTAACAAAATATCTTAGAGTAGATAATTTATAAAAAACAGAAATTTGGTTTTCATGATTTTAGAGATTGTGAAGTCCCATATCAAGATGCCAGCATCTAGTGTCTGGTGTGGGCCTTCTTGTTGCATTTCCACATGGAAGAAATTGGAAGGACAAAGAGGTACAAAATGCCTTCATGGATCACCTTTATAATGACACCTAATCCCATTTATGAAGGAAAAGTGTTGATGGCATAAGCACCTCTTAAAGGTCCCACCTCTAATGCTATCACATTGGCAATATCTGAATTTTGGAAAGTGCATATTATCCTTCTGTATATTCAAACCATGGCAGAAGAATAAAAGTCAATTTTAAATCCTCATTCACTATTGAAGTGTGTCATTATTTTAATACCATTTCTTTTACTACTTTAAGTGGCATATAGAGAATATTGGTGTTTCTGAATGCTTAACCTGACAGCAAGAGAGATCAACACTCAGCCCATAATATGACACCATTCCATCTAAAAACAAATTGAGTATATGTTAATCTGGTTTATTTATACGAAGTACTACCAATTTCCTAAGGAAATCATTTCAACGTGTCTGGACAAAATTCCAGGAGTGATCAGACCCTTAACCAGCATGACATTCAAGGGCTTATGTCATTTTGATCTGTGGACATGGAATTCTTCATAATGTCGTAACACACTAAGGACCTTACTTTATAGTAAAAAGGACTCATAGTCAGGGTGTCAACTGATCGTATCACATAATGCAAAAAGACATTGCCTATCATTAGAGCACTGGAATATAGTCTACTGAAGGCAAAAGCAAAACTCCAGATTAGAGGGAATGCTTTTTAGGAATAGATTGTCATCCTCTAGAAGACAATGTACATCTTGAATCAAAGAGCTTTCTATACTGCTTTTTCTCTGGTATGAAGACTGTATAGGTTCAACAATCTTCAGTGCTCCCTGTCACCATCAGGTCTAATGGCCTACTTGGGAAATATGTGGTTCCTGTTCTCACAATACCTTTGAGCAGGGTTAGACATCCTGGTCTCTAATTGTGGACATCTAAGAAGATATGGCAACTGTCTCATTGAATGGTAACCTTGACTTCTAACTGGGCATTTTGGGGTCCCTTTGTTTAAGAACTGCCAGATAAGGAAAACATGTCACCTTCTTGGAGAGATTAATAAATATTGATAATCAAAAATGAGAGAGTACTGTTATTACATAGTGCAGACAGAGAGGAATATGTTACATATTTAAATGATCCCACTGCATAGCACTTTTTTCTGCTTTACCTAAATTGCCATGGTCAACAGTCACATTCAGCAATCACAGACTTTGGAAGGTATGATGACCATGAGTCCAGAAAGGGTCTGGGTAACGTCAACAGCTAAGCCATTAAGCAAAGCAGATTTGTCCACTGAGCATAAGAAGAATCTAATGAATAATGAAAGAGGACAACAATGAGTATCCATGTGACTATCAGACTAGATGTGACTGTGGGGACTGTGGCTTGTTTTAGTAATCTTTCTCCTCTCAATTTCTCCTAGCAGAAAGGATCAGCAGAAAACTTAGAGTTACTTTCAGGACATCTATGAGACACTGGATTTCAATAGCACAAGGAATGAACTATGGTAGGCATAGAGAGGCAGTACTTGGTTTATGTTGCCTAGCTGCTGAGAGTGTGGCCAGCAAAACAGTCTTCAGTTTGCAGCTCCTTCAGGGATGACATGGGCTACAGAGGACTTCCAATATCCCTGGGCACAGCATCCTGTGGTAGCTCATATTTTATATCAGCTGGGGGAAGAATTATAAATGCCTGGCCAATTTGGTTCACTGTGGAACATCTCCAAAGAGCCATTCCAGTTTTCTACCTTCTTGTGGTTTCAGATGAAGCCCTTGGGTTTCTATCAAGGCTACATTTCTCTCTCTACCCAATTTTGCTTCCTTACCTCCCTTAGTGATAATCTTAAGGTCATTTCCTAATAATCGTTATGAACAATAAACTCTCCCAGAGTCTGCTTTCTGGTGAAACCGAAGTGCAGCATGCATTAAGTGGCATCAATGATAAAAATTATCATTTCATCCAGACACTGAAATTATTTCCTTAGGAAATAACTAGTGCATCAAATAAACTAAACATTTTTTCAAAAAAAAATAAGAATAAAGAATGTTTTAAGAATTTTATTTTAATATTGTTCCTATTTGATAAATATAGAGAGAAATTCATGTAAATTGAAAACTTTATTCCAAGGCAAGACCATTTTTGAAAGAATTAAATTTGTGAGTTTTAAGCATCTACCATGAAATATATAGAACTTAACGCACTTCACTTCTGACTCAAACTAATATTTTAATATTTTATATACAAAGAAAGGTAAAATGATATTAAACAATAGAGAAAGTGAGCCAAATTCTTACATAAATTCAAAAATAACATTGTTTATGTTTTGGGCCAAATATCACATTCATTTCTTCAGTTCAAATCTTTACTAAATTGCATCTTAATAGCTGTAGCAAAACAGCCCATATGGTAGTAACTGCATAATATATTTATGAAGTGGCAATTTTCCACATACAGGATGTGTCAATTTCCTAAGAACAGAGAAGTTTCTTAATTACTGTGGTTGTTCCTTATCGCTACTTCAGACATTTCCTTCTCAGTTCAAATCTACTGGGACATAGTTTATCCATGCAAGACAGCAACTCCGAGTTTCAACACATATTTGCATATGTAAAGTGGAACTCATGTTTGCACAATGCTTTTTACATTTAGCCTAGCAGTCTCATGGAAATCCATTCATAAAGCAAATTTTTCAAGTATAAGTACAGAAATTGCAGGTACATGGACAGCCTTTATCTGCAACAGAGGTTACTGTATTTTTTAAATATTCATTTAAAATAAAGTATATGCCAAGGCTTTATTATGCTTCAATGTTTAAACAGAATTGTCCATCTTAGAATTTGTTATATGTTCATATGTGTTCTTTCTTTTCTTCTTCCTTTCTCTCTTCCTTCCTTTTTCTTTCTTTCTCCCTCTTTCTTTCTTTTTCTTTCCCTCCCTCCCTCCCTCCCTCCTTCCTTCCTTCCTTACTTCTCTCATTCTTTTCTTTTCTTTTTTCTTTCCCCTTCCTTCCTTCCTTCCTTCCTTCCTTCCTTCCTTCCTTCCTTCCTTCCTTCCTTCCTTCCTTCCTTCCTTCCTTCCTTCTTTCTTACAGGGTTTTGCTCTCTCACTGGAGTGCAGTGGTGTGATCTTGACTCACTGCAACCTCTGCCTCCAGGGTTCAAGCAATTGTCCTGCCTCAGCCTCTCGAGTAGCTGGGACTACATGCGTGCACCACCACGCCTGGCTACTTTTTGTATTTTTAGTAGAGATGAGGTATTGGCATGTTGGAAAATTGGTCTCGAACTCCTGGCTTCAAGCAATTGAAGTGAACCACCATGCCTGACCATATATATATATATATATATGTATACACACACACACATACATACATATTTCTTTTATAACTTATATAATATATATTTCTTTTATAACTAGGGAATAACTTGTCAGTGAGTTTGCACTTGCTCAAATGGATCATGTAGACTCTATGTTCTGAACCATTTTTTCTGGTTTTGAATTTAGAAGTATAATGTTAATGAAAGAAAAGGGGTCAGGATATTAATAATCTGAATACAGACAGACAAGAAGATATGGACTATGTGAGAACTAAGAGTGTGAAAAGATTATCTAGTCTAGATTCCTGCAAACCAAATACCTCTAGACTTCAGTTAGCTTACTGTCCAGGTGTTGGAAAGTAAGTAATGTGCATACTAAAGAGAGCCAATCCTTTCTAAAGGCAATGAAAAGAAACATTAAAAAACAAAAAAGCACTTCTGCAAGTCTTAGTCACTGGGCCACCACTGAGGACCACTGCTCATCTATCCAACCTTTTATTTTTCACTGATATGATCCTGGAGTGCGGTGGCTAGCAAGCTTGCCATATTAACACTGTGTGTTTTCAGAGTGAATCTGCTGGGAAGGAGCTAGAGATGGAGCTGAAGTCTCCTGACAACTAGGGTAGAGATATTTCTTTCACAAGTTGATACACTGGGGAAAGTGTAAAGATTTCTCTTTTCAACTGGACACTCCCAAATTCCATCAAATCTTTAAAGATTATTTTCAGATGCAACAGGTACTAGATTGACTATCATTTAATCCCCTTTGATTTACTGTTTCCTAAATTACCGTAAGATTGTGAGGCAACTCTAATACACAATGTCAGAAAAAAATTCCACCTATTTATTTCACCTGTGGATAATAATTTCTGTTGGAGCAATTCTGTTAATTTTCCCATGTGTTGGTATTTTTAGTTTCTAAGTCAGGCATGCCAATGCATAAGCAAAGAAAGCAATTTACAACTCTGTAAAGAAATACAGCCTCTTCCACTTCATTTGTGTTTCATCTTGATTATCAACACATTTGTCATCCCCCTGTAATTTATTCATTATTTTTACCAGAGGAATATGAAGGGAAAAAATAAGATAAGTGCACTTGTCAAAATGTGAGACAGATGCTCTAACAATGATTGGAGACAATTAATGTTCGCTGGAAGAAGCAACAGGCTGGGTTTGTGTTTAGTTTCACATTTTTACAGCAAACAGATTTGGGGAAAATACAAATGCGAAATAAGGTTTTTATTTTCCAAGCAAAGAAAATAAAACTCTTCTCTGATTACACTGTTGTGCTTTTCTGTTATGATTTGACAGTTTAGATCTTTTCAGCTAAATCATTAAGAACAATGGGAGCACAATATAAATTAGGCAATTTTGAAGTGTGATTCAATAACTCTTCCTTCTGAATCACCAAACTGAAACTGTCCTAGGATGTTAAATGGCTGTAAGTTAGTAGACTGCCAAGCAGAATGAAGATAGATGTTTATGTCCCATCACACCTTAATTCCAGTTCGGCTCAAAAAAGTGAGAGTGCCTCCACTCACCTCTGCAATATATCAGTTTGTTCTTTTTTTAATTGAAGAGATGATCTTTCAGATTCATCACCTTCTGGACCCCCACAGTCTGTTCCCCTTCTTACCTAGCTACCTACCCCTAAGATTCTACTCTAGACCTTGAATCACTCAAATCTCATTCCCTGATCATCAACTCCTATTTTTATATGTCTTGATATGGATTCGCTATGTTGCCACTCAAATCTCATGATGAATTGTAGTTCTGATAATCCTCATGTGTTTTCGAGGGAGATGGTGGGAGGTAATTTAATCATGGGTGCGATTACCCTCATGCTGTTCTCCTGATAGTGATTCATTCTCATGAAACCTTATGGTTTTATAAGGAGCTTTCCCCCTTTTGCTTGGTACTTCTTGCCATCACCATTTCAAAAAGGATGTGTTTATTTCTTCATCTGCCATGATTGTAAATTTCCTGAGGTCTCCAAAACCATGCAAAACTGAGGGTCAATTAAACCTCTTTCCTTGATTAACTATCCAGTCATGGGTATATGTCTTTATTAGCAGCATGAAATACACTAATACAGCTCCCTTACTTTTCCTAGCTACTCACTCTAGCACTCCCAGTCTAACAATTTTCCAACCACATTGAATTCATTTTTCCATAACAAATATTCCATTCTCTCCACCTTCAGACTCTTATGAGGATCATACCACCCCATACCCAGTGTTAGACTCACTTCAATACCAAATGTGCCCTCAACAACCTATATGAGACTTTAGAGTAGATTAGACTATCAGAAAATTAAATGCCAAGCACACAATGGTTTGACTGATGATTACCCTCATTGATATAATAGGCTAAAGAGGATGTTCTAATCGGGTCATGAGATGACTCTCTTCAACTGGTGATCCAGGGCAGAAACTTCCTGCATTGTCTGTCTTTGGCATCACCAGGGGCTTAATCATTGCCTGTACCCAGCCTGAAGAAAGAAAATAAGGGGGCATAAAGAGTGCTCCTCTGTTTCTCATATGCTTTGTTTGAAAATAACACATGTTCCTTCTGCTCACTTGCCATAAGATAGAGATCAGTTCGTGGCCACCATCTTTTGAAAGGCAATCTAGAAAATGAAGCCTAGTTCTGAAGCCAGGAAAAAGAGGTGTGCAAAGTATGGTTAAAGTTTACACAAATTTGTTGATAGCAATATTGGAGAAAATCCAACTAACTGTGAAGCAAAAACACACTCCAGGTAATTTGAATTTGAAGTGAGGGTCTTGCCATAATAAATTCAATTTTTTCAAAAGATCTTCTTTTGAAAAAAAGTCATTTATTTATTTATTCATCAATAAATACAATGTTTGGAACATAAACATGTCCTTATTTTATTTTCAGACCAAATTTCTAGAGAACTGGCAAATGCTCAGTTGTGATTATTCAAGACTGCAGATAGAAGGTGAAAAAAACTTCAGTAAATCTATATTGGCTTAAGGCCGCATCTTGGAAGTAATTTGAAGCATTTATTTAAAAGATTCCCTCAAATAATCTTCTTTTTCTTCTCTTACTCTTTAATGCAGTAGTTTAATTTTATGGAAGTCTATTTGCATTTTCCTTTATAAGGAAAAAAAGCATTTGCTATAATGTTGACTATAAAAGTAAGACATATCTATAATAGAAAACATGAAAAATATAAAAGAGCATAAAAAATGAATCAATTTAACCTCTCCACCTAGGCATGAGTTTTAAACAGTTTTATTTCCTACAAGCTGAAATATATTAGTTCTTGTGTGTCCCCAGTTTTATCTTGTTGACTACTATGTCTTCAACACTAGCACAGTTCCAGGTACATAGTAGAAACTCAAAAATATATTTTGAATTTTAAAAATAGAATTCCTTTCCCTGCTTCCTTCTGCACAGTTTTTAGATAGTTGAAATTGTTCTGTATTAATGAAATAATGCCTACTCGATATCTTTTACTTATTTCATATATGATAAAAAGTTTTTATGAACACCATGTTCAATATCTGCACGTAATACTCTCATATGGATATGTCGGATATTATCCAGTTGTGCCTTATTTTTAATCATTTAGATGGATTCTAAAAGTTTGCTCACAGTTTTGCTTAAAGTATTAATCATTTGGTTTTATATTTTACGTGGAGTCTCTTGTTTATCTGTCTAAATCCATTGACACAGCTGCACAAATTCTCCCTGCACACCACCCTTTATTTCTATGTAATGAAGTTGTAATTGATTGGTAAGTCAGTGACTATGATTTCCAGCCTGTCCTTCCAGCTAGATGTGCCCAGATGACTAGGTTCCTGCTCACAAATTATAAGTGAAGCTCTCACATACTTCTTTTAAGACAAACCTCATATTCACAAGATGTAAGCACCCTGGGTCCCTAAATCTTGAAATGGAATGAACACTCACCTCTGATGATTGCATGAGAGAGAATTCCTTGTTCCTGAACCAACATTACTGGTGATTTTCCTGTAATAATAGCTCAGTATTTTACTAGTAACTCCTGTAGCCACATACTCCATCACTGAATATGTTTTCAGCCCGCGCTAGAAACTGAATCATCTGTAGTGATCGTGATCCACAAGTGTTCTTGTCTAAAGCACAGAACTATGTTTTAAGAGACACTTTTCCTGTGGGCTTTCAAGTCAGTTTAAAATTAATGAATAATATATTGCAGGTTGATTTCCACTTGAAAATCTATAAAGTGAAAGTGGGCCTGACCACCTGCTTTGTTGGATTCAGGCATACTCTTGAAACATGATTGTTAAATTTTGATGTGCAGCAGAATCACCAGGAGGGCTTGCTGAATCACAGATTGTTGAGTCCAGCCCAAGAGTTTGCGTTCGGTAGCTGTGGGGTAGGGTAAAATGCATGCATTAGAAAAACAACAACAACAAAGCACATGTTGAAGAGTGGCTTAAGGTTTATAGCACAATTCAGGAGAAGGTACACATTTTCCATATACTGCCTGCCCCAACAATAACATGCGTCAATATACTCCCAGACAATGCCAATAGTGCTGGTCTTGACATTGCACTTTGAGAACCACTATTATTGAGGCAGCAGAGCTCCATTCTTATGGAATGACAAAAGGAGGGGGGCAATAAGTTTTTAATGATAACTTCTCAAGTTCATCTCTTTGAGTAAGTTTTAAAGTAACTGTATAAAAGTCAGCATTTTTCTGACTTTATGCAACCTGTTTTGTCTTCCTTGTCTTCCTATCTCTAAATAGTTGTAAATACTTTGAACATGTAGTCTGACTGCTGCCCTTTTTTTCTCTGCTTTGAGGCAGCTCTAGTGAATATATGAAGGAACTAACACTCCAGAAACCAAGTGATCTGCCTATCTATTGGATCATTGGTCTGTGACAGAGGACGCTTTTTTCCCTCACTAGCTCATTCCAATCATCGGATGGTTAGCTTATCTCTGATGCTTAATACTTTCAATGATTCACTTGTTATGTAGGGCTATTCCTCTTCATGGCTTAACAGAGAATTATAGACATCAACAATTGGGACAGAAATCTGACCGCTGAAAACCCACCCCATAACAGTTTTCACTCCTCATTTTGACCATTTCATTGACTTATAGAACAGAGCTGCCTACTTCTGTGTGTGGGAAGGTAATGTTTAAAGATACCTATCTCAGGCCTACAAAACATTCACCTAAAAGAGCTGATGCCTAACAGGTAGGACACAAGGAAAGATCTCTGATGAATTTATTATAAGGCTTCTTAGAAACCCTTTTCAATTGTGTTACCTTCCCTTATGTTTCTTCATAGCAAACATGTAAAATAAATGCTATTGTTTCAGTTTTACCAATGGGAAACTGAAGCACAGAGAGGTTAAGTAACTTGTCCAAGATCACAAAGCTAGTCACTGCTAAGGCCAAAGTCAAATCAAGACAATCTGACTAACATGTCACCCACCCTGTCCTCTGGATGGAAGTACTATTTATCTGTCTTTATTCTGCAAAATCAGAATTTGGTGGTAAAGAGGGTATCTTTACCATCAATCATTGCAGCTGCCTCTCCAGTGACTTATAGTATCCATACCATGTTTTAAATGCTATGAAACAAATAGTTGCACTAATTTTCAGTTCAATTTTTATTCTCTGCAGAAAGTATACCATAAATGATTATTGGTATATAGTAATACATGCTCGAGAAGATACAGAGATAGACGCTTGTAAAAGTGAACTAAAAATCTTTGCACTTTCTGACCAAAGCTCACATTTTTTAGGTTGTAACCTTGCCAAGAAAATTATTGTTCTTTACAATATTGTGTATAGTTATATGCATTATAGTTTTGGAAGTCTGATGTATGACACAGAACACATAGTGTTGGTAACTGTGAAACTTTTTTCTTGGGCAAATATCCTCAGAGAAGTGAATCATGATTTTCAATTAAAGACCTTCAATTGCATAAGTTTTACTTTCTGAATATTCAAAGTCTTTAATTTTAATGCAATGCAACCTTATATACCTGCCCTAGAAGTGAGGAAAAGTCACAGGCATTCTGTATCTCCAGGTCTTAAGAGAATTACCAAAGGTCACTCTTATGACCAAGACTGAAAATCTTCATAACTTGGCTTTTAAAAAATTTAAACAGGTTATAGTAGCAGTGACAGCTATTGGCATTTGACACCTTCCCTGGAGGCATCAAAAGACTGTCTGAGTATAATGGCCTTAGGCAAAACAGCTGAACCAGGTATCTGTGAGACCAGCTTCAGTGATCCAGAAAACTATGTTTAAATTTTTGTAATGACCAATCTCATTCAGAGAGGTACCCTAACAGGATACCACACATGTGACCATGTTATTTGTAAATACACATAACAATCATAACTAAAATACTTAATGCAAAAATAATAAAAGGTTATTATATCATATCTTTGATGTGAAATTGAGTATTTTGGAAGTTTAGGTATGCTAACATTTAAATTACATAATTGTTAAAGTTTGGGTTGATTCATTATTCAAATATCTCCACACTCCATCTTAATAGTAAGAATGACTCCCTAATATTATGTTTTGTTAGGCAAGCATTTGATGCTGTCTCATCACAAGTTTCTTGCAACTTGGAGCCAAACATCTGGGGTTTGGAATCTTTTCATTGCCATTTACTAGGTCTCAGGCTTTGGGCAAAATGACTTATATCTCCTGAGTTAATTATGTCTTATGTATAAGATATTCAGAGTGTGGGATGAGATATAAAGAAACCACTCATAGCATAGTATCTAATATAAGCTAAGTATTATATAAATGTATCCACGCTTATTACAACATGGGTGGTCTTTTTACTTAAATGTGTGTATGGATACCTTGGGAGGATTGGGAAAAATGCCACTGATAAATATGTCTTTCTCACGGAGAAGTTGTTTATGCAAAACAATTCCTTTGGATAGAAAGAATTAACAGGTTGTGCAATTGGAGACATGAAATTTCAGCTGATATCTGTTTTGCATGTCTTAGAGATAAATTTCTTTAAAGAATTTATCTTTTCTTTATCTTCAGGTGAATTCCTTTATTATGTAGTTTTTGATAGAAGAATAAGCTCAGAACAATTTTTCTTAAAAGGGCAGAAGGAGTTTGAGACTCTTTATAGGATGAGGGCAAATGTTTAACAAGGAATTTGGCATATAATTAACTGTTTCCCTTTTGATTTAATTATTTATTCAATATCTAATTGTTGAGCAAATATTAGATGATAGGCAAATAAGCAAAGAACTAAGGTAAACAATACACATTGCAGTTAATGCCTTACCTCATGAAGTTTACATTTCCTGAGGCCTCCCTAGCCATGCTAAACTGTGTCAATTAAACTTCTAATTACTCAGTCTTGGGTATGTCTTTCTTTTTTTTTCCAAACTTTTATGTCTTTCCAAAATTTTTCCAGTTAAATATGATATACTAAATTTCACTAAAGCTATGCACTATAAATTTGCATTATAATTGTGAGGCAGTTTTAACAGGCTTGGTATAGAAAATTCAATTAATGCTCTCATTTTTTTGATAAATATTCATTATTCTTTCCATTTCTTGACTAAGTAGTGGTTACAATTCCCAATTTTATAAAAATAAATGTTTTGATATGGTTTGGCTGTGTTCCCACCCAAATCCCATCTTGAATTGTAGTTCCCATAATCCCCACATGTCATGGGAGGGACCAGGTGGAGATAATTGAGTCAGGGGGACAATTTCCCCCAACGTATTCTCATAATAGTGAGTGAGTTCTCAGGAAACCTGATCGTTTTGCTCAGCACTTCTGCTGCTGCCATGTAAAGAAGGGTGTGTTTGTTTCCCATTCACCTGCTATAATTGTAAGTTTCCTGAGGCTTCCCTAGCCATGCTAAACTGCATCAATTAAACCACTTTTCTTTTACCTGGTGTTGGGTATGTTTTTTGTTTGTTTGTTTTTGAGACAGAGTCTTCTCTGTCACCTAGACTGGAGCGCAGTGGCACCATCTTGGCTCACTGCACCCTCTGCCTCCTAGGTTTAAGCAATTCTCTGCCTCAGCCTCCTGAGTAGCTGGGATTACAGGCACATGCCACCACGCCCAGCTAATTTTTTTTATTTTTAGTAGAGATGGGGTTTCACCATCTTGGCCAGGCTGGTCTTGAACTCCTGACCTCAAGTCATCACTTGCTTCGGCCTCCCAAAGTGCTGGAATTACAGGTGTGAGCCACCATGCAGGGCCAGGTATGTTATTATTAGCAGCATGAGAACAGGTATTTTATCTTTATAGCAAATAGTAAAAACACATGTTATTATCTCAGTTTTACAGATGGGAAACTGAAACACAGAAAGGTTAAATAACTTGTTCAAAATTACACATCGAGGCATTGCTAGGGCTGAGCTCAAATCAAGACAGTCTGGGGCCGGGCACGGTGGCTCACGCCTGTAATCCCAGCACTTTGGGAGGCCGAGGCGGGTAGATCATGAGGCCAAGAGATTGAGACCATCCTGATCAACATGGTGAAACCTCGTCTCTACTAAAAATACAAAAAATTAGCTGGGCACGGTGGTGCGTGCCTGTAATCCCAGCTACTCAGGAGGCTGAGGCAGGAGAATTGCCTGAACCCAGGAGGCGGAGGTTGCAGTGAGCCGAGATTGCGCCATTGCACTCGAGCCTGGGTAACAAGAGCGAAACTCCGTCTCAAAAAAAAAAAAAAAAAAAAAAAAAAGACAGTCTGACTCCAGATCTGAACAACTGAAGTTTTCAGGCAATATTGTTCCTAATTCATGTGGGAACTAAAAATGTTGCCTTCAGAAGGGCCAAAATGTGTTCCGTGTCACTAGGAATCTCACCTTCATTCCACGGCTCCTATCTTTTGTGTTTCCTGAATATAGTTCTTATTCATATATATATAGTGCCACTGACTAATATTGTTCTCTGCATTTCCATTTTGTTTTCCCCCAAAAACACCTCCATTGAAAGATATGAGAGTTGCTTGAGTGTTAATATCCTTGTCACTTTAAACACTATTTTTGATATGTTTCTTTATAATTTTATCTAAACTTTTCTTGTTTTCTTCTCTTTTTTGCAGTTCAAATGCAATTTATTTTTAAATTGCATTATAGAAAGAGTAAGCCCAATATGGTGGAATCATAATAGCCAATGCATAAGATTTTTTTAAATTAGCTTGTACTGGCACTGGAATAAACGCTTGACCTGTATTATCTTATTTAATTCTCACAATAATTCAGTAAGTTTGGTACTGCTTTTATCATCATTTCATAGGTTTTAAAATGGAGGCTTATAAAAAACAAAAAAGTAGGTCAAAGCATTTTATAAAGCTATTGGCATTTAAAATGGAAAATAAACATGTCAGGATTGAAGTACAAGATTAGGAGAGGCCAAGTCCCAAACTTTTAAGCACTGATGGTATTTGAAGAATAAAGACCCAGCTTTCTGTTTGGGTTCCAGCTGGACAATGTGTACTCAAGTGAATTACTTGGGTTCTTTGACTTTAGCTAGCTATCTTTAGTTTAAAATGCAGAGCACTGCTTCATTGATTGCACATTTATTTCTAGTGTCTTCTATATGCCAAAACCTGAATAGAAGCAAGTATGAATAAAATACCTTTCATCAGTGACCTTAGAAAACATGGTAATATAATATTTATATCATAGAGGCATGCAATGATTGAACAAAGCAAAAGACATGACAAATTAAAAGATAAGTGATCTATAGACACATATTCCTATTACATAGGTGAAGACTGAGGGTGGTAAAAAATGTGTGTACATGGGGGTTCCATCTTGGATAGAGCTTCTGTGTTTCTGTTTTACAAATGTATGGCAGAAATCCATGCCAAGGAGAGTATTCTGAGTCATGCAGAAGGTCAGTTTTAAAAATGCTGGACACATTCATGGACACATTCACACAGAAATTGTATTTTCCAACTGAATTTCAGAGAGAATTTGACAAGACAGGTGGAAATGTATTCCAAACTGCATGCATTTTATCTTGAGTTTGCTACTCACATATTTAATATCATAAGCTATACAAGTAACTAGGATTCCTAATTAAGAGACTTAAATATTTTGATAATTTCTACAGTATTACTAAAAATAAATAAATAATTACCCATGCATTAAGGTAATTATCAAGTGTTTGGAGACTTGTTAGTAACTGAGGACCATTTACTAGATATTATAGTATCATTAACAAAGAATACTAAACATTTAACAAAATAAAATTATTTAGATCATTTCTTCAGAGGTTTGAAGCTATTATTTTAAGATATGCATTATTTTAAGATTATTGTAATCTAAGTAATTTATTTGAGTGACTGATGAAATTAAATACATTCTATTTAGAGTGGTATTAATATAAATATAGTTTTTCCCAGAAACACTTCACATAATTATATACAATGTTAAATTTAGACAATTTTTGACACATACTTACTAGTTCTAAGTTGGTATTTCAAAACAGTTCTCAAAACTAATACTTGCCTACATTAAGATGAGGCTCCGGTACATGAGAATTACAAAATAAGAAGGAAAGGATTGCCACAAATTACAAAAATAGCCATTGCTTTGCTCTTTAAAAATAATAAAAGCAGAATAGAATCACATTTTCCTCTGTGATCTGGCATGTTTGGTTTGGTTTGGTAGCTGATTCTATTCCTGCCATGTACTTCATTTCAACCTTTGGACTTTCTTCCCTCTGAATTCATTATTTATTTATGGGACATTCGATATTCTGGGCTTTATCCCCAGCCTCTGCAGTTCCCTCCTCACTTGACCTCGCCAGAAGCCTCAAAGCTCCAGCCTCTAATCTTGGCCTTAGGTTGGAGGGATTATTGACAGAAGCCCAGCTCACTTGGGTTGAGCATCTCTTCACCTGTGTTACCAGTGTAACCCAGCCTGTTACTATATTCTTTCTGATCTCTTGCTTCTGCATCCTATCCCATCGAGTTAATTTTTCTATTGTCTTCTATGGACCTAGGACTTTCATTTTAAGCGGTCTCAAGCAAGGCAATGTTTCTCAAACTTCATTTATTTTTGTATCATTTTCATGATTTTCACCATTCAACCTCCACTTGTATTGTTGTTTAAATAGTACACTATTTTTAAATTAACTAGTATTATTTTTTACTTAATTTTGCACTCAAATTTCTTTGAAAATAAAACTCAGTATCATTCAGGTATATGAAAAAAAGTGCCTCACCTTGAAAAAAAAGCAACCACAAATTAAATTCCATGAAGACAAAAATTACGTGATCGAAGTCTCTCCAGATACTGTTTTGCATCTTAAGACTTTTCTCTGTTTGACAAAAATGGGCATTAACATGAAGTACTGAACATAGCAACAGTAAAGTGAAATTCTCTCCTTTTGCAATCAGAATGACCAAAGCAAAACAAGATTTAAGAAATATATTTAAACCAAAGTGCAGGTTTCTCTACCCTGTAATTTCTAATATAATTTTAAAAATAAGCAATACACACTACATATAATAACCACTAACATCTCAATGAGGAAAGGAGCATGATTTAATGCCATCAACTTCCTAAACTAATGGCACAGGGATAGGGGACAGAAGGGTCTAGAACAGAGTAAAGGATACAAAAGAGCTTAGGTCCTTATCCCAGCTCTGTCCCCCAGGAACCACAGTGATAAGATGACATTTCTACTTCCTGGTATGAATATAAATGAAAAAAAAAATAGGTGTTAAAAGAATTATTCCATTTTAATACCTAAAGACTTCTAGTTTATGACTATAAACTACAGTATTATATAATTTTATGTAAGGTGTTCTCAGTTAGCTTTTCAGTATTTCTTTTGCGTGATACTGCATAAAACACAAAATATAAAAATTATGAAGGTGAGTCCTGGTGATAAGGAAGGTTATGTACCAACTATCTCTGTGATTAATTGAAAAGTCTTTATGCTACAAAACGCTTACCTATGTGGTCTCTGAGGTTAATTTTAATTTATATACCCTAAACTATATTCAATTTTAGTTACAAAATCCTTTAATAAAAAGAGTTGCCAAAACTTTACACAATTAAAAAGGAAGTCCTTCCAAGCTTAAATTTTACAAAGCACATCTTAAAGGTGATGATATATTAAATAAAAGGTTACTTTAATAATAATTTTTTTGCCAGCATAGCTTCAAAGCCATATAAATGTTTCCTATTCAATTACCTGCTCACATTTTTCATCTTCACTGATTTTGCAATGATCAGAATATTTCTCTTAAACCCCACTACATTAATCCATCAAATTGCTTTTCTCATAGATGATGAAGTTTCCCAACCAGATTATTGCCAGGCAGGATGATGACATTTCCTATTGTTTCCACTTTATACTGATACTCATGAGGATATTTTTATTCTTTTAACCTTCTATTATTCAGGAAGCATAAGGGATTCATGGTGCAGAAGGGAAAATTAGAAAACCATCAGAATCAGACTCTTTGAATCCTTCAAAGGACCATTTTCTGCTTATCCTCAGTCCCTTGCATATTTACCTAATTAATCACCTTTCTATTGATTAATTACTCACAGCATTTTGTTAGTGGAATGTTCATTTATTGCAGAGCAAAGCTCGAAAAAGAAAAAAAAATAGAAGAGTCCACATTGTAGCGGGCATCAGAACATCAAACAAGGAAGATATCAAAAGCTCCTCTGAGGAGGTTGATGACTGAAAAAGATAAACAGGCTCCCTTCAAAGCCTAACCTACTCGACAAGGCAGCTCCTTATACCAGATAGGGGGTAGAGAACACTCATTTCTTTGATTCAACTTTTATGTTGTTGGTTTCTTCTTTTGTTTTTAGGTTACCTTAATATTTTGATGACATACAGCTAACAGATTTGCCAGGAGCAGCCATAAGTTTTCATCAAAAGATGAAATGATAAAGCATAGCTGCAAGTGTTACTCTGGGTTGGGACCAAGAGCTATGACTTCTTTGTTGAACTGAGGGGAAACAAAATCTCTATTGCCTCAAAGTCATTGTCTGTTGCCTCCTGGAACTCTGGCATTTGCATCATTGCCTTTTTACTATCTTATTAATATTTGTGCACTTTGACATCTTGATAAAATTTGAGAGTACCTGATGTAGGGGCAAGGCCAGCTTTGGCCAACCTATCAATTTGTGATAGCAAGAAGAGTGGGGCGAGTAGGAGCACAGAAAACTGAAGTATTGCATCACCTGTTTGACAATTTAGCTTAGTCTAGTTCTGCTGATCAAACAATTCCCTAAGTACAAGTACGTATGGAATTCTATATGGGAGGTAGGCTGATACAGAAAAAAGATATCTTCCTCTACAAAAATACACATGAGCTGCGAGAATGCATGAATAAACCATGATGCGTGACATGGTTATGTAGTGATTCTTTGTGCAGGAAAAAGTTTTGAAAAAGGAACGTTCAACATGAACTAAAGGAGTCAGAGGCATTTTCTTGGGAAAGCAATAGTTAACTAGATCTTAAAATGCAGATATTGCTTTCTAGGCAGAGATTGTGTTTTGGTGAGAGGTGGAGGGGAGGGCAGAAAAAGAAAGGCAATAATGTCCAGGAATCCAATAATGGTTAGGACTGGGAAGAGTAGATCTGGCTGTCTCCAAGTTTGCTTTTAACTCCCAAGGCAGGCAAATGGAAGGAGTGGAAGAAAAGCTGGGCTGCAGACAGTTAATACACAGGCTGGAAATACTGCCTGATTTAATGCATTAAATGCACATTCTCTTAAATAGTTAGAGGTCACTATGACTGGAAGCATGGATATGTCCCAAAACGTCATGCTTGAGATGGGTAAATGGTGCTTTGACATATAGCAGATTTGTTTCTCTGCAGCTCAGACTCTCCTAAGACTTGGTAGGTTTAAAGAATTCCATGATGTTTCGCTGTTTTCTTCTGGGGCTCATTTTGTTCTTTAGAGTCTGCTTTCACTATCACAAACTCGTACCCAGTGGTGCTCAAGAAAACTGCAAAGGAAGTGGATTACAAAGTTTGTATTTGATATGGGGAATTATGTGTTGCACCTATACAGGTACAAATCAAACAAAGAGAAGAACACCAGGGTCTCATTAGAAGCATGTGAAAAATTCTGTTTGTTATAAAACATGCATAAGTGTGTGAATGTTTGATATTACTGATTATTAACAGGGTATAGCTAAGGAGTTGTCCCCCCTGGCTATACTTTACACTGTTCAGACCTTTAGGAAGCTTCTCCTGACTCCCAACGCAGTGTTAACCCTTACCCACACCTCATGCCATTCTCCAGACAAACCCATAATCTTAATCTCCCTGAGATATCTCTTAATAGCAATTTCATTGTGAAATGTCTTAATTTACTGTCTTTCTTTCAGAGTAGAATAAAGATCCATGAAAACAGAGACTCTGACAATTTTGGTTTTCATTTTAGAAGGAGTTTCGCTCTTGTCGTCCAGTCTGAAGTGCAATGGCACCATCTCGGGTCACCACAACCTCTGCCTCCTCGGTTCTAGCAATTCTCCTACCTCAGCCTCCAGAGCAGGTGGGATTACAGGCATGTGCCACCATGACCAGCTAAGTTTTGTATTTTTAGTAGAGACAGGGTTTTACCATGTTGGTCAGGTTGGTCTCGAACTTCTGACCTCAGGTGATCCACCTCCCTTGGCCTCCCAAAGTGCTGGGATTATAGATGTGAGCCACTGTGCCTGGCAACAACTTTGATTTTTGAATCTACAATAGTATTTGGCACATTATAGGTGCTCAATAAGTATTTATTGAATTAATGATCATATTATTTTGCAGGACCTTTCTTTTAGGTGGCAAAACAATGGAATTTATTTGTAGAAACAACTTTTTGATGCTTATTTATCATGAAAATAATATGTCAAAGGTAAGCATAGTATCTACAGACATACTCTCTGTTTTGAAAACAGGAAGTTGAATAATGATAATAATAGACACAAGTGCCCGAACAGTACTGAATTATAACAGGGAAGCTGAAAATTGGATCTGACTCACTGTTGGGATTCAGTAAATATGTAATGGACTTCACCATATCTACATCGAAGAGTTGTAGAGCACCTTACAATTGCCACTTGGTAATACCAGTTACTCAACTGTTCTGGTCATTAAAAGTATATGACCTTAAAATATTGATATAAAACATCAAGATTTATTACAATGCCTCCTTTTGTCTGGAGATCTTAGACCATTTCATTGAGAGCACACATTTATATGATGGGATGATGCCAATTTCATTTATCACTGTTTCACCAATGGTTAAAATATTATGTGACATTGAAG
This sequence comes from Callithrix jacchus, assembly GCF_049354715.1. NCBI lineage: Eukaryota > Metazoa > Chordata > Mammalia > Primates > Cebidae > Callithrix > Callithrix jacchus. The sequence goes on from NC_133509.1 coordinate 117,472,100, forward strand.
GCCTCAGTAATTGCTGGTCAAATTAATAAAAATATTAGTTATATAGACTCATATTTTGAAAAATCTGGTCTTAAAAAAAAGCAACTTTCCAGTGGTTAAACTCAGCCCAATAAACTAATTGAATACCATTCTCTACACTCTGAGCCTATATGATTTATTTTTTTGCCTTTAAAACAGCATTACTAAAATTATAAAGATAGATTTTTGAGAACATCAAAGAATTAAGATGGTAGTAAGCTTAGCTAGTTAAGTTTAACCTGAATCTTAATTGTTGAACTTGAGGCAAGTTACTTTGAAGTAAAAACCTCAGTGTCTCTTTGTTTAATTAGTTTTGGGTGGCTCAATTTTTAGACTATTGTTCCTCTTTTTCTTTCCTCACTTTTAATTGCCAATTTAAGCTCTGGACAAAAATCTCAAAATTTACAACTGGAATTTTACAAGAAGGTCTCATATTAAAGTTTATTGCTGAGTTTGTGAGACTTGAGTTGTGGACATTTTGCATAAGGTTTTTGTAGAAAAGCATCAGTGAAAGATATAAAATGTTTTTTAAAGTAACTTTCATCCTTCAAATAAAACTTCTAAAAGTCAATACATACGACTTTGTTTTCAAAAACATAAAAAATGGCAGATACACTGCTGTTCTCCTAAAGATTAATTTTTTTAATACAAATAAAAAAAAAAGACCATATGGCTGAAACAAGATTGTCTCTGTGGTAGAATATGCAATGAAAGTGTAGATTGGGTCCAGAGAAACAGTCGTGTGCAGGGGTTATTTGGGGAAGATTCTCAGAGACTCTGAGGAGTGAAGAAAGCAAGACTGGATAGAGGGAAACTGAAAGGTGATAGAAGTGATAGAGGACTTATCTTCCACGACGAATTTTAGACCTGATATTACCCTTCAAAACTTGTCCTTATTTAAAACCAAGAGGCCAGGCCCTTTAACTGCTGCTGCATCCACCAGTCATTATATTAGTACTGTCCCAGGAAGGGGGGCACAATGTTGAGTTTGGCTGAGGATAAGACCTGAAAGGGGGACTCAGCTAAAAGCAATCAGCCCACGCTACCATGAGCTAATGTGGGGATCGCTCCTGCTAAGGGCCCTTGACAGGACCCTCGCCATCTTGAGCTTGAGCCCATACACGTTTCTCCTCTCCTGGAGGCTGTTGAGCTAAGGGAAAGGAGGAAGTCTGGTTGCACTGATTTTATAAACATCAGTCTTTGCCTCTGACATTTGCAACAGAATGGCTGAGCTCAGGCCTTGTGGTCCAACGAGACATTGTATGGTTAGCCATTGTGTGCCTCCTAGTTTCTTCTCTGCACAATAATTCTATGACTTTGTTTACCTCTGCTAACTCAATCATATTGTTTGCATATGATCCTATATGAATAGGCAAGGTTAGAATGACATTTGGAAAGGTCCAGCTATACCTTGTTAACAATCTTACTTGCTTGCTTAACTGATTTTAGAAAAACACATGTTTAGATTTATGACCCCCTTTTTGCAAACTTTATTGTCCCTTTGCTGTATACCCTTTGATTAAGAGTCATACTTTCTGTACCCCTTTTTTTGTGATTTTTTGTTCTTGATTTTATTTCAAGATACAATGGAATGTATGTCACTCCTCAAACACTGAAAGGTATATAACATGTAGTTTGCACAAATAAACTTGCTGTCTCGGCACTTCTTGCTCCGGCATTGCCTGGCAGTCCTCCAGACCCCGCTCTCTGTCTATCTTTTCTTCCGCGCACTCTCTCTTCCAGGTTAAGAACACTTGAGTGGGGCCGAGGCTCTCCGCTGGACAGAAGCCCCCCGGCAGACGTGCTGGACCCCCACAAGCTAAGGAAATACACAGCTCAGTTTTTGCAGAGGATCTGGTTAGCACTTCCCAATGTCCATGACACAAAAGTTTATGTTACTGAAAAAAGATAATATCTACAGAATCCTTCTTTTGATTTTATGTAGGAAACACAAAAAGCCTATGATAAGAATGAGATATGTTGCATTATTCAGAAAAAAAAATGATAAGAAAAAGCAACACAGCACATGAACAGGAAGCTGAAATAAAAGCTTCAGTGATAAAAGACTTTGCTGTCTGATTTACTAAGGAAACACATTTAAAATAGCCTGACACTTACACATGTTCAAAACTTATTGGTTGACATAATGAATACATTAGTTATTCTTAGGCTCTTTTTAAATCAATAAAAACCATTTGCCTTTTAAACAATATGCAGATTATTATTCTCCTGTGGTTACTTGGTTGAAACTTTTGCAGCCTCCTTTCTATAATGCACTGCTTATCCCCATTAGAAGAGCAACCCTGATATGGTTTGGCTGTGTATCCCTCACCAAATCTCAAATTGTAGCTCCCATAATTACCATGTGTCATGGGAGGAACCCAGTGGGAGGCAATTGAATCATGGGGGAGGTTCTGTCCTGTGTTGTTCTCCTGATAGTGAATAAGTCTCATGAGATCTGATGGTTTTATAAAGGGGAGTTCCCCTGCACATGCTTTCTCTCTTGCCTGCTGCCATGTAAGACATGCCTTTTGCTTTTCTCCATGATTGTGAGGCCTCCTCAGCCACACGGAAATGTGAGCCATTAAACCTCTTTTTCTTTATAAATTACCCAGTCTCTGGTATGTCTTATCAGCAGCATGAAACAGACTAATACAAGCCCCATGGTGACGGAGGGCCTCGGCAGTCTTCTCAGAGAGAAAGGAAAGAATCAGCTAAAGAGGTAATTGTGGGTCTTCTTTAGAATCAGGCTGAGTCAGAGTTTGGTTGCAAACTCAAGCTCAATAATTTAATAGTTGTGTGACCAAAAGCAAGTTTCTCTATCTCTCTCAGTTTCTGTTTAATGACTGCACAATTGGAATGTTAATACAAACCTGACAGGCTTGTTGTGAGTTTCAATTAAGAGAATACTTGGTAACATTTTTAAATAACTATGTTGATGTGGTAAATTATTTTTTACCAAAAGCAGATAACCTAGGAATCATAAAAGTATATATGTAGTATTTTTTTAACTTTGAAGAGAACTTTAATTTATAAAACAAGAAAATATTTACAGTACTTAAAATAAGGCTAATATTTAAAATATATTACAGCATTTTATGAAACGTTAAGAACAAAAACCAATTTAAAAAATAGAAAAAGAATAAACAAATGTAGTTCCAAGAAAACAAAGCACAAACAATATATAAACATTTGGAAAAAATGTTCAATGTCACTCATAATTTACAGATAAAAACAAAAATGACAATATGATGCATCTTTCCACTTTTCAAAAAGGAAACCTAAAAAGGAAATAGAAGAATTTATAGGAAACACTGTTGATGAAGTTTCAACAGTTCAGGTTCATGTTTGGTGTAAGTGTAAATTAGTATGAACTCTTTGGAGAATAATTTGGAAATGGGTATTAAATTAAAAATAAACACACCTTTTGACAGTGATTTAATCTCTAAGAATATATATTCCTGATAAATTTATGTCTGCATGACAATTTGCCACAGCATGATTTGTAATGGGAAAACAGCAAAAATAACCTGCATTCATAAGGCATTAGTTCAATAACAAGTTATGTTTATACATTCAATAGATTAATTTATGTTCTACAAAGTATAAGAAAGATATTATAGGTGCTTTTGTGAAACAAGTTAGATTGTTAAATGAACCTACAGTATAGAAAACTGCAAAATATGTTTCTAACTAGATAAACAATTATATAAGGATATGTATAAGTATAGTTATAAATTGCAAAGAAGAGTTTTATCTGCAAATATTTTCCCACAAGAGAGGTGTTTGAGGATATGGGATGAGAAGGAAAACTATTTTTTCATTGCATACATTTGATACAGTCTACATTTGTAAAATATATACAAAGATTATTGTAAAATGTATAATACAGTTACTTAAAAACTTCAGAGGGCATGAACCTTGTCTGTCTCATTTATTGAGACAGTATCTGGTGCATTGACTGCCATCTAGTAAATATTCAATATTATTTAATAAATTTACATATACATGTTATATAGAGAATTTAAGATTCCCATTACATAACTCTAGCTCAGAATCTTCTCTGGAGTTCTAAATATGCATTTCAACTGTGCTCTGGGACGGTTACTCCAATGCCTCATAGCTTCCTTATAGTTAGCACATTCAAAATTTGGGTCCACTGTCACCTCCCTTCTAAAAAATCTTTTTCTTCTACCTTCTATCTTAATTAATGGTACTATAACGCCTTGATAACACAAACTAGAATTTGATCCCTTTTGCCTTATCACTAATGTCATTCATATTAATTTTGATCGTCTTTGCTAGTGCAAAAATTCCTTCTGAGGTGGGTGATCAGCAGGATTTTTTTCTGACCATCACTTAGGACCCCGCTGATGAAAACAGGACCTAGTCAAAACAGGATACAGTAAAGCAACAAGCGAAAACCAGCAAAAACCAAGATCACAAGGAAAGCCACCACGAGTTGCCTCAGTGCTTACTATATGCTAACTATAATACATTAGCATGCTAAAGACACCCCTCCCTGCCCCAGGTGCCAAGACAATTTACAAATGCCACAGCACTATAAGGTCCTGGAAGTTACTTTATATGGTTTAAAAGAGGAGGAACTCTTGTTTCCGGGGATTCCCCACCAGTTTCCTAGAAAAGTATGAATAACCTGTCCCTTATTTAGCAGACGATTGAGGAGTAGCTATATATATATAGCTAGCCAGCAAGCCACAGTGCTACTCTCCCTGCCTATGGGATAACCCTGCTTTACGGGGCAGCCATTTTGCCGCATTCTGTTGCTCTCATAAACTTGCTTTCTTTCACTGTCTCTGGCTCTTGTCTTCTTTCCAAAGCAAAACCAAGAATCTTCCCAAACTGAACCCCAATTGTGGGCTTTGCCTGCATCACTTCTGTTTGTCTTTGCTGTATATGTAGCTAGCAGGATATCCTTGAAGTGCGATTATCATCATATATAACTTCCCATTTTAAAACTGTAATGACTGCCTGCAGGATAAAGTGCAACTGTTGCCTGTGGTCTTCTAACTTAATAAAATAAATAATAAAACCATACTTGTGAGCTCTCATACAAACACTACACTGCTTTTATTCTACATGAGACTTATTATTTCATGCCTCTGTGCCTTAGATGCTCTTTCTTATGACTTAATTGTCTTTTCTCCCCATTTTTCCCTAGAAAATACCCATTCATCTCTACATGTACAGCATAGGTGTTACATCCTTTAAGAAGATCAGATATTCATTTGTTCTCAAAGGGACTTCTGCTACCACATTATAAAACACTGAGGGAACTCTGCGTGTCTCTTTCTCCACAGGACCCTCACTCAGGGTCTTAACAAATAAAAGAACTACTGAGCTGGAAGAAAAAAAATATGGTTTGGTCAAACATCTGCTTGGTTAACTCCAGAATTAAAGAGCAAAGTAAGTTTCCTCTTACAGCATGCTTTCCATGAGAAGATGGTAATGAAACAACCATAGGAAAACAAGCTCCCCATTGTGTTTAATTTCCTAATCCCCCAGAAAGCAAATTTATAATTCTCTTTGCAACTTTCTAGTCTTAAATGAATTTTTGGTTAAAGTTGCTTTACATTCGTTTGCAGTAGTATATGTAGGTAGTGAGAAATAAAAATGAAGTCCTAAGCTCCCTCATCACCAGTTGGTTGAACAGACCTTCTCCTTGCCAAGGGGACCTTTGAGAAACCTTGAAAACTGAGTTCTTGGTCATGACCGATGGGAGGTCAGACAAACCTTTTATACCCCATCCTGTGCCAACTGCCATCAGCCTTTCTTCCCTAAGGACTAAACAGAAACCAGCCCTTTCAAAAGACTTCACCACTGATATCAGCTATCTTCCTGATGTTGCCTCTTCTTTTCTATTTTTGCCACTGACCATAGAGTGGTTCTGACCTGTCTATAAAGAGTACTTAGTAAGGAATTTCACATCCTTTACTTCACCTTTTGACATAAGAGGGCCAAAAATCTCCACTCTAAGATATGCTAAGGCTGCCATATAATTTTTTTTTTAATGTAGGATGCATGGAGAGACAAGAAGCTCAATTGCACATGTACATGTTTCTCCTTCCATAAATATTTACGATTTTTCTTATAGCTTGTTCAATATGTATATTTGGCCACCTTGCTCAGTATAAGTTCCTGTTCCCTTTGCCCTTCCCTGGAAGTGTCTGCTTCTGGCTCTGGCCAAAGGCTATGCTTCCTAGCCTGTTAAAATGGCCACACTCCAGGCTGCAACTGTGCATGGGAAATAAACTTCTCCTTTCCAAATTTATGATCCTTGTCACTCTGCAGTTGTCATAGAAATACTTATTTTCAAGAACATTTTATGACAATTAAATATGAAAAGACAGTGTTCAAATCTTTGTCTCTGACCTCTGAAAATATGCTACAAAAAATAAAAATAAAATGGACAAGTCACAATAACCACAGTACATATTAGTTGAAGATCAGTTATCACACTGTCAAATATATGTGCAAACTTTACCTGTTTTATTTCATCTTAGAGGAGCAGAAAATGTTTCCTTATGAGCAAAAATTATTTCATAATAGAACATTCATCATTTATGTAATATCACCTCTTTCAGAGCAGACAGAATGCATTATTACTGACAACTGAAAATTGACTTTTGAAAGGACTAAAATGGAAAGTCATTTTTGCCTTTTCATTTTTAAGACTTCCTCAAATCACACACAATTTCTAAACATTATTTTCCCCATTACACATACATATAATAAGTCATAAAGTTAATGATTTCACCTGTCATATGAATGTAACAGTCTATAAGTATTAATAATAAAGTTATAGCTTAATCGCATTATGTTTTTTTGTAAGAACCAACCAGTAATGCAGAGCTTGACTGATTGTTGAATGAGCATAAGTGGTAACTGCACAGTTTGTATAAATGTTTAAAATAGGGATCAGCAAACTGTGGTCTGTGAGCCAAATCTAGCTATCTATCCACAAAATAAGAGTTGTTTCCATGTTTTTATTATTTTAAAAAAATCTAAATCAAAATATTTCGTGTACACAGGAAATGTATGAGATTGTGTTTAATATATGAAATTAATACAGTGTTCCTAAGCAAGGCATTATCAAAATATAGTTAGATTTCTTCTTTTACATATTGTCTACGGCTTTTGCACAGGAGTGGTAATGTTAAGTATTTGTAACAGAGACCCTTTGATCCATAAAGTCTAAAATATTTATCTGACCCTTTACCAAAAAAAAGTTTGCTGACCTCAGATCTAAAGCAAAATGTATATCGTGGCATTTCTAGTGAGAAAAAATAATTCAGTACAGTACATGAAAATATTTTCTTTAAGACTAACGTAGTTTGCATGGCACTGTATCCATCAAGTGACACGATTAACAATGTGCATGCCCTTTTCATATCCAGTCCTTGCTGAGTCTTAACAGCATTAACGTGACAATTAGTTTCTCACATTTTCAACCCCTAAGATTCCTGGGAAAAGTAAGGAGGGAGAGGACATGAAACGATGTAAAGTTTTACAAAATCATTTACAGGAAAAAATGCATCTGTCACATAATCTAATAATATACAAATTCAACACATTTCAGGTGACTATACTTTGCTTTTGGTTTATAAAAATTGATGATTTAGCACAAATAATACTTAATGACAGCAACAACTTGAAATCCTTTCTTGGGGAAATGTGTAGCATATTGTGTTTGAGAAATGTATGTAAATCTTATAGTGTCTATAGTGACATAAGAAGATATATAAGCAAAATCCAAAAAAATAACACAAATATATAGGCAACTGAATAAACTTCAAAGCCATTACTTCTTTGGTTCTGGGATGTGGCTTAAACATCTTCATCCATCATTGAAACCTATAGACCTCCAGTGTTAATTTAAACTTGCTGACAGTTGTGTGGGAGGAATGGTGTCAAAAATACATTGATACGAATTGCACTTCTTAGTTAAATGTCACTCATGGTTTCCAGCATGAGCCATTTATTGACTGAAATTTCACCTCCAAGGTGAAGATTGGCAGCCCAGCATGCCTGGTTTTTTCTTTTATTTTTGATTGGTTGTTTTTTTGATGCAGAGTCAAATAAATTGCCAAGCCAATCAAGAGATTTCCAAATGCTTTTGAATTTTCAGGGTGCAAAAAAACTTTCGCTTTCAAAGGACAGCAAATTTAGCTTCACATTACAAGACCCAAATCTATGTCATTAGAAGCACCATTTTGCAAAAGACTCCTATGCAGAAGACTGAAGAAAAAAAAAAAAAAAGGAAAGTGAATCCTGGCTAACATTCTGACATCTTTTTCCCTTAGGGATTTAGAACAAAATTGTTGCTATTAGTTCATAATGTGAATTGATGCCACAGGATACTTTTAGAGGAGAAAAATCTTAAAACAAATGAGATATTATATCCATCTAAAAATGCTACAGGCAGAAGGTGTTATCATTTGTGACAAACTGTGATGTGGCTTTTAAATAAGTGGCTCTCAAGTTCAAATTTTAACACTTCTTACTATCCTATATTCTGGGTGCCGTAGGTATCTGCCTCCTAAAGAACATCGCTCATCATGTGAGTACCCATGCTGAGTACAAACAGATGTCTTATCTTTAAACTTACAAAATAAACTAAGAATTTACATGTAAAAAGCATCAAAATAAAGTTTAAATTGGGCATACATTTCAGCTTTTTATCATTAATAAGTGAATATGAAAACAACAGACACTGGAAAATATATATTTTTTGAATAGTATATTTAAAATTGATATGTTCAGAAATAAAATTTGACATTGCGGCAGGAGAATAGGGTCTGGAGGCAGGAGGAGAATAGGGTCTGGAGGCAGGAAACCTAAGGCTGATTCATGCTGACTTCTTAGAACTAAGTCAAAAGGAAAATGCTGACTTTTCACACCTAAGTATCCAAAGAACCAGAAGGGCTCCCTTTGCAAACCAGTCAGATGTTTTCACAGGAGTGTAACTTTGTAACTTTACTTCAGCTTCTGATTGGTTACTTTCTACAACCAATCAGACTGGTTGCAGGCCAAAGTCTCCATTTGCATAGGAGTGTAACTTTGTAACTTCACTTTAGCCTCTGATTACTGGCCACTACTTCATTTGCATGGGGTACACCAAGTGGCCAATGGGAAACCTCTAGGGAGTATTTGGAACCGAGAAGATTCTGTAACCAGGGACTTTGAGCTGCTCAGGCCACTCCCACCCTGTTGGGTGTACTTTCATTTTTATTAAGTCTCTGCTTTCGTTGCTTCATTTTTTTCCTTGCTTTGCTGGGTATTTTGTCCAATTCTTTGTGGAAAATGCCAAGAACTTGGACAACTTGCAGTCAAGACTCTTCACCAATAACAATATTATTCAATAACATAATTCTAATGAATTTATTATTTTATGTAGTCATGTTCTTAGGTGGAGCAACTCATTATAAATCTTTCAGTGTTTCCCAAATGAATCCATAAATTTAATACAACTGGGGAAATAAATACAGACCAACCAAATAAAAACAAGAAAAGAACATTGACCCAGAGCTTGCCAGATGGTGGCTTACAGAGTCAGCACCATCACTTTGGTTTTGATAGAGACTAAAAGACAGAAGTGGAGTGGGAAAACTTTATAGTGGAAAAAACGGAAGGCTTCAGGTGTGCCCTCATTGAAGACTGTTGGTGTGGGGAAGATGTATGCAGCTAACTAGAAGAAGGGCTTCCTATGTGACTGTTAGGGAATGTATATTTGTTTTTTTTTTTTTTTTTTTAGTTGGTTCTATGCTAGAAGTTGGAACAACACCACAAAAGCTGTCATTTATTAATCAAGTTCATGCATTTAGGGCCTATGGTCACAGGGGTTATTGTTTGCCCTCCTGGATTGTTTGCTAGAAATAGGGATCTGACTTCTCATAAGTCCCATTTATAGCAGGGTGGATTCTGGGCTGATTATTGCAGATAATGGGATGGTTTGTTGAATTGGTTGCTCCAGATTGTGGTAAGGTCAGAGTTCTGTTTTTATATATGGTCCTAACATTGTTTATTTCTTTAGTCAGTCATAGTGAAAATAACTGTGGGAAATTTTAACAAATGTATTCAATTTTTATATGAAATAATTAAAGATCATAGAAAAAATCATTTAATTTTAAAAATGACCAAAAAGCAGACTTGTGAAAAATACATAAAGTCATATTAATAAAGCCATTGTCAATAACACAATAGAATTTAAATAAACATATAAAATTCAGTAGGTATTTTAGAAAAAGTTCCATGTTTGAGAAATTAATCCTCCATGATTTAAATGGCACTACAAAACAACTGGTAAAGGACAAACTGTTCAGTAGATTTCATTGAGGAAACACTTTAATTAAGGAGCAAATAAGACTAAAACCTTCCATATGAGCATAGAATTGTCAAGATAAATCTATAGCTCCGATAGAAAACCACAAGCAAAATACCTTTCAAAATAAAACTTTAAAAGTACAAATATAAAGTAAATAAATACATAAAAACATAAATAAATTAGCAAAATTAATCATGTTATGGAAAAAGAGCAAATTTAATAAATAAATGTCAGATTAAGAGAAGATGCTTGCAATTTCTAATTTACATAATCAGTAATTGATGAAATTTAATCCAAATAGAAAAATAAGCAAGAAATACCAAGAAGCAATTTATAGATGAGAAAAGTCAAAGGGCAAGTGCTATGGTCTGAATGTGTCCCCAAAAATGTTTATTTTGAAAATTAATCACCAACATGATATTATTAAGAGGTGAGGTTTTTAGGAGATCATTAAGTTACAGGGACAGGGTTCTCTATAGTGGGATTAGTGCCCTTTTAAAAAAGCTTGACAGAAACTGACTTGTCCTTTCACCATTTAAAAACGCAGCAAGATGCCGTCCTTGAAGCAGAGATAGCAAGCCCTCATCAAACACTTGATCTGCTGGCATCTTAAACTTGGACTTCCTAGCCTCCAGAGCTACAAAATAAATTTCTATTATTTATAAATTGCCCAGTCTAAGGTATTTTTTATAGCAGCCCAAACAAATTAAGATAGCAAGGAAATGTGTCAATAAATGCCCATGTTCACTGGGGGAAAAGAAAGCAGAATGACAACAAAGTATCACTCTCACCCAGCAAATTGGCAAAGATTAGAAAGTGTATACTGCCAAGCACTGGGCATGTTGGGCATGTGGAAACTCTCAAGTACTACTCATGGGGGTATAGAGTGGTGCAGCCATTCTGAAGAGCAATCTGGCAGTTCTTTGTTAAAATCAGTATGTATATCTCTAGATATCCTCAGACCTGCCATTTTTCCTTCTTGGAATACATGATGGGAAAATGCTACCCTAAGAACATACTCATATCACGATGTCCATCACAGTGTTGTTTGCATAGCCAAGAATTCAGGCAATTAAAACAGCACTGAGGAGATGATTAAGTCAAACTTAATGGGTATTCACTGTGGAACACTGCATAACAGTAGAGGGAATGCACTAAATGTGCACACAGCTACATGTTAAAATTATGCTGCTAAGTGAAAAATAAGCAATGCCTTTATTGAAAAAAATACTTTTATATAATGCATGTGCATTTTATTAGAACACAGGAAATAAAATGAATATGCTAAACACATTAGAATGGTTGCATGACCAGGCAGGGAGAAGAAGAGTAAAGATAGGTTTAAAGGAAATGAGCAAATTAATAAATGGAATTAGAGGGACCTAATGTAAGTCAGTGATGACAGTATTAACTAAGAAGCTGTAGAAACTCAAGAGTTATGCTCTTGAGGAAAAAATGAATAAATGCATATAAATTAAAGTAATTTATTCTGCCTTTTCCTAGCAAATAGAAAACAATCAAAGGCCTTAATGAGAGGGCAATATGGTCACAGTGTGGGGACAAGAAATATCACCAGAATCTGAAGGCTGACAACATGAGTAGGAAATATCTGAGCCCAGAAAACAGAAATTGAGAGAGCTATTAGCGTACATATAAAACTGAAGATATTCAATATGAAGGATCATTTTTATGGAAACAAAACACAACACAAAGCTAAGAAAGAAAGCCACAGATCACCTTAGCTGATTAACTTCACCCAAAGGTCACCAAAGGTGGGTGACCTAATCCAAAGGTCCAAACTGGTAACCTACGGATGGATGAGCAGGGGGTTCTCTGCTGTTGCATGTTCCCTCTGACAGCCTATTAGTCTGTGAATAACCTTGGTCAGGCTAAGACTCACTCCCAGCCACATTGTTCATAATAGCTAATAGATATTTACAGAAATAGGTTTTAAGAAGAGGTGTTTTTTTAATCCTTGTTTTCCAAAAATTTAAGAAAAATAATGTGTTTACTTCAAAGCAATTTAGAAGAGAAATATACATTTTGCACAGCTGCACCTTTCATTTAAATATTTTCTTTCAACAAATGCCTGTATTGTTAATTTTTAATTCTACCAATATCTATTCATTGTTTGGGCCTCACACGGTACTGGATGCAAAGAATCAGACTGTGAAAAATTTGTGGTCTATCTCCTTGAGAAACTCACAGATATTAATGTATAAAAATTAGAAGCAAAATTGTAAATAGAAAAAAACCAAACAGGGAAATGTCATTACCAAGTGAGGAGAATGGACTAAGCAGAATAATATCTGGAAAAAAAAAAAGAGAAGTTGTAAGGAGTTTTACTTCATGAAATGTTGAGATACTTTCCTAGCAAGAGGTACTGGTACTTGAGAGGGAGTCACAAAAAGTGGTAACGAGTACAGTCGAGACTGGATTATAAATGGTTTTGGATGCCATGACCATGGAATTAAACCTCAGCAGAAAAAAGCAAAGGGAATATCTCAGATTTTAAGAGACAGTGATATGATTCACTTCGCATTTTTGAGCAATAGCTCAGGCAATGAACACTTTCTAGGCTGAGAGAGTATAAGATAATTATGGGCAGATGGCCCAATAAGAGCATTTTATCTCTAGAGAGAGAGAATATGCTCCTATTATTCCCCCACTCACCCCTAAGTACTCATTAACATGTTTCTTTTAAAAACGTTCATTTTAAAATCTATTCATGACTCACAGACATATTCTCAATCCTAAACATATACCAAACGACCAAGCTCAAATGTGAGTTTTATTTCTCTGTTGGTTTATTATAAAAGGAACCATTTTTACTGTCACTTATTAATTTGATAATTTTGCATTAGTTTTTAAATGTTCAATCAGTAATTAGGTCCTTGTGTTTGTTGAACCAAACGATTTTATTCTGGGGGTGGCAAGAAAAATTAGAGAGTTGTAGCTCTCTGGCAAATGATTTTATTCCTTTCCCTCTAATTTAGTCTTCCATTAAGATAAACAAATGGCCAGGTGAGGTGGCTTACACCTGTAATCCCAGCATTTTGGGAGGCCGAGACAGACAGATCACTTGAGGTCAGAAGTTCGAGACTAGCCTTGCCAACATGGTGAAACCCTGTCTCTATTTAAAACACAGAAAATAGCTGGGCATGTTGGTGGGTGCCTGTAATCTCAGCTACTCAGGAGGCTGAGGCAGGAGAATCACTTGAACCCAGGAGGTGGAGGCAGTGAGCTGAGATCGTGCCACTGCACTTCAGCCTGGGTGACAGAGTGAGAGAGACTCCCTTTCAGAGAAAAAGAAAAACAAAAACAAAACCAAACAGACAAACAAAGAGAAACAGAAAAGGAAGGAAAGTAAAGGAGCCTGGAGAGGAGGGGAGGGAGAGGAGAGGAGAGGAAGGCACAAAAGAAAGAGCAAAGAGATCAATCCTCAACTTTAACAAACACCTTAAACCTATAAAATCTGGTGATGTGTATTGAAGTAGCAAAATTGACATAGGTTATTTCCTTAAATAGGTTAATCTTTGTCTAAAAGCCCTGGACAAATTTTCTTTGTCATAAGTAAATTTTGTCAGATATTTCTAATTTCTTTTTTCTTTTAGAAAGAATGTATAACTTCTTTTTATTTTGTGTACCCCTTCACTCCATTCTATTTGTTTTAGCTCTAGCTAGCCTGTTATTAAGATTGAGACCATGGTTAAGATTGAGAATAATTTTGGACTAAAAAAAGTTATCAATAAAAACAAATAAATACTATAGGCATTTTTCCAGGAACCACTAGTGCTGTTTATATTGCTTTGTGCTACAAAATATTGAAAATGTACTGCCACAATTGTTATGTTTTATTAATGTAAGTTTAGTTTAGAAATGTTAGCAAATGCATAAAATACAAAGACAATATAAATAATCTATTTTTCCCTTTCTGGAAACATCTTTTGTATATAACATTCCAATCTCAATTTTATATGTTTACACATCTTGCAAAGTAAAATTTATTTCACTTACCAATATCACATACATTTTCTCATATGATCAAAACAAATGTCTTAAACCAGCTGTTACTTGAGTGCAAATTATTATATAACAATGGATGCTGTCAAATGAAAATCTATAGCACTTTTGTGAACATGGGCTCTGAAGACAGATTGCCTGAAGTTTAATCACCACCTCACCGCTATTGACATGTGAGCTTGAGCAAATTCCTTAACATCTCACTGCCTCAATTTCCACATATAATAAATAGGTACAAAAACCAATATCTATTTCATAGTGTTGCTGTTCTAATTAGATGATTTTGTAAATGTACAGCAATGGCTAAGAAACATGTGAAAAATGCTCAAGATCAATAATGATCGGGGAAATGCAAATCAAAACTACAATGCAATAATACGTTACTCCTGCAAGAATGGCCATAATAAAAAAATGAAAAAAATAATAGATCTTGGCATGGATGCAGTGAACAGGGAACATTTCTGTGCTGCTGGTGGGAGTGTAAACTAGTACAACCACTATGGAAAACAGTGTGGGGATTCCTTCATGAACTAAAAAGGTAGAACTACCGTTTGATCCAGCAATCTCACTACTGGGTATCTACCAAGAGGAAAATAAGTCATTGTACGAAAAAGATACTTTCACATGCATGTTTGTAGCAGCACAATTCACAATTGCAAAAATGTGGAACCAACACAAATGCCATCAATCAACAAATGGATAAAGAAATTGTGGTACATATATATGATGGAATACTACTCAGCTATGAAAAGGAATGAATTAATGTCATCCCCAGCAACCTGGATGAAAGTGGAGACTATTATTCTAAGTGAAGTAACTCAGGAATGGAAAACCAAACATTGTATCTTTCCACTCATAAGTGGGAGCTAAGCTATGAGGATGCAAAGGCATATAAGAATGACACAATGGACTTTGTGAACTCAGGGGAAAGGGTGGAAGGGTAGTGAGGAATAAAAACTACAAATTGGGTTCAGTGAATACTGCTCGGGTGATGTGTGTTCCAAAATCTCACAAATCACCACTAAAGAACTTATGTGACCGAATACCTCCTGTTCCCCAAAAACCCATGGAAATGAAAAAATTTAAATAATTAATTTAAGGAATGTGTTTGCTTTACTTTTTTGTCAAAAGAAAAAAATAATTGCAAAGGTATAACCAATATGTAGGGAAGACAGAGATATTGCAGGAATCCAGACTAAGAGTTGTGGAAATGTCAGCTTCTAGGTCCAAAGGGTTTGGTTAAGATAGATAGATGATAGATAGATAGATAGATAGATAGACAGATAGATAGATAGATAAAAATGTTAAATACAGCCGACTGTTTTGAAAGACTAGTGACCTTTGGTTAAGGGCACAGCCAGGTTGAGGCAGCCTCAAAGTGGAGACAGGTGAATCCTATTTCACACTCCTTCCTCCCTAAAACTTCCTGTTGTAGCTTAAGGCATGCATACACATTGATATAGTGCATATATGTCAACTTCCTTGGTAGAGAACAAGAGGAGAAGGATGTAGAATGAGGAGAGGAGAGGATGGCAAAGGAAAGATGTCCTGCACAGGCGTGTACAATTTTATGTTGCTCTTGACAAAACTTTTACCCTACATTGCTGGGCCTAAAGCTATTCATCTTCATGTACAATCTAACTTGAAAAAACCACATTCCCAATTCATCAAGAATGAAATAGTAAATATTCTTCTATTTACGATTATTCTTAAATATACTATTACTTAAATATTCGTATAGAACCTTTTGAGCTAACTGACCTCCCTGTTAACAGGCAAATGTGTTCACTTGTAAAAGAAAAAAAAGTATTATCTTCAGAATTCTAGGAAATGGAATCATAGAATAGATTAAAGTGTGCAAGTTAGCAAGGATCAGAGCTCTAAGTTTAAAGCAGCATATACATTGATATAGATGCTAAGAATTTGGCCTGAGTTTGTTCCATTAACACCAATCAGAGAGTTGTATAGGATGATACAATTCTGTGTAATTGACCTTTTTGAGGGAAAGCTGGAAAAAGGAAACATCTCTCCTGAAACTTGTGGATCTCACATACTATACTCAGAAAGTACATATCCTGCATAGTAAGTTTCTTTCATTAAATATAGTCAACCTTATGTATTTTTTAGAGTGATTTAGTAAGTGTGAATCATGTAGGGAAGAATGGAGTGATGATAATTATTAAGATAATAATAAAGCCCACCATTCATTAAGACACATTGTCCCTGATTCTGTGATAAGCGATTTACACATACTGTCAAATTGAACCTTGAAATAATTTCCTTAATATTTCCATTTCACAGGTACAGAAAATGCTTAGGAGAAAGAGTAAGCCATTTGTGATGATGCAGTTACAAGGAGACATAGTTAGAATTTAAAGCAACTAGTTGATTCCACAACACCAGAATCTCATCCTGTTTGCCCCTTGGTAATGTGTATATGATATAACCACTTCATGCCACATGTTTTCTCTGTCCTTGGTTTTGTTATATTTCCAGAGAGGAAAGTGCTATTGGAAAAAAATGTATCTCCTTCAATTCCCCTGGAAAACATTTTAACTAAGTAATATCTCCAGCCTATTTGTATTGTAAAGTCCTTCACAAAAAATATAGTGTCTTTTGCAATGTTTTTTTCCTACACAGAATATGGTTACATTAACTAGTTTACTTTTTTTTTTTTTTGAGACAGGGGTTCCTTCTGTTGCCTAGGCTAGAGTGCAGTGATACGATCTTAGCTCACTGGAACCTCCACCTTCCAGGCTCAAGCTACTCTCATGCCTCAGCCTCCCAAGTAGCTGTAACTACAGGCACCTACCACCACACCCAGCTAATTTTTTGTATTTTAAGTAGAGATTGAGCCTCAAGTGATCTGTCCACCTCACCCTCCCAAAGTGCTAAGATTACAGGCATAAGCCAACTATTTTACTTCTGATCCACTAAATTGCAGTCACATTTCTTAATCCTTTAAGGAAGAATGAAATGTTTCTAATGATTATATGGAAAAATGGGTTTCCTATCAATGAGATCTCATTTGTATTTAAGCACTACAAAATAGTTCATTGGCTACAATGTAAATCTAATCTGCCAACGATTTATTTATTTTTTTGATTGCCCCACTTGTATCCTGATCTCCACCCTATCAATTAAACTGCCCTTCATTTGTTTCTTAATGAAACATGACAGTTGGAATACATGAGTTAAATTATTTGTATTATAGTAGAAAGTCCAGAAAATTGTTCTATAATTAAGGAGATTATCCCTTGGTAATATTAGATACTCCCTAGTGGAATGGCAAAAGGGGAAATTTGAGCAACAGAACAATCCCATCATGTAATTAACTGCCTTCACTTAATTCGTGGGTGACTAAACTTGTTGTATCTCCTCCGCATCAAAAGAGGGAAATGAAAACCAATCAGTGTTGCAGCGTCATAGTCCTAGAACAATGAACCAGCTCAGTCACTTTTGACTTTGGACACAAATATTTCTAGGCCTCAATATCTTTACCAACACAAAATGATAATAATATAGACAGGATTTTATATAATTGACATAATGAATATAAATACTTAGCACAGGTGCTTTGGCTTCAAATGAACTATTTCATTTTTTTTTTCATCCTTTCTTTCTTCTCCTTTATTTCTCCCATGCCTTCTTCTTAATGTTGTTATATAATTTCTATAAACAAACAGTATTAGGGCATTCTATGTAATGAAAAATATATAATATCTACAATAAAGATAGTTTTATATAATGTACATAAATATTGATCTATTTATATTTTATGTATAAACATACATATACATTATAAATATACATTTATAAATATATAAATATAATATATAGTACATATATATTTATGTAGTGTATATTCATATATATACATAAAAAAAGTCGATAGGCCTTCCTTTCCTGCAAGGTAGTTATCTGCACTACACCTTTATATATGGCAGTGATGTAAACCAAATTGTGACTGAATCAGATGCTAATTTGATGGAATAGAAAAGATACAGTTTCTTTTGTCATGGATATTGAAAGCAGGTCCTCTAGTTGTGGCATCTCCAAAGTTCTTGTTTCTCCTCTATCACAGGAGGGTTCCTACACCCAACATGGTTATCTTATGAGGCTCACAACAATTGAAGCATATACCTTTTCTGAAAAACTAATAAGATATTAAACATTTTTAGTTGTAAAAACACTAGCTAGAAATGTAAAGATATACATTCATTCTTATATCACACATTTACACACACACTCACATATATACATATATATAAGACATATAAACGTAGGTATTGATGATTTATTTATCAATCATTCAAAGGATTCTGTGATGTATTGATATATATGTGTAAATTCATATTTTTTGATCTTATATTTGGTAAATTAATCAAATTTATGTTTTTTTCTGACACATCAATGAGCATTTGCATGCAGTTTTGATAGAAGCTCCTTTTACATTACTGTGAGTATGTACATACTACAAAATTCTAGTTAATGCATCCACAGATCCCTGTATGTATTTGTCTTAAATTCTACCTCCTTATAAGGTTTTTTTTTTTTTTACCTGATTAAAGATTTGTAGAGAGAAGTCAAGAATAAGCACTTACACAAACTCTTGTATGCCAATTTTGGCCCTTGTGAACAATATCATAGTCTCTTTTAGTCTTCCTGAAAACATCTCTGCCAAAGACTTACAGAATCTTGCATCTCTTATGGTAATCATACTGATTTTGCAGATCCGAGACGTTAATGCGTCATGACATTTTCATTAATCAGTATCATTGAGTCAAGGTAACCAAATTCACAGGAGATTATTAAGTAAACTAGAAATCCATAGTATTGTCAAATTTGTCAAATTCTGCTGTGTATGTCAAAAGCAACATAATATTTTACTGATTGACCAGTATATTTTCCTCTAAGAAAACTATTAACTAATATTAATATTAATTAGTTAATACACAGTGAAATGTTTGTTTACTGAGCATCATTTTGGAGCAGAGTTAGTTACATAATCTTGATGGATAAATTCCAAAAGCCAGATACATCCATCTTTACCATTATTTTTCTAGGGCTACTATAAAAAATTACTACATACTAGGTGGCTTATGACAACAGAAATGTGTTCTCTCACTTCTCTAGAGGCTGGAAGTAGGAAATCAAGGTGTTAGCAGTGCCAAGATACTAGGCTCTAAAAAAAAAATTCTCTCTGGCCTCTTCCAGCTTCTGATGAGTCAGTATTCCTTGACTCCCTTGGCCGGTGGCCACATCACTCCCATCTCTGCCTCTCTCTTCACATTCTTTCTTTTCTCTTTCTGTGTTTTCCTCTTTGATCTCTTATAAAGATACTCAATCTTGGATTTAGGGCCCACTCAGGTAATTCAAAATTATCTCATTTTGGGATTTATAGCTTAACTACATCTGCAAAGATATTTTTTACAAACAAAGTCACATTCACAGGTGCCAGGGATTTGGACATGAATGTTCTTTTATGAGGTTGTCCTTCAACCAACTATCAACACCATCTGCTTGAAATGCCAGTGGTCATATGTCAAGATACTCTGTACCGAGGAGTAAGGAGGATGGATCACACATGTAGTATTTTCTCAAGTTCCTTTCTTCTCAATGTTATACAGAAGCTTCCTCTTTCATTAAATAGTCTGATATATTTTAGAGATGAGAAAAGAGCAGTGTGATTACAGCACAATATATAAAAATAGCATATGGTATGACATGAGTTTGAAGAGGTAAACAGAGAATAGATAATGTTACATCTTGGAAGCCTTAGGATAAAAATACAAATGTTATTCAAAATGATATGGGGCACTCACAAATAGTGAATGATGTCTACATTTTTACCCACATTTAGTTATGGCACCTCCATACATGTGTCCATTGTGTTTATACCTATCATTGAGCGTCCAGATTCCAGAACATTTTATTTCTTTCCTTCATGGATGCAATCCTGAAACTTTAAGTACTACACTAATTGAGAAGACCTCCCATGGGGACCAATGCAATGTGGATAGTAGATATAGTTACAATGTTACGTTTCTATGCCTGTTAATTTGGTGTTTCCATTCATCTTTCTAACTAATTTTTAGTGCCAACTGGTTTTGTTGAACTGAGGAATCAATGGTCTTTGTGGCAGAGACAGGGGTAGCATTTCTTTGTCAGAATTTCTAATTTTGCTTTGTTTTCCATTTAACTTCTGAACTTTACACATTGTACATTCTGTGTTGTAGACTCCAAGATGTACTAAAGCATCTTTGCTTTATCTTTCTCCAACTCCCAGTCCATTACACGCACATTTGTTGTTGCCTTTAGTGTTCAACCACCATTCTCATCCTCTTTTGTTAGCCTTCTCCCAGATCATTACCATGTCACTACACAGTCCACTCTCCTTCCTTCCAACAGCTTTTAGGGTCCCGTCTCATCCTTCAACTAGTCAATGATTAATTAAAACAGAGAAATGTCTCACATTTATGCCACGTATTTATTTAATAAATGTCTAAATAGTCACATTCTTGAACTTCCCTTTCACTCACCACTTTGCAAAATATACTGATTTCAGTGTTCATATAAAATGTTAAGAGTTTATTTTATGTTACTGCTCAGTGTTTGCACAGTTGTCTGAATGGGGCCCTCCGTCTGTCCACACAAAGGAACAGGCATTCCACATGATGTCAGTAGGTTATTTCCAATGACATGTGAATTCAGATGGAATGTTAAAATAAGGCTGCAGAAAGTTTGATCCATATGTGCAAACAGAAAGAATAGTTATGTTAAAACCCATCTTATTATCTGACTATTAGCAGCATATGTTGGTCCTTCTATGGTAATGTGTCAAAAATTTTATAGGAAAGAGAAGATACAGCCTATGACATTTTGGAAATTTACAAAGTAAAATGAGTATACATCACCAGAAATAGAAACCGTACAGTGGAAATTGAAGATATCTGGGCCTTTGTCAGGGCCAGTGTGCATGGATTATCTACTTCCAAAGAGTTCTGGAGAGCTTTGAGCTTCCACGGTGTATCGTAAGTGTGGTGCTGGTCATGTCTGCAGGTTGTTAAAACTTGGCTCCAACATTCTGTGTTTCATCTGTGAAATGGAGATGCTGATGTCTTCCCTTTCTAGGACTACTATGAATATTAAATAAGTTTGTATATGCAAAGTTTCTGGCATACTGAGTAGTTACTTATATGTTAATTCTCTGCCATGTCCCTCTCAACCTGAATGTAGCAAATGTAGCCTTGGTGTCAATATTACAAATTTAGCACCACAAGATTTCTGTCTTGATAACTATTTCAATTTGGCTAAGGAAGTCATAGTTTGTTTGACAAACATCTGACAATCTGGGTTGGTATCTATCCATAAGGCAGTTTTAACAAGTGTTTTTAAATAAAAAAGTTAATTATATAAATAGAATAAGATTCTCCATGAATTTGTTCAAATTTAACCATAAGATATATTTAGAAACACCTTTTGTAATTTTATAAAAATTGATTTTAGGGCTAGTGCCATTTAAGCAATCCCATTTTTCTTTGTGTTACTGTCTTTTAAAAAATGAAACTAATGATATTCCTCAAATCAAACACATATCAGAAAAATATATATTGAATTATTAGTGTAATATTTCTATAAGCAATGCCAGAGGTTGTTACTATGAAACTTCTAGAAAATACATGATTAAATATATATAATTTGAGATATATGATGATATTTTTATCATTTATTTTAGAGAATTGTTTGCTGTTTCACATAATACACTGAAATTATAAGGCCATGATACCTTATCAATGTAACTATAAATAAAAGCTTGAGAAAGCCAAATATCCTTTCATCTGATTAAATTCTCAGAAAAATTTTATGCTATTGAGTATCACCCCACCTCCACTTAGTGAAACATGTTATCTGTAGCCTTTCATGCCTGTTCATATTTATGCTTTTCTCCTTCCTTGCTGAAGAATCTTTCAAGCCTTTTTTTTTTTAAAGGCTCCTATTTCTTCACCATTAGTTCTAACTATTTTAGTGCTGCTGGTCTCTGTTATTAATTCTCTTTTAATTTTCTATACTCTGTATAGAAAATTTTGTCCAATTCTATGATTTCAAAGACCATGTCCAGGTGGATAAATCTTCAATTTCTATCTCTAACACTTATCTCTTTCTTGCACTCCAGGCACGTACCCAATATCGTCTTGATATCTCCACTTAGGGTCTAAAGTTATATCAAATTTAATACCTCCGAAACATGTTACAAACATACCTCTCATCTATTCCACTTACTAACAAGTTTCTCTGTCAAAATAAATGACACAATCAGTTGCTCAGACCAAAAATAGATAATTAATTCCTTATTCAACCTTATTTTTACCTAGTTGGCCCTACCTCCAAAAATATCTTAAATCTAATCATATTCTAAATCATAGGACTATTTCTCCCTACAATATAATCTTCTAAGTGTTTTTTTATCCCCACTTTTGCACCTGGCATTCTCAATTACCAGAGTTCATTATCCACACAGAAGCCAGGACAATATTTCTAAAGAAAAATTTGATCATGTAACTCCCCTATTTTCAATGGCTTTCTATTCTACATAGTATAAAATTCAGGCCAGCCACAGTGGCTCACACCTGTGATACGAGGACTTTAGGAGGCCAGCGTGGGTGGATCACAAGGTCAGCAGTTTGAGACCAACCTGACTGACATGGTGAAACCCAATCTCTACTAAAAATATAAACATTAGCTGGGCATGATGGCACATGCCTGCAATCCCAGCTACTCAGGAGGCTGAGGCAGAAGAATTGTTTCAACCTGGGAGACAGGGGTTGCAGTGAGCTGAGATTTTGCCACTGCATTCCAGGCTGAGCAACAGAGCTAAACTCCATCTCAAAAAAAAAAATTAGTGTGAGGTGTCAGGAAGGAGTCCGGTTTCTTCTTTCCACACACAGCTAGCCAGTTTTCCCAACACCATTTATTAAACAAGGAATCCTTTTCTCATTGCTTGTTTTTGTCAGATTTGTCAAAGATCAGATGGTTGTAGATGTGTGGTGTTGCCTTTGAGGCCTCTGTTCTGTTCCATTGTGTATATCTCTGTTTTGGTATCAGTACCATGCTGTTTTGATTACCATAGCCTTGTAAAATAGTTTGAAGTCCGGTAGTGTGATACCTCCAGCCTTGTTCTTTTTGCTTAGAATTGACATGGTTATGCAGGCTCTCTTTTGGTTCCATATGAAGCTTAAGGTGGTTTTTTCCAGTTCTGTGAAGAAGATCATTGGTAGCTTGATGGGAATAGCATTGAATCTGTAAATTACTTTGGGCAGTAAGGCCATTTTCATGATATTGATTCTTCCTAACCATGAGCATGGAATGTTTCTTCATCTGTTTGTGTCCTCTCTTATTTCACTGAGCTGTGGTTTGTATTTCTCCTTGAAGAGGTCCTTTACGTTCCTTGTTAGTTGTATTCCTAGGTATTTTATTCTCTTTGTAGCAATTGTCAATGGCAGTTGGTTCCTGATGTGGCTCTCTTTAAGTCTGTTATTTGTGTATAGGAATGCTTGTGATTTTTGCATATTGATTTTGTATCCTGAGACTTTGCTGAAGTTGCTTATCAGTTTTAGGAGATTTGGGGCTGAGACAATGGGGTCTTCTAAATATATAATCATGTTGTCTGCAAATAGAGACTGCATCTACACATTTCTGGAGCCCCACTAACATTCTCCTGCATCTACCTGGTAAACTGCAGTGTTGATGCTGGCTGAACCTAGTCGTGCAGCCTAGTCCCCAGCACTTTAGCAAAAAACAGGGTGCTGTATTTTAGGAAATGAGCAGTGCAGTGTACCAGGGAGGCTGCCCTAGGGACAAAGGGAGCCAAAATATGTGCTCCCCATAGCCTGAGAGCTGCCTGCCTGGGGCTGCTGCCACTAAAAGCAACCTTGCCCTCTCCTCCAGGAGCAGGGATGCCATTCGGCTATGTATGCCTTTAATGGACCTGCAGACAGACCCATCTTGCCCTGTGCCATCACCACCTGAGCACACCAGCTAGGCATCCGTTGCAATTGGTGCACGTAAGAACCATTAAAAAGCTCAGCAACAGGCCCAGACTGCCTGCTACTGGTGCCTGAATGTATCTGCCAGGTGTCTCAGGATTGACGAAATCTGCCCAACACAGCTTGCACCTGTGCACATGATTGGCGCGGGGGCACTAGGATTGGCCCACCTGATATGGTTTGGCTCTGTGACCCACCTAAATCTCATCTGGAATTGTGATCCCCACTTGTGGAGGGAGAGACCTAGTGGGAGGTGATTGGATCATGGGGATGTTTTTTTCCCATTCTGTTCTCGTGATAATGAGGGAGTTCTCATGAGAGCTGATGGTTTGAAAGTGGCAGCTTCCCCTGCCCATACTCTATCTCCTGCCACTTCATGAAAGAGGTGTCTGCTTCACCTTCACTTTCTGCCATGATTGTGTTTCCTGAGGTCTCCCTAACCCTGTGGAACTGTGAGTCAATTAAACCTCTTTCGTTTAAAATAAATAAAATTAAAAATTCTTACCTTAGACATAGAACTTTACATGCCCTGGCTCTGCTGTTTTCCATCTTCTAAACACATTGATTGCCTTTTTATTGCATGGCTTTTACGTCTGTGTCTCAGGGATTTTTCTCTTTATTCCTTTTTTTTTTTCAATGCTTGTCTTATAACAAGAAAGATAATAGCCATCCAAAATTAGCTACTATTATCATCTACCATCTTTGCATGTTTGCTTCAAGATTTCTTGAGAAATAATCACTTTACTAATTAGTAAAATAAGATACACATTTTTGTAATGATATTAAATAATGCAGAATAAAAATAAATATAAAAATAGTGCATTTAATTCTAGAATACTATTGTTAGATTATGTTAACTTTTTTAGACGTATCTCTATATTTATATACAGGTAGAAGGACAAATAGAAAATATAGACAAGTAGAATTTATACACAATATTTATAAACATTGTATATAAATACCTTCAAATGAGACTATATTATAAATACAATTTTAATAACAATAATTAGTTTAATTTTACTATGAGAGACAATAGAAATTGAAGGAAGTTTTGAGTCCAAATGAATGTTTTGATAACAGACAAATCTGATGCTCCTGAGGCTGGTCTGTTTCCTCTTTGTGGTATCTTACTTAAAGGCAGAATCATCAAACAGGTCTGTTTTCTTGGCAGAAATAAGATGCTGCTAGCACTACAAAGCTGCCTTTATGACAAGAGTGATTCCATTTTTCCTAATGGCATAGATGTTCCCTTCACCTTTGACCTTATAACTACGTAAAGCAGTAGAGACACTGGTTCTCTCTACTGGAATATTGCCCTTTCCAAACTTTGAGATAATGAGTTTTGAGAGGACCACATTTGTAAGTATTTCCCTCCAGTGAGTTTGTTGTTACTTCCCCAATACGTCCTACTTTATATTTCACTGCATGGTCCTGCCATTGAGCGTCATGACCCTTTTATGGTTTCTTTTAAGGCTTTCTGACAAGCACTCTAGGTTTTTAATGGCTGATAATATCTTGCTATTGCTGGTTCTTTAACATTCTCCTAGCAGAATGCAGTATTCTTGGAAAATAAACTTTTTCTTTATAATCTCTGTAGATGTTGTTCTGATTTCTTCTAACTTTAAATATTGCAAAGAAGAAATCTAAAGCCAGACTGAATTTCTCACCATGGTAGCTCTTATTTCTTTTTTCTTTTTTTTTTTTTTTGACTAAAATGCATACATGTATTTTGTTATTGAAGCTCAATAACTTAACTATTATAGACTTGGTATTGGTGAAGAACTTGCATCAACATTTTCTGATGCATAATATGCTCTCTTAGTATGATAATTAAAATATTCCTTCAATTCAAATAAAATATATTATATATCCATCGTCGGTTTCAGTTTTGTTCAGCTGTCTATTTCATGACACCAATTGTTCCTATACTAGATCATTTTTATATGTTTCAATTTCTAATACATTTCATTCCACATTATTCCAAATTTATAGATTAATACTATAATCAGACTGTTTGCCTTCAACCCCTTTATTTTTTCTCAGATTTCCCTTTTCATTTAATATTGACTTTTGTTGTATAGTTTGAGTTCTTTGTTTTCTCAAATTTATATTCTTATTAACTAGTTGTAAAGCATGAAATGATTAAGAGGGTTTATCTTCTGTTCCTTGAGGTATGCTTTTTCTAAAATAATTATTTTTGTCCTTTTCTTCTTTTTTATATAAACCCCTCCTCTCTTCCTTTTTTCCTTCTTTTTTTCTTCCTTATACCTTATTTTCTTTCTCCATTTCTTCCCTCTTTCCTTCTTTACAATATATCAGGACTCATTCTGTACTACAAAAAAGAAAAACAAAGTGACCTCCAACCAGTACAAATAAAGTCATAATCTATCAATCAAAATATGTCAGAAACTTTTTAAAAATTGCAGAGTGAGAGTCTGCTATTTTTGTGTTACATCTCCTACTGTATGACCAGAAAAACATGGGGAAATGAACAGGGAAAAAATTAGTTGATCCAGTAGTCTTAAAAAAATTTTTTTATTATACTTTAAGTTCTAGGATACATGTGCAGAACATGCAGGTTTGTTACGTAGGTAGACATGTGCCTTGGTGGTTTGCTGCACGCATTAGCCTGTCATCTACATTGGGTATTTCTCCTAATCCTATCCTTCCCCTAGCCCCCGACCCACTGACAGGCCCTGGTGTGTGATGTTCCCCTCCCTGTTTCCATGTTTTCTCATTGTTCGACTCTCACTTATATGAGCGAGATCATCGTAGACAGTATTTGATTTTCTGTTCTTGTGCTGGTTTGCTGAGAATGATAGTTTCAAGCTTCATCCATGTCCCTGCAAAGGACATCCTTTTTTTATGGCTACGTAGTATTCCATAGTTTATGTGTGCCATATTTTATTTATCCAGTCTGTCACTGATGAGTCTTTGCTGTTGTGAACCATGCCACAGTAAACAAACACGTGAATGTATTCCTGGAAAGTAATTCCTTTTTTTTTCTGGGAGGATTGGCAAAATGATGGATCATTTCCCTAATTCAGGATTAAACTATTTGGCTTTAATTTATTTTGTTGGAAAGCGGCATCAGTGAGAATTGCCAGAGTTTTAACTCTTATGTACAGCTTTCGTGGAATCTCTTTTTAATGGATCTGCATGCATTGCTAGTTTCCTGGTCATCCTCTTTAAGTGTATTTCAGGAGGTTGTGCCCCTTTTCTCAATTGGTTGCTGATAGTGCTTTGTTGTCCCGATTTCTTGTTCCCTGTAGACAACAGGGAAGAAAATAATCCAAAGATCTTTCTGTCTTCCAATTCCATGCTGTAGCCTTCCTGAATAATATTGATTTCTCCAATATGAGCAAGTGTACATGTCCTCTACCACTGTGTAGATTGGCTCTTTTCATATGCTAAGAAAGATGGCTCATTTACCTATTTCCCAGTCCTGACCTCTTACCTCATCAAATCACTGCCAGCCTAATTTGAGCACAAAGTATAAATTTTTCTTATTCTTACTTTATATCTTCTTAATATTTCTAGCATAGGGCCATGGCATGAAAAGAAAGTCTAAACTGGGGAAAAGCCCAGCAGGTATTTAACTTTAAAAAACTCTATTGAATGAAAGCCTTCACTTCTGGTTGGTATTGCTAAATTCTTACCCCTGGACCTGTGTGGAGATTTTATGGACAGGAAAAGTAAGGAGAACATAATTTATCATTTAAGATTTGCCGTTGTCCACAGTTCAGTTTGTATAAAGTATTTTATTGATGGGGATTAATTATTATAGTCAGGAGACTTTTACTTGCCTTGGCATATGTACTGATTCTATTTTTCTCTAGAGAAAATAAAAGGTATGAATGGACAATATAGATGTATGAATTGCATGATGAATGCAAAGTCAAATATGGAAATGCTAATGGCTTCAAATACCACGCACATTTACTGATACTCAGTGACTGCTTTAATGGACAAGCAGATTGTCTATGTTCATTGTCATCTATCTATAGGTTGATAAGTACTGGATATGTTCAATCCATTAAACAGAATCCACATATTTCTCATGAAAGAGCATCTTGTGGCCAGATGTGGTGGCACGTGCCTGTAATTCCAGCACTTTGGGAGGTCCAGGCAGGTGGATCACCTGAGGTCAGGAGTTCGAGACCAGTCTGTCCAACATGGTGAAACCCTGTCTCTACGAAAGGGAGGCTGAGCAGGAGAATTGCCTGAACCCAGGAGACAGAGCCTGTAGTGAGCCAAAATCACGCCACTGCACTCCAGCCTGGGTGATAGAGCAAGACTCCATCTCAAAATAAAATAAAAGAGCATCTTCTGACCTACTATGGAGAATTGCTTAAAATGTGGATACTTGGGCAAACAGTTCTTGACGAGCTGGCAGAGTTTTTAGAGTGAAAAATCACAGTGATTACTATTACTATCTACAACTTCTAATTCATCTACTGGATACAGACTGGTATTCAAAGACTATTGAGGTATATTTGATGATAACTGCTCATGATTGTAATACCATCATGAAAATATTGCATTAATCATGATCTCCAAAAAGAAAAGAGAGCCTAAGATTTTCCTGGCAGTACCATATTAAGAAAGTTATTTCTCTTAAGCATTTACATCATATTTTCTCAAGATACCTTTGCCCATCTTGATTATACTTTTTCCTGCTGTCTCTTTCTTCAAATTCTGGATATTACCTTCTATCGTATCCTTTTTATTTACAAACTACTACATTAGTGCTTGACTTTTAAAAATAAGACCACTTACGTTCAGTGTATATGTATGATTTTTTTTTGAGATGGAGTTTCGCTGTTGTTACCCAGGCAAGAGTGCAATGGCGCGATCTCGGCTCACCGCAACCTCCGCCTCCTGGGTTCAGGCAATTCTCCTGCCTCAGCCTCCTGAGTAGCTGGGATTACAGGCACGCGCCACTATGCCCAGCTAATTTTTTGTATTTTTAGTAGAGACGGGGTTTCACCATGTTGACCACGATAGTCTCAATCTCTTGACCTCGTGATCCACCAGCCTCGGCCTCCCAAAGTGCTGGGATTATGGGCGTGAGCCACCGCGCCCGGCCTCAGTGTATATTTTTAGTCAGACTTTATCGTCATTCCATATCCACTTAGGTTCTCTCTCTTCTCGTTTTCTCTATTTATTAATATTTAGGGGCAATCTACAGCAAAAGTTAATGGGAAATTCCTCTTTTGCATTATTCAGCTCTTTGTTTTATTTTGGTTAATATTAAACTATTTTAGTAGCAAAGTTATCATTCAGTGGGGACTAAAATGTTTAAGTGCTTTAAGTTTTATACTTGCTCTAGATAAAAATGTATTGTTCTTTGTTTAAAACTATTTACATAATTGAAATAAATGAATTCATATGAAAGGAAAAAAAATTCATCTCACTTTCCTTATCACCCTTTATTCTAGGGCAACAGTGCGCATGAACTCATGTGGGTTATAAAACCATAAATAACTACATTTTTAGATGCATTGCATTTTTTGCGAGAAGTTGTGTTAGATCGTTTTTGCATTGCTATAAAGGAATACCTGAAACTGAGTACATTATAAGGAAAAGAGGTTTAATTGTCTCACATTCCACAGGCAGTAGAAGCATGGCACCAACATCTGTTCAACTTCTGGGGAGGCCTCAGGGAGATTTTCCTCATGGTGGAGGGCAGGTCGCATGGCGAGAGCAGGAACAAGGGAGTCTGGGGGATGTACCACACATTTTTAAACATCCAGATCTCACAGGAATTCACTCACTGTCTTCATGACAGTACCAAGCCATGAGGAATCCACCCCCATAATCTAAACACCTCCCTCTAGGTCCTACCACTATGCCCTACACTGGGGATTACATTTCAAAATGAGTTAGGCTGGACAAATATCCAAACCACATCAGAAGGCATGGCAATTGCAAATTTTAAAACTCACATAATAATTTAATTGCTAGGTAGTGTCTGAGATTATATTTCCAGAAAGAGCTTAAGGGCAAGGTTTTGCTCTGTTGATGGGGTATTACATCTAAATTTAAACATTTCTATTGAAATTTAGTAAAAGTTAATAATTAAAAGCTGAGATATCAGAAAGCCTACTTAAGACCATCACCACTTAGCAAAATTTAATAATTCTCTACTTTTAGTATTTTAATGAATAAACCTCCTTGAATTGGACGAACAGGCCTTCCTAGTATGATGTTTTGCCCTAGGGGAAGTCAGTGAAACTCCATTTTGCTGATTACTATTTAGTTTCCAGTGTTCTGGATATATTCTTCCTTCTTTCCTCTGATCCTTTAGAAAACTATTCATACATATCAGTCCTACTTTTAACACAAAAACAGTAGCTAAAAAGGCTCGTTAAGTTTGTTTTTCTTTTGCTTTTCATGTTCATATTCAGTGATTTTTCATAATAAAGATAGTAGGTAAGAAAAGGTCTTTATTCCTATGCTTAATCTTTTTCTCTTATTTATTTTCTTGTCATAAAAATTATTATACACACAAACTCTAACTCCATATTTCACCTATTCACCATGTATTGTGGAGCTATCCTTTTGAAGACTCAATTATAAAACACTAACACAGTATCAAAATGTTCCAGACTCCAAAAGATGCTCTGAAGCAGCTTTAATTTAATTAGCAGATTATTTAAGAAGAACATCTTTTGATGTACAAATGCTGCTCCTAGAAATTCGTGTGCTAAATCTGGCATCAGAAGCACAGGAGCACCTTTATAACTCCTGCATTAAAAAACAGAATAATAAGAAGAGAAGAAAGTGAAAAAGCCTACACAAAATCAGACATCATAACATTTCTTAAATTGAAAATTAAAGGTATGCTTTTCCATAAATAGATGAAATAAAACAAGCCCAAATATTATAGTTGTTTAGGGATTCAAAGAAGATAATAATTCATGATGAAAATAACAATAACTCACATTTGTTTCATCCCTTACAATGTGCACAATTCTTTAAAGGAAATCTTATAACGTATGCTTGGAACCACTCTTCGAGATAAGCATTATTAAATTCCAAGTTAATAAATGTGGGAATTAAGATTAAGGCAGGTCAAGCAATTTAAGGTCACAGAGACAATCAAGCATGATAGCTTGACCTGCTGCATATCAATACTCATTTGTTTCTAGAAACTGAAAGTTACCTATAATTGACAGTTTCTATAAATATAAACTAGCTCTACAACTACAAGCCACTTTCACTTGAGAGTAAACATTATTACTATATCATCTTTTAATGATCCCTTAAATGGCCCTGGTCACTGTGGTAGGAAAAATTCTTAGATTCCCTTCACTATTCCTGGCCTTTGATGTACATGGTCTTCATGCTATGACTTTTGGCAAAAGAAAGATTATCCTGCTGCAGCCTGACCAAATCAGGCAAGCTCTTTAAAAGTAGAGAGTTGTCTCTGGCTGGTTGTAGAGGAACAAGTCAGAGAAACACATTTCTCTTGGTCTAGAAGAAAGTAAATAAACATTTACGTTGTGAACTGTCTATGGATCCCATGTAGTAAGAAATTATGGGTGGACTCTGGAAAATGAGAGTGGTCTCTGACAACTAACAAGAAAACAGGGACCTCAGCCATACAGATGCAAGGAGATGAATTCTAACAACCAGTGAGCTTAGCAGAAG
This sequence comes from Callithrix jacchus, assembly GCF_049354715.1. Lineage (NCBI taxonomy): Eukaryota > Metazoa > Chordata > Mammalia > Primates > Cebidae > Callithrix > Callithrix jacchus. The sequence goes on from NC_133509.1 coordinate 117,504,188, forward strand.
ACTCCAAGTCTCACGTTACAGCTGATTTGTATCTTTATTACAACCTTGTAGGGCTCCACATCAACTCATATACAGACTTCAAATGTACAGATGACATGGTCAACTGATAGTCAGACTTCTAATGTACAGAAACCTTGAGATAATAAATCTGTGTTATTTTAAGCTGTTAAATTTCTGGTAATTTCTTAGGCAGCAATGGAAACTGATACTCATCTTATTTACTTGATGACAAGAGTATACACATCAAAAATAGCCTCCCTTTCAGGGGATGATAAGGTTCAATGGGGAGATAAAAAGGTAGAATTAGGAAAATATTAGACTAGACAGAGATTGCAGGTCTATTTTTCCCAGGTTTATTGTCATAGACCATGTTTGTAAAGATGTATTTTCTGAAATTACACAAAGATTTCTAAGTATCTTTTTAAATAAGCATTTCAGCATTGATCTGAAACACCACCTACTCTTTCTGTTGCAAAATCCCCACAATATTTTTATCCTGTTAATTCTTCTCTCTGGACACTCCTGTAATGCTTTTCTCTTTAGTAAATATTGATAATTGGATAGCTTATTTTACTTTCTTAGTACATCGTGATTCATTCAAAGGACTACTTGAGGCTTGAATAATTGCTTTGTGGTTCAGGCATACAGGTTGCTTTAGCTGTTTCTCATATGTGAAATAACCATATGTTCTATAATATGTAAACAAATGAGAGCGTAAATGGTATCAGCCTGTAATGCCTCTGAGAAAAAAAGGCATAGGATCAATACTTTCTCAAACAAAAATTATTCTATGAATTTTAATACTGAGGTTATCCAGGATGCTAAATGCTATAGGAAATACATCCGGGACCTCAAATAATTAAAAACCAGGTGCACTACAAACCTTTTGTAGAGATTTTGTCCATAGAAAGTAATGCTAACTTTTGTTATATTCTCCCAGATTTGATAAAATATGTGGAATAGCAGCTAGGTTTCAACTGTTGAGCAAACTCTGTTTCATTGGTATGGAAACTGATCCTTCTTCAGTGAGAGGATTCCTAAAGCAAAATGTCAATATGAGAATACAGTGATTGACTAATAATATCTGCAGTGGTCACAGAACAGGAAAATGATCATATTCTCATGAATTACATCTACGACAACCCTAAAATAACTGCAACTGCACCCACAAGGTGATTTGAAAATATGAATTGGTTATATTAAAGATTGTAAGAAACAGAAACATGTCATTGAGGAAATAATTCTCATTTCTTAGCTTTATGTTCTTCAATTATTACACAGATTAATCTGAGGCGATGGATACTTGTTCTTTCTTATACAAGTATAAACAAACATAAAGATTTCCCATTATATTTTATCCCAAGACTTATTCAGACATCTAAGTAAATGATAATTTCCAAACTACATTTTCAACTTACAGCTGATATTTTTCCTAACTGGGTAATCCTCTAAATCTTGTAATTTCTTAATCAGATGACACATTTTTATCTTAAAATAATTGATTAATATAACAGTGTCTGGGGAAGTACATATAAAGTTGTTGCCTGGGGAGTCAAAACATTAACATTATTATTATTTATTTTATTATTATTTTTTAGATGGAGTCTTGCTCTGTTGCCCAGGCTGTAGTGCAGTGGCATGATCTTGCCTCACAGCACCCCTCACCTTCTGGGTTCAAGTGATTCTCCAGCCTCAGTCTCCCAAGTAGCTGGAATTACAGGTGTGCACCACCACACCTGGCTAATTTTTGTATTTTTAGAAGGGACAGGGTCTCATCATGTTGGCTAGGCTGGTCTCGAAATCCTAACCTCAGGTGATTGGGCTGCTTCCACCTCCCACAGTGCTGGAATTACAGGCATGAGCCATGTCTCCTGGCCCAAAACATTATTAATCCATCATTATGTACAGCCCTTTTTACCCTCTGTAGTTTGTGTAGTTAGGAATTTTACAGGAACATCAAAATGACAGCAGTTACTTTACTTTTCTACATCTCAGAATAAGACCAAATTCAACACTATTTTTCCCTATTTATAGAAATGAATATGAATATGAAATGGATATGAAATGTGGGTGGGAGTTCTGTGCTAATTTAACAGGTATCTAGGTCATGGAATCCTTTTTAATATCCTCGTGTTTCATACAGAAAATAGAAAATGGAGATTAATTATGCTATAGTTCTCAAAAAAACTGCTAATGGAACCTGTGGACAAGCAATAACCTCTGAAGGTATGGTAGGTCAATTTCTCACCACTTCTTAAACCCCAGTGTCCAACATGGTTAGCACCATAATAGCATTTGGGAGATAAGGTCAATACCAGAGATTTTGCTTTTGTTTAGGTTGACTTTGCTTCAAAACAACAAATTTAACTGAAGACATAAGTAGCAGAAAACACTAACTTTTTCCTTCTTTTAAACTATAAAACCCTGTGTCATCTTCTTCTAATTTCAATGACATTTTATAAAAGTAAATGAAAAGGCAGCTGAGGGTGCCTGAACATGGATATGAAATGTGGCCAAGGTGTCTATGGTTTGGGTCTATAATGCGAAGTTCTACAACATTACATTTCTAGGATGAATGTTTGAACCGTAAAAATTTCAGCACAAATACATATGTGATCTGCATATCTAGAGAGGTGGCTCATTATATCACACACAGAGAACCTTATGTAAAAGCAGAGGTACAGATGCTTATCCACTATAATTTAATGCTGCACAGGAAGATCCTTCTCTGGAAAATATCAGCTTATCTGATCATCAATCCACCATTGTTGTCATTAGATTATAAATCCAATTTAAACTTCAATGGTTTCTTTTTTGCTTTTGAATAACTTTGTATCTAATTAAAATTCCATTGATTATAATTTTAGAAGTATCTCTACAACTGATCTGCTTCACCTCCTCACTGTTTTAGTCCAAGCATTCAGTTATCTCTGACTTGGATTTTTCTCAAGCTTCCTAATTGATATCATCATGTTAAGTACAATAGTTAATATTAATAAAGCATTTATTACAGGCCAAGCTCTGTTATTATTGTTATTTATTTTATTATTATTATTTGAAATGGAGTCTCGCCCTCTCACCCAGGCTGGAGTGCAGTTATCATTATTATTATTATTATTTTTAATGATAATAAAAAATTTAATCCTCAAAGCAATCCCATGATGTAGGCAATATTTTTACCTCGAGTTACAAATGAAGAAACTGAAGGTAACATAACCTGTTAAGTGATGGAGCTGAGCTCCGAACCAGTCTCTTCATCACTCCAGTTCATCTGCACTAAGGGTCACAATCTTAGAAGGGCTTAGGGGCCAGCAGATAACAGAAGTGTTTAACTGTGCAAGCAGTTTCTAAAGAGCTTGTTCTGTGCTCAACCACAGTCACTGCCTAACCACATCATCTTCCTTTTTTATAAGATTTTTAAACATTTCCATAGGTTATTGGGGAACAAGTGGTGTTTGGTTACATAAGTTCTTTAGCGGTGATTTGGGGGCTTTTGGTGCACCCAATACCCCAGCAGTATACACTTTGCCCAAATTGTAGTCTTTTATTCCTCACCCTCTTTCCCCCCAACAATGGTCCCCAAAGTCCATTGTGTCATTCTTATGCCTTTACATTCTCATAGCTTAGATCCCACTCATGAGTGAGAACATACAATGTTTGATTTTCCATTCCTGAGTTACTTCACTTAGAATAGTAATATCCAATCTCGTCCAGGTCACTGCAAATGTCATTAATTTATTCCTTTTTATGGCTGAGTAGTATTCTATATATATATGTGTGTGTGTGTGTGTGTGTGTATGTATATATATATATATATATATACATACATGTGCAAGTATTTTTTTTGTATAATGACTTCTTTTCCTATGGGTAGATACCCAGTAGTGGGATTGCTGGATCAAATGGTAGTGCCACTTTTAGTTCTTTTTTAAAAATTATTATTATTATTTTTTTGCATTTTAGGTTTTGGGGTACATGTGAAGAACATGCAAGATAGTTGCATAGGTACACACGTGCCAGTGTGATTTGCTGCCATCCTCCCCTTCAGCTATATCTGGCATTTCTCCCCATGCTATCTCTCCCCAGCTCCCCACCCCCACTGTCCCTCCCCTATTCCCCCCAACAGACCCCAGTGTGTAGTGTTCCCCTCCCTGTGTCCATGTGTTCTCATTGTTCAATACCCGCCTATGAGTGAGAGAACATGCGTTATTTCATTTTCTGTTCTTGTGGCAGTTTTCTGAGAATGATGTTCTCCAGGGTCATCCATGTTCCTACAAAGGACACGAACTCATCGTTTTTGATGGCTGCATAATATTCCATGGTGTATATGTGCCACATTTTCCCAATCCAGTCTATCATCGATGGGCATTTGGGTTGATTCCAGGTCTTTGCTATTGTAAACAGTGCTGCAATGAACATTCATGTGCATGTGTCCTTATAGTAGAATGATTTATAGTCCTTTGGATATATACCCAGTAATGGGATTGCTGGGTCAAATGGAATTTCTATTTCTAGGTCCTTGAGGAATCGCCACACTGTCTTCCACAATGGTTGATCTAATTTACACTCCCACCAACAGTGTAAAAGTGTTCCTATTTCACCACATCCTCTCCAGCATCTGTTGTCTCCAGATTTTTTAATGATCACCATTCTAAGTGGCGTGAGATGGTATCTCAATGTAGTTTTGATTTGCATTTCTCAAATGACCAGTGATGATGAGCATTTTTTCATATGTTTGTTGGCCTCATGTATGTCTTCTTTTGTAAAGTGTCTGTTCATACCCTTTGCCCACTTTTGAATGGGCTTGTTTGTTTTTTTCCTGTAAATCTGTTTGAGTTCTTTGTAAATTCTGGATATCAGCCCTTTGTCAGATTGGTAAACTGCAAAAATTTTTTCCCATTCTCTTGGTTGCCAATTCACTCTAATGACTGTTTCTTTTGCCATGCAGAAGCTGTGGAGTTTGATTAGGTCCCATTTGTCTATTTTGGCTTTTGTTGCCAATGCTTTTGGTGTTTTGGTCATGAAGTCCTTGCCTACTCCTATGTCATGAATGGTTTTGCCTAGATTTTCTTCTAGGGTTTTTCTGGTGTTAGGTCTTATGTTTAAGTCTTTAATCCATCTGGAGTTAATTTTAGTGTAAGGTGTCAGGAAGGGGTCCAGTTTCTGCTTTCTGCACATAGCTAGCCAGTTTTCCCAAAGCCATTTATTAAACAGGGAATCCTATCTCCATTGCTTGTTTTTGTCAGATTTATCAAAGATTGTATGGTTGTAGATATGTTGTGTTGCCTCCGATGCCTCTGTTCTGTTCCATTGGTCTATGTCTCTGTTTTGGTACCAGTACCATGCTGTTTTGATTACTGTAGCCTTGTAGTATAGTTCAAAGTCCGGTAGTGTGATGCCTCCTGCTATGTTCTTTTTACTTAGAATTGACATGGCTATGCGGGCTCTCTTTTGGTTCCATATGTAGTTTAAGGTGGTTTTTTTCCCGTTCTGTGAAGAAGGTCATTGGTAGCTTGATGGGGATAGCGTCGAATCTGTAAATTACTTTGGGCAGTATGGCCATTTTGACAATAATGATTCTTTCTAACCATGAACATGGAATGTTTCTCCATCTGTTTGTGTCTTCTCTTAGTTCATTGAGCAGCGGTTTGTAGTTCTCCTTATAGAGATCCTTTATGTTCCTTGTTAGTTGTATTCCTAGGTATTTTATTCTCTTTGTAGCAATTGTGAATGTCAGTTTGTTCTTGATTTGGCTCTCTTTAAGTCTATTATTGGTGTATAGGAATGCTTGTGATTTCTGCACATTGACTTTGTATCCTGAGACTTTGCTAAAGTTGCTTATCAGTTTCAGGAGATTTGGGGCTGTGGTGATGGGATCTTCTAGATATACTATCATGTCATCTGCAAATAGAGACAATTTGGCTTCCTCCATTCCTATTTGAATATCCTTTATTTCTTTTTCTTGCCTGATTGCTCTGGCTAGAATTTCCAACACTATATTGAATAGGAGTTGTGAGAGAGGGCATCCTTGTCAAGTGCCAGATTTCATAGGGAATGCTTCCAGTTTTTGCCCATTCAGTATGATATTGGCTGTTGGTTTGTCATAAATAGCTTTTATTATTTTGAGATACGTTCCGTCAATACCAAGTTTATTGAGGATTTTTAGCATAAAGCACTTTTGAATTTTGTCAAATGCCTTCTCTGCATCAATTGAGATAATCATGTGGTTTTCATTTTTGATTCTGTTTATGTGGTGAATTACATATATAGACTTGCATATGTTGAACCAGCCTTGCATCCCTGGGATGAATCCTACTTGATCATGGTGGATAAGCTTTTTGATGTGCTGTTGCAGTCAGCTTGCCAGTATTTTATTAAAGATTTTTGCATCTATGTTCAGCATGGATATTGGCCTGATGTTTTCTTTTCTTGTTGAGTGTCTGCCGGGTTTTGGTATCATGATGATGTTGGTCTCATAAAATGAATTGGGAAGGATTCCCTCTCTTTGAATTCTTTGGAATTGTTTCAAAAGGAATGATAACAGTTCCTCTTTGTGTGTCTGGTAGAATTCAGCTGTGAACCCATCTGGACCTGGGCTTTTTTTGTGTGGTAGACTCTTAATTGCTGCCTCAACTTCAGGTCTTGTTATTGGTCTATTCATGGTTTCAACTTCTTCCTGATTTAGGCTTGGAAGGATGCAAGTGTCCAGGAATTTATACATTTCTTCCAGGGTTACTAGTTTATGTGCATAGAGTTGTTTGTAATATTCTCTGATGATGGTTTGAATTTCTGTGGGTTCTGTGGTGATTTCCCCTTTGTCTTTTTTATTGCATCTATTTGGTTATTCTCTCTTTTCTTTTTTATTAATCTGGCTAGTGGTCTGTCTATTTTGTTGATCTTTTTAAAAAACCAGCTCTTGGATTTATTGATTTTTTGAAGTTTTTTTTTCGTGTCTCTATCTCCTTTAGTTCTGCTCTTATCTTAGTTATTTCTTGTCTTCTGCTAGGTTTTGAGTTTTTTTGATCTTGCTCCTCTGGCTCTTTCAATTTTGACAGTAGTGTATCAATTTTGGATCTCACCACTCTTCTCATGTGGGCACTTATTGCTATATATTTTCCTCTAGAGATTGCTTTAAATGTATCTGAGATTCCGGTATGTTGTGTCTTTGTTGTCATTGGTTTTGAAGAACATATTTATTTCTGCCTTCATTTCATTGCTTATCCAGTCAACATTCAAGAGCCAGTTGTCCAGTTTCCATGAAGCTGTGTGGTTCTGAGTTAGTTTCTGAATTCTGAGTTCTAACTTGATTGCACTGTGGTCTGAGAGACTGCTTGTTATGACTTCCCTTCTTTTGCATTTGCTGAGGAGTGATTTACTTCCAATTATGTGGTTAATTTTAGAGTAGGCACAATGTGGTGTTGAGAAGAATGTATATTCTGTGGATTTGGGATGGAGAGTTCTGTAAATGTCTATCAGCTTTGCTTGTTCCAGGTCTGAGTTCAAGTCCTGGATATCCTTGTTAATTTTCTGTCTGGTTGATCTGTCTAAGATTGACAGTGGAGTGTTAAAGTCTCCCACTATTATTGTGTAGGAGTCTAAGTCTCTTTGTAAGTCATTAAGAACTTGCCTTTGTATCTGGGTGCTCCTGTATTGGGTGCATATATATTTAGGATCGTTAGCTCTTCTTGTTGTATCCATCCTTTTACCATTATGTAATGGTAGAAAAAGATGGTAAAAATGGTAAAAAAAAAATGGTAAAAAAAAATCTCTTTTGATCTTTGTCGCTTTAAAATCTATTTTATCAGAGATGAGAATTGTAACTCCTGCTTTCTTTTGCTCTCCATTTGCTTGGTAAATCTTCCTCCATCCCTTTATTTTGAGCCTTTGTGTATCCTTGCATGTGAGATGGGTTTCCTGGATACAGCACACCAGTGGGTTTTGGCTTTTTATCCAATTTGCAAGTCTGTGTCTTTTGATTGTGCATTTAGCCCATTTACATTTAGGGTTAATATTGTTATGTGTGAATTTGATACTGCCATTTTGATGCTAGCTGGCTGTTTTGCCCATTAGTAGATGCAGATTCTTCATTTTGTTGATGCTCTTTAGCATTTCGTATGTTTTTGGAGTGGCTGGTACTGGTTATTCCTTTCTATGTGTAGTGCCTCCTTCAGGAGCTCTTGTAAAGCAGGCCTGGTGGTGATGAAATCTCTGAGTACTTGCTTGTTCATGAAGGATTTTATTTTTCCTTCACTTATGAAACTTAGTTTGGCTGGATATGAAATTCTGGGTTGAAAGTTCTTTTCTTTAAGGATGTTGAATATTGGCCCCCACTCTCTTCTGGCTTGTAGGGTTTCTGCCAAGAGATCTGCTGTGAGTCTGATGGGTTTCCCTTTGTGGGTAACCCGACCTTTCTCTCTGGCTGCTCTTAGCATTTTCTCCTTCATTTCAACCCTGGTGAATCTGATGATTATGTGCCTTGGGGTTGCTCTTCTTGAGGAATATCTTTGTGGTATTCTCTGTATTTCCTGGACTTAAATATTGGCTTGCTTTGATAGGTTGGGGAAGTTTTCCTGGATAATATCCTGAAGAGTATTTTCCAGCTTGGATTCATTCTCTTTGTCACATTCAGGTACACCTATCAAACGTAGATTAGGTCTCTTCACATAGTCCCACATTTCTTGGAGACTTTGTTCATTCCTTTTTGCGCTTTTTCGCTAATCTTGCCTTTTCATTTTATTTCATTGAGTTGATCTTCGACCTCTGATATCCTTTCTTCTGCTTGGTCAATTCGTCTGCTGAAACTTGTGCATGCTTCGCAAAGTTCTCGTGTTGTGTTTTTCAGCTCCATCAATTCACTCATATTCCTCTCTATGTTGTCCATTCTTGCTATCATTTTGTCAAATCATTTTTCAAGGTTCTTAGTTTCTTTGCATTGAGTTAGAACATGTTCTTTTAGCTCACAGAAGTTTCTCCTTACCCACTTTCTGAAGTCCGATTCTGTCATTTCATCACACTCATTTTCTGTTCAGCTTTGTTCCCTTGCTGGTGAGGAGTTTTGATCCCTTATAGGAGGAGAGATGTTCTGCTTTCAGTTGTTTTCCTCCATTTTGCACTGGTTTCTTCCCATCTTTGTGGATTTATCCACCTGTTGTCTGTGTAGTTGCTGATTTTCAGATTGAGTCTCTGAGTGGATGTCCAGATTGTTGATGATGAAGTTTTTTCTGTTTCTTAGTTTTTCTTCTAAAAGTCTGGCCCCTCTGCTGTAGGACTGCTGAGGTCCACTCCAGGCTGTGCTTGCCTGGGGATCACCTGCAGCAGCTGCGGAACTGTAAGAGTTACTACCAGTTTCTTCTTCTGCTATCTTTGTCCCAGAATGATGCCCACCAAATGTCTGTCTGATCAATCCTTTATGAGGTGACTCTTTGAATATATGGGGGTCAGGGAGCTGCTTGAGGAGACAGTCTGTCCTTCATAGGAGCTCAAGTGCTGAGCTCTGAGCTCCATTGTTCATTCAGAGGTGCTAGGCAGGTATGTTTAAGTCTGCTGCAGCAGAACTCATAACCCCCCTTTTTTTCCCCAGGTGCTCTGTCCCAGAGAGTTAGGGCTTTATTTATGAGTGTCCATTGTGCTGCTGCGTTTTTTTTTTTTTTTCTTTTTTCAGGGCTTCCTTGCCCAGCAAGGAGGCAGCCTAGTCACTGACTGAGTGCAGAGGCTTTGCTGAGCTTCTGTGGGCTCTGCCCTGCTTCCGGCTCTGCCCTGCTGCCTTTGTGAGCTTCCCAGAAGTCATTTTTATATGGGTGTGGTTAGAACTGCCTTGGCAAAGGTGGCCTGCCTCTGTAATGGTGGACTCTCTCTGTTATGGCAGGTTGCCTCGGCAGCGGCAGGCTGCCTCAGTAATGGCGGACTACCTCCTTAGGGGTGGAATGTTTCGTAATAGTGGACGCTCCTCCCCCACCGAGCTGCACCATCCTGGGTTCAGCTGTGCTTGCTGTGAAACTCTCAACCCTGAGGATTTCCAATTGCTGTTTTCTTTGGTTTTGTTTTTGTGGGGGTGGGACCCACTGGGCCTGATCGCCTGGCTCCCTGCCTCAGAGCCTTTTTTTAAGTTGAACGGTTAACTCACTCCCAGGTGTTCCAGTCGCCTGCTGAAAGGGTGCCAGGATCTGTGTGATTTCCCGTGTGGTGACCCACTGCACCGGCTGAAACAACGGCGCTGCCCTGGAATCTCCTGGCCTCTCTGTTTCAGTCCTATTTAATCAGATGAATGAGCTAATCTGCCTTCCAGGAGCTCCAACTGCCAGCTTAAACGGGCAACCAGACCAGTGAATTTTGTATGGAGAGCCACTGTGCCAGGGCACTGGCTGAAACAGCCGTGCCGGCCAAAACAGCTGCACTGGCCAAAACAACTGCACTGGTGACCCGCCTGGGAATCTCCTGGTCTGTGGGCAATAAAGATCCGTCTGGAAATGCAGTGTCCACTCACCCTCTGCGCTTTCACTGGGAGCTGCAATCCTGAGCTGCTCCTAAAGGGCCATCTTGCCCACTTTTAGTTCTTTAAGGAATCTCCACTTTTTTCCATATCATTTGCACTAGCTTACATTCCCATTAGCAGTATAGAAGTGTTCCCTGTTCACTGCATCCACACCAACAGCTATTATATTTTGATTTTTTTTATTATTATCATTCTTATAGGAGTAAGTTGGTATTGCATTTTGGTTCTGATTTGCATTTCCCTAATCATTAGTGATGTTGAGTTTCTTATAGATTCTAGATAGATATAAGTTTTTATCATATGTATAGATTGTGAATATTTTCTCTTACACTGCTCATTGTCTGTTTACTGACTCTTCCTTTTGCCATGCAAAAGCTCTTTAGTTTAATTAAATTCCAGCTATTTATCTTTGTTTTTTATTGCATTTCCTTTTGGGTTCTTAGTCACGAAATTCTTGCCTAAGTCAGTGTTTTTCCAATGTTTTTGGGAAACCCTTGTAGAAGGGTTTTTCCAATGTTATCTTCTAGACTTTTTATAGTTTCAGGTCTTAAATTTACATCCTTGATCCTTCTTAAATAGATTTTTGTATAAGGTGAGAGATGAAAATCCAGTTTCATTCTCTTACATGTGGCTTGCCAATTTTCCCAGCACCATTTGTTAAAAAGGGTGTTATTTTCCCACTTTATGTTTTTGTTTGCTTTGTTGAAAATGAGTTGGCTGTAAATATTTGGGTTTATTTATTGGTTCTCTATTCTGTTCCATTGGTCTAGGTGCCTATTTTTATATCACCACCATGCTGTTTTGGCGACTGTGGCCTTATGTGTAGTTTGAAATCAGGTAATGTGATGCTTTCAGATTTGTTTTTTGCTTAGTCTTGCTTTGGTTATGCAGGCTCTTTTTGGTTCCACATCAATTTTAGGATTTTTTTTTCTAATTCTGTGAAGAATGATGGTGGTATTTTGATGGGAATTGCATTGAATTTGTAGATTGCTTTAGGCAGTATGATAATTTTCACAATATTGATTTTACCCATCCAAGAGCATGTGATAGTTTTCCAACTGTTTGTGTCATCTATGATTTCTTTCAGCAGTGTTTTGTAGTTTTTCTTGTAGAGGTGTTTCACCTCCTTGGTTATGTATATTCCCGAGTATTATATTTTATTTTTTGCAGCTATTGTATAAAAGAGGTTGAATTCTTGATTTGATTCTCAGCTTGCTCACTGTTGGTGTATGGAAGAGCTACTAATGTGTGTACATTAATTTTGTATCTGGAAACTTTGTTGAATTTTTTTTTTATCAGTTCATGGAGCTTTCTGGAGGAGTCTTTAGGGTTTTCTAGGTAAACAGTCATATCATCAGCAAACAGTGACAGCTTTACTTCCTCTTTACTGACTTGGATGCCTTTTATTTCTTTCTCTTGTCTGATTGCTCTGGCTAAGACTTCCTATGTTGAAAAGGAGTAGTGAGAGTGGGCATCCTTGTCATGTTCCAGTTCTCAGAGGGATTGCTTTCAACTTTTCCCCATATACATTATATTTTAAAATGCAGTAATGACCAAACAGAATATGGTCTAATATAGAATAAAGGCCACTAGTTATCAATTTCTGGCATTTTCTCTATGCACTAATCAGTGTAATATTGTTACAACAAATTTGGTCATGTATCTCTTCTGAAACTGTCACTAGGCACTGCATCATATTTGAGATTAAACATACAGGTAGTTGTCCTGCACAGAAGCTCTTCACAATGTGATTTTACATTATCTCATAACTCTTAACTACCTGCCAAGACAGACTGTGGTTCAACAGAAATGATCATCTTGACTTGTTCTGATTAATATTTTCCTTTAATATTCTGTGTTTCTGCAATTTCTTTTCCCTTGAATTAAAATACTCTTCCTTCATTTTAACCTGAATAATTCCTACTCATCCTTTAAAATAAAAATCATGTCATCAGAACTTTATAGTCATTTCTAACTCCTATTAAAACCTTTGTGTGAAGTGAATGTGAATACAGCCTAATAAATGTTATTCTAGTAGTATAGACAATACGACCAGGCAAGTATATAATCAGAGTGGTTGATTCTGCACTAAATTGGGGAATTATTGAGGGAATTATCTAAGACATTTTAACCATAGAAGGGCTTGAAGAATAAATAACTATGATTTCCACTTAACCTGATGTGTTCTGACTCTGTTTACCCTTTTAAAAAGAAACTCTTATTTCCCTGGGATTTCCTGAGGACAATTGATTAAGGTATCATTAGTACGATTATAATCTTCATTTACAGACTGCTACAACATTTTTTTTTTTTTTGTGGCTTTGGGACTGCTATGTATGTATGCATATATACATATATTTTTTAATGTCTGTATACAAATTGGGCTGGAAACAAAACTTTAAATATTTTAAAATGTGAAAAACTGCATGATTCTTGTTTTGTGTCCTATTTTCTTATCAGTTGTATGAACAAAATGTCATACTACATTTGTTTCCTCATAGAGTTACAACAGAGAACTGACCTGGGCAGCTTCATGGGTTTTCCCGAGAGCCAGTGACTACTCTCCATAGTACTGGATGTCTCTGGCTTGTAGAACCTTTCTTTTGATAATAATGGCAGGTCAAATCTCATACGTTGTTTACTCCTGGGTCGGCCCTTAGGCATCTGGTAGTGCTTTTGGCTTGCTTCTGCTGACTCTGTTTACCCCTCTCAGAACCTCTTTGGACAAACTCTATTACCACCTCACTATGGATCTCTATCACAAATGGCCCTCATGTGCTCTAAGTAGAGCTGACAGATATATTCAGGTCAAATACTTAAATTTGAAATGTAAAAAAGCAAGAAATAATTGTTAGTATAACTACATTCAACTATTACACATAATATTTATAACAAACACATTCATTGTTTATCTGAAATTCAAATTTTACTGGGCACCTATATCTTTCTTGGCTGGATTTGATAATACTAATGTTATTCAAAATATATGTTCACATAGTCTTTGCCCTAACAAGCCGAAGGGGTAGGCCTGAAACAGATACCTCTCTGTTTGCTTCACCATTGACACTTAACCAAACATTCTTTCTGAATTAGAATTCCTAGGCAGGAATCAGACACGAGAAAAATTACTGTACTTCTCTTTTGGACTTGAGGTCAAAAGAGAAAGAAAGGAAAGAAAAACAACTATCTCTTCTATTTGGGAATATATAACTCATAACATACCTGCAATTTTTTTTTTAAATTAACCTTAACAATTTCAATAATAGAATACCCCTACTCTAATCTTCACCCTCTGACCTTTATTTCCTTTGAAGTGGGTGAGGGGTTAAAAATCTCATAATGGTCTTTGAACACCTTCCTTGTAAATTCAGCATAATGGTCTCTCACTACACTTTGGAATGATGACCTGTGGATTGGTGCTTTAGATAAAACCTTCGTTGTGATATCCTACAACACACACAAACACACACGCACAGAGCTAACAGCTTTACTGTTTTGAAAAGTATATGTGTTTTATTTCCTTCTATATTTGAATGATGTTTACAGTGATTACATATTGCTTTATCATTTTTAAAAGAGTGTCAGAGGCTTGTTTGAACAAGAGCAACTCCATCTTAAATAGGGGGTTGGAAAAATTAGAATGAGATCAACTAGGCTGCATTCCCTGGGGCCTAGGTATTCCTAGGCACAGTTTGAGATGAAAGTCAGCACAATATACAGGTCACAATGATTTCACTGATAATACAGGATGCTGTAAAGAAGCCCATCAAAACCTGCAAAGGCCAGGAGCAGAGTAGCTCATGTCTGTAATCCCAGCACTTTGGGAGGCCGAGGCGGGTGGATCACCTGAGGTCAGGAGTTTGAGACCAGCCTGGCCAAAATCCTGTGACTACTAAAAATACAAAAAAGTTAGCCTGGCATGGTGATACATGCCCATAGTACCAGCCACTCAATAGAAATGGAATGCTCGGTTCCAGAGTTGCTAGCCCCTTTCCTGGAAAACTCGTGAAATATCCACCCCTTGTTTTGTGTATGATCAAGAAATAAGAAATAATCATAAAAATAGCCAACGAATAGCCCTCAGGCTGCTGTGCCTATGGAGTAGCCATTTTTTGTTTTGTTTCTTTATTTCTCTAATAAAGTTATTTTCACTTTATGGACTCCCCAAATTCTTCCTTGCATGAGATCCACAAACCCTCTCTTGAGATCTGGATCCAGCCCTCTTTCTGATAACAATGTATACAGTAAAATGAAAGTCTTTATAATTTATGATAAAGTTAAAAAAATACAAGTTTCTAATTTTGAAAAATGTTTTATGATAAAATGTTCAGTAATGAAGTATCATAAAATCTTCATAGGCCACATAATCCATGAGTGGGTATATAATTTCTAAATACATCAAATGGTTATATGCTCATGGTGGGACAGTGGGTTAGTTTTGTTTTATAATTTTTTGAGTTGTTATATATTGTTTTCATAATCTGAGAAAAGTCAAAATTACTAACTGAAGCTCAAACTAAGAATACGCTAATATTATAGCTATATATGTCTGACTATGCTAGTTTTTTCTTTATTGAACTTAACATTCAACACATATTACTTTTCTAAGGGGATGGATCACATGGTCTCTTCTCCACAAATTTTCTATAGAAAAGAATTCTGAGGCCTGGTGCAGTGGTTTATGCCTGTAATCCCAACACTTTGGGAGACTGAGGCAGGCAGATAGCTTGAGGTCAGGAGTTTGAGACCAGCTTGACCAACACGGTGAATCCTTGTTTCTACTAAAAATACAAAAGTTAGCCAGGTGTGGTGGCACATGCCTATAATCCCAGCTATTCTGGAGGCTGAGGCAGGAGAATAGCTTGAACTTTGAACTCTGGGGGCAGAGTTTGCAGTGAGCTGAGATTGTGCCACTGCACTACACTCCAGCCTGGGTGACAGAGCAAGATTCCATCTCAAAAAAAAAAAAAAAAAAGAAGAAGAAGAAGAAGAAAAGAAAAGAAAAGAAAGAAAAAGAAAAGGAAAGAAAAGAAAAAGATTCTGGAAAAGCCTGAGTCTTGGAAACAAATCTATAAATGGAAGTTCATTTTGCCTAGTTTCTTTTTTCTTTCTCAGAGTCAGTGAGCTTTTGTTTCCTCTAATACAAAAGTTAATCTCCTTTTATTTCAATCTCTAATACCTTACTTCACAAATCCAACCTACACATCATGCTTTGATTGCAAAAACTTTATCATGGGCACTGCAGTTAACTGCTTTAAATGACTGTACAGTAATCGAAGTGATTAAAATGAGTTAAAATAGGTAAAGACAGAAGGCTTCGGCTTGACATATCATGTGGACCAAAATAGCCTCATTTTCCCTTGAAAAACAGCAGATTCCATTTCTAGCAATTTGAATAAGAGAAGAGAATATCTATTCTTGGCAAAAATTCTAAAAATGAAACATATTGCTATTGATAATGAAATATTGATGCAAGTATTGGACACAGAAAGGAAGGTTTAAAAATATCCTAAATTTCACATTTTAAATGATCATTGATCCTATTACCTAACACAGAGATTTGACCCTGGAAGGTCATTTATTTTCTGTAAAATTCTATTCTGAAATCAGGAAACAATATTACAGTTTTGCTTAAAATTTTTCTCCTTAGTCTCCCAAAATTTTCAGTATGGAATTTTACATACATAGCTAATCTAAATTATTTCATTTAATTTGATCACTCTCCTAGGCCCATTTAGTAGAAGACAAAGACAATAATAACAGCTCTATAAAACCCAGATGTAATAATCCTGAATATGTTTTAAAGTGGTCACTTTCCTGTCTTAGGCAGAAATCAAAGCAAAACAATTTCTTATAACTAAGGAAATCTATGGATTGTTCTAGTGGTTCCAAAGATAGAGCAAGGGCAATATTTTCTGTATTTTTCATTTCAGTTGTAGGAAAAGATTGGAAGGGTTAAGAAGTGCCTGGTCAGAAAGACTCAGAAATAGAACAGAAAAGCCTCACTTTATCACTCGCCAAAGGGGCACCCAGGCCGCTCTCTTCCCCATCTAGGTTTGGTGGTTTATTTGCTTGATGGTTTTCTCTAAATGGAGAAAATAGGACGCTTACCTGGTTCTTCTGAGTTTCAAATCTGAAAAGGCACTTGAGAGAACACAGTGAATTATAGAACACTGTATAAGGCATTATCTTTTTATATTACATGTATTTTTTGGGGGTTACTTTTTTTATTGTACTTTAGGTTCTGGGGTACATGTGCAGATCATGCAGGATTGTTGCCTAGGTACATACACAGCAATATGGTTTGCTGCCTCCATCCCTCTGTCATCTATATCTGGCTTTTCTCCCCATGTTATCCCCCCTCAACCTCCCTACCCACTGCTGTCCCTCCCCTATTCCCCCTCAACAGACCCCAGTGTGTGATGCTCCCCTTTCTGTGTCCATGTGTTCTCATTGTTCAACACCCATTTATGAGTGAGAACATGTGGTGTTTGATTTTCTGTTCTTGTGTCAGTTTGCTGAGAATGATGGTTTCCAGCTTCATCCATGTCCCTACAAAGGACACAAACTCATAGTTTTTTTGTGGCTGCATAGTATTCCATAGTGTATATGTGCCACACTTTCCTGTCCAGTCCATCATAGATGGGCATTTGGGTTGGTTCCAAGTCTTTGCCATTGTAAACAGTGGTGTGCATGTGTTTTTATAATAGAACAAATTATAATCTTTTGGGTATATACCCAGTAATGAGATTGATTGTGTCAAATGGAATTTCTATTTCTAGATCCTTGAGGAATCGCCACACTGTCTTCTACAATGGTTGAACTAATTTACACTCCCACCAACAGTGTAAAAGTGTTCCTATTTCTCCACATCCTCTCCAGCATCTGTTATCTCCAGATTTTTTAATAATTGCCATTATAACTGGCATGAGATGGTATATCAATGTGGTTTTGATTTGCTCTTTCTAGTGACCAGTGATGATGAGCATTTTTTCATGTTTGTGGGCCTCATATATATCTCCTTTTGAAAAGTGCCCGTTCATATCCTTTGCCCACTTTTGAATGGATTTGTTTTTTTTTTTCTTGTAAATCTGTTTTAGTTCTTTATAAATTCTAGATATTAGCCCTTTGTCAGATGGGTAGATTGCAAAAATGTTTTCCCATTCTGTTGGCTGCCAATTCACTCTAATGATTGTTTCTTTTGCTGTACAGAAGCTCCGGAGTTTAATTAGATACTTTTAAAAAATGAGCCCCCCAATTTCTGTAGTCACATATAGTAGCAAAACCACACTGTTATACTCCAATAATTGAGGCAGGTTTCTCAATAAGATTTGAGGAGTCATCAGCAATACCTTAGAAATCACGATAATTTTAAAGGGCATTTTACGAATATCTCACAACTGCTAGTAGCTATTTATATCTCCAGTACCCAATTATTTTCTTGGATCAATGCTTAAAGCTTCCATGTTTTGCCATAAATCCACATCTATGTAGGAATTGGCAATTGTTTGCAGCTTACTAAAATGAAGCTAACATCTCTTTTTTACGTAAATTTTAAAAACGGGATTATGGGAAGAGCATGAGTATCCTGCGTGTCTGATTACATACTTGATGTTTCATATGAGGAATGGATGGGGAGATAGGACAAAGAAGAACCATAAAATGGGGAGGAAAGCAACATGATCTCAAAAAAAACCCCTGATTTGGTATCATGGACTGGGTGTGTAAACTCATGCAAGTTACTGAATCTCTCTGAATTTTAATTTCTCTATTTTTAAAATAGATATGTGAATATACATTTCAAAAAAAGGCGAGATTGCTAAATAGCATAAGGTTTCTAAAGTGCTTACTAAAACTAAAATATTTGCTATAGCCTGCAAGACAGTACATAGTTTAAAATTTTGGATTTCCTTTCCCCAACCAAAATTGTATGAGTGTGTTGACTTAAGATTCATCTCCTACTGATGACTTTACTTAAAACTTATCCAGAAGTTTTCATTTATGAGAAATCAGCTTAAAAAATAGATTTTCATAGCCAGATTTTTCTGTTATTTGTGTACATTAATCTTTTATACATATATGATTCATGTACATTAATACATATACATTATACATAATACATTAATACATAGTACATTATACATAAAGTTTCATGTACATTAATCTTTTATGCATATATGATTGACAAGTTATATTGGCATCACATGGATAATTTCTGGAAGATGTAATTAGCATTTATAAAGAGGTTAGAGACCAGAGTTCACATTTTTGGGGGGCATGAAAACTATTGTGTCATTTAGATGCAAAATATTGTTTATCACCTATTCAATGTAAAGTGATTCCCACAGGGAAAAAAAAATATATATATATACACACACTATACACTATATATATATATATATATACTATATATATATAGTAGAGTGAGAAATACACAAACTCGTGTCTCAGAAAGGCAAAGGCTTTCCCTTCCATCAGTAGGCATTGTTATTCTGGGTCATATATACTTGTCAAGTGTTGAAAATTTTAGGTAATTATCTCTGGTTCTTAACAGGTGCCATTTATTTCTTCATTCTTATTTATTTCTTTACTTCATTCTAAGTGCAGTTCATTTCATTAGCTTCTCGTTGACCCTGCTAGTTCTACTGGCAGATTTTTCCCTGAATTTTTTTTGGAGTAAAACCAGTTCTGAAAAGGAATATATGAATTAAGTCTGCACTATTCTCATCTGATGGAACAATCTCGATCTTCCAAACTTTTTCTTTCTGGGCATTTGTTTATGGAGCACACTTGGTTTGCCCAAGAGGATTTTTAAAATAATTTATTTTCCACAGCTAAACACTTCATAGATACATGATTTCTATATGGCAGAAAATGTGTAGTAACTACAAGATTATGTGAATAAATGCTGCTTCCAGTTTGAAATTGCCAGTTATGAGAAGAGTCCTAGATGCCTTTCCAAATAAGAGAAGAGTACAAGGATACACTGTTCATGGTCTGTATTTTTCTGAACTTTAAAGAGTTGTACAATTCAATCCACCTAAGGATTTTATATAACCCAATTAAAAAATATATATATACACACACCACCAAAAAACTAATAGCCTAACAGTCCAAAACGTATGGCTTCTGGATTCAAGGCTCTTTTCTATCTGACCCTAGCTTTCCCTTCTGCTAGTAGTCTCTGTGGTTCTTGAACCACAATTGCATCCTGTCTGTGACAGACTTGCTTGCTTGCTGTTTCTCTGTTGTGAGCAATGAATGAGGTAATGCCAAAGTTAAGTGCTTTCATACCAATAAAACATTATATAGCTTATGAGTTATTATTATTTATTGCCCATTTTTTTCACCATCTGGGTCAAGTCTGATTTCTTCCACAAAGCCTTTCCTCACCAGCCGAGGTCACAGTGATCAATCTTTTTTCTAAAATCCCATAGGAAATGTGATACCTCACATGTGACACTTAGAATGACTCATGGCCCAAAGTAGAGTGCAAGTTCAGCAATAGGAGAGGCCAAGTCGCATTTATCTTTGAGTCTCTCAGCATGTCTGTGCAAGGTCTCGACTAGAGTAAGATTAATGCGTATTTGTTGATGACTATGTGCAGTACCCAGATATCACTTCAGGCCTTCTAATAAACAGGTGACTCATTTAAACAGCTTGTATATTCCACTTCAATATAGTTAATTTTTTTTAACTTCCAGGAAGGTTTCTGATGAAAATCCAGTACATGAATACCAAGAATAAAAACAGGTGTATTACCTGTTGTTTGCATGATATGCTAACATCAATGCAATTTTAAGGCTTTTTTTTTGTAGCATTACTTCAATATCTACTCTCATTTGCTTTACAAATTCCACCTGGTATCACACAGTTCATAACTGCATGTTTTTCTGCTCAACCAATGTTTTCCAAATATCTGAGTGTGGATTAAATTGATCAGGTAGCAAACTGGCTCAAATAAAAAGAGTTTCTTAACATCATTTTACTTCAAAAATATTCTCTCTTTTATGAGTGGGCACTGTCTCAAAAAAAAAAAAACAGTCTAGGGCATTCCAGTCTTGCTGTTATGTTGTCCTTTTAATGAGGAACTTATGAAACAAGAAACTGTATTTCATATTTGAGGATCCCACAGGCCTTCTACTCCATAACATATCCCCTCTCCTACTGTCTTTCCAATCCACTTCCTGCTGTCACTCTCTCCCATTGCCAAACCAATGCATAATCCTTTTAAAATGCAAATACTGATATTTACAATATGGAAATTCTTTCACAAATAGAATTGTGAGATTTACAGGCAAATGAAAATCTAGTCTTTGGAAACTCCCTCAATAGCTGTCTGTGTTATATATATATATGTATTTTAAACAAGGTCAATAGGGTAGATGAAGATAGTCCTGTTTATACATAAATATAGTAGGTGGCTTTTTCACTTGTCTCTTTAGAAGCAATTCAGTCTTGGTGTGGGCAAGTACAGACTATATTTTTCATAGCACAATATAGTGTTACAGAAATGTCACTAGTTTAAAAACAAATGCTTCAAACAATCTATAAAATTTGTCAAGTAATTTAAGATTTTTTTTTTTTTAGATGGAATCTCGCTCTGTTGCCCAGGCTGGAATGTAGTACAGTGGTGTGATCTCAGCTCACTGCAACCTCCGCCTCCTGAGTTCAAGTGATTCTCCTGCCTCAGCCTCCCAAGTAGCTGGGATTACAGGTACGTATCATCATCATGCCTGGATAATTTTTTGTATTTTTAGTAGAGATGGGGTTTCATCATCGCTTTTAAAATATCAAATGCCAATATTTAATTCACAATTCCCCTAAAGCTTTGGGACTTATTTTTGATCAACCATTATTTAAAAGCTACATTTTATGTTATTTACTCTTTAAAACAAACAAATGTGTTAGAAAAATAGAGATCAAGATGCCTCCTTTCTCTGTTATTTGAATGCCCTTTAAGATAAGAAATTTCTATCTGGCACTAATTGCAGGAAAAACTCTGATTCAATCATAAATATGCCAGACTAGGTTCTGGACAGAAAACAGCCTTACTTCCTTTGCCATCTATGGGTTTCTTGTGGTTAATCTTCTTTTCATGATGTTGTCACTAGAAGTGGCACCAGGACTGTAAATTTTACTTGACATTGTTATGAAGGATGGATTACTAAGACATTGTAAGTGATGTAAACATCTCACTAGCATTAAGAAGTCAAACACATGTTTATTGCAGAAGTGTGGTATGTCTAGACATAATAAAGCAATGAAGAGTTGTAGAGAATAAAAATTAATCCTCTTCAAGTCCTAATTATAAGAATTATGCATTAAATTGGAATAAATAACTACTTAAACTAAAATTGAATTAAAGTGAAAATAGCAAAATCCTGAAATTATTTGGTTGCTTTACATTTGAAGTTGTTAAAATAGATCTTAAGGATGAACCATAAGAATAACAAGGTTAGCTTTTTTAATAATCCCCAAACCAAGACATGCATTGTAATGTTATTCACAAAACCAAAAATTGTGGTCTAGTCTAGAATTTCCATAGAACAACAGTAGTAATTTCACTTCTGTGTCTGATGTCGGCAAAGCACAATTGTTCTTAATCAATCTCTATGAGGTTTCTTTTTAATTCTTAGGATCTTAGAAAATGATTCTTTCACTTTAATCATTAGATTCCTTTGTACAAATACACTTCATGTTTAATGCCTATCAAAAACATAGGCGTTGGCCATGACCTTGTTCTGATTTCAGCTTAAAGTAACATAATTCACCGGTTACACTAGAGTGAAAATTAAATTGGCAGTTATTTAAAATCATTTAAAATTTAAACAAATATAATAACTGACTACCATTAAAGTAAAATGCCTTCCACATACAGTAACTTTGGAAGATGAAATCTTTGTATAAAATAAAATAATTTGAAACCAAACCAAATGCCAGCTTCCTTTAAGTCATATATAACAGAGAAAAAAGCATGAGTCGAATCAAACAAGTAGATGCTTAGAGTATGTGGAAATGGCATTGTATTCTTAGGATACCCAAGAAGAGGCAGCAGTTTTACTTTACTTTTAAAAATGTGATCAATGCAGAACTGTTCGCTAAGCATTAAACAGGAATTGCTTGGGAAATTTGATCTTGATCAAATGCAACTTCAGACAATTATATAAGGCAAACCAATCTTTGCGGACTTTGAGTAGAGGCAGGTGTTAGCAGTATGGTGGTTAAGAGTATTATTTTTGGAGCCATACTTTCTGGGTTCACACCTCAGCTCTCCCACTTAGTAATTCTGTTTCCATAAGTAGATAGCTGAATTTCTTATTTCCTCATGTGAAAAGCTAAAATGATGTTAGGGTTCTCGTGAAGTTCAAATATGTCAATGCATAGAAAGCACATAGGAGTGCCTGGCACAGACTCTGCATTTCGTAAGTGACTTTGCATTCACTCTTACAAGTAGAACTTTTTTGCCCTGATAATATCTGTAACATTTCTTATGCATCCTCCAGTCTTGAGATCAGACCAAAGTTCCTCATTTCAACCACAGAAGACAGAAAATGATTCAAATGGTATTTTCTTAATTCTTATTTCTTCTGAGGATGAAAAATTAATCTTCTGACACATGACTAGTACCATTCTAGCTGTATAGGAGAGTGGTTATTTCAACACCTACAATGGATGCTGCAGTAGGCTCAATACATCCCCTTATCTCCAAAAAAAAATGATATCTATATCTTTGTCATGGGCTGAATTACGTTTCCCCTAAATTTCATATGTTGAAGACTTAAACCCCAGTATCTCAGAAAGCAACCATACTGTAGAAACTCTAAAGAGGTAACTACCTCTTTGGAGATTAAGAGGTGGGCTCTACTACAATATGACTTCTGTCCTTTTAAGAGAGGAGGACACATACAGAGGGAAGACTGTGTGAAGACATAGGGAGAAGACAATCACGTGCAAACCAAGAAGAGAGGCCTCAGAAGAAACAATCATGTTGATATCTTGATCTCAGAGTTCTATCTCCCATCTTCTGAGAACTCAGATTTCAGTTGTGTTAGTTACCCAGTCTGTGGTGCTTTGTTATGGCAGGCCTAGAAAACTAATCCATAGCACCTCAGAAACTTTGCTGTGTACATTAATATATTAGTCTCCCAAAGTAAACAACTTCTTAACTTTGTCAAACTGTAGGATATTTTGCATTTCTGGGACATTTTTTCACTTTACATAAATGTCCAGAGAGTGAAAGTAGACATATTATACTAGTGAGATTCATTCTTATTTTTATAAATAGGTATAGCTGCAGTTTATTTGTTCTAACTGCTGTACAGATTTAGTTTAGTGAATACCTCACAATTTATTATTCATTCTACTCTTGACAGATATTTGCATTATTTCAAGTCTTGCTGATATCGGCATTTTTATAAATGACTTTTGGTGAACATACATAAATGTTTATGTTGAGTATATATGTAGAAATAAAAGTATTGCATCATGGAATATGCATATGTTCAGTTTGGGGTGGCTCAAGCCTGTAATCCCAGCACTTTGGGAGGCCGAGGCGGGTGGATCACGAGGTCAACAGATCGAGACCATCCTGGTCAACATGGTGAAACCCTGTCTCTACTAAAAATACAAAAAATTAGCTGGGCATGGTGGCGCATGCCTGTAATCCCAGCTACTCGGGAGGCTGAGGCAGGAGAATTGCCTGAACCCAGGAGGCGGAGGTTGTGGTGAGCCGAGGTCGCGCCATTGCACTCCAGCCTGGGTAACAAGAGCGAAACTCCGTCTCAAAAAATAAAAATAAAAATAAAAATAAATAAAGTATCTATTTGTACTTCAAGCAACAGTGCTTGAGAGTTCTGATTTTCATCAGTGTAGCCTTTATGATGAGTTGGCAATAATCTATTTTCGAATTAACTTGAAGTAGTTAATGCTATAACATTTATTAATAATGTTCTCTTTTCATGGCATGTTCTTAACAGGGTCCCATTGATCTTTTACTTTTTTCCTTTGTTATCATTTCATGTTCCTTGTAAGAAGTCTTTGACAACTTGGGGTCATAAAAATATTTTCTTATGTTTTAGTCTAAAATCTATATCATTTCACCTTGTGCATTTATATTTATTATTTACCTGAAGTAGACTTTTATACAAGATGTGCAGTAGGAGTGGAAATTCAATTTTCCCAGCACCATTTACTAAGAAGGCCGTTCATTCTTCACTGCATCTCAGTTAATCATATATGTGTGGCGTGGTGCCTATACAGTCTGTTCTTAATAAACTATGTTATATTTCTGCAGCTTTGCTTAACATCAGTTTAAATAAATATCATGCCTTCTATGTAATTCTCCAAGGTTTATTTCTCTTCTTCAATGGTCTGGGATATCTGGGCTTTGCAGATTTCCATGTAAATTTTACAATTCACTAATTTCCACATGTAATACAAAAACAAACCAAAAGCTTTGATCTTTGAGTGAGATTCTATAGATTAATGAATAGAGATTTTTCTTCTTAGCAATATTGCACACTCCATTAACTGAATAGGCTATATTTCTCTAGTTATTTGATATTTAATTTTTCTGACATTGATTTGTATTATTTAGTATAGAGGTTTCATAATTATTTTATTTTTTGGTAGCTACTGGAAGCTTTTTGATGACATTGTAAATGGTATGTAATTCTCAATAATTTTATTACTATTTGTGAATGTTATACAAAAATAAAATTGTTGTACATTTCCAATTTAACTTGAAACCTTGCTACATCACTTACGAAAACTCAAAGTTTTTCTTTATTTTCTATGTACACATCATGTTAAATGCAAATTATTATGTTTACTTCTACATTTCCAGTAGTGAAACTTTTTCTTTCTTTCTTTTACTGGTTAACCTCATTCACCATTATGTCTGCTGTTTGTTAAAAGTATTATGTAGCTACCCTTTATTGGATTAAGGAAGTTCCTTTTTAATTATAGTATGCTTTGAGATTTTTAAATTATTTATAGATGTTTAACCTTATCAAATGCTTTTATTTCATTGATTAAGATCATTAATTTTATATAAACAAAGAAAATATGCAGACTTATTTGTTTTAATTTTATAAATTAAGATATATACAATAGAATCTACCTTTCTTCATTTACAGTTCTGCAACTTTTGACAAATCATATATTCATGCAAACACAACCACAATCAAGGTATAGAATAGTTGTATACTATTAAAAAATTTGTCCATGCCTCTTCAGAGTCAGTCTCTCTCCTCATCTTCTGGCAAACACCAATATTTTTACTGTCTGAATAATTTTGTCTTTTCCAACGTGAAGGGTATGATACAGTATGCAGTCTGTATGATACAGTATGCATGTGAGATTCATTCATGATGTGGCATGTACCAGTACTTGCTGCTGAATAGTAATTCATTATTCAAATATGTCACACAGCCTGTGTATTACAATACTAAAGAACATATGACTTGTTATCAATTTCTGTTAATAATGAATAATGCTTCTATAAGCATTTACATACATGCTTTGGATGTGACCATACATTTTTAATTTTACTTGGATAAATACCTATGAGTAGGATTGCCGGTTCATATAGGTCTAATGTTATAAAAATATTATCAAGGGTTTCTTAAAGTAATTTTAGCCACTTTGCATTTAAACCAAAAATATATCAGAGTTCTATCTATTTTGCATCTTTGTTAACAATTGGTATGTCAGTATTTGTTGCTTTTGTTTTCCATTTTCAACCATTCTAACAGGTATTTATAAGTATTACATTGTGGGTTTAAATTCCATTTCCCAAATAGTTAATAATAGTCATAAAATTACGTTTTCTGTCTATATATATTTTTGATGACATGTCTTCCCAAATTTTATAGGCATTATTTTAATGGGTTTTCAGTTTTTGAATTCTTTTACGTATTCTGGATACAATTTTTTTTTTTTTTACCAGATGTATGATTTGAAAACATTTTCTTACAGTTTGCCGGTTATCTTAATTTTCTTTTGTTTCACTCTTTAAAGGATATCCTCCAAAGAGCAGAGGTTTTAAATTGGATGAATTGAAATTCATCATTTTTTGGTGTATGTGAATCATAATTTTGGTGTTCTGTCTAAGAAATATTCAACTAATTTAATATTGTAAAGATTTTTTTCCTAGATCATTTTTTAAAAAGTTTATGGTTTTTGTTCTCATATTTGGATTCATCATCCATTTTGGGTTACTTCTGTATATAGGATTATATCATGCTGTCTTATTCACTCTTGCAGTACACTAAGTCTTAAAATTAGATGTAATAAATTCTGGTCTTCTTTTTCATGATCATTTTGACTACTTCAGTTTATTGCCTTTCCTTATAAAACTTAAACTTAGCTAGTACACTGATATGAAAATTTTGGCTGAGGTTTGATGGAGACTGCATTACATCTATAGGTTAGTTTGGGAAGAATTAGCATTCTAACAATAAGGAGTGGTGCAATTCAGGAACGCAGTATATCTCTCCATTTACTTAGTATTTATTTTGATTACTTTCATCAATGCTTAATAGTTTTCATCATCAAAATCTTGCATATATTGTTAGATTTCATGTTTCTGTAAAGCTATTGTAAGTGCTACTTTTTGAAAAGAAATCAACTTTCAACCATTCATTACTAATATAGAGAGATACACAATTAATTTTTGAATAATGAACCTCTATCCTGTGACCAGCAAAATAACTTACTAGTTCTATTTCTCTTTATATATATATATTTTTTTTTTACAACTTCTACATAGGCATGGTATCATATGAATGGAGAAAATGTTGTTTTCTTTCCCTCCAATCCATCTTCATTGTATTTATTTTCACTGGCTTGTTCCGCTGCATAAGACTTCCAGTATCATGTTTTATAGGAAGGTAGGGAGCGAACATCATTGCCCTCTTACCATTATACATTATGTTAGCTACAGGTTTTCATAGACTTCCTCAAACAGGTTTATTCTTAGTTTGCTGAACATTTTTATCATGAACAGATATTGCATAATGTGATATGTTTATTCTTTATCTTTTGGGACAATCTTCCTTCCATTTAGTCTATTGTTGTGCTAAATTACATTGATTTAAAAATATTGAAATATACTGGCATTCTAAAATTCCCATTTGATTATTTTGAAGATAACAATTATTGGTTAAATTATCCATATTTCATATTTATCCTCATGTTTATTATGTATTCTTAAAAATTTTTATCATAATTATATTGTCCTTTATAATTGTATCCAATTTCTGCAACATTTATGCATTTGCATGTATTGTCTATTACCTCTCTGAGATTTTGGGCATGCTGCCTGTGTTATAACATGTGAGATAATTTTTTATTACATGTGAAATTGTGCTTAAATAATTTTATGCCAATACAATAATCTTTCAGAGAAGTATTTGCCTTCCAATTTGCTAAATTTGTAGATGGAGGACTCCTTGCATTAATCTGTGCTTGGTAGTGGCTAGGTTGTTCTTTTGATAAGGCTGAGTTTTCCCTTTGTCATTACCTACAGAGCCTGGAGTTTTCTTTAGGGCCTTCAGCCCCTGATGGATATAGAATTCTGTTTGTTTCTAGAGACTTGACAGCACAGCCTCACTTTTCTTTTCACCACCATATTTCTTAGGATTTCACCCTTCCAACCTATATTGCCTGACAATGTGGACAATGCACCAGTATGGCAAACATTTATATTCTCAAGCCC
This sequence comes from Callithrix jacchus, assembly GCF_049354715.1. Classification (NCBI taxonomy): domain Eukaryota; kingdom Metazoa; phylum Chordata; class Mammalia; order Primates; family Cebidae; genus Callithrix; species Callithrix jacchus. Next base: position 117,532,402 of record NC_133509.1, read on the forward strand.
GCCCTTCAAAGTCTCTGTTCAAAGTCTGAACACCAGCAGCAGCCCTCAGTGGATCAGTTCTCTGCTTTGTACCCATATCCATAATCAGGAAATACCATCAGGGCAAAACTGTCTTCATATCATGAGAGCCTTTTTGGGGTTTTACTCTGTCTGGAATGCCGGCCCATCTAATTCTCACTGTATCTCTACCTTTCTGTTGTCCTCAAACATATATGTATATGTGTATTTTTAAATTTTCTGTAGTTTGGTGTTTTTGTGTGTGTGTGGTTGTGCTTAACAAGAGTATTGTTCTGTTACTAGTCATTACACATTATCCACAGAAATTCCCTCCAATATTTTTTTTACAATGCTATAAGATACTTTATTGTCTCCTTTAACACTTTCTTTAATTCCCAGATCTTAGAGTGTCTCACGCATAGTAGATTCTCATTGAGTATCTACTAAGTGAATGAATGACCAATATATTTCTAATTAAAAGGCGTCCATCAAAATATTAGTTGCCTTATTCTGAATGTGTCAGTTTAATGCTCAAAAACTATAGTTTCCCACTCTCTCGTGTCCTGACAACTTGTTGGTCATTGTATGTTTAGTTTCTTGAAAATCTTGAACTTTTCTCTGTAGCACTAAAAGGATCTTCTGTCATTATCCTATCATACATTGTTGACGATATTAAAAAAGAGAGAATGCAAGAAAAGGGAAAACCTGCTATAATCATAGGCATACTTACTGAAACTTTTCTGTATAATATACATTAAAAATGAGGCTTCTGATTCCTCAAATATTTGACTTAGATATTGAATTAAAAGAAAGAGTTAACAGTTATGTATATATAACCAGAAATGTCAGTGATATCTCTAAAAAGATGTTTGTGCAAATGTAAGAAGATGAAATCAGAATACCAGAAGATATACTTTCTCTCAAAATGATGTATTATAATGTATAAATAGTTTAGTCATTTCTTGTTTCTATTAAAGTATCTTGATGTATTTTTTCTGCACAAACTACCTCAGCAGGAAACAGAGAGAAAATTGCTTCCTGGAATACTTGTATTTGAAAAGTATCAGTTAAATTGATTTCCCTGGAGGTCAGTGAAATCAAGAGTAGGAATCTAGGAAATATTACTCTCCATATGAGCAAAAAAGATCTTATGCAATGTTTACTTTCAGACTGTGACACAAATCTTAAGAACTTAAACCTCATTTTGAGTTTCTGAGGTAAGCACAGCATTCTTGAGTTGGTTATGTAATATTTTGTTTGAGAATGTAGCTAAATAATTAATAATTATAATAACTGTCACAGTATTTATATTGCAATGAACCCCACACTCATACTTTAGTGTTCGAATGTGATCATTTTACATATTATGAGCTGTTGCAAGGTAAGTGCCTGTTTGTGTGTGTGTGTGTGATGTCTACTTTTTTGTATCATTCTTCACAAATGCCTGGGAGAGATCTCTTAATTCTGCTTTTACTTTAACGTCTTTATTCTCACCGGACTAACGTCAGTGATGTCATTGGCTTATTACTGCGTTCATTTAAAAAACAAGACAGGACCTTTTTCTCGATTTGGAAAGTCCTAAAAGTTCTTCTGAAATGCACTCCCAAAGACTAGGCTGCAAGTTTTACATTACATTTCACAGCATGAGATAAGAGTTTTAATCTCTCTATCCGAAGTACCCAAATGACCCTGGGCTGCTCATTTTAGATTAAAGCACTTATGGTCCCATTGCCTGTTGCAGCAAAACTCCATTCTTCACTTGCGTGAAGCATCGGCCTTAAAGGGACCACGGTTATTATTTAAGGGCATTTCAAAAGGTAAGCTGACACTGCCAAATAAACACATTTAATGAAGTGAGATTACTAGTCACTAAGGCGCTAATGAACTGTAAGATTAGCTGCAGCAAACAAAATTTATCCCGTGTCCCCTCCTGCCAATATCTAGGACTCCAGCTGGAGAGAAAAGAGGGAGGATTCATTCAGTATTCAATACTCAGACAGTGGAGACGGGATTCTTTTCTATATCCTTGTGCTAACAAAATGGCAGCTGAATCCTAGATCAAAGTGAATATGAAAAGAGAGATGTTTAAAATTAATAATTAATCTCTTTTTTAGTCTCACATATACAAGGGGGGAATTCCTCCTTATAGTCATTGAAATAGGCAATCTATATATATTACTATGAATATTTAATTTTCTCAAAAGTTTTTGCCACCAGGATTCTCCTTAAAATATAACATTTTTGAACTACATATAAGAAATACTGTGAGATTGTCAAAACTTATTATTGGCAAACTATCACGATGAAATTAAACAAACCAAAATATACCAGCAATTACTTGTATATTTTCAAATAAATAGCACAGGCTACATTTTCTCTTCCATGAAGACGGAAAAAGGGAAGAGAAAGGAAAGGAGAGGGAGAAAGAAGAGTGAGAGGGAGGCAGAGAGGAAGGAAATCACAAAACAAGCGTTTTAAGTGATGTGCTAATCAAAGAGGAGGCATGGTCTATTGATTAGTTTAGCAGTTTAAGTGGCAGTTATGCATATATTAGAAAAAATATATACCTTGTAGTCTGTTAACTTTGGTCGCCTAAAGAATTGTTGCATAATCAATTCAGCTACAGCAGTCAGTATTGATCAGAAAACAGACAGATTGGCTGTACAGAAACCCAGTACATTTGCTCACCTACTGTGTATAAGCAGGGCCTATTTAAAACTGAAAGAACTGTAGAAAGTTTCTATTCATTAAAATAAAAACAAACAAAGAAAAAAATTCTATACTTTTCACTTGACAAAGAACTTGCTAATGTAACTTCATAATGTTGCCTGTTCTAAATTTATATTATCCTAATGCTCACCTGGTAAATATTTTTATAAAGTGATGCAAAGTTACTCGATAATATTGTGAAAGTGATGCATGGGCATTTCCTTTCTTCCCCTTAACCTTCCTATATGCCTGCTCCACTGGGGCTGTTCTACAGAAGCATCACTATAAGGCTGCTTAAAATCATAACTTCAGTACATTCTGGATAAGGAGGTAGAGAGAGAACAAGTGAACAAGCTCAACATATTTTTCCAGTGGGATCAGATCAGCTTTGCAAGATTTCAATGGTTCAGTTATTTTCAGCCTCCTGGAGGAAATTCATTGTCAATTGCACATCTTTTTGTTCATTGTGCTCACTTCCCACCCTTTGTTCTGCAAGCCTCTTGTCTTTAAACTTTCTGCATCTGATTTTATTACATCTCTAACTGGTCATGAATCCCTGCTTCTTGTGTAAAGTATATAAAAAAAACTAACTTCTGTGAATCATTCTTATGTTATATCCAGAATGAAATGCCAAGTAAAGCCCTCTGGAGTTGGAATTAAAGAACAGGTAAAATATGCAGTAAGACAGACTGTGACTTGTGCCTGGTATCAAGGAATGCTGGTGCTTTTTTTCAACAACATAAGCAATGATAGCAATTCCTAGTTTTTTTACTTAGGTTTTTTCCTGTACTATATGTATTTTATAAACAATGTCAGACCGCAGATTCTTTCTAAAATAAGGCAGAGTATAAGTATGTAAATACACTTTAGACAATTTTTAAATTTACAAAGAACTTTATATTTAATCCTTGCCAAATGTCCCCACTTAAAAACAGAGTTAGTGACATTCAAAGATACTATATAACTCACCCAATATCATATTTGGAAATTTTAAAGCTAAAGTCTTTTAGAAACTAAAGTCTTCATAATTGCCATAGTTAAACTATTTTTCAGTACTCATAAACAAGCCCACATTTTTCTTTATATGTATTTATTTACATTTTATTTGAGTCAAGGCCTCACTCTGTCTCCCAGGCTGGAGTGCAGTGGCACAATCACGGCTCACTGCATCCTGAACCTCCCCATGCTTAAGCAATCCTCTTGCCTCAGTCTCCCAAATAACGAGGATTACAGGTGCATACCACCCCACACCCAGCTAATTTTTAAATTTCTTAGAAGAGATTGAGTTTCTCCATGTTGCCTAGGCTGGTCTTGAACTTCGGGGCTCAAGTGATCTATCTGTTTCAGCATCCCAAACTGCTAAGATTGCAAATGGGACCCCCCGTACTTGACCAAGCCCACCGTTTTTAGTATGGTATTTAAGGTTTCCCATTGTCAGTCCGTGCCTCCACCATTGACTCTATTTTTCATAATTCTTCATATTTCTACCATGTTTTTCTGGCACAACAAATCGCCCTTTAGTTCCTTGATGTCTTTTCTTTGATGTCAGTTCTTTGCTTTTCTCTCACAGTCAGTTACTTCTGCTATCCTGTCCTTTCCCCAATCTAATTCAATTCTTCCCTCTGCCTGAACAACTATTTTTTCTTTAAGTGATTTTGAGTGTGCAACAGGGGTGTCCAGTCTAGATAAAACCTTGGGTACATTTCTTTAGCTTTTTGTGCCTCACTATGCTCATTCATAATCTGTGAATGCAAATACTGCTTTTCTCATAGGACTGCTTGCAGATTAAAAGTGGTAATCCATGTACAATTTGTAATCCATATAAAACACGTAGAAACCAGAGTCCAGAGACTGCCTAATTCATTTTTTATTTCACACATCTCTGTAAGCTAAATTACTAGATCCTGATATATCTTTTTTTCCTTTGTGTCATTCATAACTATTTCCTCTTCTCAATTTCCTCTCCCAGTATTATAATACAGGCCCTTGTCACTAAGTCTTTGGATTTCTGTGATTTTATCCTAAGTGCTCTCCCTGCCACATTTAAAATATTCTCCACACCATTGCCAGTTTAGTCTTCCTAAACTGCAAATCTATCAGCTCACTCACTTGCTTAATACTCTTCAACAGCACCCTGCCGCTTCCGGCTTACAGAAGGCTCTATGTGCTTACACCTCTGCTTCACCCTCTAATGCCATCTTCCTAAGGGTACCTTTATTTCATAACTTACAGAGAATGCTGAAAAATAGTAAGTGAATGGATTCAAAGATGTTCTAATGCACAATGGGTCATGGTACAAGCATACCCACTGAACACAATATAAGGATGTCCTTCTAGATCTGTTGTCTGTGGAAAAAGACCCAATCTGTTTTAGGCAGGGTTAGAGCAGGAAATACGTTGGCTGCAGGATAATCAAATGCTTTTATCATCCTTCAAGGGCCAGTGATACTGAGAATCATTAGAAGGGGAGGAATAGGAGGCTAAACACTGTGCCCTTCAGCCTCACGCACTTTCCTTTGGTTTGCTAGATGATACGCTGTCTTGGGAATTACAGACCTTTATGGCATTCTTTTTGTTTTTTTTTAAGCCCTTGATATTTCTTCTACTTAAAAATATGAGTATAAATACATGCAAATGGTGCAAAAATGCACTCAAGTTTTTCATATTTTCTACAGTCATGTTGTTCAGATCAAGATAAACATTTTAAGCACCCAAAAATATTTCTTGGTGCTGCTCTTTCCCAGTAAATATCCAGCCACACTCCAGAGGTGATCTGACTATTCAGATTTCTTCCACCATTAATCAATTTGGTTTCTTTCTAACGTAATATAATTATATGGATATTAATATTATATTAGTATAATTATATGTGTATTAGTAAAGACTGCATATTAGCATAGATATAATATGTAGTTTTGATATCTAACTTTACTCATGCCTGAAAATACTATAACTGTATCCAAGATGCTTTGTGTGTCAGGATTTTGTTCCTTTTCATGCCCGCATAGTATTCCAATGCATACAAATGCCACAGTTTTTTTTCTAGCCTCCTGTTGCTGGACAATTGGGGTGTTCCTCATCTGAGGCTATAATGAACAAACATTCTTGTATGTATTTTTATAGGATACATGTATTAATTTCTCTTCTCTATATATTTACTTAGAAGTGAAATAGAAAGGATCTTAACGTCTTCTTGCATACTTCTTGTTTTTGTTTTCCTCTTTTAAACATTGAACAGCTCTTACTGACTCTTGTATCCATATTAACAAATTATATTGTTCAGTTGTTCTTCTTTTACACAGTCTTCATTTGCCTTTAACTAGATACCTAATCTTGAACAAGTAAGAAATCTAACAATACGGAATGATGTATTTTTCCTTAGTTTAAAAATTAAAGGGTTTTTTGGAGTCTCCTTCTACTTTGTAAGAAAATTCTGAAGTATTAAAAATCATTGATATATGCTACCAAAAATTCAGCCGTTGTTTGCAATTATTTTTATATTTTGGAATTTTGTTTGTGTATGCTTATCACTTACTTTTGACCCCTTAGTAAAGTGCTTGCCTATGACTGTGATGTAAGTTCTTTGATATTGATTAGATTGACTGGATAGGTGACTGTTCCTTATATAAATTGTATGCATCACTGTCTTCCAAAACGTTCTTTTTTCTTTTCTATTTTTTCTTAGTGCTTGCTCTTGGGGAATTGGTCGCTCCACAATTAGCACTTGCAATTGTATTCTAAAAAACATCACTTAGATTTCTAGCTTCAGTCTGTTGAATCTAATGCCAAATGGTTTAGGCAGAATATTTAGTCTTCTCGGTGACCTTAACCTTTTTCCTGTTTCCAAGATAACAGGACTGATGTCTTTGTGATTCTTTGATTCGCTGTAGAAACTGCTTTAATGATTTCTACAATGAAGTCTCATGTTTCACTTTAGCTGTAACATTTTTGGAAGGAAAACATGAGAACTGAAGAATGCTTCAGCAGAATTTCAAATAAAAGAGAAAAATAGGGCTTTTAGTGTTAAGATGCTAGACAATAGTGTTTCTTTGTTCTTTCCTGGAAATACTAGTGATAAATATCAGACAGAATGAAGCATATGATAAACAAGTACAAACTCAAAAGCAGGAAAGTCATCTTGATCTTGCTGATAGTGGCAATAAAATCCCACCCACACTTACATGTGAAATGGAAACTCTAGCTAAAATATGTAGAATATTAGCAATAACTCCTACTAGCTTGTTTAGATGTGGTGAGACTTTTCACACAGAACCAGAGATGATCTCATAAAAATAATTCATTTTCTCTGTTTTACCTAGGGTGGAATAAGACCATTCTCTCCTGGTTATCAATCAAAAGAGCACTATCTAATTTCCAATTTCTAGAGGGTCAAACTTGTATGTCGGGCAAATATTTACAATGCCAAGTTTCTCACAAGAGCGTCTCTGTGTCTTGCCCATTTTCATTGTCTGCCTCCAACTGATTATAACTTCATTGCTAAGAAGTGATAAAGTGTCTTTGTGGTCTTTGAGGGAATTCTGAGGGTCGAGGTAACTGAGAGGCTACAGAGCACTTTTGTGGCAGTGAAGCTTAGAGTTAACAGAGACCTCACAACTTTCTACTTTAGCAAGGTACTTACAGCACAAATACAGTCAGAGGTATAATGAATAAGTAGAATCTCATCATTCCTGTATGTATCTTAGGTTACACCTTGCAAAGAGAGTTGGTCTAGAAGTCAGACAGACTGATAGTCCTCTTCTGAGTCTACTCTAGTGGTTATGTGACCTTGGTTAGATCAGATATGTTCTATAATCCTTGCTCTCCCTTATCCATGAGACAGAAATAATTATGTCTTCATCTTACAACATTGTAATGATAATTAAATTAATAATAAATATGGAAGACCTAGCATCATAATATGCATCCAAATGTTAGCTCCCTTACAAAAGCGCTTCTCTATTTTTATTTGATTTTGTATCTTTATAAATGCTGGTAGATGCAGAGAACACAATGAGACTTTGGAGGGCAGTATGTTATAGATGAAAGAGGATAAAATAGAGATTAGAGTCACACAAACTGAGCTTGCTATGGCAGTTCTACCACTGACTTTTTAAAGTCGATTAACCCTTGAGAATGTTAGTTTCTTTAACTATAAAACAGAGATAATGATTACCTAACTTGGTGGTTTGAGGACCAATTATAGCTGTTGATACACAGGAATGTTTCGGGAATGATGCACTTTTCAATAGCTTAAAAACAGTAAACCTCTTTTGTGATAGAATTTCTTTTTCAAAAATATGACCCTAGATATATCATATTTTCCCATTCCTCTTAGTATTAAACTCTTCTCTCTGGACTGGCTCTGCTTAGCTCTTAGGTCTCATCCCCCAATGTTTTCTGTGTTTACACTGCTTCAAACTTCCTGGTCTTCAAACTAGCCACATTCATTTTCAATTTACGACTTCTCCTCCTAGCTATTTTCAAGGCTCATGCCCTGGTTCCTTGAATGCCTCTCCCCAAATATCTACTCCATCTTACTTAAAATATTACCTCACTTCCCCAAAGTATTCTCTAATACTTTACCATGTCCTATGTGTTTTACATACTGATATAGTTTGGCTCTGGGTCCCCACCAAAATCTCATGTTGAACAGTGATCTCAAGTGTTGGAGGTGGGCCCAGGTCAGAGGTGATTAGATCGTGGGAGTAGTTTGTAATGGTTCAGCACTATCCGCCTAGTGCTGTCTCATGAGTAGGTTCTTGGGAGATCTAGTTGCTTAAAATTGTGTAGCACTTCCAGCTTCACTCTCTCTTCCTCCTGTTCCAGCCATTTAGGACATGAGGGCTTCCCTTTTACCTTCCACCATAATGGTAAGTTTCCTGAGACTTCCTCGGCCATGGTTTTGTACAGCCTATGGGACTGTGAGCCAATTAAACCTTTTTTTTTTTTTTTTTTGAGACAGAGTTTTATCCTTTTGCCCACGCTAAAGTGCAGTGGTGCGATTTTGGTTCACTGCAACCTCCACCTCCCAGGTCCAAGCGTTTCTCCTGTCTCAGCCTCCCAAGTAGCTGGAATTAGAGCCCCCTGCCACCATGCCCAGCGAATTTTTGTATTTTTAATAAAGGCATAGTTTTGCCATGTTTGCGAGGTTGGTCTTGAACTCCTGACCTAAGGTGATACACCTACTTTGGCCTCCCAAAGTGCTAGGATTACAGGCATGAGCCACCTTGCCAGGCCCTTCAGGGTGTTCTTAATAGCAATGTGAGAATGGACTAATAAATGCACACTGAAATTTGAAATTAAAACGTGTCTATTTGTTTTCTTATTTGTTATCTATCTCCCTCAGAGAAGGGTGAAGTCCTGTTGTATTTTATTCCTCCAAATTCCTAGCTGTAGGACAGGGCTTGATGCAGTAGTCATTCCATGCACATGTGTAGCATGCACAATTCATTGCTCTATCAAATAATACTTAATAAAGCACACTGGAATTCTTTTCTTTCTAGCCATTGTGCCCATATTCAAACCCCAACACATATAAATAAACATTATATGCAAAAAATACCATTTATTACAGTACTCATCCTACAGGCAGACATCTTTAATGCTCACATCAGAGTTATAAAGAGTCCCAGTTACGTTTCCCCTGTATTCACAGTAGTGTTAATGATAGACTGAAAAACAAGTGACTGTGCTGGCAAATACATTTGACAACACAAATGTACTTTATGCAAATGCCACCATGTCTTCCTAATATGGGTAATATTGTTGAATCACTTTTCTACCTCCTAATGGTATCTACAAATTGCCACAGTAATTTTCAGTTTTTACAAAGTGGAAAATAACTCATTCCTTTTTTTTCCTTCTTAAAAATGGTGCCATCTTTACTTTTCAGTTTCGTCTAGTACAACCAGAAAATTGTGTATGGCATTGAACTTTCTCAATGTAAGTGGCTTTTGTCCTAATCAAATGTCTCAACTATTTTTTTAACCACTTAATTACCCACAAAAATAGTTTAGTTTATTGCCTCCTCTGCTGCTTTACCATAATGGCCAAACTTTAATTAGTCTGGCAATTCCTTACATTTGAGGCCAAGATTTCTGCAGAATTACTTTCATACACTTCAGTGAGAGAGTGAATATTATCCCATTCTATCTTGGAAACCAGCAGTTAAAGAAAAATATCAAACAACTTTCTGAAACAAAGATAAAAGAGGGGCAGCACGAAGGCAGTCAAGTATGAGTTGAAGATTTATGAAAACAGTATTTTGATAAGATTCTTGATATGCATATTAAGAAGCAGAGTATATATGTGGGTCTTCCAGGAAAATCTATGGAAGGGCATCTCATCCATATAAGAGTATACTTAAGAATGCCGGCCAGGCACAGTGGCTCACTCCTGTAATCCCAGCACTTTGGGAGGCTGAGGCGGGTGGATCAAGAGGTCAAGATATTGAGGCCATCTTGGTCAACATGGTGAAACCCCATCTCTACTAAAACTACAAAAAATTAGCTGGGCATGGTGGCGCGTGCCTGTAATCCCAGCTACTCGGGAGGCTGAGGCAGGAGAATTGCCTGAACCCAGGAGGCGGAGGTTGCGGTGAGCCCAGATCGCGCCATTGCACTCCAGCCTGGGTAACAAGAGCAAAACTCCGTCTCAAAAAAAAAAAAAAAGAATGCCCATGAGGGCCAGGTGCAGTTGCTTTTACCTATAATCCTAGAACTTTGGGAGGCCGAGGCAGGCAGATCACCTGAGGTCGGGAGTTTGAGACCAGCCTGACCAACATGAAGAAACCCTGTCTCTACTAAAACTACAAAAAATTAGCCAGGTGTGGTGGTGCATGCCTGTAATCCCAGCTACTTGTGAAGCTGATGCAGGAGAATTGCTTAAACCTGGGAGGCAGAGGTTGCGGCGAGCTGAGATCATGCCATTGCACTCCAGCATGGGCAACAAGAGTGAAATTCTGTCTCAAAAAAAAAAGAATGCCTATGTGAAGATTTGTTTGTAGATATCAGTAAACAAATAAACACTTACTGAGCATCTACCATATATAGTCTTCCAGATTCATTGATATTCATGATATATAGTCTTCCAGATTCATTGATATTATTTTGTGAATTCTTCACAAAAATTGATACATTATTGTCACCATGTTATACAAAAAGAAAACAGGCTTATACAAGAAAATAGGTCTTAATTGTAGATCGTAGATCTGATCCCACCGTCCTCTAAAAATATAAGCTATGAACCGGTTCTAGAGGAACTTAAAATCTAATCGGGAAAACCGGGTAAAAATTGCAATATTTGTTAAATAAGGCATAACAATAGAAGGTTCAAGGCACTCACTATAGATCAAATCTTGTGGATAAGTAAACATGGGATGATTTTTTTGTTTTGTTTTATGACGGAGTCTCACTCTGAACAGAATGGAGAGCCCAGAAATAAAGCCACATACCACAACCATCTGATCTGTGACAAAGTCAACAAAAATAAGCAAAAGAAATGTACTCTTTACTCAATAAATGGCGTTGGGATAATTAGCCATATGCAGAAGACTGAAGCTGGACCTCTTTCTTACAGTATATACAAAAATCAACTTGCATGATGGGTTATGATGGACCTAAATGTCAAAGCTAAAACTATTTTTTTAAACTGTAAAATTACCTAAGAAATACCTTCTGGACATAGGACCTGGCAAAATTTTAATGATAAAAATGTCAAAAACAATTGCAATATAAACAAAACCTGACTAATGAAATCTAACTAAACTAAAAAGCTTCTGCAAAACAAAATAAATTAGCAACAGAGTAAACAATCTACAGGAAAGGAGAAAATGTTTACAAACCATGCATCCAACAAAGCTCTAATATCCATAATATATAAGGGACAAATTTACAAGCAGAAAACCAACAACTCCATTAAAAAGTGGACAACAGACATTTAACAGACTTTTTTTCCAAAGAAGACATATATGCAGCCAACAAACATGAGAAAATGCTCAACATCACTAATCACTAGAGAAATGCAAATCAAAACCAAAATGAGACACAATTTCATACCAGTCAGAATGATATTAAGAGGCAAAAAAAATAACAGATGTTGGTGAGGTTGTGGAGAAAAGAGAAAGCTTATACACTGCTGGTGGGAATGTAAATTAGTTCAGCCATTTTGAAAAGCAGTGTGGTGATTTCTCAATTTAAAGCAAGGAATATTCAACCCAGCAATCCAATTATTGGATGTATACTAAAGGAATATGACACATTCTGTCATAAAGACACATGTTCATCACATTATTCTTCGCATTAGCAAAGACATTGGACCAACTGAAATCCAATGGTAGAATGGATAAAAAAAAAGTGGTATGTATACTCCATGGATTAATACACAGCCATAAAAAAAGAACAAGATCATGTTCTTTGCAGGGACATGAATGGAGCTGAAGCCCATTATTCTAGGCAACCTAATGCAGGAACAGAAAACCAAATACTACATGGTCTCACTTATAAGTAGGAGCTAAACATTGAGTACACGTGGATGCAAACATAAAACAGACACTGGAGCCTACATAAGGGTAGATGGTAAGGAATGGGAGAGGATCAATAAAGCTATCTCTGAGATACTATGCTTATTACCTGGGTGATGAAGTAACCAATATATCAAACCCATGTGACACACAATTTACCTATATAAAAAACTCACACATGTATGCCTGGACCTAAAATAAAAGTTAAAAAAAAAAGTCACAGAGTACTGTTCTTCTGTTGTTATTTTTGATGTTCATGTAGAATGTAGCTCTTGAACTTATATAACTTTAAAACATTTTTTTTTTCATTTAAGTGTTATCTTAAAAACTTCTTTGTACAAAAATTTAACTGATTTTATATACAGAAATTTTTCCCCAAGTTCTTGGATCCACTTCTCATTATTTTGAGACATGTTATCCCCTGTGATATTAACATATTGTTATTATTATACGAGTTGTAACAGCAGGAAACTGATTTTTGCTTCCTAAGGAGAAGTAGAAGGGATATGTGCCTACACTTTGATAAAAATTTTCTTGACATTCAATTTGTACTCCTGGCAGTATAAGTGTTGTAGTAACATTTCTTCACATAAGTGGGCTTCTAATGAACTAAAAGATATTTAAGCAAAACAAAAATTTATACATTTACTACTGTCCTAAAAAATAGATAGTTCACTTAATTTTAATAAACAGTAGATTACTTTCAAACTCCATCTGTCTAAAATGAAGAAATGTACATTCTTTTGTCAAGTCTACAATATTAACATTGATTTTAAAAGATTAATGCCCAAATTAAAAAGCAACTGAAAAATTATCAATATCAATACAATTTTTCTTATAGTTTTCAGCCATTTTATGTAAACATGTTAAAACATTCTATATATTGATTCTTGTTAGAAAAATGTGTAGACTGGGTAAAGAAAATGTGGCACACGTATACCATGAAATACTAAAAAAGGATGAGTTCATGTCTTTGGCAGACATGGATAAAGCTGGAAACCATCATTTTCAGCAAACTGACATGAGAACAGAAAACCAAGCACCACATATTCTCATTCATAAGTAGGCGTTGAACAATGAGAACACATGGACACAGGGAAGGAAACATCACACATTGGGGCTTGTCACGGGGGTGGGGGGCTAGGGGAGGGATCGCAGGGTGGGTGGTGGGCTAGGGGAGAGATAGCATTAGGAAAAATACCTAATATAGATGATGGGGTGATAAATGCAGCAAACCACCATGGCATGTATATACCTACGTGACAAACATGCATGTTCTGTACCCCAGAACTTAACGTATAACAATTTTAAAGACGGCAAAAAAAGAAAAATGTGTAGAATTATTGTTTGCTTATATTATTGAAAAGCCTCCATTTCAACCTAAATCATTTTACCTGTTTAGATCATAAAACAAATTTTCCTTTCTTGGAGATTCAAATTTAAGCATTTATATGTTGTTTAATATCTCATACTGCCAATTTTTGGCCACTATTAGTGAATATTGAAAAAATGTTCATTTGATTTCAAGAAAGATTTGAATTCTAGTAAAGTTCAGTAAATTTTTATAAAATTCTTTCAGGAATCACTGAACATTGTTAAAAAGCACAAGATTGGCCGGGCGTGGTGGCTCAAGCCTGTAATCCCAGCACTTTGGGAGGCCGAGGCGGGTGGATCACGAGGTCAAAAGATCGAGACCATCTTGGTCAACATGGTGAAACACGGTCTCTACTAAAAATGCAAAAAAACATTAGCTGGGCATGGTGGTGCGTGCCTGTAATCCCAGCTACTCAGGAGGCTGAGGCAGGAGAATTGCCTGAACCCAGGAGGCGGAGGTTGCGGTGAGCCGAGGTCGCGCCATTGCACTCCAGCCTGGGTAACGAGCGAAACTCCGTCTCAAAAAAAAAAGAAAAAAAAAAAAAAGAAAAAGATTTTAATATTCTTCAGTAGTTCCATAGCATTTATAGCATTCTTATCATTTTCTTCTATGTAGTTAGCAGTTTAACAACTATATCCATGACACTTTTCTTACAATCTTTTTCAGAAAACTAATATTTTCAACAGGCATCATTCAGTAAAACAAAGCACTAAGAGTTCATTTAGATAGAAATAATTTTTTTTTCTCTACTCAAAATTCTTCCTTGAAAGGTATAAAACCATAAATGCAGTTTTGGAGGGTTGAAAATTTAAAATTATCTTTATAGATTTCGAAGTCTTTTTAGTTAAAGTATACCCAATGTACAAATCAGGCAGTGTCTTTTCATCACATAACTAATGCAAATCGAAAAAGAAGTACTTACAGTTGTTCAGATTTTGAAGTAATTGATGTTTGATATTATTAATAAGGTCTTGTAGTCCACAGGAAATTGTTTGGTGGCTTAACTAAAGTCCTTTCACATCTTGCAAACAAAATTTTCTTTTAAGTCTTTCCTACATGATCTTCTAACGAAACTTTTATAGGTGAAATAATAATTTCATTTACTGTCTCTCTCCATCCAGTTGAGATTTTTTTTAATTTTTTATATTACTTTTTTGTTAAGAATCCAAATAACTTCTAGCTGGCCCAATTTATAAGCTTAAGTGGATAAAGACCATTTAAGTTTTCTGGTATTTAATTCTGATTGAAGGGAATTAATTTCTTCTTTTTCTATTGAGAGGGAATCGCTTATCAAAATCCTTATGTACTTGATGAAAAGATTTCTTAGCATTGTCTACTATCTAGTTTGTTTTTGACCTTTTCTGAGCAACAAGAACTTTTTCTTTGTTTTTCATCAGCAAATTATGACGTAGTTTTTTCTAATCACTTTTATGTGTGAGATACATTGTTTCAATAACTGTCAAATTATATTACTAGGTTCTGCATATTCACTTAATTCTGTATCTTTAATAGTTTTATCTTTTTTTTTGAGACGGAGTTTCGCGCTTGTTACCTGGGCTGGAGTGCAATGGCGCGATCTCCGCTCACCGCAACCTCCGCCTCCTGGGTTCAGGCAATTCTCCTGCCTTAGCCTCCCGAGTAGCTGGGATTACAGGCGTGTGCCACCATGCCCAGCTAATTTTTTGTATCTTTAGTAGCGACGGGGTTTCACCATGCTGACCAGGATGGTCTCGATCTGTTGACCTCGTGATCCACGTGCCTCGGCCTCCCAAAGTGCAGGGATTACAGGCTTGAGCCACCGTGCCAGGCCAAGTTTTATCTTTAAAATTTAAAAATTATCTAAAAATTATTTATTTTTTAAACTAGGAAAATTATTATTACTAAAAATCAGTATTTGAATTTAAATACTAACTACAAATTACATAGATAAAACTGTAACTCAGGCTCTGCACAAATTATTCAAATAAATGTTTTATAATGTTATTTCGGTGCATAGCAAAACTTATTTGATTAAATCAACCAATTAACACTGGCTACCTCAGTGATATATTTATGTGCAATACTAGATATAACACAAGCACCTAATTTGCATACACTACTATCACAATGATGCCTTTCGTGATGCAAAGGTTAAAGTGAAACATAGACCTACCAAAACAATAAAGATGTACTTAACACAAAAAACTCACAATGTTTCCATTTTTAATTTTTAAAATTATATTTAAATGAAGTAAATAAAATAAAATTAAAATTTAGTTTCTTATTTACACTAGCTAGAGTTTATGGGAGCAACATTCAAATATGTCCAGCTGCTCTTATAAGGAAGCATGCAGCTCTGGATTATTTATAGAGCATGTAATTTTCTTTTTTTTTTTTTTTTTGGCGTGGTTGAGTTGAAGATGAGAAAGTTTCTCCTCTGTACTTTCTCATTTGGAATTTTTGACAGTTGAATCTAATTGATAGGTACATCTAGAAGGACTATAATCATCTCCTTGATGGTTCTTGATGACCAGTCTAGGAATCTTTTTGTTGTTTGATATTAAACGTTCTGAAGGCTCTTTGGGTGTCTCTGAATCACAGGTTTCCCACATATCAGATGACAGGAATTAAACATATCTATCCCTAATAAGTGCCCAATAAAGTAATAGACATAATTACAAGTATCATTATTGGCAGTTGACTTAAATCAGGGTGTTCGATCTTTTGGCTTCCCTGAGCCATGTTGGAAGAATTGTCTTGGGCCATACATAAAATGCACTAACAATAGCTGATGAGCTAAAAAAAAAAAAAAAAAAAAAAAAATATATATATATATATATAGCAAAAATGTCTCATACTGTTTTTAAAAAGTTTATGAATTTTTGTTTGGCCATATTCAAAGCCATATTGGGCCATCTGTGGTCTCTGGGCTGCAGATTGGACAAATGTGACTTAAATAATAGGCAAGGGACACCTGAGACAGCAATGAGATTATTTTTATGCAGATTTTAATGTTTTGGATTAAAGGAAAAACATTATAAGGATATATTAGCTCTGTTTACCTCTGTTTCACCAAAAATCTGCATTTCCAATTTGAATAACTTCCCTTATTTTTTTTTCAACTTTGTGTTTTTATCTCATTTTGTTGTTGTTAAACGTAAACTTCCTCAAGCACCCAGTTAAACTAAATATAATTGTTTTCCTTCTGGTTCTTTTGTATATAATTGTTTTTGAAATATTTATTCAGGATAGACTGGACAAATAAATCGCTGAATGGATAAAAATTAATGGGAGGTGGCAAATGGGATTACAAAAAAATTCTAAATTGCTCTCTTGGAATATTTTTACTGGAAGAGACAAATTCTGGAGTTGCATGATTAATAGGCATAATTAGTTTACAAAGGCTGAAAATCAAGGTTATCTAATGGCCAATTCACCCTACAGCACAGCGCTGGCCAGAATCAATATGATAATGATCATTCTTTCCTTGTTTGAAAGAAGCATGAAGTGCAGTGTCTGTGTATGTATGTGGTGGTGGGGGCTGGTGGGTTAGAATGGGACTAGAGCAAAACAAACACAGGGATCATATGTAGGCTTTTATTTGTGATATTTTCAAGGCATTTAATACCAAACAGAAGACTTTGGATTTATCATCCTTGAGTCCAGTTGCTGTGGAACATAGTAACATATTAACAAATAAATGATAATGGAAGCGTGTGTCCCTTAAGAAACCAGAAAAATAAAAATGAATGTTACCTTTCCCATTGTTGTTAAACAGACCAATGACCTTTACAAATTATGTTTTAAGTAATGGAAATCTAATATATAAATTAATTCACCTTTGCTATCTCTAGCAAAGCTTCAATTCAAAATGGAATATTTTCACACAATTGCTACAAAAAGATAGAAATTACATAAAATATCCTTTCATAAAATATTAAATGTTTCTTGAATTAGAAAATAAATATCTTTGTTAAAATGTGTCTTATTCTCCTCATCTCCTTGGACAGATAACTTCTCTGATCCCTTAGTGGTCCTTATGTATTTAATAGTACCTACTGATATTTATTAGACATATATTAATATGAATAACCATGTAGCAAAGAGCAAGGTAGACAATGAATAAATATAACTGAATAACTATCAAACCTATTTTTGTAGTCAATAGTATTATTAGAATAATTCGAATATAGAAAAATAGTGAATCAATACTATATATATGTGTGTATGTACACATATATAACACATGTATGCATATATTAGTAGATAGATATAGAATATGGGGTATTCTATAATGTGTTTATTAGAGAGATCTATTATACTATTAATTAGCGAAAAATCTATTTCTCCAAACTGTAGCAAGAGCACTACCCATTTAACTGAAGTTTTATTTCCACTTTAGCTTTATTATTTGTTAATTTTATTATTTAGACAAGTGATTTGGCTTCTGTTGTCCCTGATTTCTTCTCCAGAAAAAAAATAGAATTAATAAGACCCTTTCTGGACTTCTAAAAAGATGTCTCGAAATATTCAAATAAGAAAGTGGATGGACAGGTACTTTATATTTATGTAAAACTTCCCAATTTTCCAATATTATTATCAAAAATATCATATTAGCTAGGGGTGAGTGGGTAAAGCAAGTTACTAAGACTATAAAATTAACATAGAAATTAAAGAAGTTTAAGGAACAGCTAGTATATAGCTGTCAGATTGAAAGGAGAGATACTTTCACTCTCTTTAGACCTGTCTGGTGCAGATCATAACAAATTGTAGAGAGGAAGTCAAAATGGTTCCAGATTTAAATTCAAGTGCTGTCACTAACTAATGGCCTACTGGGTATAATACCTGGCTTACAGGGTTGTTTTAAATGTAAAAGAAAATGTGTTTTTTAAGCACTTAATACAGTGGCTGGCACATAGCTCTCAATAATTGTAACCAATAAAAATTAATTATGGAGTAATCCCACTTGCATGTTAAAAAAAAATCTACAGATTTACCAGGCTTTAGTCAACAAAAAGCAGAATTTCATAGATATGCGGATCATATGGCAATATCTGTCCCAATGATTCAGTACGGCAATATAGTCAATGCAACTATAATAAATTAAAACCAGATTCATCATACCTATAAAAGTAAATACAACCAGCAATAATGACAAATATGAATCACACTGTTAGAGTCTGCCTCTGAATCTAAATTGCTTGGCCAGCTATCACCTCATTAATTCTCTCACCCTCAAGATAAATGAACCAATTTTATAATCCTAAGAGCACTGAATTATATTTTAGAAAATAATCAGAATTATTGATAGAAAAGAACACATTTGAAATCTCCCTGATTCGAAAAGTCTTTCCATTTCAATGCAAACCCAAGGCTTTTTTAGAGGTTGAATTCTGTGTATGGCTGGACTTTAAAAAAAATTCTTGGTTAAAAAGTAAAGGATTGAAATGCCTCATAAAAGGACACTTGGACATCAAATGACTCTCACTTGACTGTATTTTGATGACTTTAGTATAAATTAATCATAGACATAGAGGTAACAATTCCCTTGAAATACAGATTGAGTTTTTAAATTCGTAGTATAATATGCTTAGGACAAATTACCTTTGAGAAGGCAACTATAAAATACAGGTATTTTCAAGTAGTGTTTTGTACCAAATCCCACAAAAAACAAGGCACATTCTACAGAAGCAACCATAAAAAGAGATCTGTCTTTAATAAAATTCTTTTGGATTTGCTCCTGGAATTTAATGATTAAAATTGGCCTGTGGAAGGTAGGATATCAAAGTCATATAAAATCTGGGTTGAATTTGAAGATGCACAAGTTTCAGAAAGAATCCTGGGAAAAGAATGGTTCTCTGAAGTGCTAGAGGAGTGGGGTATTTAATGTGGAAATAAAGTCTAAAGAAAAGCTGTATGTAAACTTCATGGTATTAAAGCTAAGCCAAACTGAGGGAAAGAGGCTTCTTTACCCAGGCAATGTGAGAACATCACATATTGCCTGTTGAAAGTGTTGAATTTACATGAAAGATTTCATTTTAGGGCATAAAAATAAATGATTGCCCTGCCAAATAATCTTCAAACTAACCATATTTGGTGATAATGTTTTTAAAGGCAAATGTCTCTAGCTGTAATCAAAGATAACGCAGCACAATTTAGATAGAATATAAGAAACAAGAGAAATCTTGTGAAATTATTACTAGAATAAGTTTTCACATTGTCTTCCTTTTGGAGGTTTTCCTCTCATGAGTTTTCAGGCAAAAATGATGAGGAGGATGAAGAAAAGGAAAATGATGATGATAGGGGTGGTTATGGTGATGACAACATGACTATAGCTGTGTTCTTACATGAGTTGAACTAGTCAATAGCAAGTTTTGTCTTATCTCAATGCTTTTCTAAACATTCATAACTTTTCTTGCACAGAAAATTATGTATTTGTTACCTAATTTAATATTATTAGAGAATGATCCCATTGTGGATGTATGACAGAAAACGACCAGTTTCTTTTCTCAAATATACTTTCATATAGGCGCAGCCTACGTAAATTCGCTAGGAACATTCCATTCAGTAAGATGAAGTCAACCTCTCCTAGCTTTTCTTTTATTCTTAGTTTGGCAACCAATTTGTGTATGTTGTTCAACATTAATTCCTGTGTACTTACAATGTCTGCATTTAGGGCATTCTGAGACACTAAATTACCCACAAATCATGCCAATACTTTGTCTAAACTTAGAGCCTTTAGACAACATCAGCCTATTTTGTTTACCCGTCTGTGGGAATATTACTCAACTAAAAACACTGTGAAATTTCACTAGACTTACTTACCATTGAATACACTTTATCCATACCCTTCTATCAACGTCTATTATTTTATTAACCCTCATTTTTTTATTCCTTAGGTAAAATGTCTGATAGTTTAAAGTATGTATCATCTTTTTAGAGATAGTTGCACTTCAGCATTTTACCAAGGGGATAAAGCCTATATTAAAATAATCAGGGAAATAAAATATCAGCAGCAAAATATGACATTTGGGTGGAGAAGGACATGAGCTGAGCTTCCCGTAAGCTGAGATTATAGAAAAAAAAAGTGATTATTATACAGAACCGGATTTGATTCCTGCTTCCTAACTTGGTACTCCATGTATATATAACTATGGCTCAGTAAGCCTTACGGTAATGACTACATAGTGCATGTGAAAACTCTAAACAAGAGATGATCCAAGATGGCTAAATAGGAATAGCACTGGAGTGCAGTTCCCAGTGAGAATGCAGAGGGTGAGTGATCATGGCATTTCCAAATGAGTTTTTACTACCCATAGACCAGGAGATTCCCTGGCAGAAAAGCACCATGAGTCTTCAGCAAGGCTGTTTCAGCCTGTGCAGTGGGTCTCTGCACAAAAATTCACACAAATCTCGGCAGTCATTTCAACCAGCGCCTGGAATGCCTGGGAGACAGAGTCCCCATTCAACTGAAAAAAAAGGGGGCTGAAACAGGGAGCCAGATTATGTGGCTTGGTGGGTCCCACCCCCACAGAGACCAGCAATCTGAAATGCTCTGGACTGAGAGTTTCATAGCAAGCACAGTTGGATCTGGGATGGTCCAGTTCTGTAGTGGGGGAAGGGCATCTGCCATTACCAGGCCATCCACCGCTATCAAGGCAGTCCCGCATTACTGAGGCAGTCCACCATTAGCAAGGCAGTCCACCATTACCAAGGCAGTGTGCCATTCCAGCGACTATCTGCCATTACTGAGGCAGACTGCAATTACCCAGGTAGTTTTAACTATACCTCTGTAAACAAAACCACAAGGAAGTTCACACAGGAGCTTGGCAGAGCCATGGCAGCTCAGCAATGCCTCTGCTGGCAGACTGTGAATAGGCTACCTCCTCACTGGGCAGGGCATCTCTGAAAAAAGGCAGCACCATGTCAGGAACTTAAAGCCTCACCTTCCCAGGACAGAGAACCTGGGGAAAATATGGTGGTTATGAGTTCTGCTGCAGCAGACTTAAATGTACCTGTCTAGCAGCTCTGAATGGAACAATGGAACTCACAGCTCAGCATTTGAGCTCCTATAAGGGACAGACTGTCTCCTCAAGAAGCCCCCCAACCTCCATATATATAGAGGCACCTCATAAAGGAGAGCTCAGGCTAACATCTGGTGGGTATCCTTCTGGGACAAAGATACCAGAAGAAGGAACAGGCAACAACCCTTACTGCTCTGAAGCAGCCACAGGTGATCCCCAGGCAACTAAGATCTGGAGTGGACCTCCAGCAGTCCTACAGCAGAGGGAACTGACTGTTAGAAGGAAAACTAAAAAACAGAATGAAATAACTTCATCATCAATAGAAAGGACATCCACTCAGAGACCCCATCCAAAAGTCACCAAATACAAAGACCACAGATAGATAAATCCACAAATATGGGAAGAAACCAGCACAAAAAGGATGAAAACACCTAACCCCAGAACTCCTCTCCTCCTCCAAGGGATCACAACTCCTTACCAGAAAGGGAACAAGGCTAGATAGAGAATGAGTCTGATGAATTGACAGAAAGAGGCTTCCAAAAGTGGATAATAACAAAATTCTCTGAGCTAAAAGGACATGTTCTAACCCAATGCAAACAAACAAAGAACCTTGAAAAAAAGGTTTGATAAAATGCTAATGAGAATAAACAGTTTAGAGAAAAATATAAATGAATAGATGGATCTGAAAAACAAAACACGAGAACTTCACAAGCATACAAAAGTTTCAATAGCAGAATCTACCAAGCAGAAGAAAGGATATCAGAGATTCAAGATCAACTCAATGAAATTAAACAAGAAGGCAAGATTAGAGAAAAAAGAGTGAAAAAATATGAACAAATCCTCCAAGAAATATGGGATTATGTGAAAAGACCTAATATACATTTGATCGGTGTACCTAAATGTGATGGAGAGAATGAATCCAAGCTGGAAAATACTCTTCAGGATATTACCCAGGAGAACTTCCCCAACATAGCATGGCAGGCCAATAGTCAAGTCCAGAAAATACAAAGAACACCAAAGAGATATTCCTCAAGAAGAACAACCCCAGCACACATAATCCTCAGATTCACCAGGGTTGAAATGAAGGGAAAATGCTAAGGGCAGCCAGAGAGCAAGGTCAGGTTACCCACAAAGAGAAGCCACAGTGGATCTCTTGGCAGAAACTCTACAAGTCAGAAGAGAGTGGGGACCAATATTCAACATCCTTAAGGAAGAGAACTTTCAACCTAGAATTTCATATCCAGCCAAACTAAGCTTCCTAAGTTAAGAAGGAATAAAGTCCTTTATGAACAAGCAATTGCTCAGAGATTTCATCACCACCAGGCCTGCCTTACAAGAGCTCCTGAAAGAAGCACAAAACATAGAAAGGAACAACCGCTACCAGCCACTCCAAAAACTTACCAAATTGTAAACAGCATTGACACGATAAAGAAACTGCATCAACTAATGGGCAAAACAACCAGCTAGCATCAAAATGGGAGGATCAAATTCACACATGACAATATTAACCTTAAATGTAAATGGGCTAAATGTCCCAATCAAAAGACACAGAATGGCAAATTGGAGAAAAAGTCAAACCCCACTGGTGTGCTGTATCCAGGAAATCCATCTCACCTGCAAGGATACATGTAGGCTCAAAATAAGGGATGGAGGAAGATTTGCCAAGAAAATGGAGAGAGAAAAAAAAAAAAAGCAGGAATTGCAATCCTAGTCTCTGATAAAATAGACTGCAAACCAACAAAGATCAAAAGAGACAAAGAAGGGCATTCCATAATAGTAAAAGGATCAATGCAACAAAAAGAGCTAATGATCCTAAATACATATGCAACCAATACAGGAGCACCAGGTATATAAAGCAAGTTCTTAAGGACCTACAAAGAGACTTCAACTCCCACACAATAATAGTGGGAGACTTTAACACTCCACTGTCAATATTAGACAGATCAAAGAGACAGAAAATTAACAAGGAACTCCAGGACTTGAACACAGATCTGGACCAAGCAAATGTAATAGACATTTACAGAACTCTCCACCCCGAATCTGCAGAATATATGTTCTTCTCAGCAGCACATCATACCTACTCTAAAATTGACCACATAATTGGAAGTAAATCACTCCTCAGCAAATGCAAAAGAATGGAAATCATAACAAACAGTCTCACAGACCACAGTGCAATCAAATTAGTACTCAGGATTAAGAAACTAACTCAGAACTGCACAACTTCCTGGAAACTGAACAACCAGCTCTTGAACGTTGACTGTATAAACACTGAAATGAAGGCAGAAATGATGATCTTCAAAACCAATGAGAATGGACACAACATACCAGAATCTTGGGGACACATTTAAAGCAGTGTCTAGAGGAAAATTTATAGCAACTAATGCCCATATGTGAAGCAAGGAAAAACATAAAATTGACAACCTATAATCAGAATTGAAAGAGCTAGAGGAGCAAGATCAAAAAAACTCAAAAACTAACAGATGACAAGAAATAACTAAGATGAGAAGAGAACTGAAGGAGATAGAGAGACAAAAAAATCCTTCAAAAACTTAATAAATTCAGGAGCTGGTTTTTGAAATGATCAACAAAATAGACAGACCTCTAGCCATATTAATGTAAAAGAAAAGAGAGAAAAATCAAATAGATGCAATAAAAAAAGATAAAGGGGATATTACCACAGATTCCATGGAAATACAAACTACCATCAGCAATTGCTACAAACAACTTTATGCACATAAACCGGTAAACCTGGAAGAAGTGGATAAATTCCTGGACACTTGCACCCTCCCACGCCTAAACCAAGAAGAAGTCAAAACCCTGAATAGATCAATAACAAGGGCTGAAGTTCAAGCAGCAATTAATCGCCTACCAACCAAAAAAAGCCCAGGTCCAGATGGTTCAGAGCTGAATTCTACCAGACATACAAAGAGGAGCTGGTACCATTCCTTCTGAAACTATTCCAAACAATCCAAAAAGAGCAAATCCTTCCCAAATCATTTTATGAGACCAACATCATCCTGATATCAAAACTCAGCAGAGACTCCACAAGAAAACAAAACTTCAGGCCAATATCCATGATGAACATAGATGCAAAAATATTCAATAAAATACTGGCAAACTGAATGCAACAGCATATCAAAAAGCTTATCCATCACAATCAAGTAGAATTCATCCTGGGGATGAAAGGCTGGTTCAACATTTACAAGTCTATAAATGTAATCTACCACATAAACAGAACCAAAGACAAAAACCACATGATTATCTCCATAGATGCAGATAAGGCCTTCTACAAAATTCAATAGCCCTTTATACTAAAAACTCTTAATAAATTAGGTATGGATGGAACGTATCTGAAAATAACAAAAGCTATTTACAACAAACCCACAACCAATATAACACTGAATGGGCAAAAACTGGAAGCATTCCCTTTGAAATCTGGCACTAGGCAAGGATGCCCTCTTTCACCACTCCTATTCAACATAATTCGAAGCTCTAGCCAGAGCAATCAGGCAAGAAAAAGAAATAAAGCATATTCAATTAGGAAAGGAAGAAGTCAAATCATCTCTATTTGCAGATGACATGATTGTATATTTAGAAGACCCCATTGTCTCAGCCCAAAACCTGAAACTGATAAGCAACTTCAGCAAAGCCTCAGGATACAAAATCAATGTACAAAAATCACAAGCATTTCTATACACCAGTAACAGACCTAAAGAGAGTCAAATCAAGAATGAACTGCCATCCACGATTGCTACAAAGAAAATAAAATACCTTAGAATACAACTAAGAAAGGACATAAAGGACCTCTTCAAGGAGAACTACAAACTACTGCTCAAGGAAATCAGAGAGGACACTAACAGCTGGAAAAACATTCCATGCTCATAGTTAGAAAGAATCAATATTGCAAAATGTCTATAGTGCCCAAAGTAGTTTACAGATTCAACACTATCCCCATCAAGCTACTTATAACCCTCTTCACAGAACTGGAAAAAAACCACCTTAAACTTCATATGGAACCAAAAGAAAGCCCACATAGCCAAGTCAATTCTAAGCAAAAAGAACAAAGCTGGAGCCATCAAGCTACCTGAGTTCAAACTATACTACAAGGCTACAGTAATCAAAACAGCATGGTACTGGTACCAAAACAGAGACATAGACCAATGGAATAGAACAGAGGCCTCAGAGCCAATGTCACACATCTACAACCATCTGATCTTTGACAAACCTGACAAAAACAAGCAATTGGGAAAGGATTTCCTATTTAATAAATGGTGTTTGGAAAATTGGCTAAGCATGTACAGAAAGCAGAAACTGGACCCCTTCCTGACACTTTACACAAAATTAACTCCAGATGGATTAAAGGCTTAAAAAATAAGACCTAGCACCATAAAAAACCCTAGAAGAAAACCTAGGCAAAACCATTCAGGGCATAGACATAGGCAAGGACTTCATGACTAAAACACCAAATGCATTGGCAACAAAAGCCAAAATAGATAAATGGGATCTAATTAAACTCCAGAGCTTCTGCACAACAAAAGAGACAATGATTAGAGTGAACCAGCAACCAAAACAATGGGAAAAAATTTTTGCAATCTACCCATCCGACAAAGGGCTAATATCCAGAATCTACAAATAACTAAAACAGATTTACAAGAAAAAAACAAACTCATTCAAAAGTGGGTGAATGATAAGAACAGACACTTTTCAAAAGAAGACATATATGAGGCCAACAAACATGAAAAAATGCTTATCATTACTGGTCATTAGAGAAATGCAAATCAAAACCAAATTGAGATACCATCTCACGCTAGTTAGAATGCTGGTCTTTAAAAAATCTGGAGAAAACAGATGCTGGAGAGCATGTGGAGAAATAGGAACACTTTTACACTGTTGGTGGGAGTGTAAATTAGTTCAGCAATTGTGGAAGACAGTGTGACAATTTCTCAAGGACATAGAAATAGAAATACCATTTGAGCCAACAATCCCATTACTGGGTATATAGCCAAAGGATTATAAATCATTCTATTATAAAGACACATGCACATGTATGTTCATTGTGGCACTGTTTACAATAGCAAAGATCTGGACCCAACTCAAATGCACATCAATGATAGACTGTAGGGACATGGATGAATCTGGAAAGCATCATTCTCAGCAAACTGACACAAGAACAGAAAATCAAACACTGCGTGTTCTCACTCATAGGCAGGTGTTGAACAATGAAAACACATGGACACAGGGAAGGGAGCATCACAAACTGGAGTCTGTTGGGGTGGACTAGGGGAGGTACAGTGGGGGGTAGGGAGTTGGGGAGGGATAACATAGGGAGAAATGCCAGATATAGGTGATGGGAATGGAGGCAGCAAACTACATTGCCATGTATGTACCTATTCAACAATGCTGCATGATCTGCACATGTACCCCAGAATCTAAATTGCAATAAAAATATGTATTTAAAAAAAGAAAATTCTAGCTAAGTCTTCAAAGATGGTAAATTTTCAGTAAATCTATGTATCTAGTTCTTCCCAGTACGTTATACCTGGAAAGCAGTTACAAGCCCCTGACTACTGTTCAATTATATAGCCAGAATGACTTCAACATTTTCCTTTTCTCCTAAGAGATGGTTAATTTGTTGGTTAGAAAGCCTAGAGACAGATTCTTTTCAGCTCAAACAATTTTTAGATATAAATCTTGACTTCAAGTTTTCAGTATCATGAACAAATTTATTTCTCTGTTGTAGGCAAATTACTTTTTCTGGTTGGATATGCTTCTCTTTATCTTTAGAGTTCAAATATTGCTAGGACTCCAAAATTCCATGTACTCTTTTAATCGACATACACAGGCCTTTCTTCAGTTCAGGGAATGTGTCTTTTTAAAAATTATGTCTTGCTTATTCTTCTTTTCTACTTCTGTAACATCTATTAGGGATATTACATTTCCAGATATACCCAAGAGTCATCTATTTCTTTATGGTTTTTATCTCTTTTTATTTAGGTTGACCATATTCTTCTATTTATGAGCTTAATTGCTTTAATGAAACATCATGTTTTTAGCTCAAAAAGCTAGACTTGAGGAAAAAGAGGGCTATATTTGAATCTATAATTTAAAATCTTTAAACCTTTTATGAGTTTTCCTTTTTAACTTTATATAGAGAGTATAACATATATAAAATGCACACTTGTAAGTGAACAACTAAATTTATTCTACATGTATATGTGTGTATATAAATACAACACATATCTCCAAATTATAATTGACACAGAAGAACATATAGAATGATCATCGCAGAAACTTATTTTATTTTTTACACTGTCTGTCTTTCTCTCTAAAACTACCATTCCGATGTCAGCCATCATAGAATAGTTTTGCCTCTTTTTGATTTCCTACTAAATTTTTTTTTTTTTTTGAGACGAAGTTTCGCTCTTGTTACCCAGGCTGGAGTGTAATGGTGTGATCTCGGCTCACTGCAACCTCCGTCTCCTGGGTTCAGGCAATTCTCCTGCCTCAGCCTCCGGAGTAGCTGTGATTACAGGCATGTGCCACCATGCCTAGCTAATTTCCTGTATTTTTAGTAGAAATCGGGTTTCACCATGTTGACCAGGATGGTCTCGATATCTTGACCTCGTGATCCACCCGCCTCGGCCTCCCAAATGGAATCATATAGTAGACATTGTTTTGTATCTGGCTTATAGAATTATGTTTACATTATTGATCCATCTTGTTTCTACACAGCAGTAATTTACCATTTCTCTGTTTTACTCCACTGTAAGAAGAAAACATACATACATACATTAATAAAACATCTATATATTCTATTGTTGATGGAGAGTTAGGTTGCTTCAAGTTTTTTGTTATTAGACACTATAAACATTTTGTACGTGTTTTGTAGAATACATGTTTCTCATTACTGTTGGAATTCTGGATTACTCCAAATTGCTAGACCCTTTTGGATAGACATTTTCAGCAGTAGAAGATACCACCACTTTTCTATTGTGGTTGCATTAATTTTTATTCTTACCATCAGTGTATAAAATGTGTATTAAATATTCTTATTTTTTAAATTCAATTTAAATTTATATTTTCCCTTAAAGTTCCTGTTAAGACAGTGTATTTTCTGTCATTTCTGATGAATCTACTTTATTGCTGTTGAGATTTTTTTAGTGGGTTGTTATTTATTTTATTTTTTGGCTACATATTAGGACTCAGGTCTTTAAATTGAAGTTCTGTAAGAGGCAGGAACTCAAGAAGAAGTGGAAAAGGAGATGTTCTCTTTCCATGTGGGCTGTTGATAGAAATGAACAGGTCGCATGTCTCTGCTGAGGCACCCGGAAGGTGTCACCAAACTCCCTTGCTTACATGTACTGTTCAGTTTTAGTGCCATAGAGATCTTAGTCTATATTGAGTTCATTTTTGGTGGCTTAGGCAGACTAAGCACAATTACACAGGGACAATATCAGCCTCTACAGTGAGGTCAATAGGTAACTATAAGCCAATGTCTTCCTATCATGAGGAAGTGTTTTCAACCCTCTTCACAAGGCTTTAATTCTAGAATCCAAGTGCCACCCTTATTCACAAGTAAAAGAACCACACTACTCTTTCCCTTTAACTGGAGTAAGCCATTAATGTTTCTTAGAAAAATATTGAATTTAGCCTTTCAGCAGATTAGTTACACTGAAAAACCTGCCCTTTCTCTCGAACTCATCCTATGTTCTGCATTTCTTTTAAATGCCCTAAATTTTTTATTTTTTATTTAATGCTGAAAAGAAGCAGTAACATTTTATGCTTATTAATTCATTCATTCAGTTCCCATTGGAATGACTTGCTCTTTTCAGAGACAAATACTGAATTTGTGTGATATTGAAAGAAGAGATATTTCAAGCTGCACCTTGTACCTGTTTGACTTATACAATGAAAAGCAAAAAATGTTTATAGGATCATATGTATTTGGACAGCCAGAGAAGGATGTCAATTGTGAAGTACAAATGGTAACATTTGCTTGAAATCACCCTAAGCTCTCTTGCTAATGGCTGACTTTTTAATAATATTGTATTATAAACAAAATGAAGTCAAATGTTGATCTCTGGAGCCACTTGAGGTTTTACAGCTTTCTAAAACCTATCAAAAAATGTAGACTTGCTTATTTCCCTTGATATGTTTTTTGTAGCTCAGTTTATGGATGGTTTATAAATCATTATATATGTATGTGCAGAAGTAGGAATGAATTATAATCACATATATTCCTTCTTCCACTATATAATTTTAAGAATAATTTAGCCAATGCTCTTTACATGAGTTGGAGATTAATTTTACTTGCAATCATTTTTGGTATAGAATATTAATTCAAGGTGTTCTCTATTCTAGCTATCTCCCAAGAGTAAGAAGTTTTAAATCATAAGCACATAAACCTGAAACTATCTCAAAAAGTAATTCATTAATCACATGCTCAGAAAATGTCTATCTGTTTCCAGACTTTGGAAGCAGAAAATATATATGTAGAACAATAGACTTTCATGATAGAATGAAACCCTAGAGGTCATCTAAACTTAAGGACCAATTCATCACTTATTTGTTGTCTATAATCTCAGCCAAGGGTTGAAAATTTCCAGAATACTCTCTAAAAGTATAATTCTCTAATGTTGAAGTAAAATCTTGCTTCAGAAAATGGTTATTCTGGTCCTAATTGTACCTTCAGGACCAAACAGTACAGGTGAAAACTTTCTTGCAATAACTGTATAAACACTTTAGGGCTGCTCTTCAATCTCCCTTTTGACTTGCCTTCCTGGTTTATACTTTTGCTCTTTAATCAATTCCTTATACATCAGGTTTTGATTCACTCGTCAACTGACCCCATCTTCTCTATACCCTGTAGTTTGTGACAGAGATAAATATTGCAGTTGTAGCTTTAAGCAATTCATGAGAACATGCCTTCTTTACTGACAGCAGTCTTCAAAGTAGCCTAATTTTGCATTAATATTTTAGCAAAAACAAAAATGTACATATGAGCATATAAAAATTGTTCACTCACGCAAATATTATTAAAACATCTAGATTTGCTTTTCACATTGTTTTTAAGCCATATTTCTATCATTTTAAATTGAGAAGTTTGTGAGATGCTAAGGTCAGCATTAGTAGATGGCAGTAAAGGATAGATTCGGAACTGATTAAACACAAATATTATATTTAATATATCTTGTCTTCCTAATTCAATTCATTGTTTTACTCTGTTGATAACCTGGTGGATTCTATTCAAGTCCTTCTTTCCACTTTCTACGATCCAAGAATTCAGTGAATGTTTTAGCAGTACCCTTATGTAAATCCTTAATTTAGAATTGTTCCCAAGAGCACAGTTTTAAACAGAATTATTTCTAATTTTATATATAATCCATATACTTTGGATAAAACCATTTAGTCAGTTGTAAAACCGTTTAAATAGCAATATTTGTTTATCTTATCTGCTCTAGGAAGAAAATTTCTTAAAACGTTAGGCAGTTCTGAGGAGATTGCCTGTCATCATGTCATGTCCCTGATGGCTAATGTACCTTTGATGGAGCTGGCTAAGGAGAAGGCCTCTTTCCTCATCACAACTTTACACCTGTTTCTCCTAATGCATTATGTTTTGTTAAAGAAGACAAATTTCCTAAATAAAAATGGACCACCAATCTAAATAGTTTCCATCTAGAAAATTCAAATAATTAGAAAGTCCAATTCACTAATATGTTTATTTTTTATAAGTTATCAGGAAAAAAATGACATTAATCAAATACAAACTCTTCATATTTCTAAGTTCTCTCAATTTTTGAAATAAAGTCCCAGGCCATTCAATCTAATGAAATTTAGATTATCATTCACCTAACAGTGTTATGGTTTGAATGTGTGCCTTCCAAATTCAGGTGCAGTCCATGTCATAGTTTTAAGAGATGGGACCTCTAAGAGGTTAGGCCATAAGGGCTACTCTCTTGGCAATGGGATTAGGATTCTTCTCAAAGAGGCTTCATGCAGCATTTGGCTCTCTTAGTCCTCTTCCTTCTACCACATGAGGACACAGCATCCTTCTCTGAAGAATGCATGCAGCTCTTGCAAGAAAAGCAAACCTGCTGGCACCTTGAAATTAGACTGTCCAGCCTCCATAAATGTGAGAAATAAACTTCTGTTCTCAATAAATGAATGAGAATAATAATGGACAAGAAATAAATGACTGAGTCTGCAGTATTCTATTAAAACAGCACAAAATTTACTAAGACAGAAATTGGTACTGAGAACATTAAATTTTAAGGTTGGAGATATAATCTTCTTTGACTCTATGTCCATATTCCAGACACACTGGGGTGAGGGTTGCGACAAGGAAAGAGACACACCAGAGTATCCACTAAGGCAGTGCCCAGTGGATCCATGGGGTTAGGTCCACTGTAGTGAGCCCCTACTGGGGCAATGCTTAGTGGAGGCATGGAATCAGAGCTACTCCCCCAAACTCCAGTCCTGAAGAGCCAGCAGTGTGCAGTCGCAAACTGGACTAATGGGGGTTGAGTTTCAATATCACAAATACCTAGAATTGTGGAAGCAGCTTGGAACTAAGTAACAGGTAGAGACCGGAACTGCTTTTAAGCAAATGCTGGACGAAGTTTATATTGCCACAAATGGATTGAAGAGGGTGATTCCTGTAGGAACTCGGAAAAATATAAGAGTTTGAAAAGCCTCATTCTTCTTGGAGATTATTAAGGTAGTTATGAGGGTGAAGACTCTTCAGAGGAGGTCTCAGACAGAAATGAGTAATATATTAGAAATTGAAAGAAAGGTCATCTGTGTTACAAAATGGCAAAGAACTTGGCTGAATTATGTCCATGACCCAGAGCTTTGTGGAAGAATTTAAGAGTTTAGAATTAAAATATTTGGCAGGAGAAATCTCTTAGCAGCAATATGTTCAGGGTATTACATGATTTATCTTAACTGCTGATAGTAAAATGAGAGAAGAGAAAAATATTAAAGATGGAATGTATAATTAAAAGGGAAGCAAAACATGAATATTTGGAAAATTCTTAGCCAGCCTATGTAAAGAATTTTTTTAAAAGTTGAAGAAAAATGCCAAGGATGTGGCTAATTATTTGATAAGGGCATTGCTATGAATCAATTGATGCCAGGTGCTATTTATCAAGAAAATATTTTTAAAAATAACCCTAAGGACTTTTATAGATACTTGAGACTGTCACAAGCTTAGGGAGCCAGGACCTAGAGGGCAGAATGGTTTAAAGGGAGGGGCCCAGGGCATATGTGGATGCTGGGCCTCACTGGCCAGGCCACCTCAAGTCTCTTCTCCCCACATTTTGACAAAGCACTCCTAAGCTGCCCCGCTATGGCTCAGGTGGGCCTGGGTGGCTGGGGTTGCTCATCTGGAGGGCACACTCAGTGAGCCTTGAAGGCAATCATATAGTGCTAATTTCACATGCACACGAGAGCTATGGAGTCATAGCTTCTTCCACCTAGATTTTAAGTGATACCTCAGAGAGCTTCATGGATCAGGCAGAGACCCGCCTGAAGCATAGAGACACCACAGAATCTCCACTAAGGCAATTCCCAGTGGATCCATGGGGTCAAGTCCATGGTAGTCAGCCCCTACTAAGGCAATGCTTAGTGGAGACATGGAATCAGGGCTACTCCCCCAAACCCTAGTCCTGTAGAGCCACCAACGTGCAGTGCCAAACTGGAGAGCTTCAGGCACCCAATTCCAACCCATGAGAGCTGTGGCATGAGCTGTGCCTAGCAAAGCCATATGGAGGGGCCTCCAGGAGGTTTGGTGACACAACCCTTACCCCAGTATGTCTGGAAGGTAGACATCGGGTCCAAGAAGATAATATCTCCAGCCTTAAAATTTACTGTTGGGTTTTGGATTTACTTAGGACATTGTTATTCCTTTCTTCATTTATATTTCTCTCTTTTGGAATAGAAATGTCTGTCCTGTGTCTGTCCCACCATTGTATTTTGAAAGCACATAACTTGCTTGATTTCACAGATTTGCAGCTTGAGAACAACTTGCTTCTGGATAAAACATACCCTTGTGTCTCGCCCATATGATGTTTAAATGAGACATCCCAGTTGATGCTGGAATAAGTTAAGACTTTGAGGGGGAGCTGTTGGGATGAAATGAATGTATTCTGTATCTGAGAGGGACATAAATTTGGTGGGGTTGAATGCTATGGTTTGAATATGCCCACTCCAAAATCCAGATGTTGCCAGTGTGATAGTATCAAGAATTGGAACCTTAAATGGTGATTAGGTGGTGAAAACTCCTCCCTCATGATTGGGATTAAGGCCCTTTTAAAAGCACCTTCACACAGAATTTGACTCTCATGCCTTTCCACCTTCTGCCAGTAACATTCCAGATTTTCTTTGCTCTGAAGGATGCAGCCTTCACCAGATAACTGCACCTGCCAGCACCTTAATCTTGGACTTTTCAGCCTCCAGAACTATGAGAAATAGGTTTCTGTTCTTTATAAATTACTCAACCTGTGGTACTCTATGATATCAGCACAAGATGAATGAAAGTAAATAATAATTTATTACCTAATCTATGAGATTATTAAAAACGGGTGATTTTGAAACACAGGATACTATTCCTGTCCTCAAGAAATGTATCATCTTAAATAAAAGATTAGAAATCAGAGTGACTATTTAGGAATCAACCTACATGTCCATGAATGGATGACTGGATTAAAAAATGTGACATACACACATACCTTGGAATACTAATCAGCCATAAAAAATAAGGAAATTGTGTCTTTTGCAACAACATGGATGGAACTAGAGGTCATTATCCTAAGTGAAATAACTCAGAAACAGAAAGTCAAATACTTCATTATAAGTGGGACCTAAATCACGTGTACGCATGGAAATAAAATGTGAACTCACAGACATTGGAGGCTTGGAAGGGGTGGGTGGCTGGGGGGATGTGAGGGATAAGTAATATTTTATGGGTACAGTGTGCACCATTAGGGTGATAGCTACACTAAAAGCTCAGACTTCACCACTGTACAATATATGTAACAAAACTGCATTTGTATCCCTAAATTTATGCAAATAAAAAATACACACGTAGCTTTTGAAGGCACCATTAAAGTTAAATGGCTCTGATAGAGGAATTTTGAGAGTGAGTTGATTTTTAGAAAGAAATATCTTATGTGCAAATTTCCTTGAGGTTGAGAATTGTGGGAAGAGAGGAAAAGGGGATCCAAAGATAAATTTTAGACTTTTTCTTCTTTGTCTTTTTTTTTTTTTTAAGATTCAAGTCAACTACTGTAATTTCTTCAAGCATAAATGAGCGCCTGGTGAACTTAGGTAGCATTCTTATCCTGGCCATGTTCCAGAAAAAATTCTCTTTTATTTTGAGCTATGTATGCATCCATATCTCTACATCCCTTCCAAAGTACCAAAAACTCAACAAACGCATTGCTTAGTCACTCTATTTAGTACTGAGAAGACTGCAAAAGAGAAAAGAGATCACAATATTTCTGAACTTCCTATTTTCATAAAATAACATGTATGTGACTATTTATTGTAGCTTTATGAAATTAAATTATTACAACACTCAACAATGTCCCAGACATTCTTTTAGACATTTAACATCTATTTACTTTAGTCTCCACAAAACTCATCTTAGGTAGCTATTATTTTCCCCATGTTGTAAAAAATTGAGGTTTGTGGAATTAATTAAACATGATAACTTGTTTGAACTCTTAAAAATGTTACCTATTAAAGTCAGACTTTCGAAAGGAGTTTATTCTTAATTTCAAAGTCCCTGTCCTTTTTGTGAGACTTGCAGACTTGGTTCTGGAAGGTTGATAGTGAAAACTAAAGAAAATAGAAAGTTATAGGACATATTCATTTTCCTCTTTGGTACTCCCCAGTAAGAAATATACAACACTAGAATGTGTGGGGATGGTACATCACTCAGAGATCGCTTCTCTTAATTTAGAAGATTTGTGGTGTCCACACTGTTTATTTTAGCTACTGCTGTCATTATTTTTAAATGTTCTTAATTATATCAACTCTAAAGTAAAGTATCTTACTTCAGTGAGACATTGAAATGAAGCAAAATCTTCCTAGATGTTTTTTTCCCTTCCATATAGAAATTTGGAATCCTAAGTAAAAAGACTTGGAAAATGTGAACACTATTTGGCTCTACTAACTCTGCTCACTTTTTGTAATTTAAATGGCAGTGGAGTGGTGAAATTATTTAATTATATATAATCATTCATCAAATTGTCAAGTATGTCTAGTGATATATGTGGATAGAAATGAGTTTTGGGAGGGAGGACTCAAGATGACGCTGTGAGAACAACCCAGGATTGGAGCTCTCGTTAAATCCGTGGAGAGGTGAGTCAGAGCTGCATTTCCAGACTGATCTTTGTTGCCCACAGAACGGGGAAATTCCCAAGTATAAAGGAGACGTGGGATGCCAGGCAGTACCTCTGCCTGGCGAAGCCAGCAGCTGGGGTGGTGGCGGCTGGCCCTACCCAGCACTCCCCACAGGACGCGCTTGTCTGGGTGCCCTGTTGAACCGGCAACCTGAGACTTGAGAGGGCTGGACTTGAGACTGAACGAGACGTGGACAGTGGGCCAGCCCAGGGGATTGCAGGGACAGAGCGTTTGGGATAGCCCAGTGGGACGAATAAAACCCCGATTTCAAACGATCCTGAGCAGACGGTCCAAGATGCTCTGTGGGGGAGGGGCGTCCACCATTACCGAGGCAACCCGCCCCAACTGAGATACACGCCCACTGCTGACGCAGCCAGCCATTGCTGAGGCAACCCGTCCCTACTGAGATACATGCCCACTGCTGACGCAGCCTGCCATTGCCGAGGCAAACTGCTACAACAGAGAGACTCTGCCACAGGGTGTGGTGGAGACCACAGCAGAACAGCAGAGCCTGCAGCAATAGGGTGAACCTCACAACAGCAGGACGGAGCCTCAGCAGGCAAACAGTGGCTACTCTGCCACCTAGCTGGGCAGGACACCTCAACGGACATCCAAATATAAAGCCCGAACCCCCCAACACAGAGCATTTGAGAAAAAAAGGGTTTTTTTAATGAGCTCTGTTGCAGCAGAATCAAACATAGCAGCCTAACAGTGCTGAATGAACAACAGAGCTCACAGCTCAGCAATTGAGCTCCTATAAAGTACAGACTGTCTCCTCAAGCAGCTCCCTGACCCCTCTATATCCAAAAGACTGACATTTGGCAGGCATCATCCTGGGACAAAGATAGCAGAAAAAGAAACTAGTAGCATCCCTCGCTGTGCCACAGCTGCTAGAGGTGCACCCCAGACAAGCAGGGCCTGGAGTGGACCTCAGCAGTCATACAGTGAAGGAGCTAGACTGGTAGAAGGAAAACCAAGTAACAGAAATACTTCATCATCAACAATCTGGGTGTCCACTCAGAGACCCAGTTGAAAAGTCAGCAACTAGGCAGAGGACAAGCAGATAAATCCAAAAAGATGGGAAGAAACGAGCGAAAAAAGAAGGAAAACACCCGAAACCAGAACACCTCGCCTCCTAGAAAGGACCAAAACTCCTCACCAGCAAGGGAACAAAGCTGGACGAAGAATGACTGTGACGAAATGATGGAATTAGACTTCAGAAGGTGGATAATGAGAAACTTTTGTGAGCTAAAAGAACATGTATTAAATCAATGCAAAGAAACTAAGGAACTTGAAAAAAGATATGAGAAAATGATAACAAGAATGGATAACTTAGAGAGGAATATGAATGAATTAAAGGAGCTGAAAAACACAATACGAGAACTTCGTGAAGCATGCACAAGTTTCAATAGCCAAATTGACCAAGCAGAAGAAAGAATATCTGAAGTCGAAGACCAACTCAATGAAATAAAACGAGAAACCAAGATTAGAGAAAAAAGCGCAAAAAGGAATGAACAAAGTCTCCAAGAAATGTGGGACTATGTGAAAAGACCTAACCTACGTTTGATAGGTGTACCACAAGGGGATGTAGAGAATGAATCCAAGCTGGAAAATACTCTTCAGGACATCATCCAGGAAAATTTCCCCCACCTAGCAAGACAGGCCAACACTCAAATGCAGGAAATACAGAGAACACCACAAAGATATTCCGCAAGAAGAGCAACTCCAAGGTACATAATCGTCATATTCAACAAGGTTGAAATAAAGGAGAAAATACTAAGGGCAGCCAGAGAGAAAGGTCGGGTCACCCACAAAGGGAAGCACATCAGACTCACAGCAGATCTCTCGGCAGAAATACTACAAGCCAGAAGAGAGTGGGGGCCAATATTCAACATTCTTAAAGAAAAGAACTTTCAACCCAGAATTTCATATCCAGCCAAACTGAGCTTCAGAAGTGAAGGAAAAATAAAATCCTTTGCGAACAAGCAAGTACTCAGATATTTTGTCACCACCAGGCCTGCTTTACAAGAGCTCCTAAAAGAGGCACTACACATAGAAAGGAACAACCAGTACCAGCCATTCCAAAATCACACTAAAAGTTAAAGAGCATCAACATAATGAAGATTCTACAACAACTAACAGGCAAAACAGCCACTTAGCATCAAAATGGCAGTATCAAATTCACACATAATAATATTAACCCTAAATGTAAATGGACTAAATGCACCAATCAAAAGACACAGACTGGCAAATTGGATAAAAATCCAAAACCCATCAGTGTGCTGTATCCAGGAAACCCATCTCACATGCAAGGATACACAAAGGCTCAATATAAAGGGATGGAGGAAGATTTACCAAGCAAATGGAGAGCAAAAAAAGCAGGAGTTGCAATTCTCATCTCTGATAAAATAGACTTTAAAGCAACAAAGATCAAAAGAGACAAAGAAGGCCATTACATAATGGTAAAATGTTTGATACAATAAGAAGAGCTAACGATCCAGAACATATATGGACCCAATGCAGGAGCACCCAGATACATAAGGCAAGTTCTTAATGACTTACAAAGAGACTTAGACTCCCACACAATAATAGTGGGAGACTTTAACACTCCACTGTCAATACTAGACAGATCAACCAGACAGAAAATCAACAAGGATATCCAGGGCTTGAACTCAGACCTGGAGCAAGCAAACCTTATAGACATTTACAGAACTCTCCACCCCAAATCCACAGAATACACATTCTTCTCAGCACCACATCACACCTACTCTAAAATTGACCACATAATTGGAAGTAAAGCACTGCTCAACAAATGCAAAACAACTGAAATAATAACAAACAGCCTCTCAGACCATAGTGCAATCAAGCTAGAACCCAGAATAAAGAAACCAACCCAGAACCGCACAGCTTCATGGAAACTGAACAACGGGCTCTTGAATGTTGACTGGGTAAACAATGAAATGAAGACAGAAATAAAGCAGTTCTTCGAAACCAATGAGAACGAAGACACAACATGCCAGAACCTCTGGGACACATTTAAAGCAGTCTCTAGAGGAAAATATATAGCAATATGTGCCCTTATGAGGAGAATGGAGAGATCCAAAATTGACACCCTATCGTCAAAATTGAAAGAGCTAGAGGAGCAAGATCAAAAAATCTCAAAATCCAGCAGAAGACAAGAAATTACTAAGATCAGAGCTGAATTGAAGGAGATTGAGACACAAATAAACCCTTCAAAAAATCAATAAATCCAAGAGCTGGTTTTTTGAAAAGATCAACAAAATAGACAGACCACTAGCCAGATTGATTAAAAAGAAAAGAGAGAACAACCAAATAGATGCAATAAAAAATGATAAAGGGGAAATCACCACAGATTCCATAGAAATTCAAACCATCATCAGAGAATATTACAAACAATTCTATGCACATAAACTAGTAAACCTGGAAGAAATGGATAAATTCCTGGACTCCTGTGTTCTCCCAAGCCTAAACCAGGAGGAAGCTGAAACTATGAATAGACCAATAACAAGGTCAGAAGTCAAGGCAGCAATTAAGAGACTACCACTCAAAACAGTCCAGGTCCAGACGGGTTCACAGCCGAATTCTACCAGACACACAAAGAGGAGCTGGTACCATTCCTTCTAAAACTATTTCAAACAATCCAAAATGAGGGAATCCTTCCCAAATCATTTTACAAGACCAACATCATTCTGACACCAAAACCCGGCAGAGACCCAACAAGAAAAGAAAACTTCAGGCCAATATCCATGATGAACATAGATGCAAAAATCTTCAATAAAATATTGGCAAGCCGATTGCAACAGCAAATCAAAAAACTTCTTCATCATGATCAAGTAGGATTCATCCCGGGGATGCAAGGCTGGTTCAACATATGCAAGTCTATAAACGTAATTCACTACATAAACAGAACCAAAAACAAAAACCACATGATTATCTCAATTGACGCAGAGAAGGCATTTGACAAAATTCAACAGCCCTTTATGCTAAAAACCCTCAATAAACTCGGTATCGATGGAACGTATCTCAAAGTAATAAAAGCTATTTATGACAAACCAACAGCCAATATCATACTGAATGGGCAAAAACTGGAAGCATTCCCTTTGAAATCTGGCACTAGACAAAGATGCCCTCTTTCACCACTCCTATTCAATATAGCACTGGAAGTCCTAGCCAGAGCAATCCGGCAAGAAAAAGAAATAAAGGGTATTCAAATAGGAAAGGTGGAAGCCAAATTGTCTCTATTTGCAGACGACATGATAGTATACCTAGAAGACCCCATTGCCTCAGCCCAAAAACTCCTGAAACTGATAAGCAACTTCAGCAAAGTCTCAGGATATAAAATCAATGTGCAAAAATCACAAGCATTCCTATACACCAATAACAGACTTAAAGAAAGCCAAATCAAGAGCGAACTGCCATTCACAATTGCTACAAAAAGAATAAAATACCTTGGAATACAACTCACAAGGAACGTAAGGGACCTCTTCAAGGAGAACTACAAACCACTGCTCAACGAAATCAGAGAGGACACAAACAGATGGAGAAACATTCCATGTTCATGGTTAGGAAGAATTAATATCGTGAAAATGGCTATACTGCCCAAAGTAATTTACAGAATCAACGCTATCCCCATCAAGCTACCATTGACTTTCTTCACAGAACTGGAAAAAACCACCATGAACTTCATATGGAGCCAAAAGAGAGCCCGCATAGCCAAGTCAATTCTAAGCAAAAAGAACACAGTGGGGGGCATCACACTACTGGATTTCAAACTATACTACAAGGCTACAGTAATCAAAACAGCATGGTACTGGTACCAAAACAGAGATATAGACCAATGGAACAAAACAGAGGCACCAGAGGCAACACAACATATGTACAACTATACAATCTTTGATAAACCTGACAAAAACAAGCAATGGGGAAAGGATTCCCTGTTTAACAAATGGTGTTGGGAAAACTGGCTAGCCATGTGCAGAAAGCAGAAACTGGACCCCTTCCTGACACCTTACACTAAAATTAACTCCAGATGGATTAAAGACTTAAACATAAGACCTGGAACCATAAAAACCCTAGAAGGAAATCTAGGCAAAACTATCCAGGACATAGGAGTAGGCAAGGACTTCATGAACAAAACACCAAAAGCATTGGCAACAAAAGCCAAAATAGACAAATGGGACCTGATCAAACTCCACAGCTTCTGCATGGCAAAAGAAACAGTCACTAGAGTGGATCGGCAACCAACAGAATGGGAAAAAATTTTTGCAGTGTACCCATCTGACAAAGGGCTGATATCCAGAATTTACAAAGAACTCAAACGGATTTACAGGAAAAAAACAAACAAGCCCATTCAAAAGTGGGCAAAGGATATGAACAGATACTTTACGAAAGAAGACATATATGAGGCCAACAATCATATGAAAAACTGCTCATCATCACTGGTCATCAGAGAGATGCAAATCAAAACCACATTGAGATACCATCTCACGCCAGTTAGAATGGCGATCATTAAAAAATCTGGAGACAACAGATGCTGGAGAGGATGTGGAGAAAAAGGAACACTTTTACACTGTTGGTGGGAGTGTAAATTAGTCCAACCATTGTGGAAGACAGTGTGGCGATTCCTCAAGGCCTTAGAAATGGAAATTCCATTTGACCCAGCAATCCCATTACTGGGTATATATCCAAAGGACTATAAATCGTTCTACTATAAGGACACATGCACACGAATGTTCATTGCAGCACTGTTTACAATAGCAAAGACCTGGAATCAACCCAAATGCCCATTGATGATAGACTGGATTGGGAAAATGTGGCACATATACACCATGGAATATTATGCAGCAATCAGAAATGATGAGTTTGTGTCATTTGTAGAGACATGGATGAATCTGGAGAACATCATCCTCAGCAAACTGACACAAGAACAGAAAATGAAACACCGCATATTCTCACTCATAGGCGGGTGATGAAAAATGAGAACACATGGACACAGAAAGGGGAGTACTAAACACTGGGGTCTATAGGGGGGAAAAGAGGAGGGCCAGTGGGAGGGGGAGGTGGGGAGGGATAGCCTGGGGAGAAATGCCAAACGTGGGTGAAGGGGAAAAGGAAATCAAAGCACACTGCCATGTGTGTACCTATGCAACTGTCTTGCATGCTCTGCTCATGTACCCCAAAACCTAAAATCCAATAAAAAATTTAAAAATAAAATAAATAAAATAAAAGTAAAAAAAAAAAAAGAAATTAGTTTTGGATGTGATTTATCTTATAGCCATTCAATGTTATAACACAGTGTTCCTTTATTACTGTTGTGGGAAGCTCTTACGTAAAAGAAATTGCAGTACCTATCTTTCTGTTAAGCATAATGTGCCTTAGTAAGAAGAGATTATTTCAACATACCCAGAGGTCTATTAAACAGCTTTTATCTTCTGAAGACTATTTAGAGTCTGTTTAATTGTTTGGTTAGAGACAGTATATGTAAGATATCAAGTACAGTGTTTTTGAAAATAGTTGAAGCTAGATAGTTTATTGTTATTATTGTCATATTTACCATTTTTACCATTATTTTTATTGAGCTCTACAGAATAAAGCATATCTTCTGTTAGAGAATTTTGAAGATATGCATAATTAAAATTCATTTATCACTTTCTGACTTAAAGTCAGAGATTAGCTATGAGGAAAGGGAGAAATTTCTAAAAGCACACCTATTTGGAGAGAAGCAATCAACAATATTGTGTGTGGCATCTTTTATTTATTTATTTATTTATTATTATTTTTTAAATTTTTTATTGGATTATAGGTTTTGGGGTACATGAGCAGAGCATGCAAGACAGTTGCGTAGGTACACACATGGCAGTGTGCTTTGCTTTTCTTCTCCCCTTCACCCACATTTGGCATTTCTCCCCAGGCTATCCCTCCCCACCTCCCCCTCCCACTGGCCCTCCCCTTTTCCCCCCAATAGACCCCAGTGTTTAGTACTCCCCTTTCTGTGTCCATGTGTTTTCATTTTTCATCACCCACCTATGAGTGAGAATATGCGGTGTTTCATTTTCTGTTCTTGTGTCAGTTTGCTGAGGATGATGTTCTCCAGATTCATCCATGTCCCTACAAACGACACGAACTTATCATTTCTGATTGCT
Source organism: Callithrix jacchus (assembly GCF_049354715.1). Classification (NCBI taxonomy): domain Eukaryota; kingdom Metazoa; phylum Chordata; class Mammalia; order Primates; family Cebidae; genus Callithrix; species Callithrix jacchus. The sequence continues at coordinate 117,575,575 of NC_133509.1, forward strand.
GCATAATATTCCATGGTGTATATGTGCCACATTTTTCCAATCCAGTCTATTATCAATGGGCATTTGGGTTGATTCCAGGTCTTTGCTATTGTAAACAGTGCTGCAATGAACATTTGTGTACATGTGTCCTTATAGTAGAACGATTTATAGTCTTTTGGATATAAACCCAGTAATGGGATTGCTGGGTCAAATGGAATTTCTATTTCTAAGGCTTTGAGGAATTGCCACACTGTCTTCCACAATGGTTGAACTAATTTACACTCCCACCAACAGTGTAAAAGTGTTCCTTTTTCTCCACATCCTCTCCAGCATCTGTTGTCTCCAGATTTTTTAATGATCGCCATTCTAACTGGCGTGAGATGGTATCTCAATGTGGTTTTGATTTGCATCTCTCTGATGACCAGTGACGATGAGCATTTTTTCATATGATTGTTGGCCTCATATATGTCTTCTTTCGTAAAGTATCTGTTCATATCCTTTGCCCACTTTTGAATGGGCTTGTTTGTTTTTTTCCTGTAAATCTGCTTGAGTTCTTTGTAAATTCTGGATATCAGCCCTTTGTCAGATGGGTAGACTGCGAAAATTTTTTCCCATTCTGTTGGTTGCCGATCCACTCTAGTGACTGTTTCTTTTGCCGTGCAGAAGCTGTGGAGTTTCATTAGGTCCCATTTGTCTATTTTGGCTTTTGTTGCCAATGCTTTTCGTGTTTTGTTCATGAAGTCCTTGCCTACTCCTATGTCCTGGATAGTTGTGCCTAGATTTCCTTCTAGGGTTTTTATGGTTCCAGGTCTTATGTTTAAGTCTTTAATCCATCTGGAGTTAATTTTAGTGTAAGGTGTCAGGAAGGGGTCCAGTTTCTGCTTTCTGCACATGGCTAGCCAGTTTTCCCAACACCATTTGTTAAACAGGGAATCCTTGCCCCATTGCTTGTTTTTGTCAGGTTTATCAAAGATTGTATGGTTGTAGCTATGTTGTGTTGCCTCTGATGCCTCTGTTCTGTTCCATTGGTCTATATCTCTGTTTTGGTACCAGTACCATGCTGTTTTGATTACTGTAGCCTTGTAGTATAGTTTGAAATCCGGTAGTGTGATGCCCCCCGCTCTGTTCTTTTTGCTTAGAATTGACTTGGCTATGCGGGCTCTCTTTTGGCTCCATATGAAGTTCATGGTGGTTTTTTCCAGTTCTGTGAAGAAAGTCAATGGTAGCTTGACGGGGATAGCGTTGATTCTGTAAATTACTTTGGGCAGTATAGCCATTTTCACAATATTAATTCTTCCTAACCATGAACATGGAATGCTTCTCCATCTGTTTGTGTACTCTCTGATTTCGTTGAGCAGTGGTTTGTAGTTCTCCTTGAAGAGGTCCCTTACGTTCCTTGTGAGTTGTATTCCAAGGTATTTTATTCTTTTTGTAGCAATTGTGAATGGCAGTTCGCTCTTGATTTGGCTTTCTTTAAGTCTGTTATTGGTGTAGACGAATGCTTGTGATTTTTGCACATTGATTTTATATCCTGAGACTTTGCTGAAGTTGTTTATCAGTTTCAGGAGTTTTTGGGCTGAGGCAATGGCGTCTTCTAGGTATACTATCATGTCATCTGCAAATAGAGACAATTTGGCTTCCTCCTTTCCTATTTGAATACCTTTATTTCTTTTTCTTGCCTGATTGCTGTGGCTAGAACTTCCAGTACTATATTGAATAGGAGTGATGAGAGAGGGCATCCTTGTCTAGTGCCAGATTTCAAAGGGAATGCTTCCAGTTTTTGCCCATTCAGTATGATATTGGCTGTTGGTTTGTCATAAATAGCTTTTATTACTTTGAGATACGTTCCATCGATACCGAGTTTATTGAGGGTTTTTAGCATAAAGGGCTGTTGAATTTTGTCAAATGCCTTCTCTGCGTCAATTGAGATAATCATGTGGTTTTTGTTTTTGGTTCTGTTTATGTGGTGAATTACGTTGATAGACTTGCGTATGTTGAACCAGCCTTGCATCCCTGGGATGAATCCTACTTGATCATGATGAATAAGTTTTTTGCTTTGCTGTTGCAATCGGCTTGCCAATATTTTATTGAAGATTTTTGCATCTATGTTCATCATGGATATTGGCCTGAAATTTTCTTTTCTCGTTGGGTCTCTGCCGGGTTTTGGTATCAGGATGATGTTGGTCTCATAAAATGATTTGGGAAGGATTCCCTCTTTTTGGATTGTTTGAAATAGTTTTAGAAGGAATGGTACCAGCTCCTCCTTGTGTGTCTGGTAGAATTCGGCTGTGAACCCGTCTGGACCTGGGCTTTTTTTGTGAGGTTGGCTCTTAATTGCTGCCTTGACTTCTGACCTTGTTATTGGTCTATTCATAGTTTCAGCTTCCTCCTGGTTTAGGCTTGGGAGAACACAGGAGTCCAGGAATTTATCCATTTCTTCCAGGTTTACTAGTTTATGCGCATATAGTTGTTTGTAATATTCTCTGATGATGGTTTGAATTTCTGTGGAATCTGTGGTGATTTCCCCTTTATCATTTTTTATTGCATCTATTTGGTTGTTCTCTCTTTTCTTTTTAATCAATCTGGCTAGAGGTCTGTCTATTTTGTTGATCTTTTCAAAAAACCAGCTCTTGGATTTATTGATTTTTTGAAGGGTTTTTCGTGTCTCAATCTCCTTCAGCTCAGCTCTGATCTTAGTAATTTCTTGTCTTCTGCTGGATTTTGAGTTTTTTTGATCTTGCTCCTCTAGCTCTTTCAATTTTGAGGATAGTGTGTCAATTTTGGATCTCTCCATTCTCCTCATATGGGCACTTATTGCTATATACTTTCCTCTAGACACTGCTTTAAATGTGTCCCAGAAGTTCTGGCACGTTGTGTCTTCGTTCTCATTGGTTTCGAAGAACTTCTTTATTTCTGCCTTCATTTCATTGTTTACCCAGTCAACATTCAAGAGCCAGTTGTTCAGTTTCCATGAAGCTGTGCGGTTCTGGGTCGGTTTCTGAATTCTGAGTTCTAACTTGATTGCACTATGGTCTGAGAGGCTGCTTGTTATGATTTCAGTTGTTTTCCATTTGTTGAGCAGTGCTTTACTTCCAATTATGTGGTCAATTTTAGAGTAGGTGTGATGTGGTGCTGAGAAGAATGTGTATTCTGTGGATTTGGGGTGGAGAGTTCTGTAAATGTCTATCAGGTTTGCTTGCTCCAGGTCTGAGTTCAAGCCCTGGATATCCTTGTTGATTTTCTGTCTGGTTGATCTGTCTAGTATTGACAGTGGCGTGTTAAAGTCTCCCACTATTATTGTGTGGGAGTCTAAGTCCTTTTGTAAGTCATTAAGAACTTGCCTTATGTATCTGGGTGCTCCTGTGTTGGGTCCATATATGTTTAGGATCGTTAGCTCTTCTTGTTGTATCGATCCTTTTACCATTATGTATTGGCCTTCTTTGTCTTTTTTGATCTTTGTTGCTTTAAAGTCTATTTTATCAGAGATGAGAATTGCAACTCCTGCTTTTTTTTGCTCTCCATTTGCTTGGTAAATCTTCCTCCATCCCTTTATTTTGAGCCTTTGTGTATCCTTGCATGTGAGATGGGTTTCCTGGATACAGCACACTGATGGGTTTTGGATTTTTATCCAATTTGCCAGTCTGTGTCTTTTGATTGGTGCATTTAGTCCATTTACATTTAGGGTTAGTATTGTTATGTGTGAATTTGATACTGCCATTTTGATGCTAAGTGGCTGTTTTGCCTGTTAGTTGTTGTAGATTCTTCATTATGTTGAAGCTCTTTAGCATTCAGTGTGATTTTGGAATGGCTGGTACTGATTGATCCTTTCTATGTGTAGTGCCTCTTTTAGGAGCTCTTGTAAAGCAGGCCTGGTGGTGACAAAATATCTGAGTACTTGCTTGTTCGCAAAGGATTTTATTTTTCCTTCACTTCTGAAGCTCAGTTTGGCTGGATATGAAATTCTGGGTTGAAAGTTCTTTTCTTTAAGAATGTTGAATATTGGTCCCCACTCTCTTCTGGCTTGTAGTATTTCTGCCGAGAGATCTGCTGTGAGTCTGATGTGCTTCCCTTTGTGGGTGACCCGACCTTTCTCTCTGGCTGCCCTTAGTATTCTCTCCTTTATTTCAACCCTGTTGAAACTGACGATTATGTGCATTGGGGTTGCTCTTCTTGCGAAATATCTTTGTGGTGTTCTCTGTATTTCCTGCAATTGAGTGTTGGCTTGTCTTGCTAGGTGGGGGAAATTTTCCTGGATGATGTCCTGAAGAGTATTTTCCAGCTTGGATTCATTCTCTTCATCCCCTTCTGGTACACCTATCAAACGTAGGTTAGGTCTTTTCACATAGTCCCACATTTCTTGGAGACTTTGTTCATTCCTTTTTGCGCTTTTTTCTCTGATCTTGGTTTCTCGTTTTATTTCATTGAGTTGGTCTTCGACTTCAGATATTCTTTCTTCTGCTTGGTCAGTTTGGCTATTGAAACTTGTGGTTGCTTCGCGAAGTTCTCGTATTGTGTTTTTCAGCTCCTTTAATTCATTCATATTCCTCTCTAATGTATCCATTCTTATTATCATTTCCTCGAATCTTTTTTCAAATCTTTTTTCAAGGTTCTTAGTTTCTTTGCATTGATTTAATACATGATCTTTTAGCTCACAAAAGTTTCTCATTATCCACTTCTGAAGTCTAATTCCGTCATTTCGTCACAGTCATTCTCCATCCAGCTTTGCTCCCTTGCTGGTGAGGAGTTTTGGTCCTTTCTAGGAGGTGAGGTGTTCTGGTTTCGGGTGTTTTTCTCCTTTTTGCTCTGGTTTCTTCCCATCTTTGTGGATATGTCTGCTGGTCGTCTGCGTAGTTGCTGACTTTTCGTTTGGGTCTCTGAGTGGACACCCAGAATGTTGATGATGAAGTATTTCTGTTGCTTGGTTTTCCTTCTACCAGTCTAGCCCCTTCGCTGTACGACTGCTGAGGTCCGCTCCAGACCCTGCTTGTCTGGGGTGCACCTCTAGCAGCTGTGGCACAGCGAGGGATGCTACCAGTTTCTTTTTCTGCTCTCTTTGTCCCAGGATGATGCCTGCCTAATGTCAGTCTTTTGGATATAGATGGGTCAGGGAGCTGCTTGAGGAGACAGTTTGTACTTTATAGGGGTTTAATTGCTGAGCTGTGCACTCTGTTGTTCATTCAGGGCTGTTAGGCTGCTATGTTTGATTCTGCTGCAACAGAGCTCATTAAAAAACCCCTTTTTTTTTTTTTTTTCTCCAATGCTCTGTGTTGAGGGGTTTGGGCTTTATTTTTGGATGTCCGATCAGGTGTCCTGCCCAGCTAGAAGGCAGACTAGCCACTGTTTGGCTGCCGAGGCTCCGCCCTGCTGTTGTGTGATTCGCACTGTTCCTGCCGGCTCTGCTATGGTCTCCGCCACGCCCTGCGGCGGAGTCTCTTCGTTGTAGGGTGTTGCCTCAGCAACGGCAGGCTGCGTCAGCAGTGGGCGTGTATCTCAGTAGGGACGGGTTGCCTCGGCAACGGCTGGCTGCGTCAGCAGTGGGCGTGTATCTCAGTTGAGGCGGGTTGCCTCGGTAGTGGTGGACGCCCCTCCCCCACAGAGCGTCTCGGACCATCTGCTCGGGATAGTTTGAAATCGTGGTTTTGTTCGTCCCACTGGGTATCCCAAACGATCTGTCCCTGCAATCCCCTGGGCTGGGCTACTGTGCAAGTCTCGTTCAGTCTCAAGTCCAGCCCTCTCAAGTCTCAGGTTGCCGGTTCAACAGGGCACCCGGACAAGCGCGCCCTGTGGGGATTGCTGGGTAGGGCCGGCCGCCGCCGCCCCGGCTGCCGGCTTCGCCAGGCAGACCTACTGCCTGGAGTCCCGTGTCTTTTTTATACTTGGGAGTTTCCCCGTTCTGTGGGCAACAAAGATCAGTCTGGAAATGCCACTCTGACTCACTGTTTGCAGATTCAACGAGAAGAGCTCCAATCCTGGGTTGTTCTCACAGCACCATCTTGAGTCCTCGTGGCATCTTTTAGAATTGATGATATGATGCTTTCTACACAGGTAAAGCCAAAATAGTTAAGTAAAATATAACCATATGTATGGGGTTCCTGGCAAAGTTTAAGTTACCACTCATGTCTAGTGAGCACTCAGGCTTCCAAAGGATTTTTTTAGTGTGATTATTAACACCATCATGATAGTTACATAGCATTCAAGGTCTGGCTTAAATGAATATAAGAATCTAGGCAGACAATTTATCATTGTGTTCCAGACATGGACAAATGTCTTCAAAAAGCTCTTATGTGAAAAGAAATTGTAGTACCTATCTTGCTGTTTCGCATAAAATGGCTTACTAAGAAGAGATTGTTTCAATATATCCAGCTGTCTACTAAACAGCTTTTATCTTCTGAAGACTATTTAAAGAGCATTTTGTAAAACAATCCAGAAAACAGTGAAAAATAGTCTCTGCATGATTTACTTGACATATGGAGATACAGCCATTAAAAATAGCAACTAAAAATAACCAAACACATGTACACAATTACTATTAGGCTAAAGTAAAAGAGATGAAGCAAAAATACCTGGTTAAAAAAAAAATGGAGGAAATGGAAAGCCACTGCACAACTAGGAAAGAGGGAGCCCCTTCGGGAAAATGGTCTCTAAGCAAATTCTGTAACAGAAAGTTTCCCAAGATATTCATATCTTTTTAGTGGACACTTAGTTTATTCTTAAGCCATGCCATATATGGAAAAAGAGCATGCTGGATACAAAAAAGAAAGAAGTAGAAGAGATTCATGAACCTTAAATAAGACTAGTTTTTTTGAAGAAATTTTCATTAGGGTAGAAAAAATTCATGACAATTATTTAGAGTGGGTGTCATCTTGAAAAGATTTAGTGGTCAAAACAACTATGGAAAGGCTTTGAAAATCTCTTTTATGATATGTCCATTATATTCCATGAGAGATACCCAGTGACTATTTATAGAATTAAATTCAAAGTGACTAGTTATTTGTGGAATTAAATTCAGTTGCATCATAGTATAAAACCATAATATAGAGGAGCTCCACCAAGATGGCCAAATAGAAACAGCTCTGGAGTGCAGTTCCCAGAGAGAGCAATGCAGAGGGTGAATAATGGCCACATTTCCAACAGAGGTACCAGGTGCATCTCAATGGGACTGGTTGGACAGTGGATGTAACCAAAGGAGGGTAAGTTGAGGCAAAGTGGGGCACTGCCTCACCCGGGAATTGCAGTGGACCAGGGGACCCTTCCTCCTACCCAAGAGAGGCCATCAGGGGCTTCTCTGGTCACTCTGGCACTCCACTTCAGATACCATGCTTCTCCTGAGGTCTTTTAGCCCATAGACCAGGAGACTCCCACTGGCCAACAAGCACTGTAGGTTTCCAGCACAAAAATCCACACAAATCTGGCTGACAATTTTAACTGGTGCCTGAAACACCTGTGAGACAGAGCCACACATTCCTCTGAAGAAGAGGGGGCTGAAGGCAGCGAGCCAGGTGATCTGGCTTGATGGGTGTCACCCCCACAAAGACCAGCAATCTGAAATGCACTAGCTTGAGAGTTTCACAGCCAGCACAGCAGTTCGAGCTTGACCTGGGATGGTCAAGCTTCTTGGGGGAAAGCGTGCCTGCCAATACGAAGGCATTCTGCCATTACCAAGGCAGTCCTCCATTACTGGGGCAATCCACCATTACTGAGTCAGTCTGCTATTACTGAGGCAATTTGCCATTACCAAGGCAGTCCTCCATTACCAAGGCAGTCTGCCATTACTGAGGCAGTCTGCCATTACTGGGACAGTCCAACATTACTGAAGGAGTCTACCATTACCCAGGCAGTTTGAACCTTACCTGTGTAAACAAAACTGCAAGGACATTTACACAGCAGCTGGACAGAGCCCACAGTAGCTCAGCAATGCCTCTGCAGGCAGACTGTGACTAGATTCCCTCCTTGCTGGGCACGGTGTCTCTGAAAAAAGGCAATAACAAATCAGGGACTTAAAAATAAAGCCTCACCTTCTCAGGACAGAGCACCTGGGAAAAGAGGTGGTTGTGGATTTCACTGCAGCAGACTTAAATGTCCCTGCTGGCAGCTCTGAATGGAACAACAGAGCTCCCAGCACAGCACTTGACCTCTGATAAGGGACAGACTGCCTCCTCAAGTGGCTCCCTGACCCCTGTATATCCAAAGAGGCACCTCATAAAGGAGAGCTCTGGCTGACATCTGGTGGGTACCTTTCTGGGACAAAGATACAAGAAGAAGAAACAGGCAGCAACCCTTACTGCTCTGCAGCCCCCACAGGTAATTCCCAGGCAAGCAGGGTCTGAAGTGGACCTCCAGTAGTCCTGCAGCAGAGAGGCCTGACTGTTAGAAGGAAAACAAAAAACATAAAGAAATAGCTTCAACATCAGCAGATAGGACATCCACTCAGAGACCCCACCCAAAAGTCACCAGCTTCAAAGACCAAAGGTAGATAAATCCATGAAGATGGGAAGAAGCCAGTGCAAAAAGGATGAAATAACCAAAAACCAGAATGCCTCTCCTCCACCAAGGGATCACAACTCCTCACCAGGGAAGGGTCCCCTGGTCCACTGCAATTCCCGGGTGAGGCAGTGCCCCACCCTGCCTCAAGGTAAAAAACTGGATGGAGAATGAGTTTGATGAAGAGACAGAAGTAGGCTTCAGAAGGTGGATAATAACAAATTTCTCTGAGCTAAAAGAACATGTTCTAGCCCAACGCAAAGAATCAAAGAACCTTGAAGAAAGGGTAGACAAAATGCTAACTAGAATAACCAGCTTAGAGAAGAACATAAACAACTTGATGGAGCTGAAGTTCTCTCAAAACTTATGAGAACTTTGCAAAGCATACACAAGTTTCAAAAGCAGAAGAAAAGATATCAGAGATTGAAGACCAACTCAATGAAATAAAATGAGAAGGCAAGATTAGAAAAAAAAAGAGTGAAAAGAAATGAACAAAGCCTCCAAGAAATATGGGATTATGTGAAAAGGTCTAATCTACGTTTGATAGGTGTACTTGAATATGACTGGGAGAATAAATCAAAGCTAGAAAGCACTTTTCAGGACATTATTATCCAGGAGAACTTCCCTAAGATAGCAAGGCAGGCCAACATCAAAATCCAGGAAATACAGAGAACCGCACAAAGATATTCCTCAAGAAGAACAACCCCAATGCACATAATCATAAGATTCACCAGGGTTGAAATGAAGGGAAAAATGCTAAGGGCAGCCAGAGAGAAAGGTTGAGTTACCCATAAACGAAAATGCATCAGACTCACAGTGTATCTCTTGGCAGAAACTCTACAAGCCAGAAGAGAGTGAGGACCAATATTCAACATCCTTAAAGAAAAAAACTTGCAACCCAGAATTTCATATCCAGCTAAAGTAAGCTTTATAAGTGAAGGAGAAATAACATCCTTTACGAACAAGCAATTGCTGAGAGATTTTTGTCACAACCAGGCCTGTCTTACAAGAGCTCCTCAAGGAAGGACAAACATGGAAAGGAACAACCAGTACCAGGCACTACAAAATCATACCAAATGGTAAAAAAACATCAACACAATGAAGAAACTGCATCAAATAACATATAAAACAAACAGCTAGTATCAAAATAACAGGATCAAATTCACATATAACTTAAACATAAAAGGGCTTTTTATATTTAGCCCTTAAATATAAAGGGCTAAATGCCCCAATCAAAAGACACAGACTGGCAAATTGGAGAAAAAGTCAGGACCCTTTGGTGTGCTGTATTCAGGAGACCCATCTCATGTGCAAAGACACATATAGACTCAAAATAAAGGGATGGGGGAAGATTTACCAAAGAAATGAAGAGCAAAAAAAAAAGCAGGGGTTGCAGTCCTAGTCTCTGATGAAACAGACTTTAAACCAACAAAGATCAGAAGAGACAAAGAAGGGCATTACATAATGGTAAAGAGATCAATGCAACAAGAAGAGCTATCATAAATATATATTTACCCAATACAGGAGCACCCAGATACATAAAACAAGTTCTTAACAACCTACAAAGAGACTTAGACTCCCAAACAATAATAGTGGGAGACTTTAACACTCCACTGTCAATATTAGACAGGTCAATAAGACAGAAAATTAACAAGGCTATCCAGGACTTGAACTCAGATCTGGACTAAGCAGACCTAATAGACATCTGCAGAACTCCCCATCCCAAATGCACAGAATATACATACTTTTTAGCAGCACATTGCACGTACTCTAAAAGGGACCACATAATTTGATGTAAATGACTCCTCAGCAAATGCAAAAGAATAACATAACTACCAGACTCTCAAACCACAGTGCATTCAAATTAGAACTCAGGATTAGGAAAGTCACTCAAAACCTCACAACTACATGGAAACTGAACAACCTGCTCCTGAATGACTACTGGATAAATAATGAAATGAAGGTAGAAATAAAGATGTTCTTTGAAACCAATGAGAATAAAGACACAACATATCAGAATCTTTGGGACACATATAAAGTCATGTCTAGAGGGAAATTTATAGCATTAAATGCCCATATGAGAAGTGAGGAAAGATCTAAAATAGACACCCTATTGTCAAAACTTAAATAGCTAGAGGAGCAAGATAAAACAAATTTAAAGGCTAACAGAAGACAAGAAATAACAAAGATCAGAGCAGAAAAAAAAAACCCTTCAAAAAAAATCAGTAAATCCAGGAGCTAGTTTTTTGAAAAGATCAACAAAATAGATAGACCGCTAGTCAGACTAATAAAAAAGAAAAAAAAAGAGAAGAGTTGAATATATACAATAAAAAATGATAAAGGGGATATCACCACTGACTCTACAGAAATACAAACTACTATCATAAATTACTACAAACAAATCTATGCACATAAACCAGTAAATCTAGAAGAAATGGACAGATTTCTGGACACTCAAAGCCTCCCAAGACTAAACCAGGAAAAGTTGAATCCCTGAATAGACCAATAACAAGGGCTGAAGTTGAGGCAGCAATTAATAGCCTACCAACCAAGAAAAGTCCAGGTCCCAACAGGTTCACAGCTGAATTCTACCAGACATATAAAAAGGAACTTGTACTATTTCTTCTGAAATTAATCCTAACATTACAAAAAGAGGGAATCCTCTCTACTTATTTTATGAAACCAGCATCATCCTGATACCAAAACGTGGCAGAGATTCAACCAAAAAAGGAAAATTTCAGGTCAATATTCATGAATAACGTTGATGTGAAAATCTTCAATGAAATACTGGCAAACTGAATGCAACAGCACATCAAAAAGCTTATCCATCACGATCAAGTAGGCTTCATCCTAGGGATGCAAGGCTGGTTCAACATTCGCAAGTCTATAAACATAATCCATCACACAAACAGAACCAAAGACAAAAACCACATGATTATCTCAATAGATGCAGAAAAGGCCTTCTACAAAATTCAACAGCCCTTTATGCTAAAAACTCAATAAACTAGGTATTGACGGAACGTATCTCAAAATAATAAAAGCTATTTATGACAAACCCACAGCAAAATCATACTGAATCAGCAAAAACTGGAAGCATTCCCTTTTAAATCTGGCACTAGACAAGGGTGCCCTCTCTCACCATTCCTATTCAACATAGTATTGACATTTCTAGCCAGAGCAATAAGGCAAGAAAAAGAAATAAAGCATATTCAGTTAGGAAAGGAAGAAGTCAAATTGTCTCTATTTGCAGACGACATTATTGTATATTTAAAAAACCCCATTGTCTCAACCTAAAATCTCCTTAAGATGAGAAGTAACTTCAGCAAAGTCTCAGGATACAAAATTATTGATTTTGCATATTGATGCAAAAATCACAAGCATTCCTATACACCAATAACGGACAGAGAGCCAAATCATGAGCAAACTCCCATTCACAATTGCTACAAAGTGAATAAAATACCTAGGAATACAACTAATAGAGGATGTGAAGAACATCTTCAAGGAGAACTACAATCCACTGCCCAAGGAACTGAGAGGACACAAACAGATGGAAAAATATTCCATGCTCATGGTTAGGAAGAATCAATATTGTGAAAATGGCCATACTTATTAATTTATGGATTCAATGCTATCCCCATTGACCTTCTCCAAAGAACTGGAAAAACACCTTAAGCCTCATATGCAACCAAAAAAGAGCCCACATAGCCAAGACAATCCTAAGCAAAAAGAACAAAGCTGGAGGCATCGTGCTACCTGACTTCAAACTATACTACAGGGCTACAGTAATCAATATAGCATGGTACTGGTACCAAAACAGAGATATAGACCAATGGAACAGAACAGAGGCCTTGGAAGTAATGCCACACATATACAACCATCTGATCTTTGACAAACCTGACAAAAACAAGCAATGGGGAAAGATTCTCCATTGAATAAATGGTGTTGGGAAAACTGGCTAGCCATGTGCAGAAAGCTGAAACTGGACCCCTTCCTTATACCCTACATAAGAATTAACTCCAGATGGATTCAAAATTTAAACATAAGACCTAACACAATAAAAACCCCAAAAGAAAACCTAGGCAATACCATTCAGGACATAGGCATAGGCAAGGACTACATGACTAAACCACCAAAAACACTGGCAACAAAAGCCAAAACAGATAAATGGGATCTAATTAAATTCCAGAGCTTCTGCACAGCAAAAGAAATAATCATTAGAGTGAACTGGCAACCAACAGAATGGGAAAATATTTTTGCAAGCTCCCCATCTGACAAAGGGCTAATATCCATAATCTACAAAGAACTAAAACAAATATACAAAAAAAAAAGAACACATCCAAAATTTGGTGAAAGATATGAACAGAAACTTTTCCAAAGAAGACATTTATGTGGCCAATAAACACATGAAAAAATGCTCATCATCACTGGTCATTAGAGAAATCCAAATCAAAACCATATTGAGGTACCATCTCACACCAATTAGAATGGTGATCATTAAAAAATCTGGAGACAACAGATGCTGGAGAGGATGTGGAGAAATAGAAACACTTTTACACTGTTGGTGAGACTGTAAATTAGTTCAAAAATTGTGGAAGACAGTGTGGTGATTCCTCAAGGATCTAGAAAAAGAAATTCCATTTGACCCAGCAATCTCATTACTGGGTATATACCCAAAAGATTATAAATCAAACTACTATAAAGGCACATACACATGTATGTTCATTGTGGCACTATTTACAATAGCAAAGATTTGGAACCAACCCAAATGCCCATCAATGATAGACTGGATAAAGAAAATGTGGCACATATACACCACGGAATACTATGCAGCCATAAAAAATGATGAGTTTGTGTCCTCTGCAGAGACATGGATGAATCTAGAAACCATCATTCTCAGCAAACTGACACTAGAACAGAAAACGAAACACCACATGTTCTCACTCATAAGTGGGTGTTGAACAATGAGAACACATGAACATAGGGAGGGTAACATCACAATCTTTTGTGGGGTGGGGGGATAACATTAGAATGTGGAGGGATAATATTAGGAGAAATAACTAATGTAGGTGACAAGGGGATGGATGCAGCAAACCACCATGGTGTGTGTATACCTGTAACAATCCTGTAAGATGTCACATGTACCCCAGAACTTCAAGTAAAATAAAAAAATAAATAAACAAAAACCATAACATATGCTATTAATATTTCACACCTCCTCAGGATAAAATAAAATTTTCAAAACTTTGTTCAATTCAGTATTTTAAATATTTTCTTAGGTTCTTCTGAAATATGTATTCTTTTCTAATAATCCAAAATTATATCAAACAATAAAAGATGGACATTTCTTTCATGTTTGGTATAGATGCCTTATGTTTACATGATTTAATTGTCATGTAATAGCTATTAGTAACTCCATTTTACAGACTAAGAAGCATGTTAGTGTGCCTTTCAATGTGTTGAATTGGGTAAAAGTAATTTTTGTCCATGTTTAATTGTTCATTTTGTTTTCTTGGCCTGCCATCTGAAATATATTTATCAATAGGTATCTATGTTAATCTTGCTTAGAAAAAAATAAGTAAATTTTCTGTCCTGTAGTCTACCTCAAAAAGTACATTTCACAAATTATTTAAGATAGTTGTCTCAAAGTCTAGCACTAACTGTTTAATTTCAGTGCACCATATGGGCCAAACAATGGTCCTCACTTAATTCTATTTCTTTGATGTCTTTATTTATATCTTATTCTTAAATAATATATCCCAAGAGATTGAAAAATGACAGAAAAGAAGGGGAAGGTTTTAAGCATTAGGCTTTACACTTAGCAATAGACAAGAAAAACCTAATTACAATTTAATGAGAAAAATCATTGACTTCATACATTCTTCTTCTCTTCTTTTCCCAAAATGTTTATTCACTAATTGGAACAGCAGACTTTTACCGGGAGATTTTACCAAGAAATGTGTCAAATATATACTCAATGGGATGAAGTTGAGAAGTAAAATAAATACAAGTTGATATACAAAGCTATTTCTTTCAAAAACAGTATAAATCTTTGAATATTCCTGGGAGCCAATTAATCCTATTTGATCAAATAATCTGAAATTCCTTAGTTGTTTGACATAGGTGGCTTCAGATAAAAAATCTAGTCTTTGCTAAACTAGAGTCTTCGGCTTCATCATTGTACTACACATGGTTTTGGGTAACGGTAAGTTCAGATAATAAAATTAGTCTTTAGGCTTGCAACAGGTGCTATTTGCTGCAAAGAGGAAGAGAGAGAGAGAGGGAAGAAGTAAATGAGCTTATCATTAAAAGTAGACAAACAGGTTTATAGTGCTCAGAATTTGCAATTAATTCTACACAAGTTTAAGGGTTGGAAATTTGTTAAATTTTACTTTCATTGGATCAGAGAAAATAGAGACTCAATTTCTCCTAAATAAATAGAATGAACACCGCTAACCATTACTGCCTACTGCACATATTTTCTGATTAAGCCTCTGGAAGGTTTATGTCCATCAATCCAGAAGTTTTAAAGCCATGAGGGAAGCTCAAGATATATTTCTAATTACAAAATCCCTCATCAAAGAGTTGGATTTTTGAAGGCAAAGATTTCACTCCAATCATTTCAGAACAACTGTGCCTTTAATGGTTGATGAAAGTTCAACTTTGCCTTTAATAATTCAGAGATGTACATAAAACAGATGATTTAGTTTCTATCACACCTTCAGCAAGTAGGTGCTATCCCCATCCAAGAGATTCCAACAAAGGCCTAGGAATGTTAAATATCTTGCTATTTAATATAGTTAAATATAAGCTCAATTCTGATTCCACAACTCATACTATAAACACTATGTTTAAATGACTTTTACTGGAGTGTAAGCCAGAAATGTGTCTTAATCTGAATCAACCTGACATATGTAGGCATGTTTTCTAAAACTGAGATGTAAGCATTCCTCAGAGTTAAGAAATACTAGGTTCAGAGCTTACTAGGAGTAATTTTTTTTAATCATATGTTTATATAGCTGGGACATTTGAATCTACACTCAAAGCATATCAATGGTTGCCCAAGGAAAGAGGGAGTATAATGGGAAGGGCCAGTAGGGATAAATAATCAATGAGCAGGAGGATACATTTGGGGTTGATGGATAGTTTATCTAATCTTGATAGTCATTATGATTTCCCAGATGTATGCATATGTCAAAACATATCAAAATATGCATTTTGATATGTATAGTTAATTGCATGATGATTATATGTCAGCACATCTGTTTAAAAAAAGATACTACTAAGAGAATGAAAAGACAAGCCATAAATTAGGAGAAAATATTCATAAATTACATGTTTGATAAAAAGTTTGCATGCAGAATAATTTTTTTAAAAATTAAGAAATGAGCTAAATATTTCAATAGATACTTTTACAAAGACACATAGATGCCAAACAAATACACTATACAATGTCCAAAATCAGTAGTCTTTAGGTACATACAAACTAAGACTAAAGTTAGATACTCTTATCATTTATCCTTGAGAAAAGAAAGAAAAAGAAAAAAAAAAGCAGGGAAAACTTGACAGTAGTGCTAAGTAGTTCTGCTGAGGAGGTGGAGGAACTGGAACTCTTTTATACTGAAACGGGAATTGCAAAGTAGTATAGGCTATATGTCAAACAGCTTAACACTTTCTTAGAAAGTTAACCAACTGTTTAACATATGGTCCAACAAACCCAGTTCTATGTATTAATTCAAGTGAAATTAAAACTTATGTTCATGTAGAAACATGTATACAAATGCTTTTAGTAGCTTTATTTATAATCTCCTCAAACAGGAAACAAAGCAGATGTTCTTAAACTTGTGAACAGATAAACAAACTATTGTTCCGCATAGAGTGGAACTACACAGCTATAAAAGTGAATGAATTTCTGATACATGCAATAACATTGATGATTCTTAAAGGGAATATACTAAGAGAATGAAGCCAGAGTTTTACACACTGAAGTTATGTCACAGGTGAGACTTTAAAGGCAGAAAATAAATCAGTGATTGCCAGTGCTTGAAAGAGGATTACTACAAATAATAGAATAAGTTTGGATGATAAAATTGTCCTGTATATAGGATATGTGTTGGTTGCCTGACTCTGTGTGTGTAACTCGTGAAACTGTAATTTATGTAAATTATACCTCACCAAAACAGGCACAGATTCATAGAAAATCTGATGCTTATGACTAATGGAAAATAAGAATTAATATACTCATCATCAGTTGCTCTATTCTTCCTTAATTTGCTTACATGGATTTTTATAGTAAACTACCACAAATTTGATTACTTAAAACAATGGATATTTATTCTCACCATTCTGGAGGCTAGAAATCTGAAATCAAGGTAGATGTTAGCCGGCCTATGCTCCTTTTGAAGGCTCTAAGGAAGAATCTTCTCATGATTCTGGCATCCATAAATCTTCTCTTCTTTCAGCCTTTAATGTCCCCAGCTGGTTTGTTGTGGTTGTTGTTGTTTATTTGTTTGTTTTTTTGCTTGTGGCAGCATAATTTCATTCTCTGCCTCCATCTTAACATGACTTTACTCTCTATGTCTCTGTGTGTCCTCTCCTCTTCTTATGAGGAAAAAGTCATAGGATTTAGAGCCTAATTCAATAACTAATTATATCTATAAGGACTTAATATCCAAATTAAGTCATGTTCTGATGTTCCAGGTGCACATAAATTTGAGGAGACAGGGAGGGCACTATGCAACCCACCACAATTCTCATGGATGGTATACAGATGAAGTTACAGTTGGAATAGCAATTTCGTGTATATATATTTTAGGAATTTTCTGCATAATTACTTTAAGAAAATTTGAATGCTTGAGATCCCCGTAGCCTAATTATGTATAACAAATTTTTAATTGAGCAAGGATATGAACAAAAAGGCTAAGCTTAGCATCCAAATGTAGCAGTTGGGGTACATTTGTCAAAAGATAAAAAAATTTCCAACCAGAAATTGCGAGAGTATTTCAAATAATGTTGGCTAATTTTATGAAAATGTCAGAAAACCATTTCAGATTTGGTCAGAATTATCATGTAGATTTTGTTGGGAAGCAATTATTTCAGTAATTCTGGTTAAAATTACTTCATCTGCTAATCTCTACACACTCCATCTGGTTCAGGTATTCCGGCCAAATTCCTACAGAAAAAAGAATTATGTTTACAGAACCCATCCCCAAGAATAAACAGATAAGCTTACTTCCTAATAAAAATATAAATATTTCCTCACATTAAACATTTAATTCATAAATTTGTGTTCCTATATAAAAATTCAACCCTAATTCTTCACCTTTAGCTAAGAGCATGACGAAGAAATGATGTTTTGGCAATTCCAGGACTATGCCTCCACTCTTTTTTTCTCTTGGAACCCGGCCTAATTAAATCAGGACAAGTCTGCTGTACAATGAGAGACATATTGCCTATTTACCTCATCATTCCCATTGAGAGACAACAATTCCTAGATATGTTAGTTAGGCCATCCTAGTCTAGCAACCTTTGGCCAAACTGACCCATATATGAACAAGTCCAACCAAGATCAGCCAAGGCTGGCTCAGATCAGCAAAATTCACCAGCCTACTTAGAGATATGAGAACAATGACAAGTGCTAATGGTTTTAAGCCACAAGTTTTACAGTGGTTTGTTGGCCACGATGTATATTGATACAATAGGGTTACCAATATCTATAAGTACTAAAAAAAAATAGTTATTGGGTACTTGTGAGTTTAATGGCAATATGCTTCCACTTTATTTTAGAAGAGATATGCAAGGAATTGTTAGTGTGTTTTTAATAAAAGCAAACTTTTCATTCTTTTCTAAACCAATATACCCAGGGGTCATTCATTTGCTTCTGATTCTCTTTGATATCTGATTTTTATCAAATTGAGATTCTGTAAATTGTTTAACCTAAACACTATTTTTTTCCTTTCTACTTTTTGTGTGTATGCTTTTACTGTTCAAAATATGACCAGGACAAAAGTACTGAGTGCTTCCTATGGCAAGTTCCACCTGAAACATTCAACTAGGCCAGGAAAATTATCTCATTCAGATTATGGGATGAAAAGATATGACAGAACCTAATCTTGTAATTTGTCATTCAGTTGGTCATGCCTGTACTTTTCTTTTCTCTCTAGTCATCTAAAATGTTTGGCTAATTCTCCTTCCATTTCACACTTAACCTGTAATCTTTTCAGATTACTACAGTGATGTTCATTTTCAAACAATGTATTTGCACCTTTCACGTCATGTCAAATTATGGCCACTAAATTATTTTTTCCTATGCTAATTCTAACACAGATTATTCCTTCCATCCACTTCCCTGAAAAAAGCAGAACACAAAATTCACTAGATACTTTTGAGGAAAGATCATTTACTTCACTGTAATGTGTTAAGTCATTTCATGACCATGATAGTAGAAATGATAAGCAATCATGTCTAGGCCAGTATGTGAAATAAATTACAGTGAAAGATCACTGGAAAGCTGTCCATCTTTTTGGTATGGCAATTCATTATTAATTTGCTAGCAGAAAAAAATTTTTTTTCATATAAAATGAAGACCTACAACAATGGCAGATTGCTGATAGACACTATGAAGTCACAGTGGCATTTTTGCAATTATTAATGCTGAACTTATAAAGATTTCTGAGAAAATGAAATTGGCATTGACATAAATCAATGTCAAGCTCTTATCCTCTGTCAGTAGTTACAAAAGCTACGCATATTTAAAAGTCGATTACTCTTTTGTGATTATGGCTAAAGAAATAGACTGACCTTGTCAAATTCCAAAAAGTTCATGCATCTCTTTCACATTATTGACATTAATATCCCCTTCTGTGACCCCACAGAGGCCAATGGTTGAAGAAACCTTGAAGAATGGGCTTCTTTTTTAAATCACAGATATGATTATTTGCCATATTAGTAGACACAACTTGTAAATTTCCTATTTTAAACAAATTAGGAAAATAATAAAAATAATTTCTTGAGGTGAAGTAATAAAAATGAGCACACCAATAGCAGCAACAGTATCTCATTCACAATCATGATCTCTCTAGGTTATGTGTATTGCGAATTTTAATTCTCCCTATCACATATGGGAAATCTCTCATACTCCATTCATACTTCCTATGATAAAAGCCTTCTATTATATAAATGTTAACACCTTTCTTGTAACTTTTCTTATTTTATAAAAAGTAAAATAATCCGAGTATATCTTCAAGTCATTATATTGTTTTTCTGGGACAACTATGAGCGCTAACAATTTTAACTCAGCCACTTGCCTTGAATGTGGCTCCAGAAATGTAAATGAGAATGGAAATACAGTGTAAAACTAATCCTCCACTAAGAGCAATACTATAAAGGAAACTTGAAAGATCTACAGAAGTTGATCTAAAGCCAATTTCCACACATACAAGGCTGTATAATCTTGACTGTAGGCCAGATACTTTGTGTCAAAGTGTAACAGCTTGTACCAAGCCCCACTTAGGAAGCCACATGCCCCAATTATCCACCTCTAAGACCATTTCCTTTTGGTTAAAAAAAAATAACGAATATGTGCAATTTAGGGTATATTTGCCAATGTTTCTTTCTTTCTCTAAAAGCTATGTGGTTATTTGCTGTCATCCACTCCTTACAGCTTTCATAATTCCCAAACTGTGATCAGAATTTCCAAATTTAATCTGATCCCTGTTTGTACTGCAATCAGTGGTAAGGGATATCATAAATTAGATTACATTTCAGTTCAAGTGAGTTACCATTCTTAATTCTTTATCTTTCATCTATAACCTATAAGCACTTTGCAGAAAAGCAGTTTATAGACCACTCAATGCAATTGAAGAAAGTCATAATTTGATACAAGTCTAAATATATCTAACTTCACATAAACTGTTAATATGCAGCTTTTCAAATTCTCTCAGATGTAATATTTCAGGTAATTTTTAAGTTTTTAAATTTTGATTATTTCAGCACAGAAAAATTTGAAAAAGGTTTCCATTTAGTTTCCAATGCTGTTCTGTCTATGAACTTACCCAAATGGCACTACTAGCCTGATAAGAATTCACAGTGTTTTTCAGACTTACTTTGGTAGACAGAAAAATATCCCTATTTAGCAGCTATTTAAAATATGTAAACAGAATTACTTCAATTCATTGGTAGAGTGCCCAGCTTTAATCCATTAAGTCAGTCATTCATATTTAGTAAGTGATTAAAAACACCTAATGTATTTAAAAAAAAACCCACAGAACTGGATTTATAGAGAATTTAGAGAATATAAAGACATTATTTCTATTTTATCCTTGCTTATATAAGGAAAATAACACAAATTAATATAGTCATATGTTACTTAACAATGAGGATAAGTTCAAAGAAATGTGCCCTGAGCCTATTTTGTCCTTATATAAACCTCATACTGTGTACTTACACAAACATAGGTTGTGTAGCCTACACATCTAGGCTATATGGTATAGTGTTTTGCTCCTAGACTACAAACTTATACCAAATGTTGCTGTACTTAATGCTGTAAACAATTGTAACAGAATAATAAGTATGTGTGTATCTAAACATACTAAACATAGAAAACATACAGTAAAAATATATAAGTATGAAGATAAAAAATGGTACACTTATGTAGGGCCCTTACCGTGAATGGAGCTTGCAGGACTGGAGGTTGCTGTGGGTGAGTCGGTGAGTAGTGAGTTAATAGGATGGCCTAGGGCATTGCTATTGTACATTCCTGTACTTTACAAACAGTATACACTTAGGCTACATTACATTTATAAATGTTTATAAAAAATGTTTATTTTGATAATAAATTAACCTTATTTTATGTTATTTTATGCTATTTTGATAATAAATTTGATAATAAAAATGTTTATTTTGATAATAAATTAACCTTAGTTTACCATAAGCTCTTGATTTTATAAGGTTTTTTTTTAAGTTGACTCTTATAACACAGCTTAAAATGCAAACACATTGTTTAGCTGTTGATATGGTTTGGCTGCATCCCCACTCAAATCTCATTTTGAATTGTAGTTCCCATAATCCCCACATGCTGTGAGAGGGACCCAGTAGGAGGTAATTGAATCATGGTGGCAGTTACCCTCATGCTGTTCTCATAATAGAGAATAAGTTCTCACTAGAGCTGATGGTGTTATAAGGGGCTTTCCCCCCTTTTACTCCACACTTCTTCTTCCTGTCACCATGTGACATGTTTTCTTCCCCTTCCAAACTGGTTGTCAGTTTTCTGAGGCCTCCCCAGCCATGAGGAACTGTGAGTGAATTAAACCTGTTTCCTTTATTCCTTACCTTTATATGTTACCCAGTCTTAGGCATGTCTTTATTAGAAGTGAGAATGGACTAATACATCTGTAAAAATTTTTTTTCTTTTTTCTTTATTTTTTTTGAGACAGGGTCTTGCTCTGTTGCCCAGGCTGGAGTGACTGAAATGCAGTGGTGCAATCACAGTTCACTGTAGCCTTCACTTCCTAGGCTCAGGTGATCCTCCCAACTCAGACCCCTGAGTAGCTGGGACTATAGTTGTGTGCCACCACACTCAGCTAATTTTTAAATTTTCTGTAGAGGTGGGGTTTTGTCATATTTCTCAGGCTGGTCTTGAACTTTTGAGTTTAGGACATCCACCAGCTTTGGCCTCCCAAAGTGCTGCGATTATAGACATGAGCAGCTGTTTCTGATCTTTTTTTCTTTTTATACCTGTATTTTAAACCTTTCTTCCACATTAAATTTTATTTTATTTATACATTTTAAACTGCTTTATTAAAAACTAACACACAACATTAGCCTAAGCCTATGCCGGGTTAGAATCATCCATATCACTGTCTTACACCTCCACATCTTATCCCACGGGAAAGTATTTAGGGGCAATAATACACATGGAGCTGTCAACTATTATAACAACGACTTTTTCTGGAATATCTGCTAAAGGACTGACTGGAGGCTGTTTGACAACTATTTTTTTTATACAAGTAGAAGAAATGCATTCTAAAACAACAATTAAAAGTATGGTATAGTAAATATATCATAATTAAGTATTATATACTCAGTATAATTGTATGTGCTATGTCTTTATATGGCTGGCTGAACAGTAGATTTGTTTACCCAGCAACACCACAAACAAGCATATAATAGGTTGTACTCTCACATTATGATGGCTACCACCAGGAAATAAAAATATTTCAGCTTCATTATAATCTTATGATACCAGTGTCATAAGGCAGGTTGCTGTTCACTGGAACAGTATTATGCAGTGCATAATTGTACTTAAAAAACACAATTCAATAATACTGGTTTGTGGTAAAAGAGTTCTACTACAAGAAACTTACTCTAATAACAGCTCTGCTATTAGTTAAATGTAAATTCTTAAACAAGAAATTTATCTTGCTTGTTTCCTCAATGAAAAGTCATTTGTCTTGTAAGTATCTCTTGAATATACAAGACTTAAAATGGCATGGGCTAGAAGTTATCTAAATTCCATGAAATTGAGATATTCTAAGATATTCTATGGACATTGAGAAAAAAAGTATACATATATATATTTAGAGTGGTATTTACACTGGTTCCTATGAGACATGTTATTACTCAAAATTCAATATTGTTACTATTGGGTGAACACGTCTTTCATATCTTAGTTTCCCTCATGCCTGATCTTGTCCATTTGTAATTGAGTATTTCTATTCTGCTATGTTGATTTTCATATGGACACACTCAACACAGTAGGTCTGTCTCTCTAGTATATGTAAGTTGCTAACTATGCAGTGTAGTGGTAGACAAATCAATAAAAAACTTAATTATGCTTTTCTTTATAAATAAATTTCACTTTTCTATGCTTGATTTGCAAGTAATGAGATGGATTCAATGTAATGAAAATATGAGAGAGGTCACAATTATAAAAACAAGAAAATGATTCTAGTTGTCTATTCAAAATTAAACACAAACTTATCAAAAAACAAAAAGCCTATCATCAAAAATCACTATAAAAAGCATGAAGTGAGGCCTAGAGAAGAAATCAGTATCTCTTCCAAGAGAATAACACAAATGACTCATGTCATTAAACTGTCCAGGTATAAGCACCAAGCTAATACAATATGTTGAGAGAGAATTAAGCTATTCAAGTTAGCTTTCAAAGCACAACTGTGCTTCAAAAAACAATTAATCATACCCAGGTGTAATATATTTCATTCTGACAACAACAATCTGTGACAGAAAAGACTGAAGAGAAAATTAGTCTCTCATTTTATGAAAGGACGGACTGATTGTAGAGTTGCTGATAAGCACAAGTGCTGTTTGTGCGTGGACATGAGCATCAGCGTCTGCATGAATTTTCCCTACAAACATCTTTAAATCAGTTTAAAATGAACAAACCAGCCTCTGTTGATATCTTAAATATATTCATTTTTCTTCATCAAAACCAGAGTTATTGTAAATCAAGTGGGCTTCAGGTCCAATTTCAATGGAATGCAAACTTCAGAAAGACAGGCAATATTAATATCAAATACTTTAAAGCCAAATCTTTTCTTAGGGAGTTGGATGTGAGGAGACATAATGAATCTGGCAGTTCTCATCCAAAGATAAAACTGTCAGTGACCTTAATACCAAAAGAATTATCTGGGTAGAAAAAAGAATTAGAATTCATCTTTGCAATTTCACTTGACTGACACATCCATCAGTGTCTCTTATGATCCAGCTGACCCACCTTGACAGAAACTCCAGCTGTATTTCCAGGATATAATGAAGATCTGTTATGTTGCAATTCTTAAGTTAGGAGCAATCTTACATTTAATATCTCGGGTTAAAAAGGACAGAAGCAAGTGTTGGAGAAGGTTGTGGTTTTTGTTTTGTCACCAAGACTGATCTTATTAGTTGTCTTTCAGCTGTTGAAAGAAGAATCTAAAGATGATTTTAAACTTTCCATAGTTTGCTTGTAATGGTGACTCTGCAGGATGAAAAATAGCTGCAACATTGTTTGAGATTATTCTCATTTGACAATTTCTTCCAAAATAACAAATATTCCAGTGACTCTGTCTCCACTTGAAAGGGATCCGTCTGAAAGCTTATATTTCCACAGAAAATAATTCCAGAAAATTTTTGTCACATTTAATATTTTAAGGCTGATCAATTAGAATAAGATTTAGGTTACAGCTGTCAGTTACAGTGGTTGATGCTGGAGATTATTTTCCACTGAGTACTGTTTTCTTCTATGCAAACTGAAGACAGAGCAAAATAATTTGGCATCCATTTTTATTTCTCTTGAAACAGCTTTTGTATTAAATGAAACTCAGGATCATCACCAGGTCTTTGGCTCAAGGTAATTTTTTTTTATCAGTAATGCTATATGTATATTATTTTTACTATTTTTTTTCTTTCATTTTCATTTCAAAGATTTGTCTTCTTTTCTGTGGGGGAAGTTATTTGATTCTTTTCTCTTGAAATGGACTTGAAAAATCAGCTCCAATGGACTGAGATAAACTAGTCATCTGGATTGAGAGAATAGGCAGAAGGTGTGTAGGAGATTTTTACCCTGGGGTCAACACAGTGGGAAAATTTAAAAGAGGACAATTACATTGAGCTTCACTAAGTTTCCCCTGCAGAAATTCTATCCAATATTTCTTCTCTATGAGCTATTGCTTATAAATTGGTTACTTCACTCCCAGGTTATTTCTTTGGATATTTATCCTATTATGGGTCCTTGGATGTTCTAGTGTACTGCATGGGTTAAAGTTTTCTGATAGTAGTTGTCAGCTAATTGAACTTCTCAGTCTTTGAAGATTTGATTCTTTCTTTGAAAAAAATGCCTGTTTTAAAGAGTGTAGTATTTCAAGCCACAAACCTTTACTCACTGAAATTTATGGAAAACAAATTATACTTAGATTGTTTATTTATTCACTTAAATATCATTTACAGTCAGAAAGAATGTGAACACTTTTTCGTATCCTTTTGAATTCATGGGAAATGATGATGGGTAAAAGAAATTAATTTATATTTTATAATTGCATTATTTAAGGAATTACAAGACTGGTCTCTTGTGAAATAAATATAATAGGTGACTTCAAAAATAATATGTGCTATCTCAACAAATTGAGTGGAGATCATAGCAAATCAAATAATTTGTTACCTTCATGATTTTTTAAGAGAATCTTACTTTTCCGATAACATGAAATGAAACACACATATTCTTCTATATTTAGCAATTATTTATGAAGCACAATGTAATATTAATAACAATCATAATAATACCGTGTTGGGCACAGTGGCTCAATTCTGTAATCTCAGCACTTTGGGAGGTTGAGACAGGGGGTTTGCTAGGCAAATAGTGAGATGCTGTCTCTCTCTCTCTCTATATATATATATGGATATACATATATATTAATATTTTATATATTAATTTTTAATATATAAAATTAAAATAAAATAAATTAAAATAAAAATTAATATTTTAAATATATGTGTATATATATGTATCTATATATGTATATATGTATCTATATATGTGTATATATGTATCTACATATTATATATACGTATGTAGATACATATATATACACATATAGGTATATATATAAAATATTAAATATTTATTAAGTATTTAATTGTCAGGCAGAGCATTAACCATTTTCTAAGCATTGGCTTGTGGTATCTGCCAATTTCATCATAAGTAGATAATCCTTATACTAAAGATGATGAAGTGAAGACCAAGGGATGCTAAACAGTTTACTCAACATTCTCACAGTAAGGAGGTCACAGAGATGGGATTTGAATCTGAGTGGTTGGTACTCTGGTGCTATTATGCATCTCTGTGTGCCAGGCCCATTGTTACACTTGAATATCCAAGCTTGAACCATTTAGGGTGACACCTTTACAAGGCTGTGTTTAGGAATGGGGCAAATAGGAAAAGTTAGAAAATTGTAAGTGATATGACAGAAAAAAGAATATATTATTATGAGAAAACACAGAGGGACACCTAACCAGGCTTAGGAGTTAAAGGAAACTACTAAGAGGAAGTGACATATATACCAAGAACCAAAGGATGAGCAGGATTGGCCAATGAACTAGTAGGCTGGCAGGTGCGGGCGGGGGTGGGATAATGATTGCATTGGTTAGGGCCAAAACTGAAATGGATCATGTCCACAGAATAGAATAATTTAAAGATAGTTTCATAAAAGCATATTTATAAAGTATCAGTGTGCTATAGGGAAACCTCAAGAATAGTGTAGGATCCAGGGGCTGGGAACAGGGGCTCTCTGATGTCCCAAGGTGTGAAAAACCAAAGGCAGTACTTTGTGAAGGGTGCCAGAAGAATAAGGGTTGGGTCATCAATCTCCTTCCTCTAGTTAACTGTCACTACTCCCCATTTACCAAGCTAGCTGCACGCCAGAGGGTGCCAGATGTGTCCAAGTAATTGCCACCAGGCATGCTCTGGTGGCACTCACAGTGAGGATGATGAGAGCAGCAGGTAGCACAGGACATAGGGGAGTTGTTACAGGTGATGAAATTAGAATGCATGAATGATGAATATTGAAGGACATAAAAAACACCCAGTAAACCTAGGCATAGAATATGCTCAAGGATAGGGTAGTACATGTCATTATTTAGTGCTTTGGGAGACAGTTGGAAGGGAGGCTAGAAAATCAAGCTGTTGCCAGATTATTTTCAAACTTTGTAATATTTTATCCAAGGAATAAGACTCTGAAAGATGTTGAGCACAGGAAGCAACATGAATCTATTTGTCCTTCAGAAAATTCACTTTGATGACAGTATTGAGAATAAATATGAGGAGCAAAATCAGGAAAGGAAGGAGTCCATTTAGGCCACCAATTTGATGCATTCAGAAATGATGGTGGCATAGACTGGGTAAGGGGCCAGGAAGATAGACATATGTATAGACATTTTAAACCTACACACATTCAAATATATATGCTCAGCCAAAAGAAAAAGAATAAGTAGGAGAGGAAGAGAGACCTAGAGAGAGCACTAACACTACAGAAAAAGCAATTTAAATATCAGGCAACTTCAACTGCCATTTCAAATAGCAAGTAACATAAATATGTATGTTCCAAAGAGAGAGTGCAATGGAAGATATAAACCTTATGTTCATTAAGTCCATATTAGTTTCCAGTCTAAATAAATAATTTTCATATGTAATTTCTGCTTTTTGTACGAAACTTAGATTTTAACACTTGTGAAAGAAGAAACTTCAAGGTTTTTAAGATGTAAAATCAATTAGAGCTGAGTGGATATAAAGGATGAGGAAGATGGAAGAGCTGAAGGCAATGTCTGATCCCGGCCTAGACTACCTGGAGGATAATCATGCTCTTTACTAAAAGGGAAGACACAGGAGGAGAAAATATTTGGAATGGAGGAATCTTTAGGACTGGACACACAAAAAAAATTAGTGTATCTCCTAGATGTGTTCATGGAATGTTGATTTTACTGTTTGTTAGATGAGCAAGTTGGAGAGAGCTTGTGAAAGAGCTCACTATTTCAAACTGCTGTATAACAAATTCTGCATGTCACACACATCCTATGAGTATACTCTCATAGGAAGTCCAAGCCTCATGTGATTATATTTAAAATATTGTAAAACAATTTTTATAGCACTCTCATAGGAAGTCCAAGCCTCATGCGATTGTATTAAAATATTGTAAAACAATTTTTATAGCCAGTATGCAGACATCCTAATTTTAACAAAGCACATTAAGAAAGTGTTTCTGAAGAAATTTGGGAAGAAAGAGGATCTAGGAGACTTCTTATATTCAAATATTTAGTGTTCTTCAATTTCTAAAAATATCGAATTTCGATGGCGCTGTGAGAACAACCCAGGATTGAAGCTCTTGCTGGATGCGCAGAGAGGGTGAGTCGGGGATGCATTTCCAGACGGATCTTAGTTGCCCACAGAATGGGGAAATTCCCAGGTATAAAAGAGACACAGGACGCCAGGGAGAGGTTTTGGCTGGTGTAGCCAGCAGCCGGTGTGGCTGCGGCCCGCGCCAGAGCGCAGAGGCGCTCCACAGCGCTCCATACAAAAGCACACTGTTATGGGTGCCCTGTTGAACCGGCAAACTGAGACCTGAGAGGGCTGAACTTGAGACTGAATGGGACTTGGACAGTTAGCCAGCCCAGGAAATCCCAGGGACACAGCGTTTGGGTAGCACAGTGCGACAAACAAAATGGCGATTCCAAATGCTCCTGGTGAGGAGGTTCCCTTAAAACGCAGCTCAGTGGAGGAGGGGCGTCCACCATTGCTGAGGCAATCAGCCCCTACTGAGGTACACGCCCATCAATGACACAGCCTGCCATTGCCGAGGCAACCCGGTACAACAGAGAGACTCCGCGGCAGGGCGTAGCCCATGGCAGCAGGGTGGAGACCACAGCAGAAGGGCAGAGCCTGCAGCAACAGGGCAAACCTCACATCAGCAGGGCAGAGCCTTGGCAGGCAAATAGTGACTAGACTGCCTCCTAGCTGGGCAGGATAGCACAGCGGACACTCAAAAACAAAGCCCCAACCCCTTCAGAAAGAGCAGCTGGGAAAAAAAGGGTTTTTTTAATGAGTTCTGTTGCAGCAGAATTAAACATAGCAGCCTAACAACCCTGAATGAACAATAGAGCTCACAGCTCAGCAATTGAGCTCCTATAAAGTACAGACTGTCTCCTCAAGCAGCTCCCTGACCCCTCTATATGCAAAAGACTGACATCTGGCAGGCATCATTCTAGGACAAAGATAGCAGAAAAAGAAACTGGTAGCACCCCTCACTGTTCCGCAGCTGCTAAAGGTGCACCCCAGACAAGCAGGGCCTGGAGTGGACCTCAGCAGTTGTACAGCAAAGGGGCTAGACTGGTAGAAGGAAAACCAAGTAACAGAAATACTTCATCATCAACAATCTGGGTGTCCATTCAGAGACCCAATCGAAAAGTCAGCAACTACACAGACGACAGGTGGATAAGTCCACAAAGATAAGAAGAAACCAGCACAAAAAGGAGGAAAACACCTGAAACCAGAACACCTCACCTCCTAGAAAGTACCAAAACTCCTCACCAGCAAGGGAACAAGCTGGATGGAGAATGACTGTGACAAAATGACAGAATTAGACTTCAGAAGGTGGATAATGAGAAAATTTTGTGAGCTAAAAGAACATGTTTTAAATCAATGCAAAGAAACTAAGAACCTTGAAAAAAGATATGAAAAAAGATTCGAGGAAATGATAACAAGAATGGATAACTTAGAGAGGAATATGAACGAATTAAAGGAGCTGAAAAACACAATACGAGAACTTCGCAAAGCATGCATAAGTTTCAATAGCCAAATTGACCAAGCCGAAGAAAGAATATCAGAAGTCGAAGATCAACTCAATGAATTAAAACAAGAAACCAAGATCAGAGAAAAAAGTGCAAAAAGGAATGAACAAAGTCTCCAAGAAATGTGGGACTATGTGAAGAGACCTAACCTATGTTTGATAGGTGTACCAGAATGTGACAAAGAGAATGAATCCCAGCTGGAAAATACTCTTCAGGACTTCATCCAGGAAAATTTCCCCCACCTAGCAAGACAGGCCAACACTCAATTACAGGAAATACAGAGAACACCACAAAGATATTCCGCAAGAAGAGTAACCCCAAGGCACATAATCATCAGATTCAACAAGTTTGAAATAAAGGAGAAAATACTAAGGGCAGCCAGAGAGAAAGGTCGGGTCACCCACAAAGGGAAGCCCATCAGACTCACAGCAGATCTCTCGGCAGAAACTCTACAAGCCAGAAGAGAGTGGGGGCCAATATTCAACATCATTAAAGAAAAGAATTTTCAACCCAGAACTTCATATCCAGCCAAACTGAGCTTCAGAAGTGAAGGAAAAATAAAATCCTTTGTGAACAAGCAAGTACTCAGAGATTTTGTCACCACCAGGCCTGCTTTACAAGAGCTCCTGAAAGAGGCACTACACATAGAAAGTAATAACCAGTACCAGCCATTCCAAAATCACACTAAACGCTAAAGAGCATCAACATAATAAAGAATCTACAACAACTAACGGGCGAAACAGCCAGCTAGCATCAAAATGGCAGTATCAAATTCACACATAACAATATTAACCCTAAATGAAAATGGACTAAATGCACCAATCAAAAGACACAGACTGGCAAATTGGATAAAAATCCAAAACCCATCAGTGTACTGTATCCAGGAAACCCATTTCACATGCAAGGATACACAAAGGCTCAAAATAAAGGGATGGAGGAAGATTTACCAAGCAAATGGAGAGCAAAAAAAAGCAGGAGTTGCAATTCTCATCTCTGATAAAATAGACTTTAAAGCAACAAAGATCAAAAGAGACAAAGAAGGCCATTACATAATGGTAAAAGGATCGATACAACAAGAAGGGATAACGATCCTAAACATATATGGACCCAATACAGGACCACCCAGATACATAAGGCAAGTTCTTAATGACTTACAAAGAGACTTAGACTCCCACACAATAATAGTGGGAGACTTTAACACTCCACTGTCAATATTAGACAGATCAACCAGACAGAAAATCAACAAGGATATCCAGGGCTTGAACTCAGACCTGGAGCAAGCAAACCTGATAGACATTTACAGAACTCTCCACCCCAAATCCACAGAATATACATTCTTCTCAGCACCACATCACACCTACTCTAAAATTGACCACATAATTGGAAGTAAAGCACTGCTCAGCAAATGCAAAACAACTGAAATCATAATAAACAGCCTCTCAGACCATAGTGCAATCAAGTTAGAACTCAGAATTCAGAAACTAACTCAGGACTGCACAGCATCATGGAAACTGAACAACTGGCTTTTGAATGTCGCCT
Source organism: Callithrix jacchus (assembly GCF_049354715.1). Lineage (NCBI taxonomy): Eukaryota > Metazoa > Chordata > Mammalia > Primates > Cebidae > Callithrix > Callithrix jacchus. Next base: position 117,606,901 of record NC_133509.1, read on the forward strand.
GGGTAAACAACAAAATGAAGGCAGAAATAAAGAAGTTCTTTGAAACCAATGAGAACGAAGACACAACATGCCAGAATCTCTGGGACACATTTAAAGCAGTCTCTAGTGGAAAGTATATAGCAATAAGTGCCCATATGAGAAGAATGGAGAGATCCAAAATTGACACCCTATCGTCAAAATTGAAAGAGCTAGAGGAGCAAGATCAAAAAAACTCAAAACCCAGCAGAACACAAGAAATAACTAAGATCAAAGCTGAACTGAAGGAGATTGAGACACGAAAAACCCTCCAAAAAATCAATAAATCCAAGAGCTAGTTTTTTGAAAAGATCAACAAAATAGACAGACCTCTAGCCAGATTGATTAAAAAGAAAAGAGAGAACAACCAAATAGATGCAATAAAAAATGATAAAGGGGAAATCACCACAGATTCCACAGAAATTGAAACCATCATCAGAGAATATTACAAACAACTCTATGCACATAAACTAGTAAACCTGGAAGAAATGGATAAATTCCTGGACTCCTGTGTCCTCCCAAGCCTAAACCAGGAGGAAGCTGAAACTATGAATAGACCAATAACAAGGTCAGAAGTCGAGGCAGCAATTAAGAGACTACCACACAAAAAAAGTCCAGGTCCAGACGGGTTCACAGCCGAATTCTACCAGACACACAGGAGCTGGTACCATTTCTTCTGAAACTATTCCAAATAATCCAAAAAGAAGGAATCCTTCCCAAATCATTCTATGAGACCAATATCATCCTGATACCAAAACCCGGCAGAGACCCAACAAGAAGAGAAAACTTCAGGTCAATATCCATGATGAACATAGATGCAAAAATCTTCAATAAAATATTGGCAAGCCGATTGCAACAGCAAATCAAAAAACTTCTTCATCATGATCAAGTAGGATTCATCCCGGGGATGCAAGGCTGGTTCAACATACGCAAGTCTATAAACATAATTCACCACATAAACAGAACCAAAAACAAAAACCACATAATTATCTCAATTGACGCAAAGAAGGCATTTGACAAAATTCAACAGCCCTTTATGCTAAAAACCCTCAATAAACTCGGTATCAATGGAACGTATCTCAAAGCAATAAAAGCTATTTATGAGAAACCAACAGCCAATATCATACTTAATGGGCAAATACTGGAAGCATTCCCTTTGAAATTCGGCACTAGACAAGGATGCCCTCTGTCACCACTCCTATTCAATATAGTACTGGAAGTTCTAGCCAGAGCAATCAGGCAAGAAAAAGAAATAAAGGGTATTCAAATAGGAAAGGTGGAAGCCAAATTGTCTCTATTTGCAGACGACATGATAGTATACCTAGAAGACCCCATTGCCTCAGCCCAAAAACTCCTGAAAGTGATAAACAACTTCAGCAAAGTCTCAGGATATAAAATCAATGTGCAAAAATCACAAGCCTTCCTCTACATCAGTAACAGACTTAAAGAGAGCCAAATCAAGAATGAACTACCATTCACAATTGCTACAAAAAGAATAAAATACCTTGGAATACAACTCACAAGGAACGTAAGGGACCTCTTCAAGGAAAACTACAAACCACTGCTCAATGAAATCAGAGAGGACACAAACAGATGGAGAAACATTCCATGTTCATGGATAGGAAGAATTAATATCGTGAAAATGGCTATACTGCCCAAAGTAATTTACAGAATCAATGCTATACCCATCAAGCTACCATTGACTTTCTTCACAGAACTGGAAAAAACCACCATGAACTTCATATGGAACCAAAAGAGAGCCCTCATAGCCAAGTCAATTCTAAGCAAAAAGAACACAGCGGGGGGCATCACACTACCGGATTTCAAACTATACTACAAGGCTACAGTAATCAAAACAGCATGGTACTGGTACCAAAACAGAGATATAGACCAATGGAACAGAACAGAGGCATCAGAGGCAACACAACATAGCTACAACCATACAATCTTTGATAAACCTGACAAAAACAAGCAATGGGGCAAGGATTCCCTGTTTAACAAATGGTGCTGGGAAAACTGGCTAGCCATGTGCAGAAAGCAGAAACTGGACCCCTTCCTGACACCTTACACCAAAATTAACTCCAGATGGATTAAAGACTTAAACGTAAGACCTGGCACCATAAAAACCCTAGAAGGAAATCCAGGCAAAACCATCCAGGACATAGGAGTAGGCAAGGACTTCATGAACAAAACACCAAAAGCATTGGCAACAAAAGCCAAAATAGACAAATGGGACCTAATGAAACTACACAGCTTCTGCACAGCAAAAGAAACAGTCTCTAGTGTGAATCGGCAACCAACAGAATGGGAAAAAATTTTTGCAGTTTACTCATCTGACAAAGGGCTGATATCCAGAATTTACAAAGAACTCAAACAGATTTACAGGAAAAAAACAAACAAGCCCATTCAAAATTGGGCAAAGGATATGAACAGACACTTTACGAAAGAAGACATATATGAGGCCAACAATCATATGAAAAAATGCTCATCGTCACTGGTCATCAGAGAGATGCAAATCAAAACCACATTGAGATACCATCTCACGCCAGTTAGAATGGCGATCATTAAAACATCTGGAGACAACAGATGCTGGAGAGGATGTGGAGAAAAAGGAACACTTTTACACTGTTGGTGGGAGTGTAAATTAGTTCAATCATTGTGGAAGACAGTGTGGCGATTCCTCAAGGCCTTAGAAATAGAAATTCCATTTGACCCAGCAATCCCATTACTGGGTATATATCCAAAGGACTATAAATCGTTCTACTATAAGGACACATGCACACGAATGTTCACTGCAGCACTGTTTACAATAGCAAAGACCTGGAATCAACCCAAATGCCCATTGATGATAGACTGGATTGGGAAAATGTGGCACATATACACCATGGAATATTATGCAGCAATCAGAAATGATGAGTTTGTGTCGTTTGTAGGGACATGGATGAATCTGGAGAACATCATTCTCAGCAAACTGACACAAGAACAGAAAATGAAACACTGCATATTCTCACTCATAGGCGGGTGATGAAAAATGAGAACACATGGACACAGAGAGGGGAGTACTAAACACTGGGGTCTATTGGGGGGAAAAGGGGAGGGCCAGTGGGAGGGGTGGTGGGGAGGGATAGCCTGGGGAGAAATGCCAAATGCAGGTGAAGGCGAGAAAGCAAACAAAACACACTGCCATGTGTGTACCTATGCAACTGTATTGCATGCTCTGCACATGTACCCCAAAACCTAAAATGCAATAAAAAATAAAAATAAAAGAAAGACTGCATGTATTAGAATATATATATAAATATATGCTTTTACTTTAAATAAAACATGACATTTAGTTGAAAAAATATCAGAATCAAAAAAAAAATCGAATTTCATTAAGATGAACATATTAGCTAGCCCTTCATTCTACTCAGCCATATCTCTATTGAGAGTTGTATATTGAGCAACATGGCCTCTAAATATGACATAATCTTCAGTTGGGAGTGGAGACAAAGCCTAGGATTTTGTGTTTGACAGATTTGGGTTTAAATCTCAGCTTTAGTAATTACTAGATGGGTGGCTATGGGAATTTTTTCCAAACTCTCTAAGCAAGTCTCAGTTATCACATTTCTGAAATAGCAATTAGATAATAGTACCACTTGATTGTTAGGTTTCTGGTAAAAAATAATGGTAGCGTAACCTCTTGTTAAAGCCAAACAGAATGTAATGACACATTTAAGAAGCACATTATCAAAAATAATCACAAAGCAAATCTAATTTTTGCTTACATAGCTTGAGAGCAGTTGATATGTCACTAGAATCAACGTGTATGAAGTGACACTTGTATCCTGAACAACATTGAGGTATTCTCAGTTTTCAGAGCCTTGGCCGCTGGGAGGGTCCCAATGTTTAATTTATTGTGTAGTCTGATGGAAAAGTCTGCTCACCTGAGTGATCTTGAGTCAATCCATTCTCTACAGATTGTAAAGAAGAGTATATTGCCTTTCAAATGTTCCTGGGCTGCAGCTGGAGAGCCACCTAGAGGTACTGCTTAGCTCCTTGAAAATGGAGCTAATAGCCTCCCATTGTCAAGAGAGTCATTCCAGGATCATTATCAAAATAACATACTAGTAGGCCTTATGGACGTTTATGTTCACATCCAGATAGTCTTGGCACAAATGCCAAGAATCTGCAGTGGTTTCAGACTGCTTTGCAAAGCATTATCAAATAAAGCCATTATGGTATTCACACAAGTACTAAACACTCACCATTGTATGTGGCCTTGAGAAATGTAGAAAGTGAATATTTCATCACTATCGCTATCAAATAGTATTCAATTAAATTACAACCTAGTGAATGTCTATTGTGCTTTTCAGAGAGAATTTCAAGTTATATGGTTGTTTCATAAACATTAAGTGTAAGTTTCTTTTTTGTTCTGAAATTGTACTATATTGAACGCATTTAATCAAAGAAGAAAACCATTTGCTGAGGCTTTAGAAAACTTTACTTATCGTACAACGTTTATGTTTGGTTCTAAGTGTTCTAGCACTCTAATGGCATGTGATTTGTAAGAATTAAAAATAAGAGGGTTTTTTATTATTTGTACTGGAATCGGAATTTTAAATATTAACAGAAAGAAAAAGAAAGAAAATAATTATTTAAAGGTACTTTCTCCATCCCCAGATAATAATGAAGACATACTAAGTAAGCGTAATAGATGCAAGAAAATGGATGTTTAAAATAAATAAATAAATAAATCCATCCTAATAAATACAAAAAAATATGGAGACAGTAAGTACAGCTGGCTCAATGCCTGTTGACAACATATTTCCCACAACATAGAATTTATTTGTCAAAATCTATAAATCAGCAGTGGGTGTTTCAATTTTAACAAGATAAGCATAATACCTGACTTAGAATGGTTTTACTTAACCTTATTTTTTAAAACTTTATGATGGCATAAAAGCAATATACATTCAGTAGAAACTGTACTTTGAGTACCCATACAACCATTCTGTTTTCCACTTTCATTGCAGTAGTCAATAATTTATATGAGATACTAAATATTTTATTGTAAAATATCCTTGGTGTTAGATGATTTTGTACAACTGTAGGCTAATGTAAGTGTTCTGGAAACATTTAACGTAGGCTAGGCTGAGCTATGATTTTTGGATACTTAGGTGTTGTAAATGCTTTTTCAGCTTATAATATTTTCAACTTACAATAGGTTTCTCAGGATGTAAGTCCATCATCAATTAAGAAGCATCTGCATGTAAACTGACAAATATGTGTTTGCACCTCTACCTAGGACACAAGCATTTGAGACTCTTAGGGACAAATATATGCCTTATTCTTCTTTAAATCACAATTTCCTATGATACAATTTCCCAGGGTGTTACATGGATTAGAGTTGAGGATCAGAAAAATTTATTGAATAGACTTAATATCATCATGAATTTGATACATTGTTTTTCCTCAAATATTCCCTACACAATAAGGTTTTGGCATAATAGGCAACTCATGTTCTTCTTTTTAGTCCATTTTATGCTGCTACAAAAAAATAGGAGCATAAAAGACTGAGTAATGTATACGTAATGGAAGTTTATTTTCTCACAGTTGTGAAGGCTGGGGAACTCAAAATCAAGTTGCTGGCGGGTTCAGTTGACTGATAAAGGCTGCATGTTTTGGAGGAGAGAAATGCTGTGTCCTCACATGGCAGAGGATTAGGGCAAAAAAGGATGAACTCCCTCCCTCAAGCCCTTTTATAAGAGCACCTAATCTTATTCATGAGAGAGGAGACCTCATCAGCTAACCAGCTCCTAAAGGGCCCATGTCTTAATACCATCCCTTTTAAGTTTCAACACCTGAATTTTGGCAAGGACACATTTGAACCACAGCATCTTCAAAATATTATACAACAAATGTAAATTCCCTACTATATTCACCTACCTAATTTGTATTCTATACACATGATAAGCATTGTGGAAATATGCACATAAAATTGATTTCATATGTTTCATATTACAGAAAATATTTATCTCCTACTGTCCAAAGCTCCAGTTCTTACTGGTTTTAAATCCCATCAGTGAGATAACAAGTGATCAGTTGCTAGATTTTTCCTCTAATTAACCTATTATGTTCAAACAGATCTTGAATACTCTGTGTGTGTGTGTGTGTGCATGTGCATCTGTATGAGACCGAGAGAGAGAGAGAGACCAGAGAGAGAAATACCCCTTTTGACTTATGCTTTGCGTGAAGATATATAAGAGATATACAGGAACCCTAAGGCAGTGAGGCAATGGATATTTTGGTTCAGTGCCATTAGTAAGACACTCTTATCTTTTTTTTAATTTAATTTTTAGGACTCACTTTCACAGTTTATTCTAACCTGTTATCCAAAAATTCAGTACCATCAATATAAAATATTACCCATTTAAAAATATTCATATTAAAAATGTTAAAAAGTAATGGCAATATTTAACCTATATAAAATTGTGTCTATTATACAGTAGAATTTCACTGAAGGAGGAAGTACCTCCTCTGTCTTTTGTGATGGTAGTTTTTAATGTCCTTATCCAGTGTCTACTTTCCCTAGTAACTTAATTGCTCAAGAAACACAGCAGTATATTTTTAATACAAATAAAGTCTTCCGCAACTAGTTCACTTGTCTGAAGTGCTACTATCCCATTAATACTCCCAAAGTCTTAGAGTGTAACCAAAGAAATTAAAATATATGAAACAAATTTAGAAATAGTATCTCTTTTATCCTGAGGTTGGTTCCAACCTTGTTGATTAACTGAGTTACTGCTTCAATGTACTGAATTGGTCGTTTTTAAATATTGTATTAACAAAACTTAACTATGTTTTCATTATCTGAATGATGTGTTATTATAAATATCCATAGTATCATAATCACTGCATAAAAGTGATACCAAGCGTAAGGAAGTAAGAAGAAAATTTAGTCGACTAGGAATCTCTTATATGGTAAAAGCATGCTAGCTGTTGTACAATACTGTGACTTTTGAAAATAGCATGGGGAAGCATACACACCTCTACCATCCAGGCAAAGAATAGTTCTTTCATGCTGCCCTTTGTGGTCACCTGCTTTCCTCATGACCACACATAAACAACCAGTGATCTTTTCTCCAAGTCTATGACTTTTCATTTTGACTTTGCCTTTTCCAGAATTGAATATAACACATGGGACTTTAGAGTTTGGTTTCTTGCCCTTAGCACCATGCATTTAAGACCAATCCATGTTATTGAATGTATCAGAAGTCAAATCTTTTATATTATTGAGCAATATTTCATTGCATTGATGTGTTTGATTATCATTCAATAGGTAGTGACATTGGAGTTGTTTTCATTTTTTGGCAATGATGCATATGGCTGAGATAAACATTCATATACACAAATTTTCATTTTTTAGGTAAGTGCCTAGAAGTGGATTACTGGATCATATGGTAATTCTATATTACATTTATTAGAAAATAGCAAACTGCTTTCAATAAGGATTTTTAAATGTGCACACCCATCAGCAATATGTGAAAATTCTAGTTTCTCTGCACCCTCATCAGTACTTGTTATTATAAGTTTGTTCACTGGTTTGTTGGTTTTTAGTCATTCTAATCGTAGTAGTGGTAATGTGTATATTGGGATCACATTGTAGTTTTCATTTACATTTTCTTGACTTCAGATGCTGACAATCTTTTTATGTGTTTATTTACTATCTGCCTATCTGATTTGGTAAAATATCCATTCAACTCTTCTACTTTTAAGTTGAGATTTTAATTTATTTTGTTTCGAGACTTCTTTACATATTTTGGACATAAGTCCTTTGACAGATAAATGATTTACAAACGTATTCTCTCAATATATGACTTGCTTTTGCAAAATCTTAACGGTGACTTTCATGTAAAAATATTTTTAATTTAGGTGAGGTATGGTTTTCAAGTTTTTCTTCTATGGATCATGCTTTTGGTGTTGTATCTAAGAACTACGCCTAACTCTAAGTCATATATATTTTTCTATTTATCAAAAGTTTATAATTTTAAATTTTATAATCTATGATCTATTTTTTTCTTAATAAAATATGAAGTATCCATCAAGGTTTATTTTCTTATGCATTGATAAGCAAATATTTCAGCAGTTTCCTCAAAAGGCTGTTGTTTCTTCATTGCATAGTCAAAATGTATTACATTGACAAAATTTTTGTAGGTCTACTTCTGCACTCTATTTTCCGTTTTATCTAACCATCTATCTATCTATCATATATCTGCATATCTATTTTTTGTGAATACTACATTTTTTTGATTACTATAGCTTTACAGTAAACTTAAAAACAGGAAGTACATTACCCAGCTATATTCTGCATTTTCAAATTTTATTTTAGTTATTGCAATTATTTTTTTAACAAACATTTTAGAATTAGTTTGGTAATATTTACATACTATTAATGAAATTTTTATTGTGATTGTGATGAGTCTATAAGTTAATTTAAGGAGAATTGAGCCTTTCCTATTCAAACATAATATATCTCTAAAGTTATTTTAGTCTTAAATGATTTCTTCAGGTGGTTTTCAGCGTAAACATGAGATATATTTTTAAAATTTATATTTAACAATTTTATTGGTTGGTGCTACTATTAATGGTGTTGTTTATTTGAATTCAAATTCCAGTTGTTCATTGTTAGTATGTAAGAATGAAAGTTGATTTTCACATAGTCATCTTGTATCTGGTACCCTTGCTAAACTCACTTAGAAGTTTCAGTAATCTTTTCTTATTTTCCCTGGGATTTTCTGTATCATATGATCTGCAAGTGGAGACAACTTTATTTATTCCCTTCAAATCTGTGTGCTTTTACTTTTCATGTTTCCTTATCAACCTGGCTAGAATTTACAGCATGATGGGAACAAGGGTGGTGATTGTGGAAATCTTTGCCTTATTACTAATCCTGGAAGAAAAGCATTTAATTTTCATCACTGTGTCTGTTATTATTTAGAGTTCGTTACAAATGTTTTTGTACAAAATTAAGTATGTATCCTTTTATTGCTGGGAGTTTTTATCATGACAAAGTATTGGATTAGACAAACAATTTGTTCAGTTGACTGTATGTTTTTTCTTTAGTTTCTTATGTTAGTATCTTATATTGGTTGACTTTGAGTGATGAATTACCCTAGTATTCACAGTGACTTAATTTGGTCATGATGTGCTACCTTTTTAATAAAATAGTGGATTTTTAAAGATATTTTCTTCTATGTTCATGAAGTATATTTGTTTATGCTTTTTCTATTAAGTATTTTTTTATTCCATTTGGGTATCACAGTAATATTGGCCTAATAAAATAAGTTGAGAAGAGTTGTGTGCTCTTCTATTTTCTGGAAGAGATTGTGTATGCTTGGTATTATTTCATTTTTAAATGATCTGTAGAATTGACCAGTGAAACAATATGATATTGAGGTTTTCTTTGAACTATGAATTCAATATATTTAACAACCAGAGTACAACTTATTTTTCTTCTTCAGTAAATTTTGAGAGGGCATAGCTTTCAATAATCTTATCCATTTCATCTAAATTTTATAATTTATGGGCAAATAATGGTTATCAGTCTTTCTTCTTATCTTCTTAGGAATTGTAGATTCATTAATGATTACCCTTTTTCAATCCTGAGAGTGGTAAGTTGCATTTGACTAAAGGTTAATCAATGTAGTAATCTTTCCAAAGGAAAAAAGCTTTTAGTTTCAGGTATTTTTTAAGAGCATTTATGTTTCTATTTTTATTTCTGTTTTATGTTATTAAAGGATCTTATCTTCATTTTTAGTTGCTTTTATTTAACTTATTCTTGATTTCCACATTTCTTCTGGTAAAAGCTTAAAATTGATTTGGAACCTTTCTTCCATTCCAAGGTAAATTTCTGATGCAGTGAATGTTACTGACGCTACTTTTAATATGTTGCTATTTCATGTTTATTCAGTTCAAAATATTTTCTCATTTTTCAGAGAGTTCATTTTTGTATTGATGGGTTATTTACAAGTGCATCATTTAATTGTAAGTCATTAAAATATTTTCTGTTATATGTCTATTATTAGCTTCTTATTTAATTGTGTTATAGTAAATAAAAATACTTGTACAATTTATATTCTGTTAAATTTACTAAGGTTTCTTTTATGGCCCAGATTATAGTATGTCTTCATAATAATTAGTGTTCGCCAGTAAATAATTCCATAGTTGTATGGCGTGTTCAAAAAATATTAATTAAATAAAGTTGCTGAATAGTATAGATTAGATTTTCTATAATCTTGATGTTTTCCTCTTCTAAAAATTACCCAGAAAGAAATCTTCAGGCATCCATAAATAACTGTAGATTTGCCTTTTTCTCCTTCAAATTTCACACATTTTTAATTGTTTTGAAGCTGTGAAGTTAAAAGGTTGATACAAATTTTATATTGTTATTCTTGGTGAATCAACATTTTAATCATTTTTTAACAGTCTTGTATTTTTCTGGGTGATTTTTTTCTAGCATCTATTTTGTTGGATATTAATATAGCCATATAAGCTTTTGAAATTTGTGTTTATAGATATACCTATTTTGTGTATAAGGCTCTATATTTTAATATTTTTTTCTCTTCTCTCTGTCTTCTGTATTCTGTAGTTGAGACCATTTTGTCTTATTTTGTTGCTGCTATTTTATTACAGATATTATAATTCTTTCTAATATTTCCATCTGGTTCTTTTTTAATAGTTTTTATTTATCTGCCAAGAAATATGACCTTTCCATTTATTTCAAGAATGTTCATTATTACTTTGTGGAACACAGTTGTCATAACTATAATAAAGTATTTGAATATTAATGTCAATATATGGATCATTTCAGAGTTGGCTTAGTCTCTGATCATATCTTTTCCCTTGAGAATTTGCCATGGATTTTTTTTTCTTTGTATTTTGAGCAATTTTGGATTGCATCCTAGATACCTATTATTTTCTTTACAATGTAAAGAATCTAGGTCTCTTTATAATCCTTTGTAGAGTGTTGATTTTGTTTTTCTTTTAGAAAGGCATCAACTCTGTTGAGTTTAGGCTGTCATTTCTACCTTGCGTTTTGTGGGTGGTTGTTCCAATGTTAGTTAAAGTTTCAGGGAATTGCTCTGAAAATTATGTATGGGCCATGCTATGTGCACGTGGCTTTACCCATACATCTACAGGTCAGGCATAAAAGCCTAAGGCTTAGGTAGGTTGCTTCTTACAATATCAAGGGTCCCCCTTTTCAGATCTTTTGCCTCCAGGATTTACTCCACAATCTCTGGCTTCCGGAGTTATCTTTTTCTGATACTCTGCCTATAATGCCAGAGTTGTTCTCAGAATTTTAGCCCTCAGCACTGTCTCATAAACCTTGTTACTGGAACTGCCACCCTGACATTACAGTTCAAGGAAAGAGAGAAAGAAAAAATAATAGAGATTCCCCTATGCCTTTGACCCATGAGGAATTTTTTTTTCAGTTTCTCTGTACAGAAATATTGCTGTCTGTCTCGAGGATTTACATGCATGCACCATGGCTTTTGTTCCTACAAATGCAGTTCTGCGACTGAGGCAGCCTTCAGCAGTAAAAGAAAGAAAAGGAAACACCCTCATTCCAGAGGTTCCTTTTCCTGGTGTCCTAGCCAGAAATAGATTGATACTGTTGTACCTCAACTCACTGTATAGCACTGCAGAAGGGCTGCATTTAGGCCAAATCTGAATGACAAAATAATAATAATAATAATGATGATGAAATGGGAAATGTTCCCTTGCCCCCCCTCCCCCTCAGGGTGATGGAGTGTGGCTCCCTTCTTCAGTGCCCCTCTGCTCAAACCTCTAGGGGGAGCATGCAGACAGGCAGATTGTGGGGCTCCGACCTCAGGGCAGTGTCTAGGGGTGAATGTTTGCAGCTGAAGCCCCAGTGGGGCTGTGTTACAGTGTGTTCTTAGTTTAGCCATCCATAGCCTGCTTGTGTTTATTAGCTCAATTAGATCTTCTGCCTTACAGCAAGGACAGAAGGCTTTCTGTATCCTGGGGATACAGAAAGTTCACTTGCCCTAGTGAACTGGAAAAATAGATCACATGTGGGCTTGGAGAATGAGTGCAAGGTTTTTTATTGAGTGGTGGCTCTAAGCGAGGTGGATGGGGAAACCAGAAGGGGAATGGAGTAGGAAGATGGTTTTCCTCCGGTGTCAGGCTGAGCAGTGGTGGGGCTTTTCTTAGAGGGCCCTGACCAAACTCCACATTGTTCCGCTAGTGGGCCTGAGGCATCTGCTGATGTCTGCTGATGTGTTTGTCTGCCGACGTGTTCTTCTGCTGCCGTGCTCCTCTCCGCATCCTCTTGATGTCCAGCCATTTGTGGGTTCTTCTGCCGGTGTGTTACTCTCGTTGTCCAGCCTCTGTGTCTCTGCCCACTAAGGGTCTCGGAGCATTTATAGGCATAGGATGGAGGTGTGGCGGGCCAGGGTGGTCTTAGAAAATGCAACATTTTGGCATGAAAACAGAAATGCCTGTCCTCATCTAGATCCGTGGACATAGGACCAGGAGTGAAGCCAGGGACTATGCCCTTTCTTCCCTGCACTTACCTGTCCCCCTCCCATATGAAGGAAGAGGAGAGGAAGAAGAGAGGGAGAAGGAGGGGGAGGAGAAGGAAGAGCAGGAGGATCTGGAAGAGGAGAAGAGGGAAGAGGAAAAGGGCGTGGAGAAGGAGGAAGAGGGGAAGAAGAAGGAGGAGGGGGAGGAGGAGGAAAAGGGGGAGGATGAGGAAGAGGGGGAGGAGGAGGAAGAGGGGGAGGAGGAGAAGAAGAAAGAAAAACTCATTTGAAGAACAGAAGAAGATGAAGAAAGAGAAGGAGAAGGACTCATGCTTAAAGAACATTCTTCAAGCTTGGCTCCCATCTTCATTCTGCCTACTGTTAACTTTTCAGAATCTTAAAGAAGTTGCTTTGTATATTTCATTCAGAGTTTTGAGATGCAATAAATGAGAGATGGAGGCTGTAATGTACTGTTTGGGCCTCTGAAAGTTTGCTGAAAAATCAACTTGCAAACGCCAGATTAATAGCAGAAAAGACATACAAATTATTTAACCTGTGTATATGAGAAATTGTCAGTGTTATGCTTGTGCTCAACAAAGTATAGACGACTAGGTAAAATATAATTGGACAAAAGGTTATGATCTAATGCTAATAGACAGAGTGGGGAAACCCAGCAAGGCCTGTCTGCCTAGATTCTTTATGATCTCTCTGTGTAGCATTTCTTCCTTCTAGGTATGAGGCACGACCCTCTCTGGAATCAGTCTTAGGACCTACAGCCAAAGAAGGTAAGTCACAGAATTTCTTCGAGGACATGTTTCTTTACACATAAAAATGGAGGGAAAGTTAGCTTAACATTTTTGTGTTTTATGGCTGGCCATGGTGAAAATGGATTCTGGTTTCTATGACCTGCCTTAGGTAAGAGGGATTGTAGTTTAATGGCTAGCCTCAAGAGAGAATGGGATTGAGAAAATGAAGGCTGGAGTAGGTCAAAGAAACACTTTTGTTTCTGAGGCCTTCATATCTGGACATTGTTTTCTGAGCCCCAGCAGGATCTACTCTACTCCAGCTTGGCTGGCACTAGAAAATTTTCCAGTGAGGTTTGTTTCACTTGTATGTTGCCTTGTTGTTAGACATTCAGATTTATACAAATTTTTCTGTTACTGTGATGAGCATTTTATATGTACATCCCTAATAGCCAGCTTCCATATTTGGTCATCTTTCTAATTATTAAGAAAATTCCCAAAATGAAGCTACTAGGACAAGGTAATAATAGATTTTAGAATATGATACAAGTTGCCATATTTCTTTCCAAAACAAAACCCAACCACCGATAATAGAAAGTGCCTCCATTTCCTACTCTGAACAGCACTGAGCATAATCACTTTTTAAGATAATATCTATATGGATAAGTAGAAGAAAAGTCTTTTTCTAAAATTTGTTGTTTCTGGTACTAGCAGGTTATATTTCTAAACTATAGTGAATAATTTTTGACTTTTTTGTGAGTTTCTGCCTTATTGATTTTATTTAATTTACACCATGACCTACAAGATGAAATTCTATTTAATTTATACTAATTTTTAAAAATTCATTTAAATTTTCTTCTTGGTGGCTCATGCTTGTAATCCCAGCACTTTGGGAGGCTGAGGCAGGTGGATCACCTGAGGTCAGGAGTTCCAGACCAACATGACCAAAATGGTGAAACACCATCTCTACTAAAAATACAAAAATTAGCTGGGCATTGTGGCAAGTGCCTGTAATCCCAGCTACTTGGAGGCTGAGGCAGGAGAATTGCTTGAACCAGAAGGCAGAGGTTGCAGTGAGCCAAGATGATGCCATTGCACACCAGCCTGGGCAATAAGAGCGAAACTCCATCTAAAACAAACAACAACAAAAAAATAGAATCTCACATTGTTGCCCAGAATGAAGTGCAGTGGCATGATCATAGCTCACTATAGCCTCAAAGTCCCAGGCTCAAGAAATTCTCCCACCTTAGCCTCCCCAGTAGCTGGGACCTGAAGCATGCTCCATCTGGCTCAACTGATTTTTAAAATTTGTATAGAGAATGGATCTCACTGTATTGCCCAGGCTGGAATGCAATGGCTATTCACAGGCATAATTATAGCTCAGTGCAGTCTCAAACTCCTGGGCTCACACAATCCTCTTGCCTACAGGTGTGCACCATCATACTTAGCTAGTGTGTGTGTGTGTGTGTTTGTGTGTGTGTGTACAATGTCTCACTGTGTTTCCCAGGCTGGTCTCAAACTCCTGGGCTCAAAAAAATCCTCTGTCTCAGCTTTCCAGAAGTGCTGAGTTTACACTGCACCTGGCATGATTGACAACAATGTTTAACATTGTATTATAGACTTTAACACTTTGCTGCTTTTAATAAACTACTATTGTTTGCCTTTTTATTTTATTCAAAGGCATTTTTTCTCCAGTAAACATTTTTACTTTTAATATAGTCACTCTACTGAAAATTTCTTATATTAGATTTTCACCTTATGTCGCACATAGAAAGCTGATTATCTCCTCATTTTTACATAGAATTTACATATAGATTTTTCTAGTTCTTTTAGTATTCAAATTTTATTTGATGTAATATGTGAGATAAAGATTTAACTTTTATTTCTTTTTATTCAAAAATTTTGAAAAGTTTTTTTTTTCTAATTAGCTATAGCCATTTAGTAGTCAAAATATACATATAAATATTTGTTTGGAAGCTTCTGAGGCTTGTAATTAAATTACAGCTGTTTTGAGTTGATAACGTTCTCTTCAAAAGTTAAGAATTTAGTCTACTCTAGACAGTCATGTGTTGGGCTGAACGTGTGATTTTTTGATAAATCTTTTTGCAGTGTTAAAAACACCACTCAAATTCTTATTAGTACTTTGCAGCATCTTGCTTACTTTTGTGGTTCATAAATTTGGGAAAGACAGAACTAAAATGGTACTCTTTATTTCTGAAAATCATAATGTGATTTCCTAGGAAAGGAAATTAATAAGTGGGGATATTTTGCTTGGGAAGAGGAATCAATCCAATTGACTAAATACCAATATATTGTCATATATGACAATCATATTCATTAGAAAATATTTTATTCAAAGCTCCTCTCCAACTCTCCTTTTTCAGATCTCAAACCATCAATGAAATAGTTCAGAAACAAATTTCATGAGCATTTCAGGGAAGAAAAAATGCAAACAACTGAATCATGACAACAGGCAATATCCTAACTTAGAGAGCTCTATGAAAATAATTGAACTTACTTCCTCGCTAAATATTAACCAACTGTATTAAACATTCTTTCACCTGCCTCCTGACTGGCCTGAGTCACAAGCACAGAACTCAACCTCTCTAAGCTGTACTTTCAGAGGGTCAGACAATAAGCAATGCATCTATTTTGAACTTAGAGGGGATAAAACAGCTTTAGTATTCATGGGGCGAGCTTCAGTATTGCCTTTTCTTTCCTGGAGCAATTTAGATTTTCAGTTATTACCACAGGCAGAAACTTTGGGTGCTGCTCTAAGCTTTGGCAGGTCAGGGTAGTAAGACAAAAGGGAGGAGGGTGAAGTCCATTGAACCACAGGTGGAAAATAACACTGGATTCTGCAGACATAGTGCAAGGAGTGTGTTAGCTGCTGAGTGTTGAAACATACCATTAAAAGTTACAGTTTGGATGATCTTATGCCATTATTATAATGGGACAGTTTATTAGAGGGATGGTTTCCTTTTTATTGCTTGGCTGGTCTCACATGATGCCAGGGATTTTAGTATTGTATTCACATTGCAGATTCTGAGCAAGAAGAAAATATGGAAATAACTAGGTCTGAGAATAACTGACTAGGTCTATGAATAACTAAGTTATATTCATATATAGCTTTACCTGGAATTCCACCTAGCAGTGTGCCAAAGAATGACTTATTTTTGGAAGAACAATTGAAAAAATGCTGCAATGTAGCCACAGACTTAAATTAAATCTGGACAGAGTCAAGATTGACGGAGGCAATTGGAGCTGCACAGATGTCTATCTGCAGTGGGTCAGGAGAGCTGGGAATTAAAGAATTTTAAAGTGGTCTGTGAAAGACAAGTATAGGAAACTCAAATCAGAAAAATAAAGTTTCTGCCTCACCTGAGCATGAACACTTCAGAGAGCTGTCTTTGAGATTGTCAGATTTAGCAAATAAAAATACAGGACACCCTGTATGTGAATTTCAGATAAACAATGAATAATATTTTAGTCTAAATATGTCCAAAATATTGCATGGCACATACTTAGATTGAAGAAGTATTTGCTATTGATCTGAAATTCAAATTCAACTCTAAGTCTTGTATTATGTCTGGTAAATCGAATCCCAATCAACTCCTGTTTCCTTATTAATCCATGCTTTTTCGGGTGGTGATCTGGGATGGTCTAGGTGGCACCAAATCTCTTGAGACTTTTCCAATTCTGATGAAAGGGAGTCTGTTGATGCTAGCTAGAGCAAGTAGACTGAAAGACTCAGTGCAGTTGCAGAACATCAAATTCTGTTAGGACACTTGCAAATTTATCAGAGTCCTCTGATTATAAAATAAATTTTTATCATACATATCAGTGAGCCTGGCTTAACCAATTCTACATTATTAAAAAAGTCTTAATAATGATGAAATATGATATTGGCATGGGTTTCTTCCCTAGGCAATCTCATCTTGGTCCACCATGGTATGATACAATAGAAAGACCTTATCTACAAAAAATGTATACTGTTGGAGAAATTCTGTAGTTGAAAATGTTTGCAGTCATCTGAGGTTGACCCATGGGTTAGAACCAATGGGCATCTCAAGATAAATATCATTCCCAGATCATAGTAGTCTCAAATTTTCATAGTTCAGATGAACTTTTCTCCACTTACTGCTGGTATTATTTTCATTCTTTAGTGCACAGAAAACATGCACATACAGTCTTGTGTGAAATAATTTTGTACACCCTGATGATGAAGCATCGTCCAGTATTCACTGACAGGCTAATGATCTTTTGACAAGTACACGTAGGTGATACTAAATATGCAGAATAACTACGTCTTAACCTAGTTTGAACTCAGATAAAAATCTCTGAAAAAAATAATTAATATTCAAAAATAAAACATCATTTCTTTGTAATAAGCTAAAATGAATGACATGAGACAAAGTTAAAATTGTACTCAACAGTTCTCCTTTCAAAACCTGCTTACGTCACTGAGGCGGTGGGTCATTGGTCCAGAAGTGTGTATTTCACCCTCCTGTCTTTGGACCAAGGTGGTCTGCAGTGAGTGGAGACATTTTATGCTCTCCCCAGAATGAGACACAGAGCTGCCTCTGCCACCCACTCTGACTTTCCTGATTGAAGGGACCTGAATTCTCCCAGGTGGCTCAGTCTATCTACTTATTGATGATGATATCACTTATCAGCTTCGGGTGTAATAAGCTGCCTTATGGACTTCTGCCTTGTCATTCCTGCAGCTAGCTCCTTGTCACAGGCGTCACTGCTTTGCATCAGTCTGTCTTCGCTTTATTGGTTTATTGATAGTTCCATCCATCTTCTTCAAGAAGTTGACAGGCTGGCATTTGCCTCTTCTTTCTTCCTGTGATATTACAGCCTGCAGGATAGCTGCCTGAAGTCCCTAGAGTTTCTCTAATGGCCATTATGTAAACCATTCCTCCCCACTACACTGAGAGATGCTACAAATTTTTGTTGTGAAATATGGAATTGCTGACAAATCTTTGTCTGAAACATTTGAGGTGCTGAGGTACAAGAGAGACTATTATTTGCACTAGTAGCAATGACAAAACAGCTTCAGACTGTTTTTGCAGCTGTTCCCTGTGAGAGCTCTCTGACTCTGTTGCACTGACAGAGCCATGTTTATCCCAAGATAGCCAAGCAGAGCCAAATAGCCACAGGGGTGTGAACTGATTCCCTTACGTTTTGTACAACATCAAAATTGTATGAGAGGAGCTCTGACAGCAAGAATCTTTAGAACTGATAGAAAGAAAAAACTAATTCCTACCCCAAAAATCAATGAGTTTCAAAGAAAAAAAAATAATAATAATAACCCGATTTCTTTTTTACATGAGGGTCAGTGTTTATGCCTCTGGCAGGTAGGGAAATTATTTGACTTGTAAACTGACCATGTTTGATTTAGAACTTTACAAAGAATGAAACAGCATGATGTAAGAGAAGCTTTTATGAGAAAATAAAACATGGATTATATAATGGGAAGGTTTTCAGGGGTGCACACTGTTATATATCATTAAACACATATTGTTATTCCATCCTTATTAGCTCTTATCCATAAACACCACCCAGGCAACATCTGTAGAAGATAAATCAAGGTTCTGTCAGGTGCAACCAAAAGTATAGTTTTAAAAAGTTTTTCTTTAATGCAAATTGGTGACTTGATGAATTTGCAGTACTCTATGGATGATCTTCACACCAAAACTCGTACAACATGTCATTTTCTTTTGCAGAACTACAACTGCCTCCCAAAGGTGTTGGAGAAGAAGTTTAAAAAGTGGGAACAAGAGCTTTTACCCATTAAATGATGATGATTATTACATGACTACTACATGATTTAATTTTTACTAAAATCTGTATTAAAATTTCTATAAGGTAAATTTTAATTTCTTAGTGACAGATGAAGAAATTGAGGCATCATAAAGATAATGGAGTTACCACAGTGGACACAGCTAGAAAATAAGATAATTGAGTCCTACTGTCTCTTTCTCAAAGCCCAGTCTGGTAACTCCTGCGTGGCTTTATCTGCGTCTTATGAATGTAAACTTCAGGTTTTATTCTTAAAGGTTGAATATTGAGATATCTTAAGCACAGTACATTATGTCTGGGAAGAACAATAAACACAAACCTTAAACTAATTTGATGCTTCAGAATGATAAAGGAGTAGAGCAAATAAAAAGTAATTATGAGAAGCTGATAAAACATCAATCGAGAAATCTTTATTTTTTAATCTAAAACATGGCAACATAAATTTACTTTCAACCCATTTCTCCGTGGTTTCACAAACACAACTAACGGGTCCCCACCATTACCTCACCCACATTAAAAGTTTCTCTCTATTACGGGTTTATTCCATGCTATAATTTTGCTTGGAATATGAAATTTAATATTCTATACTTGCTCTTCCCTATTTGCTAAACAAATATTTAGAACTTACTTACCTTTTGTTTTTTTTACTGTCTTTAAAGATGCACAGAACAGCATAACATTGTATGTGAACACCTTAATATCCACAGTTACATGAACTCACCATTATATGTTCAACCAGACTGTTAAAGTCAAAAATAGTATCCTCATATCAGAAACAAAATGCAACTACATGGCAATGTTTCCACAAAGCATTGATAAACCATGATAAAAGGGAAAAAGTCTTTGGTCCATGAATCAAGTAATTATAATGACTTAAAAACAAACTGGAAAGCCACATACTGATAAAACATGGAATTATTTACCAGAATTATTACTTCACTCTCAAGTATCCACATAATAACTTCTTTTCTCTAATCTACTGTCCTGTGCATTCTATATTTGCTATGGCCCAAATGTTTGTGGCTTCCCAAAACTCCTGTTGAAGTCCTAATCCCCAAGGTGATGGTGTTAGAAGATGATACGTTTTAAGAGGCAATTACTTCTTGAGAGTGCAACTCTCATGAATAGAATTAGTACCTCTATGAAATTGGCCAAGGGAGCTTATCCATTCTTCTTCCATGTGAGCACGTAGTGTTCCAGAAGATGAGAAAATGGGTTCTCATCAGACACTGATTTTGCCTTGATCTTGGATTTCCTAGTCTCCAGAACTATGAGGAATACATTTCTGTTATTTATAAACTACCCAGTTTATGATAGTTTTTAATAGCAGCTTAGACTATCTAAGACAATTTTCATTTGCTGGGTCTTCCATAACAAATTATCATAAATTGATTGACTTAAAATAACCGAAATTTATTATCTTATAGTTCCGGAAGCTAGAAGTAAAAAATCAAGGTGTCTGCAAGACCATCCTTTCTGTAACACTCTGAGTAAGATCCTTTCTTGCCTTTTCCTAGCTTCTGGTGGTAGCTAGCAATCCTTGGCCATTCTTTGGCCATTCCCTGGCCTTCATCTGAGACAATTCAGTTTGTGCTTCCATCTTCATATTGTCTTCTCTGTGTCCAAACTTCCCCTTTTCCTAAGAATATCAGTCATATTTGATAAGGTGGACTTTGATTAAGTCCACCTTAATGACCTAAGATTAACTTGACTACTTCTGTAAAGACCGTATTTTCAAAAAAGTCACAATCTACAGTACTGAGAATTAGGACTTCAACACATTTTTTGTGGACACAGTCAATGCATAACATACCATAAAGGGCAGAGCAAATGTTCTTCATGACTACAGTAAGAGTGCCAAGATTGCCCTTTGGTAGAAGGGAAAGCTGGGAAAGCACAAACTTTCACCCAGTCTTGTGATAGATATTATCACTGCGGACCAGGACAAGCCTACTTTTTGTATTTCTGCTAGTCTTGGGAACGGCTTGTCCAAAATGGCCATGATAACTTTTTCCTGCATGCCTTCTAATCTCTTCCAGAGTTAAAAGACTATCCCTCAAAGTACAGTTGGAGAAGAATTTATACTTGCTTCCATGAGGTGTCTGCTGTATTAGCCTCCACAGCCCTCTGCCCTTGGTCAGCAAAGTCTCCATTTATTTCAGCCTGGTACAAAAAAGGTTTAGGATGGACAGTGAGATGACACTTATGAGAATTACTGATCACTAACATCCAATTGTTTCTCAGCTGAGTTAAGGTAACACAATTCTCATTTATGTTTCTGAGAAATAATCAGTCCTTGAAGTGAGATGGTGTCTGGATCATTTAACTTGAAGAAATAATGGAAAAAGAAGTTACTCTGCTTAATCTGAGCCATACTAAAAAGGACTAAGTTTGACCTCTAAAAAAAAAATGAAAGAGTGGTTATGCACCATTGCTTTTCAAACTTTGGGCATAAGAAGCATTTTTACAGCAAAAAGCAGTGGAGAGCCCAGGGTTCTGCACAATCTCCATTTGTCTTTTACATCAGGATAAAACAGACAGATCAAATTAAGAATAAGTTGGAGACATCCTGTTGCGAGGAGAACATTCTCATTTACTAAAATTCAATTAAGTTCAAAAATTGCTCATTAATAATACTAGACTATAATGTTATTTAGAAAAAATGGCATCACTTAAAAAGAGTGAGGTAATTCATTTCTTTTTCTGTCTTGATGTTTATACATTCTTTGTATTTTTAGAAACAGTGTGTATATCCTGTGTCTAAAGTAACGTTTGCTATAAATCAAACTAACAAGTATTTATTGAGTCCCTACTGTGTTCAAATTGATGTACTTGGCCCTGGAATACCAAAACTGAAAGATCTCAGCTCAAGACTGTTTCATTTTTTCTGCACTCTGTAATGTCAATGTTAAGCAGTACCTCACAAGTAATACAGAAAACTGCTTTAAAGGCAAGGAGAAACAAATGATATTTTATTAAACTAAAGAAAGACCATGTGGACAGATAATTCCTGCTGTTAACTGGAGTTCTTGAAATAAAATTTAACCATGGCAAAAACATTTTTAGATATTTCAAGTAATGCAACAATTTTGCTTTAGGTTTTATTCTTTCTCCCCAAATTGCCTATTATTTTTCAAGGACTTGCAAACCCTGAGAGGTGAGTATATAAATTGAGTTTAAAAACAATGTTTCTGATTTGGGAAATTGATCAATTAATAAAATAGCACCTTTATCATGTAATTTTTGTCATTACCTCTGTTATTGGGTGATAAAATCATTTTAACTCAAGTCCTTCCCCTTAAGGTTAATTGGAGATATAAAACACAAACAAACAGCCATAAGAGCATATGTTGTCTTCTGTATTATTAAGAGTAACATGGGCTCCAGAAAGTTAGAGGAGAAGGATATTATGTAGGATGATCTAATCAGAGTAAAGAAGGTCCTCTCTGATGCTATGAGAACTACACGTGTGTTGCTCAGTATCATTGGTCCTCATTGCCCTCTCACCCACTTTCCTGGGCATACTGAGTCTTGGAGAAGAAACAGTGCAATATTTGTGAGCACAGTTCTTATACGTCATTTTCCTACTAATAGCACAGTTCTTACACATCATTTTCTCCTTCTCAGTGGATCTGAACACTCAACTTCGAAAAATCATGAATCATGAATTGTTCACTCCCATGACTTTTACTAATTCTTATTCTTTACTAATTTACTAATTCTTATTTTTTACTTATCTTTTTACTAATTCTTACTAATTAGGAAAAAGAATATTTACTAATTCTTTTTCTTATTCACACGATTCCCTTAAAATACAGCTAAAAATTTGACAGTTCTTATACGCTGTGCTTCAAAGCTAGACAAACCAAGATCTTCCCAACTGATTATCTTCAGTTCTCTATTGTCTATTCCAGACTGCTAGTAGAGAAGCAACGAAAGCACTTACTGATAGAGTGCGCATTCAGCAGGCAGTCTGTTCCTTTACCTTTCCATTGTACTGTTGGCTGACAGGACTTTTGGGAACTAGATACCAGATTTGGTAGACAATTTAATCTTTTCAGTGAAGCCAAATAATGTAAATATTAAAAATACATACCTGAGAATCTGGCCAGTTTGTTTCCCTATTTCTTTCAATGACATCATCCTGGTTTACTTTATGATATTTGAAGATGAGAAAAGTTCTTTACTCATGAGACTTTTCCTCCTTTGCTATAATTATTTCTCTAGTACCCATACTGTTATTTGTTCCATTACTCACATTCCAAGAATTTGAAGATTACATTTAAAAAAAGCCGAATTACTTGTTCTCCAGAAAACCCATGTATTAATATAAAAACCTTTTTATTTATTTATTTATTGGATTTGTAATAGGCAACAGCCCTTGGCTCTTCTTCCTATTATAACTATCTTTTTTTTTTCCTTTACTTTCTCAATTTTTCTTATTAGCCAAAATGTCACTAGCTGTCTCCTTTAGGGATCTCATTACAGGCAGTATCCCACAGATTTTCTTGTCAAAGATATTATACTGGTCAGGGCTCTTCACTGCAAACAGCAAAAGCCAGGTTCTCTTAAGAAGAAAAATACTTTAGGAAAGAATAACAAAAAATCTCACATACACTGAGGGAAGTGTGGAGAATCAGGATGTGGCAGTGACAAAAGTCCTACATTAAGAGTCAAGTTGGGACATTATTGTCACTTCTGCTTGGACACCAAATTTACTAGATACCATTGCCATCAACAACTCTGTGCCTGGTCAGCTGTGGTTACCACTGTTGCTAGTAGTGAAATAATGTCTCCATTTCTCCTTGGGTAACTTACTCTACAGTCAAAATCATGACTGTTAAGTGTCTCACTGGTCAAATTATGCCCATTGTCTAGCTGCCAAGCACCAAGGAGATTTAATAGTGGGCATTTGTAGTTTTTAATGAGGTTATTCCTTCCACCAATATCATTACCATGGTTGACTTCCCAGATTCATAAAGTATAACGTCCTCCTGAGCCTCCCTTACCTCCCTGAAAAAAGGGACAGCCAAATTACAACAGTCGTCCCTCTCTAATCATGAGGGATCGGTATCATAATTCCCATAGACACCAACATCTTCTCAAGTCCCTTACATAAATTGGTGTTGTATTTGTATACATCCTACATACATTCTTCTTTATACTTTAAATCATCTCTAGATCACTCATAATACCTAATAGAACATAGACGTTATACAAATATTTATTATACTTTATTGTTTAAAAAATAACAAGAAAGAAAGTCTGTACATATTCAGTACAGACAAAATCATGTATTTTTTTTTCTTCTCAGATATTTTTGATCTGCAGCTGGTTGAATCCATGGATGAGGAACCCATATATAAGAAGGGCCAACTGTATTGGAAATGGTCTACAACATAGGCACATTATACAAATGACTGGAATGTTGCCTCTGTCCTTCAGGAATTCATTTGGACAGTTCATGTGGACAAACACATCAACAAATTAAAACATAGTGTTTGATATGTATCTTAAGATGTTTCACAGCTAACTAGATTACTTTGGGATGGCAGTTACAGGAGCAAAGAATTCTGCATATTGTAAACTGGGAAGATTGATATTTGTTCAAAGAATGTGCCTATTTAATACTTGCTATTGTTCCTAGCTTACAAATATATGTAAATTCTTCACATCTGTTAAAATTTTCAAGCCACCCACCAGCAATCAGAGACAGATGTTGCTATGACCATTCTGCAGCTAATGATAAAAGAGACTTCTGCAGAGTTAAACAATTAGTAAATTGAGTTTAAATTCTGAGTCAGAATGTAAACTCAGGCTTTTATACATATTCGTTGTCTTCTACCCATCATATAGCATAAGAGAAAAAAGTGAAAACAAGGCCACGCTCAGTGTTCATATAAAATGTCTTGGGAAATGTGAAGAATGATAAAAAGCCAGTGAAATAACCATAACAAAAATTATTATTGAGGCTTATTATACCCTATATATGGTTTTAAAAGCTTTCCATGTCTTGTTGATTTAATACTTATACCAACACAGTGAATTAAGTATTATTATTGGAATTTTGATTTTTGCATATGAGAAAAGACTCTTGATAAGGTCAAGTCATTGCCAAGGTTTCAGAATTATTATGTGTTTTAATAATCTATTGCTATAAAACAAACCAAACTGAAACTCAGTGACCAAAAAAAGCATTGTTTTTCATAATTCTGTGGCATTACTCAGTTCAACTGGGAAGCACTTTGGGCATTGAATGGGTTGGAATATTCAAAATGGCTCACTGACATACCTGATGCCTTTGTGGAGATGCCTGAAAGGCTTGGCCTTACTCTCTGTATAGACTCAAGGCTTATTTATCCTTAAGTGGACTCTCCATATGATGGATGTTTCCTTCTGGCTTCTTGAGCAGGATAACTAGATCTTTGTCATGGCAATTTGGGGCTCTTGAAAGCATGGAAGCAGAAGCTGTCAGATTTTCTTAAGGCTTATGCATAAAACTGGAAAAGCTTCATGTCTACTGCATTTTATCAGCTAAAATGAGTTATGGGGCCAGATTCAATCCAGTTTGTAAGGGGAATATGCAAGGGTATGAATTTGGAGAGGCAAGGTGCATGGGGGCTACTTTTGGAGACCTGTCTTCCATAGTTCTACAAACTATGTAGCTGGTGTTCACAGCCAGGCACCCTGACTCTGGAGCTATAACCTTTTTAACAAGAAGTTGGGAAATTTAGGAATAGGAAAGATGGAAGAGTAAAGAGGAATCATATAGAGATAGATGTAGAATCATATTTTGAGGCCAAAAGCAAAGGATTTTCATGACAATCAAATACACTACTATAATAAAAATGCCCAGCAAATGATAGAAAATAACACCTACAAACCAATAAAAGTCATTTGTGAAAAATCCATCTAACATCGTACTCAATGATTCTTTCCGTTTAAGATGAGGAAGGAGACAAGGATTTCCACTTTCACCTCTTCTATTTAACATTGTACTAAATATCCTACCAAGACAAGTAGGCAAGAAAAATAAAGTCATCATAAATGGAAAGGAAGAAGTGACAGATATCAGATAATATCGTCTTGTGTACTGTGTGGTCTTGTCTGTATAACCTGGAACTACACATGGGTGTTAGGTATCTTTTGTCTTCTTACTTAGTCAGATTATGTTGAAACATTCTTTTAGAGCCTTCAAAAGAAATTATAATAAATTACATGTGAAGATTTGTGAGGATTAACTTCTTGAGCTAAATTATAGTCAGTTTGAAATTTATACTAAAATAACTTTTGATTTAACATCTTGGTTAGTAATAATATAGGCTAATACTATAATTTGGGGGAGCACACATTTTGTATATTTAAGAATTCACTAAAATTTATAGAAATAAACTATTTCTAATTTTTTTCTTTTACTTCAATGTCTCTTTAAAACCCACACATTAAACTTATCTAATGCAGTTGTGCACAGCAGCACTCTCATCTAAATGTAGGAATTTCAACCTTTCCCTGAATTGAATTAATGACAGATTAACAGTAAAAAAAGCATGCAATTTTATTAATACGCATAAGCAAGGGGGAGTCACAAGAGAGAGATTATCAAATAACCCACGAGAAACAGATGGTGATATATTCTTCTTTATAGGGGAGAGGAGAGATGGGGAAAAGTGGGCAATTCTTTTGAGGGATAGTAAATAATTATTGGGGAGAATGAATGGACTCAGGAGACAGAAATTAAGTTGTAAATAATTCATTTTAGAATTTGAATGAGCCAGAAAGGCAGACAGTATCTCATGAAAAAGGCTATCCAGGTGTGGTTGCATTTCTCAGCCTTTTATTCTATGATAAATGATGAGACTGCTGAGAAGGGATGAAAAGCAATTGTCTTCTATGGTGGGTCTAGTCTTAAGATAGATAAGGGAATGAGAATAGAGCTTCTTCCAGAATCTGCTGACCTCCAAGTACTGATAATTTGAAATAATCAGCAAACTAGAATGCCGTATTTTGTGGTAAAATTCACGAAATTTCTTCACGAGTTTTCCTCAAGGAAACTATTTTGTTCTATTAAAAAAAAAATATTTTCCAAAGTTATTGTACAATTATTTTGTCTTATATAATTTTATATATATGTGTTTTTCTGTCTTATAGTTTTTATATGCATGTGGTCCTTCTTACTCTTTTTTTTTTTTTTTTTTTTTGAGACGGAGTTTCGCTCTTGTTACCCAGGCTGGAGTGCAAAGGCGAGATCTCGGCTCATGCAACCTCCGCCTCCTGGGTTCAGGCAATTCTCCTGTCTCAGTCTCTTGAGTAGCTGGGATTACAGGCACACACCACCATGCCCAGCTAATTTTTTGTATTTTTAGTAGAGACAGGGTTTTACCATGTTGACCAGGATGGTTTCGATCTCTTCACCTCGTGATCCACCCGCCTCGGCCTCCCAAAGTGCTGGGATTACAGGCTTGAGCCACTGCACCCGGCTTATTTTTTAAACAAACATTGGCATACCCTAAATGGTGTTGTGTAATTTGGATTTTAGCTCATAAAAGCACATACACAGCATACTACTTAATAATTACACAATATCCCATGTATGCTTTTACCATTGACTTTGTTTTTAAGCATTCCTGTATTGACCGTAAGATAATTGTCTAGAAGTGACCCAATGGGTATTACTACATATGCATAGTTTTCAACTAATAGGATAAAAAGCTGGACTATAGGATAAATACTAAAAATTAAACACATTAGAGAATGTGACTTAAATATTATTGTTGGGTTGTTCTTCATTAAGATATATAAATATGCCTATTCCTTAACACCCTCTATTACTGTGCTGTCAGATATTTTTATTGTTTTTCCAAATGATAGCTGAAAAACGGTTCCATGCACATTTTCAAATATGAAGTTGAAATGATTTTGTATAAGTATCCATGTGAATATCTATGTAGATTGTAACATAAAGATGTTACTTCAAGATGAGAAGCACAGATTTAATTTATATTTCCCCCATATCTACTCATTTGTCTCCACAATTAAAAAAAAAACAAACTCCATTTTACAATTAATTTTTACACTCCATTTTTGCATTCATTTGGGTATATCTCTAAATTTTTATCTTCTTTTCCATTAAGACTTAGAATTGGGATTAATATTTGTTTTATCTTGTCTCCATCTCATTCCCATTAACCTTTTTTGTAAATGTTTTCTTGACACTTCTCAGATGTTTATTTTGTCACATCCCCTTTAAGATCATTTAGAGAGTTTGAAATCCTCCTTTAGTCATCTTGGAAAGGACTTTGCTAAATTGATGCATTTATACAGGATAATTGGCATAGTTAGGCTGTTTAGATTTCTGACATGAAAACAGGATATGCTTTTTATTACATGTTCAAGTTTTTTTTTTCCTTTAGTGTCATTTTACTTTTCTTTCTAGGGATTTTTGTATAGTTCTTCAAATTTCTCCTGCTCCTTCTTTTAAAGTTGCTATTGAAATTGTGAGTTTTAATTTCAATTATTTCTTCTGACTGCCTAACACGACTATATGAAAGCAATTTCTTTATCCTATTGTTGACTAAGCCATTTCTCAAAATTATGTATTATATTTATAGATTTGCATTTTTATTTTTTTGCTTTTCCAATCACATTGAGACAGCCAAGTAAAAAGGGCTTCCCAGTGGGTGAAACTTGGATTGGCCTGAGCCTTGGGAGAATGGGATGGAGTCACAGAATTTCATGCCATTTGCAGAGGGGAGGAGCCCAGCCTCTTCAGTCTCTGTGTAATGATGGGGTGGGAGCCAGTTAACAGGCTTCCTTCTTGCTCTGCTGAAAGTTTCTCTCTTTTTTCTTTTTCACCCAATAAGTTCCATTTTTCCCACCGTTCTGTGTGTCAGAGAGCCTAATCTCTTCTGGTCATCTGACAAGAATGAGGATTTTCCTACAACAATATAATTTTAAAAAAATACAGTTTTTTTAAAAAAAAAATCTTCCTTCGAGTCCTTACCCTCCGTTGCTGTTTCTAAGTGTGTTAACAGGTATCTACAGGATAATAGAAGAATAAAAATTCACTTTTGCTTTTAACTGTCACTGAAGTGCCTCTACTATTTCCTCTTGTTACATATTATACTTAACATGGGTTAATATAGAAATATATTTTAGTTATTATACATATTTGTGTATATACATACATATATATACACACAGAGAGAACTCTAATCTTGTAAATAATGCATATTTTTATAAATACATATATGTACTTATCTTTAGTGTGCATATATAATCAGATAGCCATAAAAACTACATGTGTAAATATGTAATATTTAAAGGTACATATTAAGAAAATATCCATATATTTAAAATTTTTAAATATAGTTTAAATAAAAAGATAATGAATTTTTTCAGTAACTTTTCTGCTTCTATAAAGAAAAATCAAAGATTTTCAAGTTGATCTATAAATATGAATTTTTTGTCAGTAGATATCTTTCATTACTAAAACACACCCCACTTAGACAGAGTGTATCATTCTTATAATGTGCCTTTAGACTTTGTTTTATTATTGTAGAGGATGTTTTTCATTATACTTGAAGTTCTGGGGTACATGGGCAGAACATGCAGGTTTGTTACATACGTATACATGTGCCATGGTGGTTTGCTTTATCCATTACCCCGTCATCTACATTGGGTATTTCTCTTAATTTTATCCCTCCCCAATCCCCCTACTCCCTGCTATTCCTCCCCTAGTCCTCCACCCCTGACAGGCCCCAGTGTATGACGCTGCCCTCCCTGTATCCATGTGTTCTCGTTGTTCAAACCCACTTTTGAGTGAGAACATGCAGTGTTTCGTTTTCTGTTCTTGTGTCAGTTTGCCGAGAATGATGGTTTCCAGATTCATCCATGTCCCTTCAAAGGACATGAAGTCATCCTTTGTTATGATTGCATAGTAATTCCATGGTGTATATGTGCCACGTTATCTTTTTCCAGTCTATCTTTGATGAGCATTTGGGTTGGTTCCAGGTCTTTGCTATTGTGAACAGTGCCACAATATACATATGTGTGCATGTGTCTTTTTAATAGAATGATTTATAATCCTTTAGGTATATACCCAGTAATGGGATTGCTGGGTCAAATGATATTTCTATTTCTAGATCCTTGAGGAATCGCCACCCTGTCTTCCATAATAGCTGAACTAGTTTATGCTTCCACCAACAGTGTAAAAGTGTTCCTATTTCTTCACATCCTCTCTAGCATCTGTTCTATGTCAGGTTCATAGGTAAAATTGGTTTCAGTTTTTTTTGGGAGGGGTATGTTTATCTTTTTTTTTGGTATCAATGTTATACTGGATTTTTTCCTACTTTTTAACTCTCTGAAATAATCTAACAAAATTTTAAGTCATTTCTTCCTCTAAAGGTTGAAGAAAGATTGAGTAAGCCAGTGATCATCTTACTTGTTTTTTTTTTTTCTTTTCTCTTTCTTCTTTGGTAATGATTCATCTGTTTAAAATTTCCACCTTTCATGGGGTAAATTTTGGTAATTCATATTCTAAAAAATCATATATTTCATCTAGGTTCTAAAATTAAGTCACCTAAAGCTGAGAGAATTGTTTCTGATGTCTTTCATTTTCTCTCCTGTCTCTGGTAACTTCAGCATTGTATTTTCATATTTTACATATTCGTGCTTCTTCCCTTTTTTCCCTTTATTATTAAACTATTGAGTCATCTGGGGTTTTTTTCCCTTAATGGACCAATTTTGGATATTTTAGTTCTAAATAAATTTTAATTTTTTACTTTTTATTCTGCTTTTGTTTGTATTGATTTCTCTATTTTTCATACTTTAGTTTTTTTATCTTTAGTAATTCTTATTTACATTTTTTTAAGCTTATCGGTATGTGAAATTTAAGACTAAATTTTTCTTTTGGCCGTGTTTTTTCTTCCCATGTATTCTGATGTATAATGTCTTCCATTATTTTTATTTTATCTATATTGGGCATATTGGTTTTTATTTTTATTTGAATCCAGTGATTCTGGTGATTGCTTTTCTCATAATAAAAGTATTAAAATACCAATTGATAACATTTAGATATTTTTTTATTTTTATTTTGGTTCCAGCTCTGTTAATAATTTCTAATTTTGATCTATTATAAATAGAGAATCCTGGCAATACAATTGCTTCAGTTTTGTAATTTATTAAATATTCATTTATAATTGTAGTACTATTCCTTTCTCCTCAAATAAAAAAAATTTAACAATGAAGTATGCCAATCTAAAGTGAAGGACTGAGTACCTAAAAACAAGAGATCTTTGTAACACTGCTAAGGCATTCTTGAGAAAAATCTGCACCAGCTACTTCTGTCAAACTAGCTGCAGCAATTGGGCACAAAAAGGGAGTGAAAATGGCTTGGCTCTCACTAAGCAGTTACAAGGTGTCATTTAAAGAACATCGAATTCACAACGACACAAAGACCTTCCTGGAAGTGAAGGTCATCATCTATCGAGAGATGTGACTCGACTTTGATTCCAGGTTTCTGTTTTGCAAGTTGTTGTTTGGTTGTTTTTTCTTTTTTTTTTTTTTTCTTTTCTCTACTTAAGGAGCACTTCACTTCTCAGGCATGACACTGCGGGACAGAGCTTGATTTCCCAAGATCAGAAAATATTTATTGTTCCCTTGTCATTCTGTCAACATTGTTTTATTACTGGTCTTAGTTTGAAGAAAAAAAAAAAGAAATAAATGAGAATCATGTGATGATACCTAAAAGTATGATCCTTTTTTAATCATCTGCCTAAGTGCAATGGTCTTGGATAATGTTTTTATCACATAGTGACTCTTAACTAAAACTCTGGCATCCTGCTCTCCTGCTTCTCAGTCCCACAACATAAAACAGTTTCCAAATGTACCAAGGACGATATTAACACAATACAAAGAGTTCAACCAAAATTAGAAATGCTGTTTTTTACAAATGCTCTTTAAAATCATACACATGCATGTGCACACACACAGACACACACATGCACGCATACTCCATAGTAACATTCACTTAGTATCACCCCTAGTCCATACTAGAGTTTTCTGCATTACAAGGATCCTAGAATGAGCTGGGATAGAATTGGATCTTACTTCCTTAAGGACTTGCGCATTAACGCTGTGGTGAACTTCTAAATCCTGGTTCACTGACATTCTCCTTGGTTGGCACCCTTTTCACCTTCATGTTAAATTGGAGCAGCCAAGTTTTTACCATGTGTTGCTAAAGTTCATTCAAATGAGGAGAGAAAAAAAGATCGATACTATTTAATCTGTAAAAAATTCAAAGACTGAAGACAATTTGTTTTCCAGAGTCAAGACCAGTTTGTCTCCAAGCCCATCCTCTTTAAGCTTCATGTCCTGGTACCGTGAACTCCATTTCCCCTATCCCTTGTCTGCTTTATCTTCCTCCCTTACACACACACACACACACACACACATACACACACACTTCTCTTTAGAAAAAGGTATTATATTTTGTGACCTTTAGAAACAAAAGGAATAAAAAATTCTCCTATCTTCTTTTGACCTGAACAAAAGGCTCTTGGGACTGATGTAAATATAATAAACATTTATTGGGAAAAGTTTTATCCTAGAGTTTAAAAATTCCTCATGCAAGATTTTATTAGACTCATCATTCACATATTGTAATGAAGCAAGATGATTTCTCCTGGAAATTGTTCCCAGTGAGAACACAATTATTAAATACCATCATCACTGATAATAATTAAACTTTTATCATCTCAGTTTCAACCCCGTCAGATCAAACTCCCTAGAGGGGTGACTGTGTGTGAGACCTTTCGGAAACTGTGTAGTGAATAAACGGTGATAAAGCTAACAAAACAGCCGATTAGTGACAGAGCCTGGGAGTCTGAACGTTGTGCTAATGCCCTCTTTCAAAAATCTATTACATGTTTTCACTTACTACACTTCTGACCCCAAATGTATGGTTTTTTCTTTCCTTACACCAACCAATTCTCCAGACTGTAACCAGGAGTCTACAACTTAATTCAATTCTGATGCTATCTACCCAGAGTCAGTGTCAGACTCCACAGATTAAGTAAGGGCTCAGTCCCACAAAACTGCCTTCACTTGGCAATTCTGGCATCCTCCTACTTTTGACCAACTGCCCATAAAGTCAGAAGTGTCCCACCATCCATTTCTCAGGTTTAACAATTTGCTAGAACAGCTCATAGAAGTCAAGAGAACACTTTCCTTACATTTACCATTTATTATAAATAATACAATTCAGGAACAGCCAAATGAAAGCAATGCATGAGGCAAGGTATCAGGGAGGAGTGTGTTTCCACGCCTTCTCCAGATATGCTACTCATGCAGCACTAGGATGCCGGCACCAATCCAGGAGCTCTCCAAGCCCTGTCTTTTAGGGTTTTTAAGGAGGTTCCATTACTTGGATATGACTGATTAAATCACTGGGCATTGGTGATTAACTCAGTCTTTATCCCCTCTTCCCTATCTCCCATGAAGTAGGAAATGAGGCATCTTCCCGAGCTTCTAATCATGTGGTTAGTTTCTCTGGCAACCAAGCCTATATGTAAGCTATCCAGGCCTCCACCGAGTGATTTCCTTAGCATAAACCCAGTATGGTTGAAAGAGACTTATGATGAATGACTAAAGATGCTTGCTTCTCTTACCTCTATCACTCAGGAAATTCGTAAGGCTTTAGAAAGCTCTTGTGCTGGGAACTGGGGAAAGAGATCAAATATATATTTCATATTATGTCACAATATTGCAGACAGTTTTGCAGCATGACTGGTTTATCCAATGTTTAAGAAAGCTAATCCCTTCCCATTAAGGAATAAGAATGCTAGGAGTAAAATATAAAGCAGGTTGGAAGAAAAATAACATAGGAGCAATTATTAGAAGAGAATTAATCATAGCTGTTGCTTTTGAGCATCAACTCAGTCCTAAACACTTTTAATTTTAAAACACTTAGCAAGAGCTAAGTAGGGGCTTGTTGATATAAATGATTTACCAGATATCCACTTACCTAATTGTAAAAGACAGTAGTTAAATCCAGAGCTGTTACAGTAGGCAGCTAGTTAGACATGAGCAGGGTAAGGGAAAACCAAACACCCCCTACACCCACACACCAGGAATGTTGGGCGGTTGTTATTCTCTCTGATACAATAATTGGTCATAGCCAGCACGAGGAAAAGGCAGTCTCCCAATAGACAGAAACACCTGAAACTTGTGATCAATTGCTACCCAATAAGATTTCAGGAGCTGGACCAGTGGGCTCAAGCATATTCACTAAGAGGCAGAATGGTGGCTTTTAACAGGTATATGACCATTCTAGAACACCTCAAGTGAGCATGTGTACAATTTCAGTAAACTCACTACACATGCCCCTCTGTCAAGTGCTAGCAAGCCACTGCTCATGCAAACGGCCACCTCAAGGGAAGAATCACAGAAGGGAAGCCACCCTCTCCCCCAGGAAGTATGCCAAAGTATAATATCCTTAGTTGAAGGTTCAACTGGGTATTTGATCTCTCAAGTCACCACTTGGCCTTCTTCCAAATGTACTTTACTTCTTTCTATTCCTGCTCTAACGAGTTTTAATAAACTTTCGCTCCTGCTCTAAAATTTGCCTTGGTCTCTCACTATGCCTTATGCCCCTCAGTGGAATTCTTTCCTTTGAGGAGGCAAGAATTGAGGTTGCTACAGACCCATACAAATTTGCTGCTGCTAACAGAGCTACCTGCTTCAAGGTACATGCATGGGTTTTTGTCTCATTTAAATACACTGTGATACTTTTTTATTTGTGGGAGGAAGGAAAAAAATATATGTAAAAGAGAGAAATGAGTAAGAATCTGCTTATGTGATGTTGGTAAATATTTGGCTGCAGTTAATTTCAACTCAGCTGCTTAAAGTTCTAGTCATTAGCTTGATTGTCTTGGGGATAATCTAGGTGAGGATTCCTGGGCTAAGATTGCTGTGATGTGCATGGATAATCACCCTTGTGCTGTTGACAAAGATGAGACAAAAACATGGAAAAGCAGAGTCTAATTTTGCTTGCTGGAGAGTTGAATTGCTAAACTCACCAGCCTCACTGATCAATGCAAAGTCAGTTCAACCATACGGAGCCTTGGGTGCAGCCTCTGCCTTTGAATGTATGGGACCTCATAGGACCACACCATGTTAGAGACAAAATAATCACATATTCACAAATATTAGGAGTGCAAATTTTAGAAGATCCCATTTCCTTTTGGGTATTTTGCTTGCCCTCATTCTTTTCCTTATCTGATTTGAGCTTTACAGTCCTGCTTTCTTAATTTTCTTAAAATTTGAGAAATGAATGGCTCTAAATGTTACCCAAACACAAATTTTTGGTACCAGTTCTGGAGGATGAACCAGACAATAAGCCCAAAATCAGGAGACTTTGGCAAATAAAAACATTTTTCATGACTACAACCTTTCCATGATCAGTTTAATGGATTAAAATAGAAATAAAGAAAGGGAACTGTAAATAGCTCCTTGGAGGTGAGGAAAAGTCCAATGTAATAGCGGAAGAAAGAGGCTGACCAAGAGAAAAAGAGAAAGAAATGTTAAACTTCAGGGTATCATGATTTAAACATCACGAAGAACTGAATAGAGTGGGCTTCTAAACCACTACTCATCCTTTTGTTTTATTAACCAATCCAGCATTCCATATAAAGATAAAGCATTTTTAACGGATTGATTTATATTTTTACTACTAAGACTTCAGGGCATCTCCTCAAAGTTAATTTTAAAAAGAAAGTGGTGGAAGAGGTGAACAGGGAGGAGAGAAAAAAAGAACAGTGCTTCAGTAAATACAGGAACATTTACACTAGAACATGAACTCTCAATTTCAGATAAGCAGTCATTTGTAGTGAGCTCATTGTAGAACATGATGATCTTTTTACACCTAACGATGTCTTTACACTTGCTTCTGTCCTTCCTTATTTTGAGTTTGAATAGTGTTCTATATTAAGCAATTCTAAACTACATGCATGAACTCTCCCTCTCTCTCTCTCTGAGGCAATCTTCCATTTTCTTCAGGTAATCTGTACTCACACTGGAGTTAGACATAGAATTATATGGGTTACTAGACAAGACTCTGGACTGTAAAATGTGTGGTAGCCATGGAATCAAGCTTTAATATTAGAATAAAAGTTGCCCCAAGAGGAGGACTTAACACTAAAAGGAAGACTGAGTTCTGCTATGAAGTTGGCAGGTTCTCTAGGAACTGGGCCTGGGAAGCATTATGTTTATCCCCAAGGGTTCACCTCCATCTTAGCCTGTTCCTGAGTCTTGCTTTCCATTCTGAGCTGCCATTATTTCTTTCTGCAGGATGTGTGGGTTGCTCTTTGTTCCCAGGAAGACTGAGGTTTCATCCTTGATGTTAATCCTTTTGCAAAGCTAATGGTTTGCTTCTGTACCTCTTTACATAGAGTGTTTCTTTTCAAGTTCCCCATTGCAAAGTTTGTATTGCTGTTTCCCAGTGTTTAAAAACTTGTTAGGTACCAATGAGATCAGAGTTTGTCTCTGTTCTCTAAACAGCACTCATTTCATGTTTCACAGACCTCTAAAAAGGTTTGTCCCCTGGAGAATGTGGCGTATTAGTTGACATTAATGTTCACCGAGTTAAGGGATCATCAATGAGATAACGGACTCCATGATAAGAGCTGCTGAACTGAATTTATAACATGACAAAACAGTCTCCTAAAGAGTAACTCAAACATTGACTTTCTGAAGCTCCTTAGGATTTTTGTCAATGCCAACGGCAGCAGCAAGTGAGTGTGGCAAAACTGCTATTCTATTTGCGTGCATTCTGCAAACCCCATCCGGGTAGAAAATTACAGATGTTTTGCTATAGATAAATTTTTTCATGAAGCTAATTAAGCTTAACTTTTGGAAATCTTCATTCACATGGACCCCATTCTGGGCTACATAATTTTAATTTGTAATTTTCTATTTTTAATAAAGTGGGTCTCTGAAATCTTGTAAGTTTCAGGTAGGGTGACAGATTTAGTTAAAACAAACCAACACATAATAAACGAAATTTCAGAACATTAAGTTAAATTTGGATTTAAGATAGACAAAAATATTGTTTTTAGTATAAATATGTCCGATGAAATATTTTCTATGTAATATTTGATAAATATTTATTCTAAAAATTGAACCATTATTTGTCCAACAATATTCAAGTCCTGGGGAATTAGCAGTGAATGAAACAAACATAGGATGTTTTTTCCTATTGAAAATTATGGAAATTAACCCAATATTTGAAATATAGCATGTGTATAATATTGATTTTATTTTTTTAATAAGCTTAGAAATGCAGAGTTAGTGTTTCCCTATAGATATAAGATAGATGAAGAAGCAGGAGGAACAAAATAAGGAGGAGGAAGAAGTACAATAATTTGAGAAGAAATATGAAGGTAATATAGAAATAAGTTTATTTTTAGTATTAGGCTTGACTTAGAGCACCTTTAGATTCACAGAGAACTTCTGTATATAACCATTTGCATCTAGATTGAGCTAAATTTGAATTTATATTGATTTCTCCAAATCTAATCTCTGATTGCATGATAATACTTGTCTCCTTCTCTTACTTTGTCTGTAAATTCGTACTCCAACAGTGAGAATTTTGGCTCCCACCATCCACTGCTCCTTTACTTAATTGTTCTGTTCCAGTGCATATATGCAGTAATTGGTAACAGTGCTCTCCTGGTTACTTTATCAAATAGATTAGAGTGTTTATGTGCAGTTTCTTTTAGTCTTACAGATTTCCTGTAGTCTTACAGACTTTACTCATTTACAAAGTTACTCAGCTCAGCATCTTCCTCTCCTCACCATCTTCAGTGAGATTGTTTCAATAATCTTACTGGATACAACAGGAGAATTTAACTGTAATTTCACCAATATTTGCCGTACAATTAAACGCTCCCATTGTGAATGCATTCTTTTGGAATCTCTGGACCTTCTAAATGTTTCTTTTTTCTTACTGTTCAATTTTAATTATAAAGTTTACTTTCTTGTGCTTTAAAGTTACATGGGTTTTGACAAACGCATACATGCAAAATAGTTTAAATGCCCTAAAACAATCCTGTACTTCACCTATTTACGCCTTCCCCTTCCCCAGTGCCTGGGAGTCAATAATCATTTCAATGTCTCCATAGTTTTGCCTTTTCTGAAACATCATATAATTGGGAACATATAGTATGTAGCCTTTTCTTTCACTTAGCAATTTGTATTTAAGATTCTTGCATGTCTTTTTGTGGATTGAAAGCCCATTTCATTTTTGCCACTATATAATATTCCGTAGCATGACTCTATCCCAGTTTGCTTATTCATCCATACTGGAAGATATCCTGGTTGCTTCCAGTTTTTTTGTGATTATAAATGAAAGTGCTATAAATATTCATATGCAAGATTTTGTATGGGCATAAAATTTTAACTGAATTGGATAAATAGCCAGAGACACAACTGCCAGATTATATAATAAGTCTATATTTAAGGTTGTAAAAAAACTGTCAAAATACCTTCCAGAATGGTGACACCATTTTGAATTCTCGTTAGCAATGAAAGGTTTCTATTGTCCCATAACCTATTCAGTTTTTTTAGCCATTCTAATAGTTATATATCAATAGCTCATTTTTGTTTTAATTTGCAATTTTCTGATGATAAATCATATTGAACATTTTATGATATGCCTAGAAAAGCAGAGTTTTAGTAGATATTTCAAAGAAGAAATTTGTAAAAATAGAGCAATATCCAAGCGATGATTAATATATAATAACAAATAGTAATAAACTTTAGGATCTAGAGGGGATTTAGCATCTGTGAGGGGAGGAAAGTAAATTCTATATAAAGGAATGCAACAAAATTTTGCACATTTCATTCTTTACTTGGGTAAATTCCTCATAGATGGAAAAATAAAGAGAAATTTAATTTGGTTTTTATTGTGATGGATGAGTCAGTTTTAGTAATTCGAGTGGGATACACAAGGATAGCTTTCCAAAATTACATTTGGGTAGTTAAGAAAGGCTTTTTCTCAAAAGACAACTCAAATATTACGATGGCATTTTTACTGAGGCTAAGTGCTAAGAGAGCTCCAATATTACTGAGACGTTTTGACAGAGGCTAAGTTCAGTGCTAAGATTCATAGATGAATAAAACAGGCAAACATACCCTGTTAGGTAGGGAGGCCTGTTAAAACATGCACTCTGAATGAAGAGATCCCCCCCAAATTGTCTGTGTGTGAGCAACATGGCTGGTTATTCACCCAGGTGCGGGCAGGCTGAGTCTGAAAAGAGAGTCAGCAGAGGGTGGAGGGATTGGGGTAGTTTTGGGGTAAGCAGTGGAAAGTTAACAGATGTTATGATTTAGGGCAGTTTTTTGCAAGCTGGTAGGGGGTGACCAAGGTTGGTTACAAAGTCCTATGGCCTTATCAATTTGAGTGGGAATAAGGAACAATAGAGAATGTCTCAAAGTAAAGTAGGAGCCTCAGGCGTTGATCATTTCTTCCCCTTTTCATGGTCTTCCAGTTACTTCCAATTTTCCAGAAAATCATCTGGAGTGTCCCTGCAGGTCACAGAGATTAATATGGCCTCCATGGGGCTATTAGCCTAAAAGACTTTACAGGCCCCATGATTATCTTCTTTTTTTTCTTTCTTTTCTTTTCTTTTTATTTTTTTAACAAAAGCTATGAAATAGACAAAGTAAATATGTTATCAGAAGTCCACAGCAATGTGTGACAAAGCTGAGATTTAAAATCAGAATATATGGCTATAGAATATGGCTTTTTAATCACTCCAGCATATCACCTATCTTACACAACTTGTCATATTACAAGTCAAGAGGAAAAGCTGAGAAAGATAATAAAAAGTGAGAGTCTTTTGTAAAATGAAATTATACCATCTCTTGAAAGAATACAAATTCTTCACAGTCAGTTAAGTAGGTATTATAAAAACTCACCTCTTTGTGGTTACAGAAATCTAGAATTTTAGATCTGGAAGAGACTTAGAAGAAATTTTTGAAATTTCCATTTTTTAAAAGAGGACTTTGAAGCCAGAAATATACATTGTCTTTTCAAAATTGATACAATCTTGGGTTAATAGCTGCAATAAGTCTCCAAAGCTAGTGCTGTTTTTAATGACATCATTATTTTCTATAAGAACATTAGAAAAATTATAGATTAACATTTTTAAAAAAAGATATTCTGGTTAACCTGTCGTTTGGAGACCAAAGCCTCAAAGTGCTTTGATTATAGAAAGAAAGCTAGGACTGCACTTGCATTTCTTATCTCTGTGGCATCAGGTAAGTACAGACAAAGTTTGCAATGGGCTGGCTGCTGGGACAAACCCTGATGCTAATGATCATTTCATTTAAATATAAATTGTTATCTTGCTTGCAAAGGAAGTCATGTAAATCTAACTACCAAAGAGTGTTTCTGTTTTCTTTCCTGAGTGACAGAAGCATTGCCATAATAATTTGATCCTGATTATTATAATATCAAATGAAAACTCTTGTGATTGAGGTTGCTTTTGCTTTTTTAAGAGATCGGGAAGAAGGTGATAGCTAGCTCTGTGCTTTTAATTCCTTGGGTTGCACCCTGGTCTCGATACAAGACCAGAAAACGAAAAGAAGGTAGCTGGAAATAATGCATCCAATTATTTTGTTATTAAGATTTTATTGGTGGAACAGAGAAAGGAAAAGCAGTTAAGAAAACAAAGCTCAAGGTAATTCCAATTCATAGCTTTCATACCATTTGATAAATCTTCCTGGGAAATAAACAGCAGTGACAGACAGTGAGCTGGGGAATCCTTTCAGTTTGTTTTGTAAATGGGGACATATATTCGAGTATAATTAAAAGCTTAAACAATATAATTAATGAAATTTTGAGTGTGTCTATTACTAGTTAATTATCTTGTTGCCACTATACCAGATAATGGCATTGTTCTTTTTGATTAGTGTGAGGTTCATATTCCAAATGTGAATGCTGTGGAACCAAAATGAATTGCTTATCAAACTAACTATTTTTTAAAAAACAGACATTTTCATTAATACTACCTCACAGTGTGAGAGAATGATAAAATCTGCCAATGAACATGTTTTCTTCCTGGCTAAAAATCAAGTTTATGAAGAATCTAATAAAAATAAAGTTAGTAGAAAAGGAAGACAAAGAAAATGAATTAATACTACAAGAAGAAACACATGTTATTTAAATATAGAGAAAAAGAACAGTATACTGAATTACAAAAACAAAAATGTTATTAGTAGAATGTAAGAAATCCTAGCAAGAATAATGGAAATAAAAACAAGCAGGTGTTAGACAGGGGTGTTCTCTCAAGCCTAAGTTCTATCACAAGTCAGCTTATTCACAGAATGGCTTGTGCGTTAACTTGGCTGTCTAGCTCCCATAAGGAAGCTAGAGATCACCTCCAGCCTTCCTTTAACCCTGACGTAGGATCTTCAGCTGGGTCTAGAAACCAATTTGACGCCAGGCAAGCTAACAAGAGAAAAGCATACACGTTGTATTAGTTTTACATGTGCACGGGGATTTTTACAAGAGCATAAAGTCTGATGTTTTTATACTTTTTAGAAGAAGAATGACAAATTCAAGAAGAACGAAGGTGATCTGTAATCTAGGAAAAATTTATTTCCTAGAAGTAAATTTCTAGGAAAGTCACTAGGAGATATATGCATGGGAGGGGCTGTCAAACTAGTTGAAGATAAGGGTTACTTTGACAAGCATTTTTATTCAGGTCCTTTGAAGCCCCCAATTCCCAGTCTCTAGTGATAAGCACTACTTTCTTCCTCTGGCACAGGAAAGGTATTCCTCTTCAAGAAAACTTTATGTCTTTTGTACACAGCAAGAGACAAGTTAGATATCCCTTTCTAAAACTGCAATTTTTCTACCATTTTCAACTTGAAATAATCAATATGCTAATTTGGTATATTTTAGAATGACATGTTCTTCATGCCTCCAATCTCTAAGATACTCAGTTCCAATACAGAACAAGACTCCTGGGTAGCAGACCCATGCCGTTCTTGACACTGTAGGTTTCCATGTTGTGCTGTTGTTTTAGGAAGACACACTTCTCATCTGTGTGTCTAAACCATAGAGTACCATGACCCATGGGAGATAATAATGCCAAACTCGGGGTTATTGGAATGCTAATGTTGCGTAGTCCACGAATCTCATGTGGAGATTGTCACACATCTCACCACAACGTTGTCTCATCTAGCCTGTGTACCACTAGGCAGCTCTATGGCATATGTCCATTATTCTCTTCCTGGGCCCAGTAGGCTATCCTAAACAAGCCTAGCTCTTGGCCATGACAGAAGCATAGAGTGAGTTTGACTCGACAAGTACTTTCTGTGAAAGTATTTTTTTCCTAGTAATATTATGCTTGAAAATATTGCATTACATAGAACAAATTATATGGTTAAGTCTAGATTCAAAGGATAAGGCAAGAATATACTATACTACTTTAGTGGCAGGTACTATGAAGTCACATTGCAAAGGTCAGCTTGTAGGAAGTGGTGAAGAGTTGTGCCCTTCAGCGTAACCTACCATAGGAAAAAATCAAACCTATCAGCAGCCGTATTAAAAACAGTAGTATAAAAATGTTTTCCCAAAATAGTTTTTATAATTTAGGTCAAGTCTTTCAATCACTCTGTAATTATAATGATTAGTTATCCTAACCTGTGGTTAGTGTCAATTGTAATTATTTTAAGGTTCCAAATTACTCTTGCAGGTACACATATACTGTATTTAGAAAAAAATGTAGGTATGTGCATTAATTTTCTCATTTTGTCTTATTTTCAACTAACCTTACCCTTACCTTTTTAAACTCTCACTCAGAAAATGTGATTTTGCTATGTTTACTTATGTGAAGCACGTCAAATCTTTCAAGGATTATATAAAATATTAACAATTATCAATACGAGATCTTAGAATCAAAGTTACAGTGAAAAACAAAATTTTTATTATCTATTTTTTCTCCCACACCTTACAGATGATATAACTGAGATACAAAGAAGATATATGACTTGTACATATTTAGATGATAGACTTTGGAAGATAAGTATTTTGGTGATGTGTTATTATTTTATATTTCAGTTTATTGGGCGAGTTGTTACAAAATAATCTAGTTAACTTCATTTTCCTTGTACTATATCATACATAATTGCTGACCCTTATGCAAATGTCTACAAAAATCATGCACTGAAAAATGTTGATTTTATTGTATTGCTTTTTAGAAACACAATTAGATGCTTTTTTCTATAAATAAATTTCTAATCTTAGGCCTCTAGATACTTTCTTTGTTTTTCTCTGTTTAAATAATATTTCTCTGTCTAAATATAATTTCTAGAATTGTGGATAAGAGTTTATTCTGTATTATTTGGCTATATTATAAAATACATTTGTTTCAAATATGCCCAGAAACTGAACAAGCCTGAGAAGGCAGATAGTGAGTCAGATGGAGCCATTAATGTATAGAGATCCAGGATCTATAAGATCCCTACCATTGAATTTGAAGTTATGATATGATCAAGCTGATAACCAAAAGTTCACTAACTTTTAAGGACAGAAATATTTCTCTGGGGCTATCATTGTCCCCCTCGCTCTCTGAAATTTTGGTATCATGAGAACATATAAGTAAGAGCCAAAATTACAGATTCTGCCTGGAGAGGAAGACAGGGATTCGGAGATAACCGTGACATATGTAAGCACCTCGAATTATTTGCCTCTCAGACAGAAAGCAGCTGTTGAAATGGTAAGAAAAATGGTTCAGGAGTTTTCCCCCATGACTCAAGACAAGCATTTACATTACTTACACACTCAATGTCTCTTCTAACTTATGATTACCTTACAATCTATGGAATATATTTAGTGTCCCTGTGGAAGCAATTATACATGAAACATCAACATATATATATATAGTAGACAGCACTTTCATAGGTCCCTGCAGTGTATTTTAACAGTAGTGGAAACTAAAGTTTTGGTGTAATGTGTTTTTATCTATCATTCAGATCAAAGAATACCCAGTACTTGAAAAGTTTAGAAAGCAGTTGAAAGTTACATGGAGATGTAGAAAGCATTAAAGTGGCAGAATTTAATTAAAACTCTTAGAATACATAAGCAGTAATAGATTGGGTTTTAATGTTTAGTTTATTTATTTATTTTTATTTTTATCTTTGAGACAGAGTCTCACTCTTGTCACCCAGGCTGGAGTGCAGTGGCATGATCTTGGCTCATGCCAAGCATCTGCCACCCAGGTCCAAGCAATTGTCCTGCCTCAGCCTCCCAAGTAGCTGGATTACAGATGCTTATGTCTGGCTCATTTTTG
Source organism: Callithrix jacchus (assembly GCF_049354715.1). Taxonomy (NCBI): domain Eukaryota; kingdom Metazoa; phylum Chordata; class Mammalia; order Primates; family Cebidae; genus Callithrix; species Callithrix jacchus. The sequence goes on from NC_133509.1 coordinate 117,651,352, forward strand.
TATTTTTACACCACCATGTCTGGCTCATTTTTGTATTTTTAGTAGACAGGGTTCCACCATGTTGGACAGGATGGTCTCGAACCCCTGACCTCATGATCCGCCAGCCTTGGCCTCCCAAAGTGCTGGGATTACAGGTGTGAACCACCACATCTAGCCTAACATCTATTTTTTTAATATTTAAATATAAACTTCACAATGGAAGTCAGTAATTTAAGAGATTTACAAATAATTTATGCCTAAAAGATAAGTATGAGGGATAGCTGTGTTATTCACATATCCAGCTCATTAAATTGAAATGTTTAAAGTAATAGTTCTTCTATAGTTAATAGAAAACTCCATTAAATTACCTTAAAGTTTGGTACATCTAGAATAAAACAAAACACCAAAATATGAAATTATCTCAAAATTGAAGATTTTACTTTCCTACAATTTGGAAATTTTTGATAATTAAAAAAGCAGTTAAAGCATGAAAAGCAAATAGGAAGAGTACTTGTACAATCACTGACATTAAGGCCTTCTTTTTTTTTTAATTGTACCTTAGGTTCTGGGGTACGTGTGCAGATCACACAGGATTGTTGCATAGGTACATACATGGCAAGGTGGTTTGCTGTCTCCATCCCCTCGTCACCAATATCTGGCATTTCTTCCCATGTTATCTGGCCTTCTTTAAATGTATTCCTAAAGAGAAAGATAGATATTGATTGATATGAGCTTTAGGTAATATTTTGCCTAGAGTATGTCTCCATTAAAGTAGTGTAATCTATTCAATAAAGTTAGCTATTTGAATGTTAGTCTCTCCATGTGCCAAGGAAGAAAGTGTTACTAACTACCTATATTGTTACTAACTACCTGTATAACAGAATTTAGTAATTAGAGATAGAGATCACTGTTTGAAGATACATTAAATGTTTCAGTTTATAATAACATTTTTTGCATGACATTAAACCACAGCAATGGAAAAGAAGTATGAACTCATTTGCTATTATCTAATCATATTAAAAATATTTTACTCATAAAAGTTTAAAGACATCAACAGTAATAAAATAACTCCAAAAACATCTTGCATATAAAATTCTTAAGAAGCAGTTATTTATAAAATAATTCTAACTGGTGAAATAGTAGGACATCCTAATAATTCAGTTGGTAATCTTCCATGAATTAGACAACCCATTAGCATTCTTTCAGCAATAAATATCCTCCATGAATAAAAAGTACTGAATAAAGAACAGAGTGCTTATATTTTTTATTTCAATAATCCAATTTCTAAGAATAAAATCTTAGAGGTCTGGTTATTCTTTTCAAAGATTTATATGTTGATAAACCAAAACAATACACAATATAAATGTTCAATTATACAGAAAATATTTTTTAAATGGGCATATCCATAGTATAAAATACTATGGAGTTTTTAAAATAATGCTTATACTTTTTAAAGGAAATTGACAAATAATTAAAAGTGAGAAAGGAGTCTACATAGTTTATATACACCATTGATCTCAATTATAAAAAATGTACACCATAAATAGAGGAAAGGAAATGAACTAAAAGTCCATCTTTGATGATGGTTTTGTTGTGAGTTATTACTATTTTCTTTTGATGCTACATATTTTACAATGGATCTATATAGTGCTATTATTTTTTAAATGTTTTAAAAATTTAAAAATAAAAATATACCATAAAAAATCATATCATTACTAAGTGTAATGACTTGTTTATATGCTGAACATTTAGTAAAGTTTTTTTTTTTCTTTTTTTTTTGAGATGGAGTTGCACTCTTGTTACCCAGGCTGGAGTGCAATGGTGCGATCTCGGCTCACTGCAACCTCCGCCTCCTGGGTTCAGGCAATTCTCCTGCCTCAGCCTCCCGAGTAGCTGGGATGACAGGCATGCACCACCATGCCCAGCTAATTTTTTGTATTTTTAGTAGAGACAGGGTTTCATCATGTTGATCAGGATGGTCTCCATCTCTTGACCTTGTGATCCACCCGCCTCGGCCTCCCAAAGTAGTAAAGTTTTTTTACCCATAGCTCTGAATTTCTATTTTGTTTTCAGGACACTTAAGTCTACAATGTGTTGCAATGCAATGAGAGAAAGATAGATGGGGTGGATTTAATAGAACCAAAGGTGGAAAAGTGAGTGGCAAGGACTAAGATTGTCCCTCAACTGAGAGAGTGGGGGCAAGAGGAGTTGCTCTTGTTAAAGGACCATCCTGCAAAACTGTCCTTGTGGTTATTGTATGACAGATTTTATTGTAACTCATCTTTCTCATGCAATCCGAAAACTACATAACGATGGTGGTCATATTAGTCAGCACTAGGGGAGAAATGTCTTCTGCAAAACAGCATCCTTAACACCGTTCAGCAGAATCAGAGAAGCTGAGAGAAGAAATGCCCTATGAACAGGGGGAGCTATCACTAGAAAGGACTTATTCCCGTGGAATAAAAGTAGCAGAGACTAACACCACCAATCATTGAACAAAAAAAGGATTGTAGAGTCATAACTGGGAAGAAGTATAATTCATTTAGATCATTCTTCAAGCTCCGGAGAGGACTGTTGTTAGTGCAAGGATTGTGAACTAAATATGTCTCTTAAATGTAAAGTTGACCAGTTAGTTTATTCTCCCTATGATTTTCAGTCGGACGGCCATGAATTTTGTGAACATTCAATAAATATTTATTAGTATTAATGATTCTGTATCTTCAGTGAAATATGGTCCTTCCCTATAATCCTTCAAGTTTTTAATCTAAAACTTTTTTTACAACAAATCTTAACCTATTCTATGTATGTTGTAAATGGAACATTAAAAACGGAGAATGACTAATGGCCTTCTTAGACTGTTGCGTGTTATATACAAGGTCATATCATGGCCACTCTTTCCTCTGTGCTTTAATAATTTACTATCAGACTCTATTTTTAGTCCATCATTCACTCCATATTCCATGAAATCAATGCTGGTGAAACATCATTAAAGCCTATTTGCTACAAAATAGACCCCTGCACTGAAATCAGGGCATAAAAGGCAAATTGTTATTTATATTTTTATTAATAAAATTTAGGAGGCTCTTTCTGAATCTTTCAACTGTGCCCCCAGTATTTAAATTTCATTTTTCTACCATTATTTATTGCTATGTGTGCATGGAGAAGGACACTTTTTGAGAGTATTAGACTAGGCAAAATTGTATCTTCTTAAATCATGAACTAGCCTGTCAATGTGTTTGGCTCTTCTGAGATGTTTCCCATAGGCTGAATTACTGACAGTGGCCTTTTTCATTTCCTATAGTTCATCATGTGATTAGAGAACAAGGGCGTTTGGTTGCATATTATAATCAAATGATGAATATCTATTAGAGTGTATTTCAGATCTATCAAAAAGAAGAATAAAACTTATCCAATTGTATCACATAAAAACAATACTCAAATTCTTGATACTTTCAAGAAATAATCGCACCCTAATGTTACCGCTAACATATTAATATCAATTAATAATAGGTTGGGCATAGCTAATGAGAATGTATTTGCCTTTGTAGAGTATTATTGAATGGAGATATAGCCCTATCATTAATTGCTTTAAAAGTGAAAGTAAAATGTGATTTCCGCTCATGCAATGTGAGGTCTGCAAGGCCTAGTACTTCAAAAGCCTAGTACTTCTTTATGCAGAAGACTTCTGCAATTCATCTTTTAGAGTTGAGAAGTGACCAAGCCTGGCTTATATCAGGTAGAATCATATAACTTTGCAGCTACCTACTGTGTTCTCTGCCTTAAAGAGCCACAGTGCACAGTAACATATAAAGGCTGTGGCTGGTCCTGCGGTAAATGCGAGTGTTTAACTTTCTTAGCCAGAGAAGCTATGTTGTATTAAATCTTTTAGACTCCTACCATACTCACGTTTTTCAGAAAACAATTTACAAAATCTAATCTAACCCAACCTTTTTGTTTAGGTATAAAGAAACAGAAGAACTGAATGGTTAAATATCTTGTCTAAGATTACACTCTTACTGGCAGAAATTGATGTCAACTCAGATATGCTGACATAGATATATATGCTCTCTCATCACCTTGGTTAGCCTGTGTTCATTAGTCATTATTCTGTAATTGTAAATTAAGTAATTTTTTCCAAATATACTATGACTTCTTAGAAAATTATCCTCAGGTTTGGTAGACAGCTACAATCACTTGAAGGGTTTCCATCTTTTAATAATGACAGTTTCAGTATGTTAGTAACTAAATCATGTTGAAGGAGATTGATTGTCCTCCATAATAAATGGTATGTGTGCTTTTCCAGTGTAATTTCCATAAAGTGTAAAGTCAAATATTTGTCTCAGTTCCCAAGACTTGAATTAGATAAACAGCTTCACCTATATCTCCAGATGTCATGTCAAATCTCCAGGTTCGTTTTAAATTTTTGCTTTTTTTAGTTTGCACTGGCCAATGTAGAAAAATCAAACAAAATAAAGCTGTCTTAGATTGCCTCATATTCAAAGTCAATTAGAGTGGTGACACCAATTTTTATTAATCTTCTTTTTTCTTACCTGATAATTTGGAAAACTCAGCCAAATAGAAAAACAAAAAACAAACAAACAAACAAAAAAAAACTGAAGCCAACCTTGTTTTCCATAGTGTGTGGGTGTAAATCATTCAGTAGAGAAATCATCCTCATTTCTGAATGAGGGTTTATCATAGGTGGAGCCATCATGTACCTTCAATTTATTCATTTTATGCTACGTTACCAATCCATTATACAACATACACTCCCGGCTTTCAAAATATCATAATTTCAAAAGGGAGATAAATACATAAATAAGCAAATAGAAGGCAGTGCCGTAAGTGCTATACCAGAAGTGTGTACAGGTGCGAGGAGAGTGGAGACGTTCCAGGGGACCTGATGTCAAACCTGTGAGGAAAAACTTTAGCACCATTTCTCATTCTTTTTTTCAACTTTCTTTTTCTGTTTAAAAGAGTTAGAGGGAAAGGTGATTCATAAATATGTGCTAGAAAAGCATGGGTATGAGTGTATGTGTGCATGCTACTGTTTGTATGTATGTGTCTGTATGTATTAGTAACTTTTACCCTGGTCTGAAAAAATATTTGTTAGAAGAAAAGATATAAATTTTATTGCCACAATAATAACTGTATTCCAAGGAAGGTCATTGGTATCCACAGTCTGCATATGAAGATTGGAGCCCACTGATTGGACCAGCCCCCATTAGCACTGCCACAACCCCTACTTGTCAATACTAATATGGGATGCATTTTCTTTCTTGCCTACAGCTCACTCTTCAGAAATTTTATTTGACTTTCCCTGTGGCTACTTAGAATACAGAGGGATTCTAAGCAAAGGCTCTAACCCTCTCTCTTGCAGGTTCAATAAACACTCTAACCAGTCATTCATGTAGCTTGATAACTTGTCCTTCCCTGGATTGCCTTTTTGCTAAAATTCAGACAGGATAGCAGACAAACTTAAGCATACCCTGAGAAATAAAATTATAAGTTAAATCATTTTGTTCTCTTGGGGACTCATGAGCAAGATTCACTCACTAGCTTTTAAATGATAATATTTTTAGTATCATACAGAAATAACATTCTATTCAATAGTTAATTATCAGGTAAAATAAAGAAATCTCAACCTAAGCCATGTAAATTTTAAGTCATATTTATGGATAAATCCCATATAATGAAACAAACCTAAGATGACATCATCTTTTCTGTTCTCCTTGTAAATAGCTAACAGTAAGTATAACAATATTAGACAACTGAAAATAAGTGTGGTAGAAATGAGTTAATTGATAATATTCAAACCTTTTTTGCCATTCATAATTTTGTTTACCATGGACTGGCAGTAAACTTGAGTGTCTGTTCTGAAACTCTTTATTCTCCCTCCTAATCTGTAATTAAAGCAGTTGGTATTAAAATAAGCAAATAACCAAAAACAGAGGCCAAGCCCACCACACACTACTTCCCTAAACCACTAAAATTCACTACATCTTACTGGAGGTTGCATGTCCTGGATTTTATGTGTTTTCTTGTATGAAGTAGGAGGTAAGCATACTAGCATTAAGAGGAAAAAAATTGGCCAGGCCCAGTGGCTCACGCCTGTGCGCTTTGGGAGGCCAAGGTGGGGGGATCACGAGGTCAAGAGATCGAGACCATCCTGGTCAACATGGTGAAATGCTGTCTCTACTAAAAATACAAAAATTAGCTGGGTGTGGTGGCGGACGCCTGTAGTCCCAGCTACTAGGGAGACTGAGGCAGGAGAATTGCTTGAACCCAGGAGGCAGAGGTTGCCATGAGCCAAGATCGTGCCACTGCACTCCAGCCTGGGTAACAAGAGCAAAACTCCATCTCAAAAAAAAAAAAAAAAAAGAGGAAAAAAAATTACTAACCTTGTTTCATGATGGTGATGGAGAGAGGGTATTATCTGTAAGACTTACAATGGCATCTCAGCTTTTTCATCCTATCTATTCCCCCTTTCCACATTCTGAAGTGTACTAGGGTTCTCCAGAGAAACAGAACCAATAGGATATATATACATACACACACATAGATAGATAGATAGATAGATAGATAGATAGATAGATAGATAGATGATAGATAGATAGATAGATGATAGATAGATGATAGATAGATAGATGATAGGCTACACATAGATAGATATAGGTTATATAACCTATATATGTTATATATATACTTATATGTTTTATTTATAGACATACATGTTTTATATATAGACATACACACACATATGCAAAGAGAGTTATTTTAATGTATTGGCTTACATGATTGTGACCTCTAAGTCTCATGATCTGTTGCCAGCAAGCTGGAGAACAGGGAAAGCCAGTGATAGAGTTCTAAGCCCTGAGAACCAGAGAGCTGACGCTGTAGATTTCAGTGTAAGTATGAAGACCTGAGAACAGGAACTCCAAGGGAAAAAGAAGATTGATATTCCAAATCCAGCAGTCAGGCAGATAAACCAGCCAATCATCTTTTCCTGTACATTTTTATTCTATTCAGAATCTAAGTAGACTGGATGATGACCAAATTGGGGAGGACTATCTACTGAGTCCACCAATTCAAATGCTAATATCTTCCAGAAACACCCTTAAGTGCACACAGAAATAATGTTTAATCAGCTATCTGAATCCCATGCCCTAGTCAATCTGACACATGAAATTAACTATCACACCAACTCTGTATCATAATTTGTAAAAAGCCTATGAAAGCTTTATGTTATCATATTTCCCTTAAGGCTCCTTTAGATTCTGTACTATATACTTAATATTTACTTGGGTAAGTAGGTATATGCTGGGACATCAAAATGTTACAGTAGACATCTAGCATATTTGCATTTAAATCTGCTAATACTGTCTGAAGCTGAAAATATACATATGGGTCAAGTTACCTTCAGCTTCAAATAACAATAATAAGACTTAATTAAGTATCCAGGCATCCAGGTCCCAGATTTTGTTGTACCTTTCATTTGATGATCTTTAGTCTATTGCCTTTGTAGTAGATTGACCTCTTACTGGCAGAAATTGCTGCCAACTCAGATATGCTGACACAGATATATCTGTTCCCTCATGCTTCCAAATGGGCTGCCATAGTGGCACATATTGCATCAGTACACACTGCAGCCACAGCTACTAGAAACTGATTTTTTTCTTGATCAACAATACTACGGAGTTAAACTAAGAACTCAATAGTATCCCTAGTTGCTTACAGTAATACTCTTCCATTTCCAATACTGGATGCCCATTGCCATGGATTCTGCTATCATTGTATTATAATGATTACCTTTTTGGTGTCAATAGGGTTAATATTGGGTTACTAGATAAACAAGAGGTGTATACCAGACCAAATAGCTACCTCTCCTCAAGATTACTCAGAAAAGCAAAGGTTTTACTTGTTGTCTATGCAGCCAAAGTTGCATAGACTTTAATCATATCATTCTATTACCCATATTATTGAAACCACAAGAAATGTAAAAAGACATCTTTATCATTAGGAGCATATTAATGGACATAAATATTGACTCTGCCCTGAGCCTGAAGATACTTTAGTCGAAGTTTAGTGACTCCGAAAATGTATGACTCTTTTAAGCCCACAAATAACTGGTTACATCATGGATTTATTTTCAATGATCTCCAGGTTTTAAACATTTGTGTTCTCTGAAGCTTCCTGAAAGGTTAGATTCCGTATTCACTATAAAGTATAAATTTCACTTTGCTTCTGCATATACTCAAAATCTCTGTATTGTTATTTCAGATGACAGGCAGTAACTAGGCAAACTCACAGCCCAAGATCACAGTAGCTCTAATTATATCAACCTCTTTATTCTTAATATTACCCACAAGGTCCAAAATTTGTGGGTCTTTTTAATGAAATTCTTATCGTTTGTTGTGTAGCAACAAACAGATAATACCAGTCCTCAAATATTAGGATCATATTACTTCAAATAGTAACTTCACCTTTCTACCCATTGAATTATGCAAATGGAATTTGGCACAACCTTAACAGATAAAGGCCAAGAATATATGACAAGAATATATTTATCCGTGATAAGATCCAAGGTTAAAAAGTTTAATTAGCTGAGTTATGAGGAGATATTATAAGGCAGAAATAAATTAAATATGAGTAAAAAAGTCAATAAAGTTCAGTGAAAATCTGAAGAGAGTCATGATATGTCTACATTCTGTAGTGTTATTCTTAATCAAGAAAGTACAAAACATTCTAACTCAACATTATTAAAAATATGTGCATAGTGTTACCATTTCACTGTGAAATACATCACCTTAGAGCTATGACAAAGACCTGACGTAGATTAGCAAATAACATGACAGTGGGCAAAAAATAGACAATTTTAATAGCATGATCAATTCAATTTCATACAAAACCTAGTTAAATTCAATTGCAAGAATGCATGAAATATCAGAATTATCACCTCTTTATTATTTACCCTCACAAAACAACCATAGTCCTCAAGAAAGAGAGACAAGATAGAATCAAATTAGAAATAAGATACTGTGTATAAATTATTTCCATCAATGCCTTGTGAGTCTCATTAAGCTTTCTCTCTAAGAAAGGATGATATAATCATTTACATCATGGGATTTAATTTTTTTTCCTATTCCATTTTCATTATTAGTAATTCAAGAAATCTGGAAAAGATATTACTGCTTCACGTTGCTTTCACGTATGTCTAGGAGATCTGAGATTATTTAAGGACATATTTTCTTTTAGATAAGGCAACATTTTCACAGAATACTTTTATCAGACACTTGGCAATTCCCCCACCTTCTGAATAAGAGCATTGCTCAGCATATGTGGGAAATGAGACACTGCATACATTGGTTAAACTAGAATTCACATAGCCAACATGTGGAAGACATCAGCAAAAATTATTCCAATGATCTCACATTGGCAAACATGGTGCTCTGACTGGTTCCAGGATAAACAGATCATTCTGCTTGAGTGTGCAAACCCTTGTGTAAACACATATAGACACAAAGGGCTTTGAACAGAGTTAATAGGGCAGAGCATTGGCCCAAGAAAGGTGGAAGATGTGAACCTCTGGATGGTGATACTCATGAAAGATAATCCACATCATTGTTCAAATAGCTGAGTCATAAAGACGGGAACTCAGTCAAAGAAAAATATTGTAAGGGAGAAGAGCAAGGAAGTAGAGGTAGAATTAATTTCCCACTTCCCCTAAACTCTATTCATATGCACAATGAGCCACACTAAAAATTTAAGAATTGAGAAACTTGGAATATAAATGAATTTCTCTTAAGAGTCACCTAGATAAAGCATACAGTTGGGATTGCAGGTGTGGGAAAGGCAGGACTCAAATACATTGAATGCTTAGACAGCGACAATACTGGTCTTTCATTTCCTGAAGGCATTTGGCTGCCTCCTTTTACTGACAAACTCCCTAATAAATAAAATTGATGTGAGAAGAAGGATACTTGTTTGTTGAATGTCCTGACCAGAAAAAGTAGGAAATGCCTTGGGTGTAGCCAGTCTTTGAACATTCTTCAAGAACTCCTGCGAGTTGAGACAGAGATTTGGCTTCATGCAAGATCTTTCTTATTTGGAACATTACTTTTGATTTAGAAAGTCAATTACTAATGTTACCAAGACTAAGAAAAATATACGTATCACCTTTTCTCCATTTTCCTTTTCAAAATATCCAAGTTATATTTGCACATATTTTAAAAAGAAATTACAGATTAAGACTTTCTGCTATCCATCACCTACAGTCCCTACACAAAATGACAGTCAGCTGTGACTTAGTGATTTTATGTTTCATTCAGCCAATACTGTCTTAACAAGAACATGAATTTATCTGTTAAATGGAGGGCATAAATTATCATAAATATTCTTAATAGGAGTTGGGCCAAAGGGCTTATTTGATCTCAGCTAATTAATTTTTAAATAAGGCACAATCTATCAATGAATTCCATATTTTTAAAAATGTAAATTTTAGTCACAAGGAAATTGGATGTGGGTGAGGGGACAGGATATTTACTTTGTTTATTTCTTTTGGGTTTTATTGTTTTCATTATTCTGCTTTTCATTAATGTTGCATAAAAATATTATATTGAAAACATTAAGTGCAAATTAACTTTGCTCCTCTGCTAAACTTCTGAAATAGATGTATTAATTAAGACTCCATTCAGTGGACTGTAAGAGACACCCAGAGTTGCTATGGCCAAAACAGGAAAGGAGAATATTTATTGCCTATATCAGTGAAAGTAAGCAAGCAATTTCTTATTGCATATAAGAGCTGACTGTGAAGTCTGCAGAGACCTAGTTTCCAGTTGACAACTACACAAACCCTTAGTCAGGGCCCTTATCCTCGATTGCGTAATCTGGGTCTTACTCTGCTAAATGAAACTAGAGAAAAAGTGGCTGGGCGCAGTGGCTCACGCCTGTAATCCCAGCACTTTGGGAGGCCGAGGCGGGTAGATCACGAGGTCAAGAGATCGAAACAATCCTGGTCAACATGGTGAAACCCCGTCTCTACTAAAAATACAAAAAATTAGCTGGGCACGGTGGCGCGTGCCTGTAATCCCAGCTACTCAGGAGGCTGAGGGAGGAGAATTGCCTGAACCCAGGAAGGAGGCGGAGGTTGCAGTGAGCCGAGATCGCGCCTTTGCACTCCAGCCTGGGTAACAAGAGAGAAACTCCGTCTCAAAAGAAAAAAAAAAAAAAGAAAGAAAGAAAAGAAAATAGAGGAAAAGAAGAAGAAAAAGCAGCAGCAGTAAAGAACAAGCAACAAGAGGACCTTCAAGATGATCTGAGAGAATGACATAAAAAATTTCCATTTATGTCCTATTGACAAGTTCTTAGTCTAGCTGCAAAGAAGGCTGGCAAATTCATTCATTATTCTGGGTGACTTAAATTCTATTATTCTAGAAGAAGGGCATATTGCAGAATAAATAGTTGTCTGTCTATTCCATAATATGTCTCGATTGGAAGCCTGTGACAGCAATCCATATTTTTCTCTCTAACAATCTAACAAAATCAAGAAGCATGACCAGCACAAACAACAATCTGATATATTTATTAATATTCCATTACAGAATAAACAGGTAAATATATTTTTACTGTGATATTATGCGACTTATAAATTCTAAAGAAATAATAGAATGCACCATAATGTCCACTTTGATCTAATCTTATTTGTTTTGCAAGTCCTTCGGGTTTGAACGGATTTTGCCTGGGGATGCTTCAGATATGTTTATTGAATTAGCATAAAATACTTTAATAATTATAAGATCCAAATTCCTAAATTGGAATTTGTGTTAGGTGACATGACAAAAATGAGATCCAGAGAATGAATTAATCAAAAATCACATGAACACTTGTTGATCTCCTGAATGTGCGAGCTGAGGACTTTCGTACTTTTATATTGTGACTTATTTTTACTGTATGAAGCCAAATGGCTCTAATTTTTCTAAGTGTCTTGAGCTCATATTTTAAATGTAGAATGTAAAAAGAGAGGTAATATGCAAGCAAATAAACCAATAAATCAATATATGGCTTTATTTGGTGCCCCTAAGTCTTAAAGGATATTGTTTTTACTATTAATATTTGTTCAGTGACTATTAAATAATGAGTGGCCAAAGAATTACCAAAACAATAAATTAATAAAGCAGGAAAGAATGAAGTTCTTCATTTCTTCTGAATATAAAAATCTATCATTTAATGTTCATGTTCATAATTTCAAATTTACCTCAGCTTAGGAGAGTATTACAACATTCAGGAAAAATCAGATAAAAAACCATATGTTTGTCCATATGTGTGGAGTCAAAATGTCATGGGAAAGTTGAAGCTTTTAGAAAAGGTAGGCATTAATCTTCTTGCATAGGAAGTATTTTGATGTGGTTGATTATTGCCTTAAACATTCTTTCTTCGGTTTTTGAGTTCTAACTCTATTTCTGAAACCAGAAGAAAGTGGTCTTGAAAAAAAGAACAACAACAACAAATCAAATGAGGCATATTGACATTTTTTGTCAGGCCAGAAACAAAAGTACGTCTTGGAAGCACAGGTCATGACAAAATCTGTTTTATAGAACGCATGTGACTTAGGAAGATTATCACATTAATAGAGAGAAGGAAATAGTGACTTCCTGATACACTTATATTTTCAAGGGCAAAAGCAGTATAGAAAAACACATGTATGGCTCCTCCTTCCTGCTCGTTAATTCTGTTTACTCTTTCAGAGACTAGATTCTCTCATTTGAGAGGAAGAAATTAAGTAAGTCTAAGACTTAAGCACCTGTCAAATGCTACTCCAAAAGCATTTTCTAAGGCTTTGGGATGTGTTAGATTTAGGGTTCTCAAAGGAAATTAACTTAAGCTTGCATGAAAACTCTTTTAATTCCATATTCCCTTCTGATTGGCAGGAAGCAAATTAAAAATGTTGAGATCATTAGTATTTGGTGATGATTCAGTTGAGATTCAAAGTGGAAACCAGTTCCCTTATTCAATATACTTTATGTTCAATATTCTAAGATCTAATCTTAAATGAGAAAAAAACAGACCTGACATTGTTTTATAAAACTTACTAAGGCTTTTAAATACATATTGAGAAAATTGTACATAAAAGAGAAAGGGAGGAAACAATCTGCCTTGTATAAATGAATATGGTTGAGGGTAGTTCATGCTAAATATGTTTGATATAATGAAATTCTGCTGATAAAAAAATTATCATATTAGTTGCAAAAGTTAATTTATTTTAAAATAATCCACTCAGGGTAAGTTTATTGAGAAACTACTTTTTGCTCTTCTAATAGGTGCTGATGATTCAGTGGTGGCCATTTAGAATATGTCCCTGCCATTATAAAACTTATTTTCAAATGGTGGGCAGGAATAAATAAGTGTACACAAAGCATTTAATGAAGTCAGCCCTTAAGTCATTAGTAAACATTACCATTATCATAATGATAATAATGGATATTAATATTATTGAAGTTTTCCATGAGGATGGAACAAGAAATGTAATTTCAGGCCAAGTGGGGAATTTTATTTTATGCCTAAATAGATAATTACTGTGCACTTATATAGGTATTGTTACAGATGGGATTCATTGGAAATAAGACTATGAGATGGATTCACATGCAAAGTATTTACTGGGAGTGCTTTTAGAATGAATACGTGGTAAGGCGAAAGAAATCATTTGAGAAGAGAATAAAGTTGGGCAGTAAAGAAGTTATAGCTTCAGCCGGTTTGATGGGACATTCTGAAGTGAGAGTGTTACTCCAGAGTCACTGAACTTGGGACAGGAGATCCAGGCTTTTCATCACTTCATCCTTCATTCATTGCTTAGGTACAGTTAATGGAAAGGAAGCATGACCTTCGGAAAGATCATTGTCTTCAGGCAAGATAAAACCCCAAAGTGTTGATAGCGGAGTTCTTTAGCCAACGACCATTTCCAAGGAGAATAATTTTTTAGTCTGAAAGCAGATCTAGATGACACAGCGCATTGCCCACTACAGCTCATCCTTCATGTTGCCTAGATCTATTTGTATAATTTCTAGCAATAGCTTCCCCAGGACCCTTGAGTGATTTTTGAAGGAAAAAAATTTGAGAAGGTTTATGCAAAATCCTATAACTCCAAAGATGGAGCTGGTCATAAGGCCACAATTGATATTCAGTATTTCCTCCTTTAGGGGCATTCTAGATTTAGCTTCGGGCTAAATCTCTTGATCTGGGGGACTTACCTACTTTTCTACAGATTCTTATACCTACAAATTCAAGAATTCTAATTTGAAAAAGTTTACTTAGCCAAAATTTATTGAAATATTCCATTGTCATTATTTCTAAAATAATTTAAAAATAATTTTTAAGATTATTTTTCCATCATTATTTTTAGCCATCAAAAAATTATTATTATATAAAAGATTTGAATATCTAGGCTCCATGAATTGCAGTTAAAATTTTAACCTAGTGTGGGTGATGCAGAGCTTCACTGACAATGATCCAAGCTCTTGTCACCATGTTCTCCTCAGGCCATGCCTGCTACATTTGCACATTTACCAACAAAACTGGAGAAGGGAATAGTACAAGGCTCTCAAGTGGATGGGCTAAAAGCCAATGTTCTCTTTAACCCCATTATGTAATAGGAAACTTATTTCGTTTTATTCTAAATTCTGCATAGAGAACCAATTACAGGCAGGCAAGGATGAAAGCTGAAATGGTTTACTGTTCAACTACGGAGAATAACATGGGTGCTTAAGCCCAGGTGATTGTAATACAAGTGGCAAAGGTAGTCAAATTCTGCATATTTTCTGATGGCAGAGCCAACAAATTTGTTGATGGAATGGGTGTGAGTTATAAGATAAATATCAGAGTTGTGAATGATTGATTTCTAAAATGGGAACAATTTGAGGACTAGATATTTTTTGGCAGGAAGCTGCTTTTATCTATCAAAAGATTCATCTTAGAAACAAGATAGTCTATGTTCCTATAGAATGAGTTTTTCACTTCTGCAAAATATCCGACAATAATACTAATCATATTCTCTAGTAATAGTCTGTACAAACTAATTGGTTGATATCAGATACCTTCATATACTGGGTCTATTGGCCACATAAATTTCAAAAATGTTTTAGAAAATAGAATAAGAAAAGAAATTCACAAATAACTCCAGGAGACTTCTTTATCTCTTATCAGTTTTCCACTTATGTTTTCTGTTCCAGTAATACAGAACAGATTGTATTAACTGAAAAGATGGTGATGTGTCTCCACTTTATGCAAAACTCCTTATCCCTTACAATCTGCCTTCGAAACTGTGTGGGGATTTTTACTTCTCCAGAAAACCTTTCCTAACATCTCTATGTTCAGTCTTTCCTGAAGTTCCTATGATTTGAGATACTGATATGTGTCATGGCATTTTTTCTGATTGTATTGTGATTGAATTATATCACTAGATCGCGAGCTTCCTGAGAACAGCCAATGGGTCTGACTAGTGCCTAATTCCCTACTTACTACCTTGGGCATTTCCAGGTATGAAGAAAGCATCCAATAAATATTTGTAAAATACAGAAGTGACTCCAATTGTGTTTTTAAAGGAAAGATTACTTTCTAGTGCTTTAGAGTGCATTGGACAAATTACTTTGGAGTCAAATATAGAACAGGTGTAATCCTTCAAATTAATTACCTAATTAATTTTTTAAAAATTTCAATGAACTACATTTCTAGACATTCTGATTTTGTATTTTGAAATGGGGCCTCAGATTAATTTGATGTAGCTTTTTGGTAGAATAACTTATAGACTCACTGGCTTACAATTCTCAGAGAAACTATAAACCAAAAAAAAAAATATCTCCAACTAGCCCAGTAAAGTAGTGTAATTGGCAGTTGGAAATCTAAAGAAGAAAAGAAAATCTAAAACCTGATTTATTATTTTTGTTATAAAAGGTCAAAATGTACTTACAACAAAAATGCTTGTAAAAAGAGCTAAAATAGAATTGCATTGTGAGTAATACATAAAAGATATGCCAATTTTACATTCTTATACCTACAAATTCAAGGGCTTTTATCTGAAAAAGTTCACATAGCCAAAATGTATTGAAATTTTCCATTGTTATTTTTAGCCATCAAAAATTCTGATTATATAAACAATTTTAATATCTAGGGTCCATGCATTAGAGTTAAAATTTTAATTTTCTCAAGTTTCACAATGAGATAATTTTTAAAAAATGATTTAACATTTCAAACTCTGAAAGATTGGCTTTTTACATAACAATAAGGACTATTTTCATCAATTTCTTTTTCTTATGCCGAGGCATAAACATCAGAACTCCCCAGATAAATGTAGGACTTGATTCCTGTTAAGCAAGAATTGTCTTTCTATTGCTTTTCTAAGAAATAAAATAATAGTTTTTCTAGAGAAAAACATTCCTAAAAATGGGTGTTTTTCAAATCTGTCTTTGAACCAGAGAAGAGCTGACAAGCATAACCATCCAGAGTAAAAACACAGAGATATATTAGACTCTGTTTTTAGCAACATGGGAAGACACGAATTTAGGATATCTCTAGGGAAAACTGAAATGCTATATGCGTTAATATTTCTAGTTCTTTTGTATCAGCCAGTTCTTAGTAAACGGCTATGGGACTTTAAGTACTTTAAAGTACACAAAGTACTACCTCTAAATGTAATGTCTTTGGGAGTTAAAAAATACCCCAAGGTAGTTATTATTCTTTTTTCAAAAGAACAGATCTCACCTTTTCCCTTGCATTACTTGAAATACCTTGGCTTGCCAATAAATTGAAGTGAATTGATAAATATATGGATAACTGGCTGGAGCCACTCAGATATGAGTATTAACCAAATCCCTTTCCATATGTTTTTTATATATTTTCCTCCAATACACTGGCAGGTTCCACACATCTGTCCCAAGGCAAACAATCATTTAGCAATATACCACCATCATACATTACTGTAAAATCCCAAATGAGTAAATGGGAAATAGAAATAGAATTTATGACTTTCTCAGTAACTAATTTTATTACTTTTGGTTTATCAAGGCAGATTTCAAATGACTTTCCTGCATCTATTTCTTCCCTACTTTATTTCCTCTTGTAGCTACAGGAAAATTAATCTTCTTAAAACTCCACTTTGATCTTGTCACCTTATATTGAAGAATCCATGACTAATTGTGATGGTTAATACTGAGTGTCAACTTGATTGGATTGAAGGATACAAAGTATTGATCCTGGGTGTGTCTGTGAGTGTGTTGCCAAAGGATATTAACATTTGCATCAGTGGGCTGGCAAAGGCAGACCCATCCTTGATCTGGATGGACACAAACTAATCAGCTGCCATTGCTACTGGAATATAAGCAGGCAGAAAAATGTGAAAAGAGAGACTGGCTTAGGCTACCAGGGTACATCTTTCTCCCATGCTGGATGCTTCCTGCCCTCGAACATGGACTCCAAGTTCTCAGTTTTGGAACTCGGACAGGTTCTCGTTGCTCCTCAGCCTGCAGATGGCCTATTGTGGGACCTTGTGATCATGCGAGTTACTACTTAATAAATTTCCCTTTATATATGTATTTCATGAGTTCTTCCCCTCTAGAGAACTCTGACTAATACACTAATCATTTCTTAAACTAAAAATTTGTAAGTAATTATAAATGTTTCCTGGTCATACATTTAATCACACTATCTATTCATTCATATCATACATTCTTATTGAGTCTCAACTGGGGTTGATTAAAAATCATGGCCATAATGTTTTGCAGCTTTTTCCATTAAGAAGTAGCATTTCCGAAGGCAGCAAAACACACTGCCATGTGTGTACCTATGCAACTATCTTGCATGTTCTGCACATGTACCCCAAAACCTAAAATGCCATTCAGAAAAAAAAAGAAGTAGCATTTCCCCATTCCTTGAATCTGGACTGCTGACATAAAGTGCTTTCATCAATACATACAGTAGAAGTGATATTGCACAACTTCTAAGGCTGGGCTTTAGGTCATTTGAAGATTCTGCATTTATCCTCGGATGTGACCCTGAGAATACCCCATAAGGAAGACAGTCTAACCTAGTGGAGGAGGAGAGGCAACATGGAGGACACATGAAGCATCCTTGCTGATGGTCAGCACCAATTGCCAGGCATAAGTAAAGTCACAGAGGACCTTCCAGATCAGCTGACTCTCCACCTAAGCACAGCCACAGGAGTTAACCCACGTGAAACCAGAAGAAAACTGCCCATCCTACCCCTAAACTTGTGATGACAGTAACAATATAAAGTTGTTTTAAGCCACGAGTACTTGTTGGTAAATATTGGTAGTTTGTTATAAGGAAAAGTAGTTGATACATCAAGCAAGTGCTAGAAGATTTCACAGTGCTAGGTATTCATTAATAAATGAGATAGACAAGAACCCTGATTTCATAGTTTAAAACCTAGAAAGTAGAGAATGAGCATGTATTTAAATGAAACAGAATAAAACATCATAAATAAGCATTTCAAGTAGTGATATATTTTTGCACAGGAAATTTAAGCAGGATATGTAAAAGAGATAAAGAAGGCAAGAAAAACACGTTCTGATGGAATAAATCAGGAACCCAGCACCAAGTCAGGCCCATAAAAGATTTTCATTCAATGGCATAATGTTTTAATTTTGTTTCTGTTGATTTGCTTTTAATAAATGTGAATGCTTTTAACTAAAACATGCCTTCTTAACTTAGATCATAATATTTCCCAGGCCCTTGTATCTTATGTCTAGACTCTACATATTTTTTATTCTTCTGCTCTGAAGGTGCCCTTTGTCTACAATGTTTTGGTTTGTACAATTCTGCCAAATAGACCATGGTGTTTCTTTATCTCTACTCCACCTTTAAAACTCAGTAAAATCTCATTTCTTTCAATAAAACCACCACCCCATTCCCCCAAGCATAACCTCAAGAGAACATTCTCTCTTTGAAATTGTAAAATTATAACATTCCCTCTCAGTGTAGAGCATAGCACCTATTTTGGTATTACGGTGGTTCTGGTGAAGATTAGATATAGTTTATATCAACTATTCTGCATAGCTCCTGGCATAGCACAACTAAAATAAATGACAGAAATCATCATCACCATGATCATCATTATCATTACTGTATTTAATCCCCTGTTTATTCAAATATTATTTATTTAGTGCCTTTAATACACCAAGTATAGAGCTAGATGATGTGACGACACAAATGAGTTATCTTTCTATCCTAAAAAAATATGTTACTTGCCTGGGGTATTGAGCATCATTGATACAGCACTTGGATCAGGGCACTCCAGGCTCTACCCTGAGTCCAATGCCTTGGAGAAAGAACTCCTGTCTTTCTCCAAGCCATGCCCCTCCCCACGGGGTCAGTAGTTTGCAGGGCCAAAAAACATGCCGGCCTATGTACCCCTTCTAGACCAGTGCTTCTCAAACTGTCTGTGGTGAAGAACCAGTTTTATTTTGTCCTTTAATTTCCAATCTGCTATGGACAAAACTTTTGTAAAATATAATAAAAATTAATTACTAGAGAAATGAAACCTTAAAGGATGGCATATAAAATGCAAGCTCCAATTTTTTATTATTAGATCCAACAAAAATTAAATTACTTTGCCAAATTGCTATCAAAGTTTCTACATTC
This sequence comes from Callithrix jacchus, assembly GCF_049354715.1. Lineage (NCBI taxonomy): Eukaryota > Metazoa > Chordata > Mammalia > Primates > Cebidae > Callithrix > Callithrix jacchus. The sequence continues at coordinate 117,670,978 of NC_133509.1, forward strand.
TTACCTCAATTTCTGCCCTTATTTTGTTACAGAACAATAACAAACTTTCCACAAACTGACAATAGTCTGTAGACTGCACTTGAGTAGTTCTGTAGCAAAATCTGTGTCTAGGATCCTAGGACTTCAGAATTTCATTGACAAATAAACAACCGTAACAAATGCTTGGGTTAAGAAACCATAGTAGAAAGCCAACATGCAGAATGAATTTAGGAATTATTATTGAGGTAGAAATGCTGGGTACCAAATTCTGCCTATAATATTTATTCAATTTTTATTATTCAACTTTATTCTAAATAATAATAATTTTGTGTGCCTGTAAGATATAGCAGAGATTAGCACACATTTGTGCTCAGAGTAGCAGTAGTATAGGGTCTCAGTGCTAATTTAGGGCTGTCATACACCCTCACCTCACACCAACTCCATCATTTCTCTGTTGTTCTTGTTTATGTCTCTCTCTCTTATTTTCCTCACTAACCAGAAGGTAAGAACTACTTGTTCAGTCTTTGGAACTCCCCATACCGCATATTACTATTGTTTGCAGACAGTCAGCATGAAAGATTTTGAAAAGCACAAGGTTGGGGTCCCCGAACTGTATACCAAATGCATTCCAGCATGCTATGATAAATTAATAGAGTCAATATGGAATAATTTAAATACTCCAGAAAAGTACAATAATAACAACTGTCGGACACCTAAAAAACTATTAGCTTTAAGTAGTTAATAATTTCAATATTTTTTGCTTTCCTTTTGGTGATGCCATAACTACGCAAAATTTTTTGGAGGTTGCTAAGATACAAATTAAGTGCCATGTGAAAATCAATGTGGAATGAAAATTATGCTGATACGATCCACCCTGATTCCGAGCTTTGAAAAGCTGTGTAGTGCCTAACAGGCATACACATCTCATTGGTATGTGATTGTGGTTGTGTACAAATGAAATAAAAGTAGCTTTTCATTGAATTCATGTTGATTATTTTTTAAATGGTTACTAAGTTCAGAGGACAAAAATGGTAACTAAGGTTCTCGAACATAACTACATAGTGAGTGAAACTGTGTGGTGTGGTATTTCTTCTGGACTAAGGCATTGTAAAAAATAGATGAATAGTAAGGATGCCGTGAACCAAGAAAATCTGGGAGTCTCTTGTATACGATCTTTAAATCCCTCCTTTATTACTTGATTGCAAGGTCATGGTCAAGTTATTTTATTTCTTAATTTCATTTTTTATGAAATAGGGCTTCTCATAGTAACTACCTCCAAGGTTTTCTATAAGGATTAAGTGAAACAATTCTTAGTTCATTATCTGGTATATAGCAAGCTCTCAATAAATGTTCACTATTATTATTATTAGTTTTAGCTTTTAACTCCAGCTCACATATTTTTAAGGCACCAAGATACTTTACAAACGCAGTATCACAACTAAGATTTTGTGGCTTTAAAAATCCACAATTTATTAAAAATATATGTATATTCTAATAGAAACTATAGGTAGTCCCCTACCTGTTACAGGATGAGATAATTGGATAAATGGATGCACTAGACCACATTTTTCTTGTTTTATCATTTTTCATTTTATTTGGAAAAGGTGGCTTTACAGAAATTGGCAGAGGTGCTGCTTAGAACACAGCTGGATAGAAATATATCATGAACAAAGGTATAAAAAGACAGCTTCTCTGTTTGTCTGAGTCTCTCAGCTACATGGTCAGTGATGCCTAACAAGGAAGATTAAAAATGCATATAGACATAGCTTTATGGAATCAGCAGGCAGGATGCCATTAGCATGACAGCCTTTTGCTTCAGCCTCAGGTAAAAGTAACTGCCTGATTGAAATCCTTTCCTGAGAGGGAATAAAGTAGGTGGAAGTGAAGAAGCTCAGCTGATATTCCAGCTTACCTCCAGGTGGGAAAGATCAGTAAGAGTAACGACAGCACTCTCCAAACCAGAGCCAAACCACTGCCTCCTGCGAAAATGTGTTCTGTTTGCAGCTGTCTCCATATATTTATCAATCAAATAAAAAGTGCCAAAAAGTAACTGTCCAGCAATGCCTATCTTATCCTCATACTGCTAAATTTTCTTAAATGTCCTCTGTCCTCTCCAGGTTTACATCTAGAATATCTAGTTGTGTATGCTCCTGCTCATCCCATAACATATTCTTTTCTTGATGTTTTAAAGCAAGAGTCAGCAAACTATTTTTATAAAGTGTGGGAGGTTAAATATTTCAGGCTCTGCGGGCCATACGGTCTCTGTTGCAACTACTCAGCTCTGCCACTATCATACAAAAGCAGACAGATCATATATACATGAATGATTCTGGCTGTCTTTCAGCAAAGCTTTATTGACAAAACCAGGCAGTTGTCTGGTCTATGCCCATGGGTCCAGACAACTGCCTGGTTTGCCAACCCTTGTTATAAGGTAAAAAAGAGAATCTAAATGAGTGATGTGACTACTCAAGTGGACTTAGGGTTTGAGCGTATTAAAACGATTTTAGAAATAGTCAACATTGAAAGCCAAGAAGCCAATGATTAATTGTCATTAATTCACTCACTCTTATTGCTTGTATTGTATAAACAAAACACTGATTTGAATAAACTCCAGTGCTGTATTATATCCATGCTGGCATGGAATATTTATTTCCTACTCATGATGTTTTCTTCTATAATGAAAGAATTCTTTCCTCTTTCTTTCCTCTCATTCATTCCTCCCAAGAGTAGAGCTGTGGTTTAATATGATTAGTGATTTTGAAATAAAATAGTGGGAATGTATAGTTTAATCCCTTTCTCTTGTATTATGTTTGGAAGTCAGTTGTTCTAGGAAAATAATATTCTTTGCTTCTGGAGTGGGACGGAGGATCTGCAATTGTTATGTGAGTCTGCCTGGTTTCGGGGATACGTTTTTGAGAGCTCATATGCCTGTAGATATAATGGATATTTTACTATTTAAACTTCATCAGTAATAACAGTGATATTTTGGTCCCCATGAGGTTTACCCTTTGTCTTATTTCTTAATCACGTTAGAAGGGCCAGATGCGGTGGCTCACGCCTGTAATCCCAGCACTTTGGGAGGCCGAGGCGGGTGGATCACGAGGTCAAGAGATCGAGACCATCCTGGTCAACATGGTGAAACCCCGTCTCTACTAAAAATACAAAAAAATTAGTTGGGTATGGTGGCGCGGGCCTGTAATCCCAGCTACTCGGAAGGCTGAGGCAGGAGAATTGCCTGAACCCAGGAGGCGGAGGTTGCGGTGAGCCGAGATCGCGCCATTGCACTCCAGCCTGGGTAACAAGAGCGAAACTCCGTCTCAAAAAAAAAAAAAAAAAAAAAAAAAAAAAAAAAAAATCACGTTAGAACTCAGTCAAGAAAGTGGGATACTTTATAATGGGCTGACTTAGAGACCTCAGAGGGCAGTGTTTCCAAAGAAAACATAGAGTGGCATAGGTATTTCTTGAGAGAATTAAAGAATTATAAACTGGTAAGAACCTAAGGGTAGAAATCCAAATAGCCAACAGGGAATATAAAAAATAGATGTCATCTAGTCTTGTCAGTGAGAAGACAGAGTTGTCAGGAATGAACTCTATGAAGAAGAAACATTTGAGTTAAGCTGCAAAGGATGAGTAGGCTAAATAGGCAAGAAGGAGGCTAGATGGCTTTCCGAGTTAGAAAGTAGCATGCAAAAAGGCTCTGACAACAACAAAAAGAACACATCATATTTTGGTGTCGGTTTTGCTTAAAATCTGGACAGAAATAAGGGGTGAGAGATGATGGTGAAGGTGCAGAAGGAGCCAGTTCTTGGAGGCATTTATAAGCCATTTAAATGCTCTAGGTGTTCTTTAAAGAGCAATGGGGAGCTGTTGAAGTTTTAAGTTTTTAAATGACTCTAGATAGTGGCATTCTCAGATTGAATTTAAAAAATACTCTAGACACTTGGACAAATAGAGTTTAATTAGGAGCAAAATAGATGGCTGTTCAAGGTTCAAGGGCCTAATGAATAATCCTTAAGCCCCATCACCTCTTTGTTCCTCTTAATATTGCCTGAGGGTCTTGTTTTATATTTTCCTGAGAAGATGGAAGAAATCAGATGAAAACTTGCACACACCTCTATTAAATTGCCTGTGTCTCTATCTGTATCCTCTTCCTCTCTTTTGGAAACTATGGAGAAAACGTTTCTCTTTCTATTCAAAACTAATTCCACTATATGATAAGTAGATCTTATTCCCACATACCCCATCAACCATCAGCCCTTCCATTTATTTGCCCCCTTTATTAGCAAAGCTTTAGAAGTTAACGCTACTTACCACTTTTACTTCTCAAGTTTTCTCTAGAAAACTCCAGTGATGCTTTAATTTCCACCAATCTAATAGCTTTTATGAAAGTCACCAATCATATCTGCATTTTAAAAATTCAATCTTATTTGACCTATCAGTGTTTGAAATACTTGCTCACGACCACCTTCATGAAACACCTTTTTCCTCTTAGTTTCTACTTAGGATTCTACTTCCTCTTCCTTTTTCCTCTATATTGTTGGCAGATTTTTCTGCTCCAATATCCAAACCTTTAAAAATTAGCATGCCTAAAGGCTGTTTTTACATCGCTTTTTTCCTTTCTCTTCCTTTCCTTTTCCTTCCTGTTTCTTTCTTTTTGCATTCCTTCTCTGCCCAAATAAACTTTCTTGTTATTTAACTCTCAAGACTTCACATATTTATTTTCTGTTAATTTCCAGTTTAAATCAAATCCCCAAATACTACACCAATTTGCCCTACTGTTTATTCAAAATTGACCTTCAATTGATCACTTATATCCCGTACAGATTATAAAGCTGCCCCTCTGATAGAATTTCTCAGTACATGCAAACTCTATTTCACCTATTTCAGACAAAAACCTGTTGGTAGTCTTTTTTTTTTTTTTTTTTTTTTTGAGACGGAGTTTCGCTCTTCTTACCCAGGCTGGAGTGCAATGGCGCGATCTCGGCTCACGCAACCTCCGCCTCCTGGGTTCAGGCAATTCTCCTGCCTCAGCCTCTTGAGAAGCTGGGATTATAGGCACACGCCACCGTGCCCAGCTAATTTTTTGTATCTTTAGCAGAGACGGGGTTTCACCATGTTGACCAGGATGGTCTCCATCTGTTGACCTCGTGATCCACCCGCCTCGGCCTCTCAAAGTGCTGGGATTACAGGCTTGAGCCACCGCGCCCGGCTGGTACTCTTTATTCCTCTATGTCTCTCTCATCCACATTCAGTTCACCAGGAAATAATTTTGGCCCCACTTTCAAAATGGGACCAGAATCAAATGACTTTTCTGTTTCTCCACAATTACCTCCCAGCCTCAAGCCAACTCTCATGTCTTTCTAGACTCTACCTGCTATACCCTCTAACTGTTCTCTTAGCTTCTGTCTCTGACTCCCTACATCTCTTCTCCATATACCAGACAGAAACATCTCTGAACGACTGAATGAGAAAATGACATTTTTGTTCAAATCCTCAAATGATTTTCAGTCTTACTTGGAGTAAATTAGAGAGATCTAACCCTTCAGTCTAGGAGGCCCTAAATGGTCTAGCCACATATTCTATCACACCTGCTTTCTCACTGCACTGCAGCCATGCTGGGATCTTCGGTGCTCCTTGAGCACACCTGTTACCTTGGAGACCATATACAAGTTGTTCTATTTTCCTGAATATTCTTCCATCACATGTCTGAATTTTTCTCTTACAATGGTTCCATATGATGTTTTTCTCTTTCTTTTTTTCCTTGAATTTTTGGTTTTCTTGTAGTGTTACCTCATGGTAAGATATATTTCAAAGTTATTTTAGGACAGACTTATACATTAGTTACATAAATACATGTACACAAATGCTAATAAGTTATAATAAAAATATGAAACATAGTGTCATTTTTACCATGTGAAATGCTCACCTGAAATTTTCTTTCTGCATTCTACTTTTTTATGTAATTTATTATAAATGCTGACTTTCACTCACTAACTGGATTGTATGACTTTCTAATTTTCAGTTAAAAAATACTGCTGCATTAACGGCATGTGTCTAATGGTTATTACTTGTTGTATTTATTCTGCTTTATTCTTTGTAATAACACTTATTTTCACCTGATGTATCAGATATTTACTTATTTGTTCACTGTCTGCATCCTTGTCCCATTAGAATAAACATTCGTAAGTACAGAAACTCAGTTATGTTGAAGGCTGTGTGTTCTATTATTACAATGACAGTTAGTAGGCCCTCTATAGACATGTCTTGATAAACTAAAACATGAAAGTATTCATGAGATCTTTAGTACGCTAAATTGAAAAACAATTGAAATAGATTAGATCTGAGGCATGAAGAAGAAGTTATAAGAATCTGCTTTATGACTCTATCCTACAGTTAGTTAAATACTGATTCTATTCTTCTAGGGAGACTATTCAGCTTGGGACAAAGTATCTGAAGGAAGAATATGAGTCTGATTTTGGACAAGTTGAGGTTGAGTTGCTTTGAATCATCTAGGTGAAGACACTGAGCCCTAAGTCACCTGAATCAAATCTGCCCAAATTCTAGTAAAGATACTCAAATCTAAAAGTTCAAGTTCAATATGACATTTTAATACTTCTCTTTCCCATTTCTCTTTCCCCCCACAGCTTTTTTTCTTAAAAATTACAAATCTAAGAATACAGATTACTTCCTCCTCTACATGTTTTGAAATATGAGGTTATACTTTCTCATTTTAGAAACCATAGGAAATCATATTTTTAAAAATTTAACTTTTATGGCTATGTACATAAATAAGGAGAAGATTAAATTTCCTGCAATTTCCCTGACAAAACATATAGGAATTCACAATATTATTGTCAGAGAGATATTTGACTTCATAACTCTGAAATTGGATGGGGCAGACATGAGATAAATCAGGGCCAGGGACTTTTAAGCTATTGAGATGAATAAATATCATTGAGTACAGGCAATGTTGTTGCAGGGGCTGAAGTCCTGGGCTTTCTGGCCAGAAGGGTCTTCGAGTGGGATCATGAGTCAAGCAGTGGCATCCGTGATTCTAATAAGAAAACTAATCAATATTGTCTTTCAGCCTACCCACCATCTCCAGGGCTGTGTCTCTCTCCTGTCTAAGCTTGTTCTTAATTGAAAGCAAAAAAGTTAGAAAAACAATAAAAATTAAAGTTTCTATTGAAAAGAACTTAAGTTAACATTCTCTGAATGTTCAATAATAGTATTTATACATTATAGGAAAAATACAATTTTGATTAAATATGCTCAAGAATTTCAAAGTTAAACAATCACACAGGTTGACTTACTACAGAACTCTTCAACATATAACAATGTGCATTTTAAGTCACTAAGAAAATTATCTAATATTCAGATTATCTAAAACATCTTTGACAATGAAATCTTGTTTTTCAGGAAATATTTTAAGAAATGATTTATGGGACATATTATATTTTTGAGATAAACTGGTATGAATTATTTTGTGATGGCTGCTATATTAAAAATAACATTCTTCAAAATTGAAATATCACCAAGAAAGACCCAGATTATTGCAAAAAGATCATTGGGGCTTACTGTTCATTCTCAAGTCAGGCAGTGAACATTGTGGCTTTTTATTTGTAAAAAGAGCAGTTATCCTTGAGAATCAAAAAGAAGAAAATGTTATGTTCTGCAGAGTTACATAGTGTTTATAGATCTGAAGAGATTTAATTAATTTGTATCTTATTTGTCACTAAATTTTTTTCCCATTTCATCTTATTCACCTTTTCCTCTAACCAACCTTTAAACACTGGGGAATCATTCATTCCCATTTAACCCATGAATTATTACCAGTGAACTCTTTCACATCTCACAATGGAAACCATTTAAGGCCTTTTGCAATATTTATAATTTTCAAACACAGCTTTCTAAATATATTATAAATATCTAGGCCTTAAATGGTTATCATTGTGAGATGTGAAAATTATAAATATCTAGGCCTTAAAAACTTTTTAAAATATCTATGGCTAGAATTTTAATGAGTTATTTAAGAGAAAATTTTCTTCATCTCCGCTAAGGCAGAATGTCTTACCAGCACTACCACATTTTTTCTATCCCCTCAAGCATTTATCCACTGAGTTACAAACAATCTAATTATACTCTTTGAGTTAATTTAAAATGTACACAAGTTATTATTGACTGTAGTCACCCTGTTGTACTATCATCAAATAGTAGGTCTTATTCATTCTTTCTACTGTTTTGTACCCATTAACCATCCCCACCCTCATCCCCAGCTCCTCCCCACTACCCCCACCCCACCCCCCCCCAGCCTTTGGTAACTATCGCTTTATTCTCTATATTCATGAGTTCAAGTGTTTTGATTTTTAGACCCCCATAAATAGGTGAGAACATGCAATGTTTGTCTTTCTGTGGCTGGCTTATTTCACTTAACATAGTGATCTCCAGTTCTATTCATGTTGTTACAAATGACTAGATCTCATTATCTTTTATGGCCGAATAATACTTCACTGTATATATGCATGACATTTTCTTTATTCATTCATCAGTTGATGGTCCCTTACGTTGCTTCCAAACCTTAGCTATTGTAAACAGTGCAAAACTACCACATTTACAGGGTAGATAAGAAGTGGACTTTGGGAGGCTGAGGCGAGTGGATCACAAGGTCAAGAGATCTAGACCATCTTGTTCAACATGGTGAACCCCCGTCTTTACTAAAAATAAAAAAAAAAAAATTAGCTGGCCATGGTGGGGCATGCCTGTAATCCCAGCTACTCCGGAGGCTGAGGCAGGAGAATTGCCTGAACCCAGGAGGCGGAGGTTGCTGTGAACTGAGATCGCACCATTGCACTCCAGCCTGGGTAACAAGAGCAAAACTCCGTCTCAAAAGAAGAAGAAGAAGAAGAAGAAGAAGAAGAAGAAGAAGAAGAAGGAGGAGGAGGAGGAGGAGGAGGAGGAGGAGGAGGAGGAGGAGGAGGAGGAGGAGGAGGAGGAGGAGGAGGAGGAGGAGGAGAAGAAGACATGGAATATCACCTGTATGTATGTTTCTTTTTTCACATTTTGGGTAGTCAGATTAAAGTGTACTCATTAGACATAGAAACAATCTGGTTGCAGAAGGGAGTTGTGATCACATGACTACCAGGAATTCTGTTATTGCTACAGATAAACCTTAACAGTGCAAGGATAACAGTACTAAAGATATTTCTAAAATTAGTGCTTGGCTTTACTTTTTCATAAAAATTGGAGCAACATGATTAAAGGGGGAAAATTGGTGTCTCTCTCTTTACGTGAAACGTGAGGATGGTTGTGAACAGGTGAGATATGCAGTTCATGGAAGAACCAGTTATGCACCACTGCTGTAAAGTTTTAAGATGATTTCAATGCTGTAATGCTGTAGCATATTTAAAATACTGTTGTTTTCTAACCATACAACAATGCCTAAACAATTTGCTATGTAGGAATCATCCAGTACTCAAAAAACAATACACAAAAACAGCCTCTGACAGTTTATAAACCTGTATCAAACCATAGCGCACAAAGCTAAACAAAGAGAGAAATTCAAAAATTTTTGGTGTTCCACTTGATTATTCAACCAATACTAATCCACACTTGCATACGAGGAAACATGCCAAAGTGAGGGGGAAGAAGTACTCAAAAAGAATTGGAGGGAACAGTTCGTGGCACTGTCATAAAGTTTAGAATTGTACTAATTCAACCAGCCAGACTAGAAAACCTGATTATTTATGGGATATTTGTTGAGTAGAATACACAGAGGCTTTTATTTCAGAAATAGGGGAAAATGTCCCTAAAGGAAGCACAGTCCTGTTTCCTCCTAACCAATCTTAAAAGTAAGATCTTCTCTCTCTTCCTCCAAAATCAAACTCTTTCCAAGTTTGTGCTCCAGAACAAAGCTTTGAGTGCTGAATTATACCCCAGAAGAAGGCTAAAAAATACTAACAGGAATTTAAACAGAAAAAAAATCTAGCTCCCAATAAGGTAAAATTCAAAATGACTAGCATCTAAACAAAAATACTAAACATTCAAAGAAGCAGGAAAATATCGTCCAAAAACAAAATGAAGCTAACACAGATTTAGAACAAACAGACAAGGTTATTAAACAGGGATATATTCAGGTGAACTGGTGGGCAGAGTGAAGGAGGTGGAGCAATGTTGAGGTTATACCATCCACAGCATTATTTTTCTCATTCATGTCCACTAATGACATAGGGACATGAGTGGACTAATGAACCAGCTTCCTCAGCCCTCAGTTGAGAGAACTCTGAGGCTTACTTTACATCTCCAAGAAGCTCTGTAATGAGAATGAGATCCAGTTACTCAGAATGAATGCTGTGTTGGCAATTCAATCTTTATCCTATGTCTCTCTCTCTCTCTAACTTCTTTATTCTCCTAATTATGTCTCATAGTGTCCCTTATTATTATTATTATTTTTAGACACAGAGTCTCTCTCTGTCGCCCAAGCTGGAGTGCAATGGCATGATCTCAGCACATTGCAACCTCTGCCTCCTGGTTTCAGGAAATTCTCCTGTTGCCACCTCCCAAGTAGCTGGAATTACATGCAGCGCCACCATACCAGGCTAATTTGTGTATTTTTAGTAGAGATGGGGTTTCACAATGTTGGCTGCTTTTGAACCACACTGGTTTTGAACTCCTGACGTCAGGTGATCCATCTGCCTCAGCCTCCCGAAGTGCTGGGATTACAGGTGTGAGCCACTGCACCTGGCCCTATAGTATCGCTTTTTAGATATATTACTTGAACTCAGATCCTTGTCTTAGGATTAGCTCCTGGAGAAATCCAAGCCATGACAGTAACTTTTTGGGAAGTTTTATACTAAATACCTAGCTGAAGTGCTTGCTGCTATTAGGAAAACAAGTGGCAAGCTGAGTCAAAATCTCCATGATTTAGGCTCTGCTTTCCCTTATTCTTAAGTATTTGGATATTTCAGATAAGCAAATGATATCTGCTTCCATTTGATTCTCTGTCTCGCAAAGCTGCCTTTATCCTTCCCATTTTATGTTTTGTCTGTGAGCAGTGGAAGAAGTGCCTGTGAAGTCAGTTCTCTTTCCTTTTAAAATAATCAATTCTCTTTCCTCAATAAACATGAGCATCTTCTAGCAAACAGGCTTTTAAAATATTGTGATGGCTTCCTAGTTGAAACACCCAGTTGCTAACTAGGACGTTCACCTTAATGAGAGTTGAATTTTAAATAAGTATCTGACAGTATATTCATGTTTGGAAATTATATTACTCTTCTATTGCAAAAAATTGTATTCCTGCTAGATGTTTTCCCCATTTCTTCATTTTTCTATAGGCACCGGAAGTCTGTTGAGATAAGACTCATCAGGTTATCTCTTCCACTTTTGTCACTTTAAGCTAGTATATTAACATTATTAAAATGTAGGATTTGCTTTTATTAGTGAACATTTCATCACTATATTCCATCTAAGCAAAGATGAAAGGGATGACTCCTTTATGTGAATACTTGTAGGATGCAGTGGGAGAAATATTCGGTGATCACCAAAGGTCTCCATTGAGAAAATATATAGTAAGACTTTTTATCACGATGAACAACTGATAAGCTCTTCTTTTATTTTTTAATATTAATATTCTGGAAAGTCCACATCTCCTCAGGTGCTAGGAGAGTAGTGTGGAATTTTCATTAGAACAATTGTTTGATATTAGTTTGCTCTTTGATGGAACAAGCCACTATGTTTCATTTTGGGAATTATCATTTAGTCCAGTTGCCTAAAGCTATATCCTAGCAGAATATTATAAAGATTTGTAGTAACTCCCAATTCCTCATCAGTTACTATATGACATAGATGCTTTTTATAAGGCAGTGGAAGAATTGTTCCAAAATCTACAAAAGGCATTACTCAAATAAATATACAAAAAATAATTTTATTTTATAACTGAAATAATAATATTGTCCATAATTATTTTTCATAATTCTTTAAATGAGATATCTTTGTTCTATTTCAAAGCAAAACTGAAGTCCCCTACTGACTTTACCATTTGAAAACAGTGTAAGAGAGGATTATTTATTGTCTAATGTATAGACATGATCTCCCTGGAAATACACCCATCTTTTTCTCTTATTCCCAAGGTGTTTGACAGTGAGCATATATGATTATACGTTTACCTTACTGAACAGGGCAAATTAGTTTAATTAATATTCTAAACCAGCAGATATATTTATCTGAAGTAGCATCATGCTTTTCTCTTCTGGTTGAAAATGGTAAACATTATCTCACAATGGAATAAATTAAGCCTTATAGTACCATGCTTGCCTAGTGATAGTATATCAAGTCTATTTTCTCATAAATGAAGAAAGCATCACTAAAAAAAAAAGGCTAATGAGCAACCTACTGGCTGATGCAACACTACTGAAGATTCCTAGCATATCCCATCATCAAAAAGAAAACTAGTGATTCAAATATGAAATGAGTTTACTTTTGCCTGGCATGTAGAGTAGAGCCTGACGCATAGAAAGAGCTAAATATGTTAGTTACTGTTACTGTAAGTCCTTGCATTTGGGCATTATCCAAGGCAAAAATGAAAGAAAGAGGTCTTTTTTTGTTCTGGCATTTCAACAGTATATACTCGAGACAGGATTTCACTATGTTGGCCCAGCTGGTCTCAAGCTCCTGAGCTCAGGCAATCTGCCCTCCTCAGCCTCCCAAGGTGCTAGGATTACAAGCATGAGCCACCACGCCTGGCCCCTGTTTTAAGCACTTACAATTTTACCTTTATAGATGTCTCTTTTGTTTTATTTGTTTTTTTCTAGATGAAAACCAAATGCTCTTTGTAGGTAAAATGTGGACAGTGGACATTCCTATCATCCAGTTAAATGCTTAGTTGGTGCTCCCTTTACTTTCTGCAACCTTTGAAGTTGAATTGTTTCCTTTGAGAAGTCTTAGATTTTGGTTCTTTCTTATTTTCCCCAAGCAAATAGGAGTCATTTCTTTTTCATTAACCATCTTTAATATTATCTTACTGTTCTTGGAGAAGAAAGAGGAGTCAAGTAAATTTTTAAATTTATGGTTAAAAAATAGAGATACTGACATAGAAATCAGTTGTATATGGGGTTGAATCCTTACTACGAGCCCATTGGCTACTACAAATCAGTTGTAGCAACAGAGAATACAATTCAGAAGGCTGAAAAAATGGTGGCAAGCAGTAAGAGTAGAAGTATTTAGGTCAATGGAGAGTGGTATGGGAAAAAAAGATTGATACCCTTATTCCTGCCTTTCACATCAGTAATTGTGCCATTTATAGCAAGCATTAAAAATTTATAGAGCAATATAATAAATTCAAAAATTATAAACTCCGAACAGAAAAATAATACTGGTAAGGAGACATACAAATGACAAGAACATCACATAGAGCTCCTGATTTGTATACCAGTAAACCACAATGTTACAGTATTACTTCAAAGATACAACATCCCAGAGTCTCTGAAACACAACTAAGGCGTATTAAGAGGAAAATTTATGGCAGTAGATGCCCACATCAAAAAATTTCAAGGGGCACATCACTCTTTTTTTCCCGCAAATATGAATAGAATTGAGAGATAGTTTGTGTATAAGCTTTGCCATGAACATTCTCCCACATACAGGATTCCATCTTAAAGTCAGGCTTCCTTTTTTCTGCACATGAGATAGCTAGCCACACAGGGATGTGGATAGCTACAGGCAGAAGCCCACAGAGTTTCAGGTAACAAGGCAATTACAGTGTGTATGTTAAAAGGTCGTTAAATCTGATGTGAGAAACAACAGCTTAGTGTAATCTTTTTACAAATTTATATATATGTATTTACATATGTATATGTACACATATGTATATATATTCATTTTTTATTGCAGCATTCTTAAATTCATAGAAGTAAGTTGTATTTCACTTTTTAATGTAACTTAACTGGGAAATCAAAGGAACTTGAGGAAACTGCTAGAGAAATTCTAAACTCAAAATGTGAAAATACAGAACTGAGAATATGAAGACCCAGACTGAAATTACATTCTAATTTATTACCTGTGCAATGTGAGACAAATCATTTTTTTCTGAACTTCAGTACTTTCATTCATAAAGGAGAGCTCATATTTTGTACTGTCGTGAAAGCAGATATTTAGTACTCGAGAAAACAAATTCTAACATTGAACACGTGGAAAAAGTCACAGTCTAAAACAATTTTGACATTTTTCCTCCAGGCCCAGCATTCAATATTGAGGATCCCCTGATTGCCATGACACATGCTGAACACTAGAAATTAAAGGATGTATGTGTCATACATTGCAGTATATACTTTATTATCTGATTTGTACAAAAGTATACATATCCAAATACACAAATACAAATATTTGCACTCATGCATAACACCGCAAAATGTCAACAGTCATCCTGGTGATGTGAAACTTCTTTCTTAAGGCTTTTTAAACTTCCTAAATTTCATATAGTATGCTTGCCTTGTTTTAAGTTTTTAAGTTTTAGAATCACACTAAACAAAATAATTATAATTTATTAATCATTTACTAGGACCATGTTATGTCACAAAGAAATGCACAGCATTTTTTGAACTCATTTTACTACAGGAATTTCTAAGAAGCCTCATTCTTTCTTCTTCCTATCACAAACAAGTCAATATTTTATTTCCTCATCTTTGAAATTAAAAAAATAAAAGTACCTCCTAGGGCTGCTTGTAGTTCATAAAGTCCTCTGCAAATGTTTGTTCTTCTGTTTTCATTGTTGCTATCATTGGGAGAATGACTTCATTGATTGTAAGAGAATGTAAGTAAAATATATATATATATATATATTTTTTTTTCCTTACGTGAAGGCTTCATGGAGAAAATGGCATTTGAATTTTTCCTCGATCAGGAGGGCATGAATGTTATGGAAGTCTATAGTGGAAAATAAAAATTGAATGGAAGTTGGATTTGTCTCACCCAGGGCACTGGACACAAATGAAAGGTTGTGCATTGCAGTCCTTTGCTAAGGGAGAGTCGGCTTACAGCAAGCAATGGTTCAGAGCATCTCAAAGAAGGATTCCCTGGTTTTTAAACCCAAAGGAGAAATGATATTATTCTATTTGAACTATATTTGAACTTATAGGATACTACTAATCTGCCATTTTTTAATTTTTTATTTATTTTTTCTTTTTTAAGGAGGTTTCAGTGGGATGGGAGAATCACAAGGAATCAGGTGTTCAGAGGAATGTATTGAGTAGAGGTGAGGAACTAGGATGTTGAAAAGTAAAAACAGGAGAGAAGGAGAGGAAGAAAAAGAGGGAGAGAGAACAGGAATATTGCTTCATTCTAAAAATGGGTATTAATAATGGCCGATCAATATTTTGTGTATTTAAAATGGAGAACTCTATAAATATTTATTGAGTTTACTTGTTCCGGATCTGAGTTGAAGTCCTGGATATCCTTATTAATTTTGTCTCGTTGAGTCTAAATCTCGTTATGGGTCTTATGTATCTGGGTATTAAGATCTCTTATTGTTACATTGATCCTTTTACCACTGTATCTTTGTTGCTTTGAAATCTATTTTATCAAATGTGAGAATTGCAACTTCTGCTTTTTGTTTATTTATTTATTTTTGCTCTCCATTTGGTTAGTAAATTTTTCTCCAACCCTTTGTTTTGAGTCTTTGTGTATCTTTGGATATACTGTTAGGTTTTGGCTGTATCTTTTGATTGGGGGATTTAGTCGATTTAAATTTAGGGTTACTGCCATTTGATGTTAACTGGCTATTTTATCCATTCGTTGCTGTAAATTCTTCTTTATGTTGATGCTCTTTACTTTTTGGTATATTTTTAGAAAGGCTCATACTGGTTGTTCCTTTCTATGTATAATGCTTCTTTCAGAAGTTCTTGTAAAGCAGGCCTGGTGGTAATAAAATCTCTGAGTACTTGCTTGTTCATAAAAGATTTTATTTTTCCTTCAGTTGTGAAGCTTAGTTTGGCAGGATATGAAATTCTGGGCTGAAAGTTCTGTTCTTTAAGTATGTTGAATATTGGCCCCCACTCTCTTCTGGCTTGTAGGGTTTCTGCTGAGAGATCTACTGTAAGTCTAATAGGCTTACATTTTTTTAAAAAAAGGAAAAATGGGTCAGGCGCAGTGGCTCATGCCTGTAATCCCAGCTGTTTGGGAGGCCAAGGGCAAATCATGAGGTCAGGAGTTCGAGACCAGTCTAGCCAACCAGTCTGGCCAACATTTAGTAGAGAAAGAAACCCATCTCTACTAAAAATACAAAAAATTAGCTGGGCATAGTGGCAGGCGCCTGTAATCCCAGCTACTTGGGAGGCTGATGCAGAAACCCTGGAGGCAGTGGTTGCAGTGAGCCAATATCATGTCACTGCACTCCAGCTTGGGCGACAGAGTGAGACTGCATCTCAACAACAACAACAACAACAAAAATGAAGGCTTTCTTGATACCTGCTCCTCCCCTGAGGACACAAGACCAGTTCATTCATATGTCCTGAAATCACTTGCACTCCATCACAGTGCACACTCCTGTGAGGCTTACCCAAGACAGCATGGGAACACTACCTGTGGGCACCTGGTTCAGGAGACCTCAGATGGAGCCCTTACACCTATGTTTGAAAGCCTCAAACCATGTACACAGCAGCAATGGCACGGAACCTAATGGTAGAGATGAAATGAACTCTATATGATCAGTTAACTATTATTATCTACCATCATATCTACCATCATTAAGTTAACCCCTGCTTGAAGCAAATACTACTGTTAAAAGCCTAATTTCCTTATACTGGCAAAATGTAAGTAAATAATTTCAAAACTTGTATCAGCACAGATTTTCTGAGAAACAACTTGGAAAAAATTGTATATACATACATGCATGCATACATAACCCTAAAATCATAAAGTAACTGAACTTAGACCCAGTATTTTTAGTATTTCTATCTCTAGGTGATTTCTACTAAGAAAATAATTAGTTGCTTGTACAAAACTTTTAATCAAACATTTTTATATTGTTTATAATGTTAAAAAAGTATAAAACACCTAAACTGATGGCTCTCAATAGGGCTATGGTGGCACATTAGGTGAATAGTTCTTCAGTTGTGTACCTGGCCTGTGCATTACAGATTTTTACATTGCTTTCATTCATCCATAAAATTCCAGAAATGTGCCCACATCGACCTTGTGACAACCAGAAACACACCGCTGACACATATTTCTGTCCTCTTAGGAGAATAGTATTAGCCTTCTTTGAGAAGCTATAGTCTAAACATTTGTAATAGCGTATTAGTTAAATAAATGTTGGTATATTCATTTATGAAACACTTATAATGTGCTTTAAAAGATTATTTCTTGACTTGGGAGTGTAGTTCATAATATAATTTATTATACGCATACAAAGACATATATACTCATGCACAAACGTACTGGCATTATATTTAGATGCTTCCAAATACTCAATAGCATACACAAGCGATGGAGTTTATTTTCCTAATATGTCAAGAGGTTTGTGGTTGATAGCCTTGGTAACTTTTCTCAGACAACAATATCTTGTGGTTTCTTCCTCAAGGTCACAAGATAATTTCTCTCATTTTGGGAATCATACCTTTATTCCAGGAAACAAAGAAGAAGAAAGAGAAAAGATAAACTGTCAAAGGGATTTACACTTTTTCACATCCCATCTGCCAGACCTGTGTCACGTGATTACATGCAATGTGAAATCTTTCTGATTTTTTGATGTAGGCATTTACTGCCATAAATTTCCCTCTAAATACTGCCTTAGTTGTGTTTCAGAGACTCTGGTATGTTGTATCTTTGTTCCCATTAGTGTCAAATAGAGTCTTGATTTCTACCCTTATTTCATTATTTTCCAAGAAGTCATTCAGGAGCACATTGTTTAATATCCACGCAGTTGTATGGTTTGGAGTGATTTTCCTAGTCTTGACTTCTGTTTTTATTGTGCTGTGGTCTAAGAGTGTGTTTGATATGTTTTGGTTCTTTTGCACTTGCTGAGGATTGTTTGTCGGACTGCATTCTTGATTTTACAGTATATGCCATGTGGCGATGAAAAGAATGTATATTCTGTTGTTTTGAGAGTGGAGAGTTCTGTAGTCTATTAGAGCCAATTGGTTCAGTGTTTAGTTTAGGTCTTCAATATCTTTGTTAATTTTCTGCCTCAATGATCTGTCTAATACTGTCAGTGGAGCATTGAAGTTTCCCACTATTATTGTGTGAGAGTCTAAGTTTCCTTTTAGGTCTCTAAGAACTTGCTATATAAATCTAGGTTTTCCTGTGCTGAGTGCTGTATATGTAGGATAGTTAGGTCTTCTCGTTGAATTGAACCTTTTACCAGTAAGTAATGCCGTTCTGTGTCTTTTTTTATCGTAGTTGGTTTAAGTCTGTTTTGTCTGAAAGTAGGGTTGCAAGCTTTGATTTTTTCTGTTTTTCCATTTGCTTGGTAGATGTCCCTTCATCCCTTTGTTTTGAGTGTATTGGTATCACTGCACGTGAGATGGGTCTCTTGAGGACCGCATATCATTGTATCTTTTTTTTTTGTTCAGATTGCTACTCTCTGCTGTTTAAATGGGCCATTTTGTACATTTACATTTAAGGTTAGTATTGATATATGCAGATGTAATCCTGTCATTGCACTGTTAGCTGGTTATTATGCTAGTTATTGTTTGTGTAGTTGCTTTATAGTGTCACTGGTCTGTGTATTTAACTGTGTTTTTTTTGTATTGGTTAGAGTCTTTCCTTTCCATATTTACTGCCCTTTTCAAGATCATTTGTAAAGTGGATCTGGTTGTAATGAGTTCCCTAAGCATTTACTCATCTGAAAAGAATCTTATTTTTCTTTCATGTAGAAAGCTTAGTTTAGCTGCACATGAAATTCTTGATTGAAAACTTTTTTCTCTTAAGAATGTTGAGTACAGGCCTGCAGTCTCTTCCGACTCCTAGGGTTTCTGCTGAGAAATTTGTTGTCAGCCTGATGGGATTCCTTTGTAGGTGACCTGACCTTTCTCTCTAGCTGGTTTTAACATTGTTTTTCTCATTTCAACCTTGGAAAATCTGATGATTATTTGTCTTGGGGGAATCTTGTGTAGAATCTTGCAGGGGTTCTTTGCATTTCCTTAATTTGACCGTTGGCCTCTATAGTGACATTGGGAAGTTTTCATAAAAAATATCTTAAAAATATGTTTTCCAAGCTGTTTGCTTTTTTCCCCATTCTTTTTGGGGATGACAGTGATTTATATATTTTGCCTCTTTACATGATCCCATATTTCTCAAAGGACAAGTTTGTCCTCTTTTTCTTTTCTTTTGCCTGACTGTCCTATTTCAGGAACCAGTCTTTAAGACCAGAGATTCTTACCTTAGCTTGGTCTATTCTGCTGTTAATATTGCAATTGCATGGTGAGAATCCTGTAGTGTGTTTTTCAGCTTTATCAGATCAGTTAGATTCTTTTTTTCATGCTGGCTACTTCATCTGTCAGCTCCTTTATTATTTTATTGTGATTCTTAGGTTCCTTGGATTGGGTTTTGATGTTCTCTTGAATCTCAGTGATCTTCATTCCATATTCTGAATTCTAAGAACAGTCTAAGAACTCTTGTTGGAGTACTGGTACAATTCTTTGGAGGACATAAGACAACTCTGTTCATTTGAATTGCCAGAATTCTTGTGTTAGTTCTTTTTCATATCTGCATGTGGGTGTTCCTTTAACTGTGATGTAGATTGAGTACAGTAAACAGACTTCTTTTCTGGATGTTTTCACACAGCTGAGCCTTTGTGCAGGGTTGGTATTTATAACTGACGTCTTATCTTTGGTTCCGCAGAAGGTTATGTGAGTGAGGTGTTTTTGGTTTAAAGCTCTGAGGTGTGATCCAGTAAGTACCACTTAGGGATAGTGGCCAGTTAGTTGGCTCTTGCTCAGTCACATGGCTCTCGCATATTTCTTCACAGTTGCAGCCGTGTTCTCTCAATGCAC
Source organism: Callithrix jacchus (assembly GCF_049354715.1). NCBI lineage: Eukaryota > Metazoa > Chordata > Mammalia > Primates > Cebidae > Callithrix > Callithrix jacchus. The sequence continues at coordinate 117,690,939 of NC_133509.1, forward strand.
TGTAGATCACAACTTGGCACTCCTGGGCTGCCATTCACAACTCTGGGGTGACGTTGGGGTTTATGTTTATCATCTTATGGAAAAAACGTGGAGCATGTGTAAAAGAGAAAAGCACGAAGCACTGCCCCTGTGCTCCTGGATGATATCCTAAAATATGTTTTCCAAGTTGTTTGCTTCTCAACTTGGAAGCAGCAAAAGAAAGGACCTTAGTAGTGGTTGTGGCCAAGGGACTTTTGTTTGTTTCCTGGGACTCCAGCCTAGAGGGATGCAGGTCAGTATTTGCTCAGTGCAATCAGTCTGGGATGGGGGTTCTAGCACAGTCTTCAAATAGGGTATTAGGCAGACAATATGATTCACCAGGAGACATAAACACATGTTTTCATCAATACATGTGACTTCTGTGCAATGTATGTAAAATCTAGGAATGCCAAATTTTCCAAGGTTGCAATGTCTCCTGTTGTTTCTATTTTCCTCCCAACTCTTCTAAAACAAAAGTCCTATTTGTTATAACTTCTTCTGGATCAAGTAAACCTTTATTAAATCTGACTTGGGAGCTAGAGGATCTGGGTTTTAGTAGTGGTTTGGATGACTGCCATCTGGACAATTTTGGTTATCTCATCTGGAGTTCTTGCTTATCTTCAAAATTAGAATTTTGGAGTAGTCAAAAGTGTTTTTTGAAAATGATGAAATTATTCTATATTTTATTATAATTCTAATGTCCTTTTTGCTATAAAGAGAACAAGGGTCATTCAAAACTTTTTTCTTCTTATCTCACAGTTCTAACAATCAAACTTAATGCTTCTTTGGAAAGAAAAATGTTCAAAAATACAAAGTTAACTTACTCCATTTTACTGGTTTTTCCTTTCCTGTTATACTGGTAATCTTCTTTTCTTTCTAGACACTTTCTTTCATTCTTTCCTCTCAATTAGGGAACCCTGGACTTGCAACATATGGCAACTGACCTGGGCCCAGTGAGAGCTAATAGTTACAATCCTTCCTCTTTGCCCAGTTGCATCAGAGAAGACTACACAGTGTGTACCTTTCTTGGAAGAGCCTTTAGAAGAAAAGTTAGTGTGGGCTAAAAAGCAACAATATTTTAAAATTCCTTACATTTGTTTCAAACTGTGTAGTAAATTTTGCCAGAAATAAGATTAAACCAAGTCATTTGCTTTAACCAAAAAGAACAAGATAGTAATTACTAAAGCAGATACCAATGTATAGGAAGAAACATCTACAATATTCACTTTAGAGACAAAGAGATATTTCCAGTGAAGTTGTCCAATTAAGAAAAATATATTTAATACTTAAAAAAGAAAAACATAGTTTGAAGCCCATAGTTCCCAATTTCAACACTTACTACAAAGCTATGGTAATCAAGACAGTATTGCACTCATATACAGTAGACATATTGGTCAATGGAGCAGACTTGAGAATCCAGAAATATACCATTATCTTCTTGGCGAATGAATTTTTAACAAGGACATGATGAGAATTAATTTAGGGGTAATATAGTCTTTTAAACAAATGGTGCTGGACAACTGGATAACAATATGTAAAAAATGGAGCTGGATTTTCTCCTTATACTAAATACAACCGTTAAATGGGTTATAGACGTAAATATAAGTGCTAAAACGAAAAACACTTAGAAGAAAATGAAGCAGTAAATCTTTGTGACCTTGGTTCAGGCAATGTTTTCTATATACCAAAAGCACTGTGTGTGTGTGTGTGTGTGCATATACACACACACACACACATATATACACACACACACATGTGTATACAAATTGGACTTCATCAAAGCTAAAATATTTTGTGTTGCGAATTATATAATCCAAAACATGGAAAGATAAATCCACAGAATAGGAGAAAATATTTGCAAATTGCATGTCTGGTAAGAGATTAGCATCTAGAACACATAAAGTATTCTTACAACTCAATAACTAAGAGATATATAATCCAAATTTACCCACTAATAAGGCTGTAATGAAAAAGATTGACAGTGACAATGCTGGAGATGATATGAAAAAAGTAGGACCCTCACATGATACTGGTAGAAATGTAAAATAGTGGTGCTTATTTGGAAAACAGCTGGCATTTTCTCATAATTTAGACAAAGAGTTATAATATGAGTAATCTCTTTCACTCTGAGGTATATACTCAAAACAAATGAAAAACATATATATGAATGCTCACAGCAGCAGTATTCATCGTTCCCAAAAAGTGAAATAGCCAAATGTCAGGCCAGGCACAGTGGCTCATGCCCATAATCTCAGCACTTTGGGAAGGTGAGGTAGGATGATTGCTTGAGCCCAGGAGTTTGAGACCAGCCTAAGCAACATGGCAAAAACTCATCTCTACAAAAAAAATTCAAAAAATTATCCAGGCATAGTGCTTGCATTTGTGGTCTCAGCTGATCAGGAGGCTAAGATGGGAAGATCACTTGAGCCTGGGGAGTTTGAAGCTGTAATGAGCCATAATCGTGCCTCTGCACTCTAGCCTGGATGACAGAGTAAGGTCCTGTCTCAAAAAAAAAAAAAAAAAGCCTCATGTCTACTCCATTATCTGATGGATGAATAAATACAATGTGATGTATACATAACAAAGAAATATGTTTTTCAGAATTCCCTGATACCTGCCACAACATGGGTGAATCTTAAACTCTTTATGTGAAGTAAAAGAAGCGGGGCCAGGTGCAGTGGCTCAAGCCTGTAATCCCAGCACTTTAGGAGGCTGAGGTGGATCACGAGGTCAGGAGTTCAAGACCAGCCTGGCCAACACGGTGAAATTCCGTCTCTATTAAAAATACCAAAATTAGCCAGGCGTGGTAGTTGTAAGTAGCTGTAATCTCAGCTACTCAGGAGGCTGAGGCAGGAGAATCACTTGAACCCAGGAGGTGAAGTTTGCAGTGAGCCAAGATCACACCATTGCACTACACTCCAGCATGAGTGACAATGCAAGACTCCATCTCAAAAAAATAAAAAGTCAGTCACAACAGACTACATATGGTATGATTCTATTAAATTAAATATCTAGAAAAAGCATATCTATACAGACAAAGTGTATTGGTGGCTCCATAGGGATGAGAAAGGGTGGTGCGAAGGGGATGGGAGAGAAGATGAGAAGTGGTTACCAATGTGAATGGAGTTTCTTTTTGGGGTGAAAAAAATTTCTTAAAGTTAGATTTTGGTGATGGGTGCACAGCTCTGTATATACTAAAAACCACTGAATTCTGCAACTTTCAGTGGCTGAAATGTATAGTACGTGAATGATAGCTCAAAGAACTGTTTTTCAAAAAAGAGTAAGATGGAATTGACTAAGTCAACCACGAATACACAGGGAAAAAAAAGGCATAAAATTTATTACAAGCAAACAGGTATTTTTAGTGTAGTTATCCAATTAAGAAATATATATTTGACCATTTAAAAAGTTAAATAATAAGCAATTACTTTTTAATCTGTGGAGCAGATATTTTATTTCATTGCCACTGTCATTTAACTGTGTATATTTCAGGCAGGTGGAAATAGAAAGTATACCATGACCATTCCAACTTCTCAAGTCTGTTAAATACCATAGGATTTAAAATGGATGCATTTACAATTTAACTGTTGGATAGACAGATGGATAGATAGACAGATCAACCAAAATAATAAAGGGAGTACCTATGTACTTAGTTCTAAAGTATTATTATTGACATCACTCTGAATTCTAATTTTATTTAATATGTGTATTTTAAATGCTCAGCAGGAAATATTTCCATCATCATATGAATTTACTTTTATCAGTATAGAAACATCAGGGCTTATGCAAAATCTTGTGAGAATTTGGACATATATGTAATACATAAGTTAAGAAAAAAAAAAAAAGAAAAAACACCTTTCTCAAGAGAACAGTATTTCCCCAGAATAAAAAAAAAGGCATTTCAGCTTCTATTAGTTGTTCCAACTCTGTGTTTTGCTACATGGCATGAGGCCAGTTGCAAGAATATTTGCTTTTCATTTACAGTGTGTTGAAAACTGCTTGCATCCAGAATTGGAGGATCACACAAAGCTGATGGTAAAATGGTTAGCTGACTTAACACATATGCAGCTCCTACAGATTTTTGAGGCACATTAATACCTAGAAACTGTTGAGACCCTGGGTATGCTGATAGAGAAATCTTTTTATTTTCCTGCCAAATTCCTGTTCATTGGTTCTTCAGTGTGTGACTCCATGTGCTATAAATATAGAAAAAACAAATTCAACTCTTCTTCAATTTAGCATTAGTGGGAAACAGAAGACAGTACATTTGACTATGAGCCACTGTTTCAAAAGAGAGAAAGAAGATAGATATGCTAGTTGCAAAATGCAATTTCAGTTAATATTTTCAGCCAGCATGAACGCCATTACCTACATATTAAGTAAGGTCTAGGACTAAAACTCAACTATACTTGAAACTATACTTGTTACAAACCAATGAATATTTCAAAGAATGTCCCCCCACCTTCACGCAGAAAACCAACTGCCATAAACTAACAGGTCTTTTGCTTTGGTTTAGTTTCTCCTTCCATAGTCATGAACCCACAGGGCTGATGTCTCCAATAGGTGGACACACACACACACACACACAGTCACACACACACCATTTGTCCTCGATTTCCCCAGGGATACAGAAACATTAACACAGAAAATAGTGAAACTTATTTACCAGAAATAAATTTCTTAATGTAATACATCTTTTGTTACTGTCCTGTATTTGCATGTCCTGGAGCCAAAAGAACTGTCAGCGTCATAAAATCTCCCTCTAACCCTGCGACTAAAGACATCACATCACCAGGAGACAGCAGGAGGGGTTTGAATAGTACCACCAGTAGAGGGCAGTGGCGTACCATGCACAAAACTTGACGGGCGTGAACGCTTCCAAACTTGCCTTACTTACAACCTGTAGTTAATAAAGACTGGGCAGGAGAGCAAAGTAAGTGGGTTTAGAAGAGATTTATTTCAACTACATAAGCAAGAAAGTTATATAGCTCCCTGAGAAAACTCCATCTGTGGAATTCACAGCAGGGCAAAGTGTGCTAGTGATCAAAGGCTACAGCTAAAGCTGTAAATCATTGTTGCTCCAGAGGCCATTTTCCTCACACTCCTAACCTCTGTCCATGTGGAGAAACTCTTGAAGACAGGCCCAAGTGATTTTATATCTTTAAAAACAAAAAGAGGATTGAATTTTCGGAATCGGGTTGGAATAAGCAGATAGTTTATAAAAGAAGATCTGCATTCGGAAGCTGTGGACTCTCTCCAAACAAGATGAAAATACATGGATTGCTGTACCGGCTTTGCTATTAGCAAGTTGTGTGATTTTAGATGAATCTCCTATCCTCTTCGAAACTCAGTTTCAATGTTAAAATGTGAACTGGATGAGACTATTTTGAAGGCAACTCCAGCTCTAATATTCTATGATCCTGTGTCTCCGATATGAGTCATCATCATCAGCCTCCCTCCCAGTATACTCTGAAAATGCATAGAATCACATGTTTAATGTCCTTTCAATAGATGAAGTAGGAAGTGCGTTTAAAGGACAGTGAGGTGCTATTAACTTTTCAGTGATAAGGAGATTAGATTATATTGAAGAGAATTCTACTTCTGTCTACCCACCACTTTTTTTTCTCTCTCTTGAGTGTTGCTTCCACATAACCTGCCTGAAAGCCAAATTCAGACATGTCTACCTGACTGAACCCTGGGAACATCACCTCAAATATACATTTCATTAAGATGACATTCACTAATTTTTTAATCATTTAATAATTTGCTAGTATTTAAGGCTTAAGGAGCTTATCATAAGAATCTTGATTTCTGGCTTGCAATCAAATAAACAGATACCAGACAGCCCTGGGAACTCATTTTCACATAGCAAACAACTGCCCAAGCTGAGAGGTGCTGCTCCATTTGGGGTCATTCGCCTTGGTTCATTTGCCTGGAATCTTCTTGCTGTAGACTTCTCACTCGTAAGTGGCCATTCCTCTCCATTGTATGCATTACAATAAGTGATCCTTGGATGGACACCAGTAACAAAGTCTGGTTTTGGATTCCATCATTTGCAAGAAATTTTGCTCCCATTTTCTTCAGTTTCTTGATGGAGTTGTACTGCTGCTCAAAGTCTTCCCACTCCCTATTTTTTTCTACCTAATCATACCTGATACTAGAGGCACTAGTTTACAGGTTTAAGATGTCCCTATTCCCATCAACCAAGAGTACAAACCTTCACTTTGCCAGCATTTCAGTGAAAAGTTCTTAAGAACAAAGCCTTGGTGATCTAAGAAAATAAATAAATAAATATTAAGAACAATGGAACTTATTGGGTTCAAAAATCCCAACAGTTAACTCACAAATCTTAACACCCAGACCATCTGTGTTCAAATAACAATAGCAAATACTGCAAAGAGAAACATTATTTCCCAGTTACCTATTATGTGCCAACCTTGTGCTAGTGATTTTTAAAGTCCTTATTTAAAAAATGGAGAATGCAACCTCTGGAAGGTGTATTGATTTGCAATGACATGAGACTTGAGGAGTGAAGTGGAATTTAAATACATAAAATCTGATCTTTATTTTACAGATGAGGAAACTAAGAAAATTTTACAATGAATGTTGCACTGTATAGCTCCAATGAGCCAATTTGAAATACTGAAGTTGGCTGCTTCTGTTTACGTGTCCTATCATTAGGCACTCTACCTTAGTAAATTCCTGTTGTTATTTATGCTTCTGCCCATCTTTCCTAATGGATGATTAGAGCCTTTTGGAGACATGGATCATTCGTTATTAAGCCATGAATCCATTTTAGTGATTCTTGTGCAACCTGCCCCACGATACTTTGTGGTAGTAAGTATGATGTCCTGTGATGCCCAGGTACTACACCAGGGCAGATATCCAGATCCTGTGGCAGACAGCCAGCTATGTGGCTGCCATGACAAAGACTGCAAAACCAAATGGAACATTTGAGGAAGGCATGGCAGGGACACCAGAGATGACAGCTGTGCACACAGTTTCAGCTGAAATTTTCAAGCACTTTTGGGAAGTCAAAAGAGACTAAAGTCACAGTATTTGCAAATAAAATGCCCTGCAGGCATATTCCAAATATCCAAGCTGCCATGCTGGAAAAAAGCAGAGTTCATTGAGAGAAACATCCACCGGTCACCCTTTCAAGCCTCATTGATTTTTATGCACACAATGAAGGCATACATGAAGATGATAAAGTGATAGAGCCAGCAAGTAAGTAGGAGAGGAGTCACAGACCACTATGGGGGTTTTAATTAGTGTTGGACTTTGAAAAGCAGAATCAGGGTTCCATCCAAGTATGCATTTCTCCTGCTAGGAATATGTGGGCATTAACACATCTCCCAAATGCTGTAGCAGTCTTGAGTGGCTTCAAGGACAGTGCTAGAAAGGTGAACTCAGCACTGGGAGGAAATATTCAACTTTAAAGATGTTATAATATATTAACCAAGGAGTTTCTCATTCTACTTCCTGCAAATTTTCTGCTGGCGACTAACACGCTGCTTGATACACAGCAAGTACCTTATGCACAGAAGGTATTCCCAAATTTAAGGACTGGGAAGAACTTTTATTTTATGGACTAAAATACTGAATACTTCAAACCATTAACGTGATCCAGATTACACAGTTGGTGTCAGAGTTTAGATCTTAGTCTCCTAAATTTAAGTGAAATCTATTAGTCCCTAAATGCCATATGTACTGCATTACTGGGAATGAATAGCATGAAAACTTTGTAATAAATGTTTTTAAAAAGACCTAGGGTACTCATCTTCTTAAAAGCCTTTGGTTCCAAAAGAAAAGTTCGACCATTTGTTTAGAATATATGCAAGTCCAACACCATTTTCCTCAGATTATCCCATTTTAGCCCACCCACTTGCACTGCTGTAGCAAAATGCCATAAACTAGATTGCTTATAAACAATAGCAATTATTTCTCAGAATATTAAAGGCTGGGATGTCCAAAGTCAAGGTGCTGGCAGATTCAGTGTCTAGTGGGGGCTTATTTCCTCATAGGAAAAACTTTTACTTCCCTTTCATTTCCAGATAGACAGGCAGTATAAAGAAGAAACTAGCATACATACCCTGTGGCTAGCTTGTATTCACTTGTTCTGTGATCTTAGCCAATGTATTAACCTCTCTGTGCCTTATTTCTTGAGCTGTAAAGTGTGATCCTAAAAATATGTACCTCATATGGTTAGTGTAAATAATAAATTATATATCTTTTAGCTTGAGGAACTCAGTGGTAAAATGGCAAACAACTTACCCAGGCTCTTTACAAAAGAGGAAATAAAGATGCACAGTAAACATTTAAAGTGTGCTTAATCTCGTTGCAACCAAGGGAATACCTAATCATACAGTTACAGAGTGATACAATTTTGCACCTACTAGCCTGACAAAACTATAAAGCCTAACACTCCGATTGTCATTTAGGATGTGCAGCAAAAGGCTTCATATTCCACAAGTGTCGGTGGAATATGAAGAATGAGAATTCTCATACAGTTAGAATAATGTGTAAAGTGCGGAAGTTGCTTCAGAAAACTGCTTGCCATTACCTAGTTCAGTGGACAACATCATAGTCTAGGATCCAACACGTTCACTTCTTGGTATGCCCATTTGAGGATCTTGTGCATGAAACATATGCAAGAATGTTCATAGCAAAAGTCTTTGTGATAGCCCATCCAAAATGATATGGCCCGATAGGTAAGCCAGCTTTTTCTTCTCTTTTTAAAATTCTATAATTGGATTAGAAAAGCACCGTCTGGCATTTTTAAAAAAGAAAGTTTGCTGTTCCCTGGTAAATAAAAAGGGGAAAGAAGGAAGGACCCTGGATTGTAGATAGTAAACGGATTATTTAAGTTGGGTGGTGAGGGACTGAATAAAACAATACCTGCTTTACAGATTTGCCAAAGATTCCTCCAGAAGATGTCACATTCTGCTTTGGGAGAATTAATCAGAACTGTGTCACTCAGACTCATAAGTGAATGGACAGCTCTGAAGTCAGGGCAGGCTTCTCTTCCAGGCTTTAGCACAGAGTGCATTCCCACTGTCTGCCTTGTATATAGTCAGCCAACAGAAAACAAATGATGACATTATTCCCGTGATGTTTCTGACAAGTCCTGCCTATCCTTTTTTAGGGAAGACTGTTTTCCTCGTGTATCTCTTCTTCAACGACATTTTGAAAATCTCATACTTTTGTTACATATGTAATTCCATCTTTGAAAGAGGTTGAAAAGTAACACTTAAGGTACTATAGAGTGATCTTTTAAAAACATAACTTAAGCTCAGTCACAGAAATTGAAGTAATTATTGCAATTAGCATAACTCATAAAATTGCTGCTTTAACTTACTGCAGCAAATACTTACTGAGTTTCTACTATTTAGTATATTATACAAGAGACAATTCATTGAACATCCGATTCATCTGCTAAATTCAATCACGTGATGATGTATTATTTACTGGATCAAAGAAAGTGTTTCTAAATATTTTAAGAAAGGCAAGAATAGATATGGAATTGTCTTTATTTTGGGCGTTTTACTAGATATCCTTAATATTTATGTCTTAATGTCTTAGGTTTCTTTGCAATCCTTTGAAGATTTGTTTATTCTTTTATTTATTCATTTTTTAGATATGGAGGTATCTTTGAATTGAGAGGGGGTAACTGTCCTGAGTGTCTCAGTGTATACAAAGCATACCTCCCTAAAATGTATTTTTATGTTAGAAATTTGAATAGATAATTTTAATATAATTATGTTTAAACTTTCATAAGTTAAAGAAAATATGTTACAATGCACACTAGTCAAAGTAAGTAAACAAATAAATTTATTTTCTCTAAACAGGTATTAGCCACTTCCATTGAGATGTGTTATTCATTAGTTCACACGCTTGTTCATCAATTCAAAAAGCATCTATGGACTGCCTTCAGTCTCAGAATGTGTGCACTAACATTGCTTGGGCAGAAATAAAAACAGTGTGATTCCACACTTCAAGAAGCATAGTATTCCTTTGAAATCTGGGTTAGGAAATTTTTTAAATGCTGAATTTAAGGCAATATAGAATCCCTCCTAGACCAGATTTAGATTTATTTAACATACAGAATAATCTAAAGCTTATGTTTACTCACTAGTTTTACTTCCTTTTATTTTTACACCCAAAAAAAATCTCGAGTTCGATATAGTGGCAGATGACTGAAGAGGGTTAACATCTGAAAATTAGATTTGTTCCAGACTTCGAAAGGCGCATGTGATCTAAGACCTTTGGACTTGGCAAAGTGAGAGCTATCAAAAGGATGCAGACATGGAAAAGGGCCATCCTGTTGACAGTTGTATTTCTGAGTTGACAATACTGCCTCTTTCCTTACTGGCAAAACATGCTGTGGATATGGAGCTGTTTTAACACTCCAAAAAGGGAAAGATGTTGCTTTGAAGATGGTGATTTGCAATAACCCTGCATGAGCTCATTTTATTATTTGAATTATCTTAAACATGATAGTTTGTTGTCTCATTGCAACACTAAAGCTCATTATAAAAAATTTATAAAATACAGAAAAACATAAGTAAAAACCAACTACAGGCCCTACACTTAGCATAAATATTAAACATATTTTTTAAAGATTAATACTCTTTCTTCCAAGTAGAGAAAGAACTTTGAAAATTTCACACAATCTTACAGAATTAAAGCACTTTAATCCACAGACATTTTTCCTGTATTCCTGTGCTATGGTAATTTTATTATCCTATGTAATATTTTTGAAGGTATACTTCTTAATAATATATGTCTGAGTAATATTTATTCTATGCAAGTGTTATAATTTACGCATATTAATAGAAAACCAGTTACAACCTAAACCGCAGAACACTTTTTAAATATTACATAACTGCAAAACACCCTTGAAGTAGATCAAACGTAATTAATCAACTCTCAAGTGCTCTCCTTGCCTTACATATTTTCATCATTAATGAGAAAAAGAATGGGGACCTAAGAACAGCACTTTTGTACTATAGCAAGACTTGTTAGTAGATTCATTAATTTAAGTTGTTTCTTTTTGTTTCACTGTTGTGGTGTTTTTAGGCATTTCAAAGTGCTGTACTACTGGAGAAGTGTTCTGTTTACAGATTCTTTAATCTCTGGTATCTAATACTTGTGTAAGATTGGGGACACACTACTTTCTATATGGATCTCATGTTAGAAAATATGTTCAAACCCACTATCTCATGACCTTCACCACTACTTGGCTTTGTCCTTGCTGTTGAATCTTTGAGGCCACTGGTATCCATTTCCCTTTGCCTTAGTAGTGATACTTCAGTTCTTGTACTGAATTGCATCTCCTCACGTTCAGTCACTCTGATTTTGGGGAAGCTGATTCTACCATGTGCCCCCAAGTGGTTGAAATGTCCCATTACTGTGGCTCCACTGCATGTGAGTCACTGGGGAACAATGACACCTGTATAGAAGTTTTCTGAGAGTTATATGAAAGTAGTTTCGTTCCTCTTCTGAACTACCTGAAGAGATGTTTTCACAGGTTGGAGATAGTTAAAGCAAAAATGGAAGTTTAGCCTGGGCAACATAGTGAAACGTGGTCTCTACAGAAAATAAAAATTACCAGGGCATCATGGCATATGTCTGCAGTCCTAGGTAGTTGGTGGGCTGAGGTGAGAGGATCGTTTGAGCCCAGGAGGTTGAGGCTGCAGTGAGCCATGATCTTACCCCTGCACTCCAGCCTGGGTTATAGAGCAAGACCCTGTCTCAGAAAGAGAAAGCGCGCGCGCGCGCGCGCGCGAGAGAGAGAGAGAGAGAGAGAGAGAGAGAGAGAGAGAGAGAGAGAGAGAGAGAGAGAGAGAGAGAGAGAGCGCCAAGAAAAAAGTATGTTTGGTATTGCACTTTCTACATGCTTTATTCTAGATTTCCTGATAGCGTCATTACCATAGTAACATGGTTGTTATTATTGCCATTTTCTTTCTTTCATTCTATTATTTTCTTGACAAACATATTGTCCCACCTGAGCAGCGTTTCAGAGAACATGAAGTTTCCTCTGGGGATCAGAGTTTCACTCAGACTCTGTCTCCTTGCAAACTAGTCCTTTGCCCCTCTTTCACTCTAACTTTTCAGGTAGCAGCAGTAAGCATTCATTTCAAAGGCAGAGAGATTTTTCCGTTCTGACAGACACTTTTAAACCACAGGACTGTTCTCCCTGTACCACTGCCAAATTCTTCCCGGCAGGAGTTTGGGAGAAGCCTTACAGGGCAGAGATGTATTTTGTTTGCCGGCTGGATTTGTTCTCACCTAACACAGCTACGGCAAACCATCTATTATTGTCTGCTGGTTTTGAATGTTGTCTGAGGAATATGGACAGATAGCTCAAGTTCCAGCAAAGAATTTAAGTCAGCCTATGTGGATCCTTCCTCCCAAGCCCTACCACTGCAGCGCCAGGATAACTGTTGTTTGTCTTGCCTTCTTGTTCAGCCTGGGGCTTTCCAGTTACGAAGGCTGATTCTAAGAATCTTACATCAGTGAATTTCATCATCTTATAGTAGTTTTATTTTTCCAATTTCCAAAATAATATTTAATTCATTGATTCACTCATTTTTAACTCCTTCATATTATAAGCATTTCTCTCTAACATATGAAAATATTTAAATTTACAGAAAAGTTGGAAGAACTAAGAACACCTATATATATGTTCTGTAAATTCAACAATTTATATTTGCTACATTTGTATTTAAAATTATTTATCCACCTATCTTCTTATTAATTAATCTTTTTTTTTTTTTGATGGGAAGGATCTTTCAAATTAAGTTTCAGACATTTTGCCTGGGTGGGGCAGCTCACACCTGTAGTCTCAGAACTTTAAGAACCCGAGGCAGGTTGATTACTTGAGATAGGGGTTTGAGACCAGCCTGGCCAACATGGTGAAAACTCATCTCTACATGAAAAAAAAAAAAAAAGAAGAAAAGAAAGAAAGAAAGAAAGAAGAAAGAGAGAGAGAGAAAGAAAGAATAAATAAATAAATAAATAAAATAAAATAAAATTTAACCAGGCCTCATAATGCACGCTTATAGTCCTAGCTATTCAGGAGGCTGAGGCAGGAGAATCACTTGAACCTGGAAAACGGAGAGGCAGTGAGCTGAGCTTTCACCACTGCACTCCAACCTGGGCAACAGAGTGAGACTTCATCTCAAAAAAAAAAAAATAAATAAATAAATAAACATCAGTACTTTATACATCTAAATACTTCAACAATATTTGCAACTTACGGTTTCTTTATTCTTGGTGTAAAATTTATATAAAATGAAAGGCACAAATCATAAATGCACTATTGAATTTAAACAAATATACACACTTGTGCAAACCAACTCTCTTGAAACCCAGAAATTTCTCATATACCTTTCTAGCAATTCTTGTCTTATGTCCCCAGAGGAGACTATATTTTTGGTTTATTTCAACACAAAATAGTTTGATCTATGCTATACCTTTACATAGATGGTGTCATACAGTAGGTGCACTTTAGTTTTAAACTGCATTTATTCAATATTGTATTTTTGAGATTTATGGATGTTATTGTATATGTTAAAAATTGATTTATTTTCACTGCTGAATAATGTTTTACACATGATATTATTGCAGTTTGTATATTGCAGTTTGCTTGCCATTTTATTACTGATGTGAACACCTAGTCTATTTCTAGACTTTTTTTTCTTAGTGAATCCTCAATGAATATTCTTGTACAGTATTTACTAGACATTTTTCTTTTGTGTGGGGGAGGGAGTAAACATCTTGGAATAAAATTATTGCATAGCGGAAATGTCAATATTTAGTTTCATAAGAAATTGCCAGTTCTTTTTCACATAAAGTGGTTTTACCATTCTACACTCCCGCCAAGAAGAGGACATTCTAAATATTCTACATTCTTGCCAATATTTGAAGTTTTCAGGTTCTTTAAATGTTCGTGTTCCAGTAGATAATCAGTGGTGTGGTTTTCATTGGAATTTTCCTAATAACTAGCAATACCTACTTGACTTATTGACCACATATATACCTTCCTTGTTGAATTATCTATTCATATATTTTGCACTCATTAATTTTATTTTGACTGAACCAATGTTTATTTATTGCCTATAATAAGCCTAACAAGATCTAGGAAAAATACGGTACAAACAAACAAACATAAACTCCCCAGACTTCTTGCTTTTATAGAGCAGATGAACTGGCTGGATAGTCAGAAAAATAAACAAAAAATCACAGTTCTGACCCCTGGGGAGGGGGTCACCTGACTCTTTCTTGTTGGGAGGTGGTAAGAGAGGACATGAGGGTTAGCCTCTCACTCAACAAGATATGACGAGAAGATTTGTTTGTTATTGATGGACAGTGTATTCATCTCCTAGGGCTGCTGTAGCACATGTAAACAAACTTGGTGGCAAAAACAAACAGAAATTTATTCTCACACAGTTCTAAAGCCCAGAAGCCTAAAATCAAGATGTCATAAGATCATGCTCTCTCTGAAGGCTGTAGGGGAAGATAGTTCTTCTTTACCGCTTCCTAGCTGCTGATGGTTGCTAGCAATCCTAGGTGGTCCTCGTTTTATAGATATATCACTCTAATCTCTGCCTTCCTCTTCACATAGCCTTTTTCTCTGTGTCTGTATGAAAATTTTCCTCTCTTTTCTTTTAAGAAGCCACTAGTCACTGGATTTAGGGTCCACCCTTATCTGGTATGACCTCTTCTTAACTTGACTATATCTGCAAAGACCCCATTCCAAATAACGTTGCATTTACAGATAGAAGAAATTCGCTCCTGAATATGTGTTTTGGAGGCACACAATTCAGCCTGCAACAGATTGCAATGAAAGAATTAATCCATGGTACATAGAATCCTAAACTTAATACCTAAGGATATCAAGTCCTCTTTCCATTTCTGATTGTTAGCTTCCGAAGAATTGAGCAGCTCATTTCACCTATGTGCACCTTCTTCACAAAGAAAGAAAATAATACGTGTTCATTTTTAAGGTTCTTGGTAAATCTAGATTACAAAACACTATTTTATCACGGCCTGCTGACTCAGCCATCTCTACCTGCAGTCTAGCTTGAGTGTCCCTCCTGGATATTTCTATAGCACTCTGGGCATGTCAGTATCACAGCATCTAACACAGTATATTACAATTACTACATTGCAGTGCGCAAACTTTCTTTTGTAAGAAAAACATTGATGTTATTTTATTCTAGTTCATTGATGTTGCCTTTTATTTTAAAGCAATTTCATTCTCTCATTTCGTATATGGAAAATATATTTGAAATTACTTGAATTCAGTAAATGCTCTTTGTTCTCCCTCCTTCTCATTGTTTTATGTCTGTCAGTTATCTTTCTGTGCCAGTTTTAACCCCCTGAGGTTAGTATTCTGATTCTGACTGCTCAAGTGAAGCGAATATCTAATCTAAACAGTCAACTCTCATCACACTTTGTTCTTTTATTTTGACAAGTACGGTTTAGTTTTTATTTATAAAAATGCCTCCCAGTAACCAGTAAATGTGCGGCAATACATCCTGTGAAAACAGCATCTGGGCAATACGAGCCAACACAATTTCCTGAAAATAATCTAGTGTACATATTGGTCAGGAAGATAAATGTGGTTTGCATAGATATGCAAAATTACATTGCATATTTAAATTAGTCATACAAATGTCCCTCAACTGTGTTCCTGAGAGAAATAAGGAAAATAATTACAAATGGTGGTTAGTGCTAAAGAGGAAATAAACAGAAAGATAAAGCAGGAATTAGGGATGGGGGAATACCCAGAGCAAGTGGTCAGGAAAGGTCTTGCTCAAGAGGTGACAGTAAAGCTAAAACATGAAAAATGAGCAGAATCCAGCCATGTGCAAAGTGCAAGTGTGAGTGTGTGTGTGTGTGTGTGTGTGAGAGAGAGAGAGAGAGATAGAGAAGAGTTTTTGAAAGAATAGGAATACCATATACAAAGATCTTGTATGAGGAAAGGGCTTGGCAAAACAATAATGTGGTCAGACTATTGAGTAATAAAGATTGTTGTACACAATGAGGTTATATAAGGTTTGCCATAAGCCAGGTCTAGGTCATGCAGGATTTATTATGTCATGTAATACATTTGGATGTTTTTCCAACTATTCTGGGAAGCCACTGAAGAATTCTGAGATGAGATATAATGTGATTTGATTAAAAAAATAACTTTGACCATTTTTTTGAAAAATGATGGTGACTTGAGCTGGATCAAGGAGATTATATGGAAGGCTGTTGAGGTAGCAAGATTGAAAGATGATTTATTATACAAAGTACCCAAATCCTCAAAACTTGAAGATACTTGTACTTTTAAATGAAAGTGTAGGGAGTTTTATAGACAGGAGCACTCTTTGAGAGCTTGTTTAAGAATACTTAGACTACTAAGTCTCCTTTCTCACTAATCTCAGATTAATAATTAATAATCCTTTCACTGTCACAGAATATTAGATTTATTCTCTACCAAGGTTTGTTAACCTGAGAGATTATAGCTCAAGGGCACAAATAAAGGCGATGAAATTACATTAATAAGAAGAGGATTAAGGTAAATGTCTACATACAAAATAGTGAGAATCTTAAGATTTTTCTACTCAGCTTCAAGAATGTGAAAGCCGGGCTTATACTGCCTGAGAAAGATATTGGAAAATTCTTCTGGGACTACCAATCACTTGATAAGAAAAGACCTTTAGCCACTACTAATTGGAGAACTGCAAAAGAATCCAGCTAAATCATTTTCTGTGATCCGGAACCTGCAGTTTCCAAACAGATTTTCAGTGCATCACTTTTAAGTGTGACAAACATCAAGAGGTTACCAAATACTTGCAGAGGGCCTGAAATGGCAAGTATTTGAAATAAAGCAAAATCATGAAAAAAGCATTAGAATATCATATGGACATGAGAGAAAATGACATTCATCAAACAGCATGGGTTGCTCTACAAAATTCTAACCATTCAGATAATTTAAAAAGTTCTTGCAAAATAAAAATCAAATAGCAAATATGAAAATTCAATAGAAAAAAGAGTAGTGGCAATAGAATTTAATAAAACTATAAAAGGAAAAATAAAATTGAGAAAAATTTAAAAATTTGATTAATCTTTTCTGTTCAGTACCTCAGCATCTGAAAAGTAGCTGTATCAGAAGGAATTAAAAGAAATGAAAAGAAAAAATAAAAAACTAATTAGAAAATAAACTTCCCATAACCGAAGTTCATGGTTTCAGACTTAGAGGACTCAATACAGTGACTATTGGCCCTGGTTTGCCTGGGACTGGGGTTAGGTATTCCTGGGATGAATAACTTTCAGTTTTAAAATTACAAGGGGCCCTGAGATGCTGATAAGAGTTGGTTACCCTACTCACTAAATTCCAGTATGGCAGATAAAAGACCCGTCCCAAAGACACACCATCATGGGACCCATAGGACAAGATGAGAATCTTATATAATTTCAGATACGGCTGAAATGCCTTGTATACAAAGGAGTCAGAAAAGGTATTAAACTGCTCAATAGCAACACCGGAAGCTGGAAGACAATGGGGCAAGGCTATCAAAACTCTCAGAGTAAACCATTTCTAACCCAGAATTTTATATCTACAGATGCTTTCAGATATGAAAGTTCTCTGAAAATTTTCCTTACTTATGGACTTTTCCAGAAATCGACAGGAGAATATACTCCACTAAGATAGAGAGGTCAAGAAAGTAAAAAATTATGGGATCTAGAAAACTAAAAATCTCACATGTGGAAGAAAGGAAAAGAATTTTCATGGTGATGGGAAAAGAGATATCCCAAGATAGTGCCCTTTCAAACAGCCATCCGGAAGGAGAAAAGGACCTCCAAAAAGGATATTATCAGAAATAAAAATGCTTAAAATTTAGTGAGAGAAAATTTTACTTATAATGTTACACTAGGGATGGTTCCAGAGGGAAAAAATAGGTAAATAAAAAGAAAGTTTAGAAAAATGACAAAAAATAAAACATGCTTATCTAACTACAATAATAGAAATAAATCATGCATTCTACTAAAAATTATGATAAAACTTTAACAACAGGAAGGAAAAAAGATAATCTATATGTAAAGTTATATGGGAACAATGTAAGAGATATGTTAGTCTCAATTCCCTTAATAGGAAATCAGTAGATTTTCCTAAAACTGAAGAAGTCAAGCAAAAGTATAAGACATATTATTTAGAAATTAAGAGGTAAATACTAGGATGTGGCAGCAGGGAGAGCAATTTGAAAGAGTTGAAAGCTGTTTTTTCTAGAAACATGAGAATTAAGAGTGAGGAAAGAGAATTTTAGGCAACTACTATACATGCAAACGTGATAAAATCATTTGACATGTGTCACTTATATTGTGAGAACAACAGTAGTATAGAACTATCTGTGAGTGGGAAAGATAAAAAATAAGCGGTTCTGTGTGAGCCTGCCTCCTGAGATGTTGAATAAGATGAGGACAGTAAGCTCTTCACTGAATCTGGCAACAAATGTTAATGGAGACCTAGACAAGACACTCTTCACTGGAGAGGTGCAGGCAGAAACCACACTGTCTTGTAATTATGAGTGGCTGTAAAAGGAGGTAAATCAGACCTGATTTATATTCAAAGTCTGGAACTGAATAGTCATTTTTGATCCAAGATGCCTTAATAGCAAGAGTCTGAAAATCTATTCTGTCATTATTGGTTCAGTCAAGCTTCAGGTTGGAAATGATGATATCTTTAAAAGGAAAAGTTAGGAAGTTTTTTTGAAGGGGTCATTTTCAAAAAGTTAAGGAAAACTGGCATAGGATGGTGACACATCCTAGGGTTAGAAAGAGAGGAAGCCATTGCCAGCCTCAGGCCTAAATGGGTAAGGGGAGGGTGTGGCTGCTGAAGTCCTGCAGATGCTGGGGCTAGAGTGGTATGGTACACATCTGGTGTTATGGCTCTTGCAGCAATTACTGCAGTATCTCTCCCCATTTCTTCCCATTGCCTAATAGCACCTGCCATGATAAACTCCATTAGTAGCCAAAAGGCAAGGCAGCCTGGATGATGCAAGCCATATATGTTTCCCTGGGGATAAAGCAGGCCAGCAAAGTTTGAAAAGTGCATTTGGAAGGACAAATAGAAATTACCAGCACGATACACTCAATTTAAATGAGTTGCTGTCTTGATCCATTTTATTTCTCTTGTAAGCATTCTCAATTCTATTTGGCCACTGGCCAAGCCCTAGATGTCCTATCTTCAGTCCAATTACCTCTGGCCAGAGAGGATGTGCCATTTATAAAAGTATGGTGGTTTACATCTGTCTTGAAAAAAGGGCCAGAGGTTAGAAAGACTGCCTTAGAAAGGGAAGAGTGTAAGAAGATTCAAAATTAGCCTTTATAA
Source organism: Callithrix jacchus (assembly GCF_049354715.1). Taxonomy (NCBI): domain Eukaryota; kingdom Metazoa; phylum Chordata; class Mammalia; order Primates; family Cebidae; genus Callithrix; species Callithrix jacchus. Next base: position 117,710,344 of record NC_133509.1, read on the forward strand.
AGCTAGACTGACACGTGTAAAGCACTTTTATATGCAGTAACACTTGTATATGAGAGAAACAGTATGAAAACCTACATGTTAAATGACTTGTCTAAAGCCTCTTAGCAAAATTATAGCAGAACCAGACAAGATAGGAAAGAAAGTACTTATAGTGATAGAGCCTAGAAGATTATACTTGAAAAATATCATCTTATATTATAAGAAGCAGAGCAATAAATAAAGAGATTTTATAGAAATATGGACCCACAAAATGTAATCTGAGGTGAGAAGAAATGGAACTATTGTGCCCAGGAGAAGAGAGGGGGAAAAGTGGTTAGAAACATACAATATTAACAAATTGGGCAATTTAACATTTGCAATGGTATAAGGTGAAATTAAAAAAAAAAAACATAAATCTTTCATCCTTCTATTCTCTGTGTTTCCTGAAAGAAAATAGGGTAGGTGGAGACTTAAAGGATTAGAACTTGAGGCCCTATTTGGCTCCTGAAAAAGGCACTATGTGTTGAGACTTAGAGCTTAAAAGGTGAGAAGAATGTACTGGGGAGTGGAGGGTGGGCAGAGAAGACAGTGGGGAAGAAATAATGCTCAGGGCATTGTAGAATTAAAAGCTATGCAGATTATGTGTACTGTAAAGAATATTTTTAGAAATTTCTATATACATTCTGTACACCAGTCGGGGTCCCCTCCTTGGATGTAAAAGACAAATAACTAATCACAGCTATGTAAGGGGTTTCAAAAGATCTTTTGACTAATTCATGTTTGCTGTGACTGATGCAGAAAAAGTCAGTGAATGTTGTTTCAAGTGCTCCACTGGGATGAAAACCAGATAGGAAAGACGGGATAAAGGGCAATTTTATTGAGTCAACGTTGTTTAATTATTTTGCCCTGTTAACTCATTCTTCCTTTAATGATGCGAATGTTCCTCTTGTGCTTCCTCCCCCTTCTCCCCCTCTTCTCTTCCATCCTTCATCCTTCTCCTTCCCCCTTCTTCTCAGTCAGCGTTTCATATGTTGTAAGGTTGTTAAGTAGCACCACTTGAAGGAATCCCTCATCTTGAGTCATTGCCTGACTCAATAAAAAAAAAAAAATGTCCAGTTGGTCCTCCCTCTCTCACCCCATTCATTTCATGTAATTAAGACATTTACCATTTAAAATGGTAGACTGAAGGTTAATTATCTTGAAATATCTATCAAGAGAATGAACTTTAATATTTTCAGGCCAGTAGTTAGACTCCAGGTGGGCTGGAAATAGAAAAGAATACCTGTTATTTGGGTTTAGAAAGTATTATTACCAATGAGCATGTATGACCTGATCATAAATATGTCTGGTCTAGAATCAAAAATGGTGCAGATGGAAAAACAAAAACCTTCCAGCAATCCATCTATAATTACATATTGGAGTCCATTATTTTCTTTAGATCCCAATTGCTGCCCTCTGTGCATTTTTAGAAGCTGAATCTTAATTAAAAAATGCTGAATTGTGTCAATAATGGGAACCACTTTCTTTTTCTTTTGTTCTAAATGACTTTTGTGGGTCAGGTTTAAAGCCTTAAAAAAAGTAATGTAGCATCTTTTCATCATTTTAACATGCAAATGATGAAAAACCAAAGGAAATTCAATATAATACAAAATGACTATCTAACTGGCCATTTGAGCCAAGATAGATCACTTAATTTGATCTGAGGTTTCTCATCTTTTAATAAAAAAGATATAACATCTTTTGTATTCTTAGGTTTATTAGGCACAGGGAATTCTATACAGCACAGGGAATTAATTCCATTTAGGTGCAGGGAATTTCTGAGGTGTATTTCATTGAAATACACCAAGGAAAATTACGACAATTTACATATTTGGATTCCTCAAACCATCCAGCTCCCAGATGAACCCTTAACATAAAAGGACTCAAGTGGTTCATATTTAGTTGCCTACTGGTATTTTGCCTAAGACCTGGATATTAAGATAGAAAAGGCCTTTTTCTTAATAGTCTCACAGCATCTCTTGTTTTTTGACTTTTTAATAATAGCGATTCTGACTGGTGTTAGATGGTGTCTTATTGTGGTTGTGATTTGAATTCCTCCATTGACCAGTCATGTTGGGCTTTTTTCATATGATTGTTGGCTATAGTGTTGGTTTTAAAAAGTGTCTATTAATGTCCTTTGCTCACTTTTTTATGGAGCTGTTTGTTTTTATCTTGTAAATTGGTTTATGTTTCTTATAAATGCTGGATATTAGACCTTTGTCAGATGCATAGTTTGCAAATATTTTTTTCTCATTCTGTAGGTTGTCTGTTTGCTCTGTTGATAGTTTCTTCTGCTGTGCGGGAACTCCTTAGTTTAATTAGGTCCCATTTATCATCTTTTGCTTTTGTGCAATTGCTGTTGGCATGTTCTTCATGGAGGAGGGACAGGATGAGGAAAAATAACTAATGGTACTAGGCTTAATACCTGGGTAAAGAAATAATCTGTACAAAAAACCCCGATAACACAACTTTACCTATGTAAAAAAATCTGCATTTGTAACCCTGAACTTAAAACAAAAGTTTAAAAGAAAATGTTAAGGAAATTCAATGAAAGTAAGGACTTTTCTTTAAAAACAAAACAAATAAGTAAATAAATTATGAAGTATTTACTTAAAAAAAAAGATGGGAAAGGCCATTTCGCAAAATAGCATTCCCTGGTGTTTTATTCTTTTTTCACATGAAGTTACATACTTTGATTTCTTATTTGTAAACTTAACTGTTTCCAAAACTCAAAATAAAAACGAGAATCATAAGCTGTATGGTGGGATGGACATTCCCAAAAAAATGGCAATGAATGATGAAGATATTTGGCCTGCCATGAGGCTTTCAGCTGCCATGTGATTTACAAGTTGTTCTCAACTTCCAAAGATGTAGGAAATATTCTTTGCCTCCCATCAAAAGGAAGGTTTGCTGCCAGTAGTTTCTCTCAGAGCACATCTATCCTACGATTCTGAGAAGTACTTTTTTTTGTTTGTTTTATTCTCCCCTCTGGGATCTTATATCCTGAGAGGAAAAGCAGATCTGATGGGAAACAAAAGCAGACGTTTTATGGACTGTAATTGATGAAAGAATGAAATGCATTAACTAATTGAGAACAGAAAATTGGAGCTTGAGATCCCATTAGAAATCTCTTCTACTTCCTAGATCTTTTTAAAGATGTCCAAAATAGTTTTGGTTGGCCCCCTCACTGCCTTCCATCTGCTGTGTGTGTGTGTGTGTGTGTGTGTGTGTGTGTGTTTTTCTAGCTTCCCATTTAACCTGAAACAATGAATTTACTCATAAAACCAAGTGGATAATTTTTCTTTCAGATAGCTTAGAAAAGAAAAAAGAGAATCAGTTTCTAATTAAGTAATCATCCATCACCTCATGCAACTAAGGATTTATCATTAATTACTTCCAATACCAACGTAGCATGAAAAATGGAAAAGAATGCAACATCATCGGGTTTCACTGCAGCAGAAATGTGTGCCCTGAAGAAACATGACGACCTTCAGTCTTTCCTGGAATGATCAGTCATTGTACTTTGGCTGAGAACAGGATTATGGACATTAACACAGAGCTATGTAGTTTGCAAAATACTTTTCCATGCTTCATTGTATTCATTCCTCATGTAGGCACTAAAAAGTCAATGATATTCATCCATTGTGTCAATTAAAAAATGATGGCTGGAAAATTTATGACAACTATCTATGGTTATCTACTGGAGAGCACATACAACTAGCAAAGTTCTCTTTACCACACAGGTGGTGGATACTCCATCTCTTAGACCTTAGAGAGGACAATGGTTGACTTCTTAGCGTTTCAAAGCAAGTGCCTAGGGTAAACTGCACTTGCTTCCTTTCCTAGAAGGAATTATGGAGTGTATATTTTATTAATTGGTATTGCAATATTATCTCTGCTCTGTTTCCGGAAGATGGCCCCAATTCCTAGGAGCCCCATCTCTAGGCTGGAAGTTTTGACCAGAAGACTTGACACCATTTGGTGGTAGAAATGGTTGGTTTGTGAAAATTTTTCCACCCAAATTCAAAAATACTATTGTTTAGCATATATATATGTATTTTAGAGACAGGGTCTCACTCTGTCACCCAGGCTAGAGGGCAGTAGTGTGACACTAGTTCACAGCAGTCATGAGCTAAGCACAAGCAATTGTCCAACCTCAGCCACATGAGTAGCTGGAACTATGAGTGTACATCACTTTGCCCAGATAATTTTTTTTTTGTAGTGATGGGAGTCTACCTATAATGCTCAGGCTGGTCTTCAACTCCTGGCCATAAACAGTCTCCTTGCCTCAGCCTCCCAAAATGGTGAGATTTCAGGCATGAGCCACGGCACCCAAACTAGCTAATAATTTTAAAGTTAGTGGGACATTGGATGTGAAATCTTCACCACATCTGAGTGTTAAGCCAAAATGAACAGAGGCATTCCAGAGAGAAGATTAAATCTAATTAGAACTCTGCTCTGAAACTGTGAATATGTTGGTGTTATTTATAAGACTTAGGTTTTCTGTACCTCATCTTCACTTAGAAAGTATGGAAATACAAAGCCCATGAATATCAGTTCCTGTTGAAAACTCAACTCACACTTTTTTCTCCTCCATAAAACATTTTCTAAGTCATAATAATGAACACTCCTACCTTTGTATCACCAATATTTGCACATGGATCATACATTTGTAAGAGCTAGTATTTATCAGGAGAGCACAACTATTATTCACTTTATAGAAACTGAGATTCAGAAAACTCAACTGACACCCAATGCCACACAGCTCATGTTTGGATGGGTAAATACGTAAATTCAACATTGGCTGATTCAAAGACGCTCCTCTCTCACTTTTTTTTTTTTTTTTGACATGGAGTTTTGCTTTTATTGCCCAGGCTGGAATGCAATGGCATGACCTTAGCTCACTGCAACTTCTGCCTCCTGGGTTCAAGCAATTGTCCTGCCTCAGCCTCCAGAGTAGCTGGAATTACAGGCACCTGCAACCACACCAGATTAATTTTTGTATTTTTAGTGGAGATAGGGTTTTGCCATGTTGGCCAGGCTAGTCTCAAACTCCTGACCTCAGGTGATCCACACTCCTTGACCTCCCAAAGTGCCAGGGTTATAGGCGTGAGCCATCATGCCTAGCCCAAGGCCCCTTCTCTTAATAGCATGTACTATATATGTATGTATACTATATATATATATATATATACACTAAATTTGTCTATATATTTTTCTTAACCCCATTTATCAGCCTAAAATTCTAACTCACTACTTGCTACAGGTTATACTTTTAAAAAAGTTACATTAACAAATAGGCTATTTCAAAATTGTAGAAACTTTATACAAACATACCAGAAATCCGTATCTAACAAAAGCATGTAATAAATACACTTAATAAAGTAGACCTGTAAGTATGTACCATAAGCATGACATAAATGAAGAATATTGCTATTTTATGGAGCAGCAAGGGGAGAGCTGTAATAACCATAGGGAATGAATGGGTTTTCTCTTTTTTCTTGCTGTAGCAGCATTGCAGTGAGGATAGAATTCTGAAGCCCTACCTATTTTCACCTACACGGGCAGCCAATCTTCAATTCAGGAATTAATTACATGTGACTAATCACTCACATGAACTGTATCATTTAACCTCAGGCAAATCACTTAATCTTTCTACACTTCACTTGCCACATCTTTGAAAAGAAACTGTGAGCTAGATATTTTTTGAGGTAGTGGTTCTCAAACACTGCTGCATGTTAGAGTGAGCTAACAGGTTTAAAAAAAAAAAACAAACAACAACCCAGTGCCTAGGTAATACCCTGTAACAAGTAAATCAGAATTTCTGGGGCGTGGAATCTAATCATAAATATTTCTTGAAACTCCCCAGGTAGTTTCAATATGCACTCAAGTTTGAAAACCAGTGTTCTAACATCCCTTTAAATCTAAACATTTTAAGTGTATTTGTATTAGTTCAGATGGGGAGAAACCAAGAGAATACCATGGAGTAACTACTGAACTCATTTTGGTGATCATGGTATGAAAACATGTTTGGTGTAAGTGGAAGGAAATTGCATGAAAATTTCTCCATTCTTATTTTGTAATAAAATTATGAGGAAGTAACCATGCTGGATTGCTGAACACAGTGAGATTAAATTCAGACGGTGTAGCCCAATGCAGAGAGAGCAAAAATATATTTGAACTTTGATTTTGCTTCTTACCGGCTTTGTTTTCTTAGGCCACCTAACTCAAAAGAGCTCAAATGAGAAAAATAAAGAAGCAATTATAGTGGTTCTAGGTTATAAGTGCTGGCTATGATAGACTTACACGCTACGGAAGACCTTTGTAGAGGAATCCCACTCAGGGAAGGGGTTAAAGTGGGGGAGAAATGGCAGATCTGAACCCCACAGGGTAAATAGCATTGACTAAGCCAGGGCAAAAACGGTGACTTTGACAGCTTAATAGATATTCCAACTTAGATATGACCAAGTGCATAACCTGTTTACAGAATTGCATGTCCTTAGGTAAAAATGGAATTTAGAGTGTTTTGAAGTTGGGGACAGAGAGCAGTTTCAAGTAGAAAGTTGGTGAAGTGAGCAAGAATTGGATCATAAGGAACATTACATGCCACATTAACCAGTTTTGAATTGATCATGAGGTTAATGAAGAAGCTCTGAAAATTTCCAAGTAAAAGAATGGTCTGATAAGTTGTACATTTTCAGGCTAATTTTTGTGATCTTTGTGTCAGAAATGGACCAAAGGTAAGAAAGAGCAAAAGAAGAGCAAATTATGCAGGCATCCAGGAAAGATGTGATGGTGGTCTGGAACAAGTCAGCGGAAATGCATTTCTGAAATATCTTGAGTGGAATCAATGGGTTTTTATGATTCATTGGCAAAAGGGTCTGATGGAGAAAGAAGTCAAAATGGAGGAATTAGACTGATGACAGTAGTGATCAGAATATAAGAAGAGAAAATAGTATGAGGATAAATACAACGAATTAAGCTTTGTAGATGTTAAATCTTTGAGCTAGTGAACCAAAAATGTCTGAAGCTCAGCTGATACTTATTTGGGAGTCATTAGCATTTTTATGAAATTTGAACTTCCTTCTACTCCTTCATGAAGCATAAGATGTGGATTTCTGGTACATTTGTACAGACTTCCTTTATCTTGCTCAGAGACACAAGGTCTGATAACTCTGAAAGGCATGCCAAATACTGGCAGCAAAATTTCACAGTTTGAATATCATATGAGATACCTTGAAAGGTAACAAGAACAAGATCCATTAAGTTGAGAAGAATTCAGATTCTTGCTGACATAACTGTCATTTCAGTTCCTCATATCAATGGTTCAGATATGCTTTTATGATCCACAATTTGGCAGTGGAAACTTCCCCATTAATTATTCTCTTTCTCTCTCTCTCTCTCTCTCTCTCTCTTTCTCTGCCTCCTTCCTCTCTCTAGATACCACATAATCTATAGTCCGCTGTCATGCATCTCATTCATTTTTATGGAACTTCTCTGAATAGTTTCCTGCACATAGAATTTCTCTTTCCTTACATTTCAACAGTCCACATTTTGCAAGCTGGCTCTTGTCTTTGCACTGAGACTCTTACTGAGATAAATCGGCACAGCTTCTGAGTTCTCAAGGCCTTTGGGCTCAAAATACTATTTTCCTAGACCTGTATTCACCAGTGCTCAACCATTACCCCTCTGCTGTAACTCCTCTTACATCTCACAGTGCTTCTCTGACTCCTGCTTATTTCTGAGGATCTCTTTCTCTTCTTATTTAGACAGGTATTCCACTCTGTTCTGTTATCAGCCTCGTACTTTTCTTCTCTGGGGTTCTAATCCTCTCACATTATGTCAAATATTAATGATAATGTGATCAAATCCAAAATCTATTTGCCCCTTTGAGACATCTGTTCTGGGTGTTAGACTCCTATCATGCTACATGTAAGACGTGTATTTCTAAGAAGACAGCCAGACATCTTCACAGCCTTTAACTTTGGTTTTCTTTCACTAAACGCCATGAGTTTGTTGTTTCATTGAATGTTCTCTATTCCATCTCATTAATTGGACTGTGTTATTCAGTTCTTTTTTTTAAAATTATTTTAGGTTCATGAGGTACATGTGCAGGTTTGTTACCCGAGTATATTGCATGCTGCTGAGGTTTGGGGTACTGATGATCCCTGTCACCAAGGTATTGAGCACAGTACCTAACAGTTAAGTTTTTCAACCTTTGCCTTTCCCCTACTCTTCCCTCTATTAGTCCCCAGTTTCTATTTTTGCCTCTTCACCTCCATGAGGACCATTTAGCTCCCACTTATAAGTGATAACATGTAGTATTTGGTTTCCTGATCCTACATCAATTAGTTTAGGATAACGTCCTTCAGCTATATCTATGCTGCTGCAAAGAACATGATTTTGTTCTTTTTTATGACTGAAGTGTTCTATGGTGCATGGGTACCACATTTTCTTTATCCAATACACACATAGGTGGGTTTCATGTTTGCTATGGTGTATAGTGCTGTGATGAACATGAGAATGCTTGTGTCTCTTGGCAACTTTTTTTTTTTTTGAGGAAGAATCTTGCTCTGTCACCCAGGCTGGAGTGCAGTGACATGATCTTGGCTCACTGCAACCTCCACCTCCACCTCCTAGGTTCAAGCAATTCTCCTGCCTTAGCCTCCTGAGTAGCTGTGACTGTAGGCACACAAATCCATGTCTGGCTATTTTTTTTTTTGTATTTTTATTAGAGATGGGGTTTCACTATGTTGGCCAGGCTGGTCTTGAGCTCCTGACTTCATTATTCGCCCACCTCAGCCTCCCATGGATTACAGGCATGAGCTACTGTGCCTGGCTCTTGATGATCTATTTTAGCGGTTGTTCCTGACATCAAGAAATGTTGTCAAAGAAAAAGAAAGAAACATTAAGGAGAGCTTCTCCCCTTCCTCCTCTATGACCCACTAGCTTCTTTCATATATCAAAGTTGCTTGAAGCTGAGGTCTTTTTGCAACTCTTCAAAAATCACCATCTCTTTAGTCTGTAATGAACTTGTGAGTTGCTTTTGTGACTATGACCATTAATGACTTCCTTCATTTTTTCAGATGGTGTATTAGATCCAAATTGGTAGATTGGGTCATATGGTATGAGGTGAAAAATCTTGGGCATTGAAAATAATAAAATTTGAGTGTTATTTTGGCTATGCCACAAATAGCTATTTGACATTTGGAAAATTGCTTTTCTTGCTAAGTCTCACTTTCCTTTTCTATAGATTAAGAATATAAATATTGCCCTTGTGAGAATGTTGTAAAGAACATATGAGATACATCTGTAAAGTGGTAAGCAGAGTGATTGGATCAGTGAATAATAATTGTTGAGATTTGCTTGTTTTTTACCATTTCTGTAATTATTGTATTTTAGGTCCCTGTTTTACTTAGTAAAACTAGATCTTTACTAATTGGTTATACTCTAAAATTGTCCTTGTTTAACAACTGATGTATGTGTGTGTGTGTGTGTGTGCGCGCACATGCGCATGTGTACATGTGTATGTATAGTGGTTGGTTGGGGAGCATGATGGTAAAAAAGTGTCCTTTACCTGTACAACATTTAAAAGTTAACGCTGAGACTGGAACTAAGTATGGCTTTCTCCATTCTTTATTCTCACAATGAGCAGATATCTGCATTGAAATAGCCTTTTCATCATGTTTTCACATTGCCAAATACCGTAGAAAATGAGGTAAATTGAGGGGCATTAATGAGAAACATTACTACCTGTTAATGTGTTGTAGACACTTAAACTTTGAGTCTAACTGTTTGCATCTTGCCTCTCTTTGGCTTTATACAGGTGGTGAATGCTGAAGTCTTCCATTCTTTCTGCACCAGGTCCTGTGCTGTTGCACCATCAACTAACGAAAGTGCAGGTGGACCATTACTAGAAAAGGAGCAGGACTGCAAACAGAAAAGTTACATTTCTCCAAGACCTAGTATTACTTTTCAGGAAGAATATGAAATACTTAAGTTATAAATTTCAACAATGGTAACTGAGAGGCAATGTTTTCTCGATGACAGTAGGCTAGAGACTTGAAGAAGTAAAATGATTTGGGAGCTTTTCTGCTCTATAAGCTCTTTTCTCATGATAGCATATGACAGTTAAAATAAACATTTTTGTCAAACCCGACTAATCCCCAGAACACGTAAGCAAAACTGAACCTGAGTTACCCTGACTCCCCGCAAGAAGAGATTCACCCCATGACAATCTCATTATTCCCTTGGATAACTCTTTGTTTTCAAGTTTCACTGGAAATAATTTTTTATTATTGACTACTAAGATACTGAAGTAAGTCAAATATGTGAAAATAAATTAAATGTCTTCCCAGACATATTAAACTCTGGAAGGAACATTATTTGTAGTTAGTCTCTCCCCATAACATGAGTAAAATCATCCCCCACCATCTGACATAACTTTCCTGTCTTCTTTGCCTGTTTTTTGTCTTCTTTGACATAGTTCTCTTGACTACTGAAGTTGTGACTTCATTTTTCATCTTCTGTTCTGTTCTTTGTTCGCTTCATTTAATAAGTTACTTGCTATACTTGGTTAGTCTTTTGTGTGGAAGATAATGTGTAGAGCAGTGTTTTGCAATGTTTTACAGTGATATGACATTTATAGACAAGACTAGTGGTTTATATGGGAAAGGACTGTAGTAATTGCATAGTTGTTTTTGTTATTGTTTTGAGCGCAAGCTTTGACTTCAAACTGAGCAAGATTAAATCTCGACTCTACCACTTAATCAAACCAGCTGACTATTAAGTTATGTAATCTTTATAAATTTAATTCTTTCAACTGCCATGTTGAAGAAGTCATATGTACTTAACAAAGGTCATTTTAACAATTAAATGAGATAATCATTATGAAGTGCTTAGCATAGACACTTGGTAAAATATGCTCTAAACAAATAGATGGTATTATTGAATGATATTTATCTAAATTTCACTTAAAACCTATTTTGATTTTGTTGTAAAGAAAGCAGAGAGAGGCATTTCATCACCCTAACATCAAAAAATGTCAGGAATAGCATTGAGTCAGTAGTTATATTGTCTGAGTTCTACACAGAATTGTGTCCCTTACACATTTGTGGCTTTAGGCAAACTATTTATACTCTTTATCTGTAAGACTGGACTAAAAATATTCAAGTTTTTGAGGAGTCTGACAAATATAGAAGACAAGGCGCTTTCTTTTTGTCTTCTAACCCAAAGTAAAATGATTTATAAGTCCATATATGGGTTGATGGTTTCCTCAACAGGTCCAAGTCAACAAGCCAGTGACGGTTCTCAACTTGACGCCAGCAGTAACCAACTCTACAAAGAAAACGCAGCATTCCTCTTCTCCAAAGTAAACCTATAGCAAAAACCCCTGCCATCTATAATAGCAACTCATGGTTAGTAAATGTGATTTATTTCTTTGTCTTCAACACCTATCATAGTGGCTAACTGGTTATAGGAGTTTCATAGACAAATCTCAAGGAATGAATAGATAAAATAACACATAGTTATCATTATCCTGCTAACTTGGCAGGCACTCTTTCTGGATTTTTATATTAAGGAAAAATTATAATGCTCTCTCTTTTTCTCTCTCTCACTCTTTCCTCCCACATCCAAAACTCATATACTTAACCCTTCCTAGATCTCTGGGCAAACAAGTGAGGTTCTATGGAGTAGTAACAGAAATAGTTCTAAACTTCACCCTGATATGAATTAATTTCTGAAGGCTGGAAGTAACTTAACCTGTCTATATTTAATGTAACTATTAAAAAGCTGAACTGTATTTCAAAAGGCTTTTTAAGCTCCCGAATGATGTCATTGTTACTATTTCTTGGAAAAGATTAGAAGAAGTTTATTCTGCAGTTCCAGAACAGCTAAGAACAGCAAATCGACTAATCTAGAGGCGAAACTTCTAACCTCAATATGGTAGGTCTTAAACTTCTTAAAATGCATCCTGCACAGTCAAGAAATATCATCAGTTCTTCTCTCGCTAAGTTCTGCGTTCTACATACAAGTCTAAATTCTTCTTCGAGGAATGGAATTGCTTTCAATTCCTTTCATTGAGATAAGTAGCAGGGGAAGAGGAAATAATGAATACTTCCTCTAAAAATTTGTCTCTGCTGTTTGTATGGGGGATTGTGGACATTTTTAGCTATCTATTATTCTGGATTTTGAGTGTAGGATACGAAAAGTTGAAGTTTTTTGTGAAAATAATCTGCCTTTCCCTGAGATATCAATGCATCATGATGCTTTCAATCAGCAGTAATGAGCCAGTGTGTCTCTTTCTCCTTGGAGCCTTCCTTGTGTTATTAAAAAAGTAGTTGGTTAAAAATAAAAATGAAGGCTTAACAATAGAACATGAAATTAAGATTAAAAGAATTCCTAGAGTCCCAAAAAACTGCTAAAATATTAATAATAATAAATAATAATAACAGGCCACACATAATGCCTTCATGATTTAGAATAAGATCTCTCAAAAGGGAAAAAAGATATCGATGCTGAAAAGGTATAGTGATATATAAAACTTTATTAATTGTTTGACTATTTTTGACTAAGAAAAGTCAGGAAATATCCCTCAATTATGTAATTATGTTGAATTTTAGCTCTAAAGTTTTTATCCAAATTTCTAAGTTTGAAAGGAAAAATGAATTTTTAAAATCTGTTCATAGATTTACTGCTTTACAATAATATTAAGAATGATAAAAGAAACTGTTTCCCTCCTTTCTGATCATTTATTTTCATTGGTTTTGCAATCTATGCATGTCTAGGCAGCATTTTGTATTCATAAGACATAGGGCCATTATCCCATATGATAAACTCATGTGACATAAAAATATAATTACAATCACACAGACCTTAGAAATATAGGCTTAAGAAAGTAAAATGCTATAATATTGTGAAATAACAGGAATTATTATTGGTGTTCCTAAAAATAGAATTAATACAGCCCCAGTGGAGACCACACACAGACATAGAGATTCTTTTGAAATACTAATTTTTTTAAAGGAATTGTTGAAGATAGATGATAATCATCTATTTTTTCTGAGAAAGGTGATAATAACTATCACCTCATTTTTATTTTGTTCTATTTTAAATTGGGTAATATAATTACATTGCATTATGGAATTAACAGATTTAAACCAGAAACATCATTTTAAAAAGAGTTGTAGATTTTTTTAAGTAAATAGTGATATATATAAAATTAGAAGTTTAACTTTTTCAAAAAATATTTTCCAATGAAAATATTTGCCCACTTTTTCCGAAAGTGAACCGTGAATTCCCAGTAATCCCTCTTTCAGTTGTCTGTATCTGGCTATGCTTTCATCTAGATGTAAGGCTTTGCATACAATTTATTATATAGAAACACATGACCTTCTAATTCAAGCACTAGGTAAGGTTATTTCTTTTTCAATCAGCAAATATTTACTAATTTGCAGAAGGTGAAATATGAGTTCAATGGTTATAGAGTTAAAGAGGTTTTTAAAAGATAAGAATAACCATTTTTTATAATGTCACCAGGGACTGTGACCAGTAAAACAAAGTCAATAGGAAGAAATGATCTGTGTGTTTTGGAGTGAAGAAAGATTTTTCTTGTTGTTTATTTGTTTTAATTCAATATCCTTTAAGAGTTTTTGCAAGTTATTGAGTATCACCTCAATAATCATCTTAGACTTCAGATTAGGAATACCAAAACACACAGGTAGGTTAATAACTAATGTTTTTATTTTAAAATTTAAAATATCAATATTTGTCCCTATAGCCAAACCTATGTATCTTTATTGAAAATACTTTAAAATATAAACAGCATTTTCTCAGTAGTGGTAATTTACATAAAAAGATACTTAAAGGGCTGGTGCCAAATGGGAAATATAGTCTGAGGCCTTAGAAAATCATTAACTGAATGTACATGAACATGAAAAACTTATATGTCCCAGAAGGGCTTCAAAATGCTAAGTTAAACATTCTACCTTGGTTGTATTTTATAACTCTAATATTCAACTCAATTGCATCTATATAAAATTAACCTACACAGTATTTTCATGTCTCTCTGCAATTAAAATGATATAATCAAGTCTCATCTTCAGCTGTATTCTTAAGAATTGTTCTTAAGTCACGTAAAATGTCTTAATTGAAAAAAAACAAAACCTTCATGAGGTTGATATTTTATTTGTATCATATGAATCTGAAAGCTGAAACAATTAAAATATTTAGTCAAATAGCTATATGTTTCCAAATTGGGTATTTGATGTTTTCAGCACAGTATCAATATGTTTTGACCAATTTATATAATTTTGTCAGGCATTGCCTGATTCTTGCAATTAGGTTGTATAATTTTGTCAGGCATTGCCTGATTCATACCTAACTGCTCTTAATCTTTTGAAATGATTTGAAATTCACATTTAGAAATATAACAAATAAATAGCACTCTTTTACATCCTTATTTTCCATGAAATCAGAACCTTTTGTATTTGTAGTATAATAAACAAATTAGTTTCAACCAATAATCCTGATGAAAATGATGATGATTGTGGTGAGAGTAACATTGTTGGTGACAATGTCTGCTAGTTGATTCCTAAACATTAAAACCACCTGGCAAAGTAGAATTTTTCCCCAAGTTATGAATGAGGAAACTAGCACTGACAGTAAATGAATTCCTCATGACAGACGACAGGAGAAAAACAGCTGGTTTCAAAGTCACTTTATCCCACAGATCAGTCATAGAACAACATAGGACAGATAGCTAAACAGTCAAGAGGAGTAAAAGTGGATTAAGATGAAATAATTGATTTGCTCAATGACATTTGTTTGAAAAGGGTTGATCTCAGTAATGAAGTAAAGAATAAATCAGTAACATATAAATGCGAAAATCATCACAGTAATTTTGCTTATTTATGAAAAATTGAAACACAACTAGGAAAAATTTATGAAATTATCTTATAATATCAATGATTTAAAGGATACTCATTTGTAATGATGTCAAATTTTGGGGACAATTTTTCATATCAAATTATCACTGAAACTATAGGTATCCATGATTTAAATCTACACATGCTATTCATGTGCTTTGTAATTAGTCATTCTTTAAAATAAGAGACATGGAGTCATAAAACTGTTACTTATTATTGATTCATTTGACTTTTTGAAGACTTGATATATTTACACATATAATTAAAGGAAAATATTAATCACAAAGGTATGTCATTCTTTGGTGGCATTAAATTAAATACTCATTACATATCTCCTTATTGTGAGGGAAAGTACATTCACGATGTCCCTATGTTGAGTGGCAGTCCGACATGGATGTGAGAATAAAGTGTTCTGTAGCAGAACTGACTGTCTCTGCTGGGAGTCTCTTCTGTCTGCAAGCTCTATGATCTTAGGCAAGGTGCATCATCATTCTATTCCTTGGTCTCTCCTATGAAATGAAAATAATTTATTTCCTCATAGGTTTGACATGAGGATTAAATGAGCAGTATAAGAAAAGTGCTTAGAACAGTGCTTGCCACATATAAATATGCTGTCGATATTATTTCTATTATCATCTCACCAGGTCCCACGGAGCTTCATACATTTTCCAGAGTTTCAAAACCTGGCTAACACTGAGTCAAGTTAGGAGCCTCAATCGATATCTCTGACCAACTTAAAGCATGTGTAGAATGTTTGATGTACCTGAAAGTGAGTAAAATGTGAAAGTCAATTGCTGGAATTGGTTCAATGAGAATGTCGAGTGAAGAAGACAAGACAGCAGCAGAGGAAGAGGAATGTATCATCCAAGAAGGGAAAAGAGAAATACTATTACTATCTATTGTCTTGGTGGTTCTCATGAGGAGTTAAGGGAGAATTTCTAACCAGGAAGAAGATCACAGAAACACACTATACAGGCCAAGCATGGTGGTTCATGCCTGTAAGCCCAGCACTTTGGGAGGCCAAGGCTGGTGGGTCATGAGGTCAGGAGTTCGAGACCAGCCTGGCCAATACAAATACAAAAAATTAGTTGGGCATAGTGGTGCTGGCCTGTAGTCCCAGCTACTTGGGAAGCTGAGGCAGAAGAATTGCTTGAACCTGGGAGGTGGAGGTTGCAGTGAGCCAAAATCATGCCACTGTACTTCAGCCTGGCCAACAGAACAAGACTCCATCTCAAATAAAAAAAAAATTCTATATATACAACCTTGAAGTCCTTCACCAAGCAAGCACAAGGACGGAAGCTTTGACCTTTTGCATAATTTTGAGGCCTAAAGTGTGAGAATTGCTGGAAATGCTATGATATTATATTTGTATTAATTTGTTTTTATTTAGAAATGTTGATGAAGATGATGGTAATGATGATGACACTTAAAATAACAGGTACTCAATGTTAAAAAATAATCTTAAAAGTTTACCAAACTTACATTAAAGAAAGAGTAAAAGTTATCCTTGGTGCTGCAACCTTTGTCCACCATGGTTCATGTAACGAGTGTTAAGAGTGTAATCACAAAGTTTTTTAGTGGAGTATATGTAAGCAATTATGTTTACCCAACAAGATATACCAGTATTGCTTTTCTTTGCCTCTGTTTCTGATGAGTTATTCATACAATAGAGGCTAGAATACTCAAGTGAAAATAATACAAACACAACTACCACTACCTATGGGCTACAAGAGGGCACCCCATCACCCACTTAGAAAATACAGGATTGAGAAAGTGAAGAGAATATTGTCAGGATATTGCAGAAGAGATTTCTGTGGTGATGATGGGCACACAAGTGAGATAAGTTGGCTTACAGTCACCTAGGGTCCTATAAAATTAGGCTTTCTTTAGGTGCAAGGTAACCCACCAGATAAACACTAGGAGTATTTCATGATGCTCAGGGGCCTGTGAAATGAACTTACGCCATCTCTCAGGCCCAGGGTGCATATTTCACTACATCTCATCGGCTGCTGCCCTCCCCACTGCAGCCAGAAGTTGTGAAAGATGGGCCGGGAGAGAGCAGAGGAGCAGCAGGACCTCTATTGTTGGCTTCCGGACTGAACGGGGTCATAGCTGGGTAGGAAGGCAGAGTTTAACACTGAGTCAAGTTGGGAATTTCGATCAATAGCTTCACTGATTAAAAGTGATTGTAGAAGTGCCTGCATTATCTACAAGTGAGCAGAGAAGGTACAAGTTTGTAGACTATTTTTAAACTTGGCTGGGAAAGATAACTCCCTAAGAACAAATGTCAAAGGGAGAGTAGGAATTATACATAATCAATCTAGTTTTGTAACACAATGCCTTCACGTACCCATCCCCATCTTTCTTTCTTGTTTTTAAACTTAATTATTTACAGAAATGTCTTTTCTGTATCAGTGCATGTTCCTCTCAATCTTTTTTTACCAAATGTATAAAATTGACCAATCTACATATATTATATTGTTTCTTTAGTTCAAAATATTTTGAATATTGTATAATCAGTGATCATTTAAAAATTTTGTGATAATCTTTTTGGTCCATTGTTTCTTGTGCTGCTAGTGATTTCTTTATGATATTTAAGATCTTTTTTATTAAGAAAATATGACTGTTTTTAGTAATGTCAAAGTCATTCTCAAAGATCTGGCAGCTAGTCAGGGTTCCTCTCTTTTTTTTTTTTTTTTTTTTTTGAGACGGAGTTTCGCTCTTGTTACCCAGGCTGGAGTGCAATGGCGCGATCTCGGCTTACCGCACCTCCGCCTCCTGGGTTCAGGCAATTCTCCTGCCTCAGCCTCCCGAGTAGCTGGGATTACAGGCACGCACCACCGTGCCCAGTTAATTTTTTGTATTTTTAGTAGAGACGGGGTTTCACCATGTTGACCAGGATGTTCTCGATCTCTCGACCTCATGATCCACCCGTCTCGGCCTCCCAAAGTGCTGGGATTACAGGCTTGAGCCACCGCGCCTGGCCAGGGTTCCTCTCTCATCTGTTGCCTTGGAACTTAACCAAAGGACCTGATTTAATATTGTTGCACACAATAAACTGATCCGTTACACCCCAGTATTCCACCAGAGGTCAACATGCAATGAAATGGTTTAAATTCTCACTGTGCAACAGCTGAGCTAGCTGTATTTGGCCTTGACAAAAGGTATGGCAGGTACCACACTAAATCATTTTGAGGCCTTTTCTCTATGCATGAAAAAGGAAAAGAAAGATGTGTCACCATTCGTGTCTTACTTAATGTCAGGGAGTCAAAGCCACTTCCTCTCCTTCAGGCTGGAGGGGCAATTTGAGTGTGTCACATAGATGTGCAGGTCTCTTGAATTTAACCTTTTCCTTTGAAGGGCAAGGAGAAAAAAGAAGAAGAGCATGTATTTTTCAGGCCCTGATTTCAGTACCTCCATCACCTAAGTCATGGAGACCAACAATACTCACTCCTCACCTTTCTTCTCTCACCAGATGCGACTGTTAGCTCTGGCTTTAGAACTGGGATGCATTCATGACTGCTAACTAGAGAAGTGGCTTTCCAAGTAATCTCCTTCTCAGAAGTCTCTCACAATAAGCAGACTCATTAAAGCTTGTACTTCTCAACACAACAAATTTGAATGCCTACTTAGTTACCTTCAAATAGGAGAAAATGCCTGAGTAAAATGGAGTTCAAGAAAATGTCACTTTGTTTGTTATTGAACTGAAATATGCAGTAATATATGCATTAATAGTATACATTCCATATATTAAAGCCTGACGAATTTTGCAAAATGAAGATCCCCTGTAACTAGTAACCAGAGTAAGAAACAGAATACTACCAGCGCCCACAGATGCCTTCCTCTTAATACTTTATAGTAAATAACTCAAAGGTACCCATTATTTTGACCTTGAATGGTATTACTTTATTTCATCCTTCACAAAAGTAGAATTAAACAGCACATATTATTTTACATGGCTTCTTTCTCATGTTAGATGCCTTTGTATTTTTGGGTGTAGTTGTAGGTCATGGATTTTATTGAATTCTAATATGTGAATATATCATAGTTTAGTTTTTTAAATTATATCACTTATGGGCATTTGAATTGTTTCTAGTTTGGGCTCTTCAAATAGTACTACTACAAACGTTCTATACATGCCATTTGGGGTCTATTTTATTTCCTACTCTAAAATTAAGTAAGGTATCTTTAGTTAAATGGGAAAAATATTTTGCTTGAATCTAAATGATGGATACTTAAAATACAAGCCTTAGGATGGCATATTTGAATATCATTATTAAAATACACACTTGAAATTAAACTAAAAAAACTGTAATCCTGTAATGATATAATAAAAATTATAGTAAAAGGGAGAAATTATCCTTTGCTTTAAAAATAACAAGTACTGAAGTTATATAAAGAAGCTAATAGCACTGGTCTTGAATTGTGGCTTCATCAAGTGTTGGCTTTTTGAAATTAAAGAAGTTATTAAAATGCCCTTGTGCCTCGGTTTCTTTATCTTTAAAATGGGAATAATTGCAGTATCTACCTTATAGAATTGTTAATTCATATAGAACACTTAGAACAGTACTGGAGGTGTGGTGAACACTAATAAGTGTTTATTTTTATTATGCTGAATAAAGGCTGTAGATCAAGAATGCACCCTAAAGTTGTAAATAGACTATCACAATGTATCCAAGAATTTGTGAAGCAATGATTCTGTACAATACAATAAAGGTTAATTATTTACAAAATTCTTTCAACTACCTCTGTTGTCTTCCCAGCATATTTTATTATTTTAAATTTAGAGATAACACTGTATCTCAAATTACTTATTCATTTAGAAGTCAACTTTTTCAGCCACATATTAAAAAAAAATATTCATGACAGTACTCAAAACAACACATTAAATTCAAAATATATAAGAAACTGATAAATTAGGCAAATAATGCTGGTACTGTGAGAAGTAGTAAAGGTAAAACTACTTCATAAAATTTATACCATGCATTAGTGAACAGTTACTGTACATTAAACAGAAATCTATTTCTGAGTACCTTAGTAGCCAAATCTAAGTAAATGGTATAATTAGTTTTAAGATTCACCATGCTGTTAAGAACACATCCACTAATAATTAGACACACATAGTTTCACACATAGGTATATTCTCACTGACTTTCACATATGCACTTATATTCTCATGCACATGTATATTCACAGGTATACACAAAGACATACTCATCAACAGATGCTCCTCAGTATATGCAGATTTTCTTGATATTGAGGTCTCAAAAACATTTCTTGCTTTTATAAGAAAGGTACAGTGAGATAAAGTATCCTCCATGCCTATGTTCATCTATACAATATATGTAATAACTTTATAAGCTATAGACACAACACAACACCCCATTTCAGGGAAATCAGCTCTCTGAGAGGACCATATAGTCACATCAAAGACATAACTCGCAGTTCTCCCATGCTCTGTTTGGATGCAGGAGTAATTTTTGCCAGCAAACTTTCATTAGTTATCAGTGTTCACAATGACAGAGAAATTGCAGTCTTTTAGCCATGAGACATCTAATTTTGAGAAGTGTAACTCCCTGGTGTTGAATAAAATGAACTTCTGGTGTGACATATTCTACTGTGCCAAGCTACTGGATATAAAAACAATTAAATGTCAGAGGAGTCCTGGTACAAGCTCTGAAAGCTCAGTGATCGAACCCAATTTCCACTCCCTCCTCCTTCAAGATGGGAGATGTTAGTTAACTTTTTTAATGGCTTCCAACCTGTTTTCTTTCTGTAAAATTATAGTAATAATATCCATCCAACAGAGCTTCTGCAAAGATTTAATGAGATAATCCATGTAAGTGCTGGACATAGTAACTAGTCTATAATAAGCACTCAATATTAGCAATTCGTTCTGGTAATTAACCTTGCTATTTGTAGCATTTATTTCAAATTCATGATGAAATTAAATACCATCAACCTAGACAGAAATAATCTGATCTTTATAGATAGAAGCCATGCATTTTGCTTAGAAACAATGCAAAATTTTAAGAAAGGATGGTCTAATGACATTTGTGTTCTATGGAGTTCAAAATGATTAGGTAATTTGTTATGATAAAAATGTCTGTTGATCCTGCCTCTCAAGATTAAGGTGTAAAGTCTACACAAGGAACTACATAACCCATATTGAAGTAAAGCTACTTTTGACATGAATTAATTGACTTCATATTTATTTCCTTACAACAATTTTTTGTACTTAATTGGTGTACTCTACACATAATCTAATAGTATTTCTGAAAAACTTTCTCCAGAGGTGGTAAAGTTCATTATAAATATCACTAGTTCACAAATAAGATTAAAGCTGCCTCTTCCATGAGTATATGTATGTGTGTGTCCATAGGTAAGAGTGCATGGAGCTTTAGAAATACAGACTTACCTTAGACAAAGAAACTGGCAAAAAAATAAAAGACAGAATGGCCAGTAAAAATTTGAGCCTAAAACTATAGGGAAAAACTCTTTACAGTTGAAAAAATGCATTCTAAGCTAAACTACAAGAGATTACAGAATTACCATGGGAAAGAGCCATTTTTAGATAGATTCGAGGTCACAAATCTAGTAAATCCTGAACCTGTTACTCAAATATGGATTCACTAACTCATAATTAATTTTTGTGTCTTAAATGGTTTTTAATTTTTTAATATAAAAGATGCCCATTTGGGAAGCAAACTGTTACTAAGTACCTCCAAATATTAGACTGATACTGAGATACTTTGGTTGTGTTAGGGCTAGGGATCCTGATGCCTGACTTTAATCTCTCCCATACCACCTACAAGCCTTGATGAATGGCAGAAAAGCCCTAGAGTTTTAGAATAGCACAAGTTGAAAATTCCGTTGTATGCTACGCATTTATATAATCATTTAAATTTTTATCCTTGATGCTGTCCTTTAAATTGCAGTACCACATTTTTGCCTGTAAAACACCATGAAAAAAGTACAATAGATAATGCTATCTTTCTTTCTACAAAATGCAACCTATATTGTGACAAATTATGCTTTCCTTACAACCTGTTTCCTTTCTGTAAAATTATAGTAATAATATCCATCTGACAGAGCTTCTGCAAGGATTAAATGAGATAATCCATGTAAGTTGATCAATCAGCTTACAATCAGCCACACAACTGATTCATTGATGATAAATTAAGGCCCAGGTCAGCCATACCATGACACCATGTTTATAGATTTATTTATGTTGTCCAAGGATTAGCTCTAGTGTAATATAACCTTCAGGAAAAAAAACCACAACTGTTTCTTGAATCAGCAATTAAGTAAAAGAAAGACCATACAGCCACCACTAGTTTAATTCCTCATTCTTTAACTGTGAATTCTAAAGACTTTCTTTTAGGTTGCAAATGTTCTCCAATTCTGTTAAAAAAAAAATACAGCTATATGGTCAGGCATAGTGGTTCACACCTGTAATTCCAACACTTTGGGAAGCTGAGGTGGGCAGATTGCTTGAGCTCAGGAGTTGAAGACTAGCCTGGGCAACCCGAAGAAATCCTGTCTCTACAAAAAAATACAGAATTAGCTTGGCATGGTGGCATATACCTTTGGTCCTAGATACTCAGGAGGCTGAGTTCAGAGAATCCCTAGAGGCCAGGAGGTTGAGGCTGCCATGACTGTACCATTGCACTCCAGCATGGGCAACAAAGTGAGACTTTGTTTCAAAAAATACAAAACAAAGCAAAACATACTGTGATAATCCTTTCATGAAAAAATCTTCAACCTTCCCTCCTCTTTTCTATCTCCATTGCAATAAGAGGAGCCTGTAAAGCATGCAGGTGTGGTCTTCATACTTAGGGGTGGAGATATCAGTGAGAGAAGCAGAAAAGTCCATTTTCAGCTTAATGTTAGTTCTGCTTTCTAAGCCAGTACCTTATTAAATTAAAGAGATGCTGAAGCATTATTTACTCTTGAGGAGGACAAAGGTTGAGTAGAGGCAATTGGACCCCAGAAGAAAGAAAATACAAGGGCATGGGATCCATGCTATGCTGTATAAAGGAACAATAATTTGGTGATATCTACAGGCATTCTTTTTATTTTTTAGCTCCATATTAATAAGGTTGAGGTAGAACTTTCTCTTCTGCTTGAGAAAGTTCTTAAGGCTTGGATATGGGGCCAGGGCTTCTGCATAATCACTTTCATTTACACACTTAGATGCATTTTAATATAGATAGTATACATGAAAATAGATGTGAAAAATAGTGGAGATGCAGCACTAGATAAAGCAGAGGATAAAACTACTGGAAAGCTTGAACTAACAGGGTGAGTGGCCATGGCAGGACATCCTAAACTTGTTAGATTCCAGTTTCATCTCTGTAGAAAAACAATCTGCTACTTGTCCTGGCTCATATCCAAAGGACAGAGAGAATGAAAAGGAGCAGTCACTGAACACTGTAATTATAGTGAAAACCCTGATTATATTTGATTTCCATTTCAAGAATGGTAAAAGCACTTAAGAAATATAAGAATTGAAATTGTATCTCCACAACAACACTGAAGCCATAAAGATACCTGTATTTTACCTGAAATGCAATAGAGATGCTGCAAATCGAATAATAAAAGTAAGATAATTGTACACAGAATTAAGAAAAAAAGATATATGATCATTTCAATAGATGCTGAAAAAGCATTCAATACTACTCAACATTCTTTCATGATAAAAACTCTCAACAAACTGCAAATTGGTGAAACATATTTCAGAGTAATAAAGGTCATTTATATAGAACAAACCTACAACTAACATGATACTGAACAATAAAAAAATAAATGCTTTTTTTCTAAGATCTGGAACAAAGCAAGGATGTCTATTCTCAATGTTTCTATTCCACATGGTACTGGAAGTCCCGACCGGAGCAATTAGGCAAAAGAGAGAATAAAGGACATCCAAACTGGAAAGGAAGAAGGATACTCACCCTTTTTTACAGATGACATGGCATCCAAACTGGAAAGGAAGAAGGATACTTACCCTTTTTTAAAGATGGCATCATTCTATCTTAAGAAAATCCTAAAGACTCCACCAGAAAAACTGTTATAACCAAAGAATGAATTAAGTAAAGCTGCAGGACACAAAATCAACATTAAAAAAATCAATAGCATTTCTCTACACTAACAACAATCTCAAAAAAA
The DNA here is from genome assembly GCF_049354715.1 of Callithrix jacchus. Classification (NCBI taxonomy): domain Eukaryota; kingdom Metazoa; phylum Chordata; class Mammalia; order Primates; family Cebidae; genus Callithrix; species Callithrix jacchus. The sequence goes on from NC_133509.1 coordinate 117,734,457, forward strand.
AATCAGAAAAGTAATTCCATTTACAATACCTACAAAAATGTAAAATATATAGGAATAAACTTAACCAAAGAAGTGAGGTTCTACAATGAAAACTATAAAACACTGACAAAAGAAATTTAAGAGGATACCTAAAAATGGAAAGATTTCTTGTGTTCATGGATTGGAAGAATTAGTAATGTTAAAATATCCATACTCTCCAAAGCAATCTACAGTCTCAATGCAATCTCTACCCAAATAACAATGATATTCTTCACAGCAACAGAAAAAATATTCTAAAATTTGTATGGAATTACAAAAGACCTTGAGTAGCCAACATAATCCTGAGCATAAGGAACAAAATTGGAGGCATCACACTACCTGACTGCAAAATATACGACAAAGCTATAGTAACCCAAACAGCACAGTAATGGGATACAAACAGACACATAGACCAAGGGAACAGATTAAAGAACCCAGAAATAAATCCACCCACTCACAAAAAATTCATTTGTGTCAAATGTTCCAAGAATATGCTTTGAGAAAAAGACAATATCTTCAATAAATAGTGTTGGGAAAACTAGATATTCATGTGCAGAAGGATGAAACTAGACCCCTGTCTTTCAGCATTCCCAAAAGTCAAATCAATATGGACTGACATAACAAATGTAAAACCTGACACCATAAAACTACTAGAAGATAACAATAAGGAAACATATCAGGAGATTAGTCTAGGCAAAGATCTTTTGGTTTAGATCTCAAAAGCACAGGCAACAAAAGCAAAAATGGAATTACATCAAGTTAAAAAGCTTCTTCACAGTAAATGAACATTAAACAGAATGAAGAGATGATCCATGGAATGGAAGAAAATATTTGCAAACTACTTAGCTGATGAGGGATTTATAGGCAGAATGTATCAGGAACTTGATAGCAAAAATGCAATTAATAATCATAATCAGATTAGAAAACAGACAAACGATCTGACTAGACATTGTCACAAGAAGACATACAAATGACCAACAGATATATCAAAAAATATTCAGCATGACTAATCATCAGAGAAATGCAAATTAGAACTACAATGAGATGTCCTGTCATCCCACTTAGAATGGCTATTATCAAACTGACAAAGCATAACAAATGCTGGTGAGGACGCAGAGGAGAGAGAACATTGGTATACTGTTGATGGGAATGTAAATTAGTATAAATTAGTTTAGCCACTATGGAAGACAGTATGAAGCTTATTCAAAACACTAAAAATAGAACTAATATATGAATCAGCAATACTACTACTAGGTATATATCTAAGAGACAAGAAATTTTTATATCAAAGAGATATAAAGATAAAAATATGCACTCCCATATTTATTGCAACATTATTCACCATAGCTAAGATATGAAATCAAGGTAAGTGTCTAGCAATGGATAAGTAGATTTTCTCAAATGTGGTATAGATGCACAAAAGGATACTATTCAGACATAAAAAAGAAGAAACCTTGTCATTTGCCACAACATGATATGGATGGAAGACATTATGTTAAGTGAAATAAGCCAGGCATGGAAGAACAAATATTGCATGTTCTTAGTCATGTGTGGGAGCTAAAAACGTTGAGATTAGAATGGTGGTTACTGGAGGCTAGGAAGAGAAGGAGGGATTTAGAAGAGTGGTTAATTAGTACAAAAATACAGCTAGAAAGATTGAATTATTCTGGTGGTGTTCAATAACACAATATGGTCACAGTAGAGTGACTATAGTTAACAATGATTCATGGTATGTTTCAAAATAGCTAGAAGAGAATATTTGGACTGTTTTCAACACAAAGAAATGATAAATGTTTGAAGTGATGGATATCTTAATTACCCTAATCTGATCATTACTTATTGTACACATGTATCAGAACATCACTGGCACTCCATAAATATGTATGATTATTACATATCAATAAAAAAGAGCAAAATTGTAGCATAAAACAAAATAAGGACACATTGAAGATACTCCTGGGGAATAATTGTGGGAAATTATGTCACAATATAAGCTATCTTCAGTGTGATTGGAGCCAATATGAGAACTCTAAAGAGAAAATCTTAACTCACCAAATCTAACAATATGTACTCTATATTTGCAAGTTTTTCATAGCAGAAGTTATTTGCAAACTGCTCTTTTCACTTCCTAAATAATGGGTCACCAATCTATACTCCTTGCCCAAAGCTAGCCTTTCACCTATTTTTGTAAATGAAGTTCTGTTTCAGCAGAGCCACATTCATTGGTTTACATGTTGCCTTAGACTGTTTCCACAGTACATGGCAGAGTTGAGCAGTTGACACAAAGATCCTAGGCCTGAAAAGCCTGAAATATTTACTATTTGTTAGGTTAAAATAATTTTTCCAACCCCTTTTCTAAAACATATTTTATGCTTCACTCCAAACATATGTCATAGTTAATGAATAGTATAATCAATATTTTTATACATCAGAAAAGGAATTAGCAAGGTATGTGATGAAAGTATAAGATTATATCCAATATTATATCATTAAGGACTAATTATTACAAGGCCTTCAACTTTTACCTTTCAACTAGTTGGGAAAATTAATTTCTTTATGGCTTTTTTACTTATGTAAACAGAATCTGTTTAGATATCTAATTATGGCTTTTATATAAGAATGATATAAAGAACTCAAAAATGGACAACATGTTTGTCAGGAACAAGAGAAGAAAACTTCTAAAGAATCTAGTGGAGGGACAGCAGCAGGTAGTGAGGTTGGGGAGGGATAACATGGGGGAAAATGCCAGATATAGGTGATTGGGGGATGGAGGCAGCAAACCACCTTGCCATGTATGTACCTATGCAACAATCCTGCATGATCTGCACGTGTACCCCAGAACCTAAAGTACTATATATATAAGCCGGGAGTAGTGGCACATGCCTGAAATCCCAGCTACTGGGGTGAGGCGGGGGCGGCAGGCTGAGGCAGGAGAATTGCTTGAACCTGGGAGGTGGAGGTTGCTGTGAGTTGAGATTGTGCCATTGCAATCCAGCCTGGGCAACAAAAGCAAAACCCTGTCTCAAAAAAAAAAAAAACCGGAATCACCATAATTATGGTCTTTAGACAATCTTTACAGTTTCAATATTAAGCAAAGCTTAACATCTTTGAATTACTTTTCCATGGGAAAATATAAATGCTTATGTACATATCTGTTGACTTACAGAAAAATTCTATAAATTCTCTTTGAAACATTATATTCCCCTTTAACATGGAATAGAATTCTCTGAAATACACACCTACACATGAACTTTAAAAACTGAAGCTATTCTTAAAAACCTAACCTACCAAAAAGTGTTATGTTAGATCAAAAGCAAGACACAAATCTAAATTAGAGAGAAAAATGTGTTCATTTACCTCAACAAACTTTCCCAGAGAAATTTATTTCTACAAGTGAATGATGCTGGAATTCTTAAATAGATCTTTCCAATATGACTGCTTTTATGTATTTTGAAGCATTCTTTTTGATATGTTTATGTGTATGTAAACCAAACTAGGTGCAGTTAAATAGCAAATTAAGGATACTTTGAGTTTTCAATCTGCCACACCTCTACTTTCCACTTACCTAATATTCAAATTCTCACTATTATTTCACACCTCCTCTAATTCTTTTGTCTGAATGCTTTGAATGTTTGATTTACATTATGTCAAAGAGGTTATTTGCCTTTCAGAATCTTGTAAGATACCTCCAAATAAAAAGCTCCTTCAAACTCCAGCTTTGGTCATGAGGCTACCAGTGTGGATATTGTGTTTAAAAAGCCGTAATTCTCAGGGTTAGGATTCATTTTGGTGGGGTTTGTGGGGAAGAAAGACTACATATATACTATCCTCCAACTCTGAAGAAAGTGGATTGAGTTTCTGAACAAGTATGCATTGCTAAAACTTTGGCTTTTGCCTTATTTTCCAAATGATGTTTATCCTTGTGGTCATCATAAAAGATTGCTTTGCCATTTTCATAATCAGATCTGCAAATTTTCACTTAGCATCAAATCCAAACAATCCAATCGGAAGGTGATTGACATCCCTGTTTGTGCATGCAAATCTACTAAGCCATATGGTTTACTTCTCCCCCTGCCAAGAGTGAGCATCTTTTTATGATCAATTGTCAAGGCAAGTCTGTCCAGGGAAGCATCACTAATGTTTAGATAGGAAAGCATAAGCCATTCAACTGCAGTCATCCTATACCCTCTATCCAGGTTTACTATTTTGCAATTATGTATTTTTAAAGATGAAAATCAGTTGACCTTTCCCTGAAAATATTTGCCAGTGTCAGAAAGTGCCTTCTGACCCTGAACAATATACTTTTCTAATTGCAATCAAAATGAAGCTCTGTTTATGTGAGTGAAAAATTTGGGCATCAAGACTCCTAGGGATTCTGAAAGATTCCATACTTTCCTCTTCAATTTAGAAGCCTATAAAGAATCATAACTGTTCTTTCTAAAACGCAAATGTTATTTTCTGATAGATTGCTGGGGGCTGGAGGTATTGGAAAACAGTTACATAGCTAATGATCTTTATTGTCATCCTTGCCTCATTCCCCTTTCCAGCATAAAATAACATACAGTTTCATGAACATAAGAGGATGACATTTTAACATGGAATTGAATTATACTGATAACATCAACTGGAAAATTTTATATCCTACTTTTTTAAAACAAATGGAAAATATGCTAGTCTTTATTGAAGACTGCAAGCAAGTAATAGAGGTATATAATTATTCGCTTGAGGGAACATTTCCTAGCTCTCTGAAGCAGTCTTTGGAAGATATTTGGTTCAAGTCTTATTGTGAAATGAAATACAAACACAATAGTAATAAATAGTTCATTTTGGATTTTTTTTACTGATAGTGATAGGATCTTATGTTTTATTTTATTCTGTGTGATCTTAAATTTGAACAATTTGCTTTTGGAGTATGTGCTCTCCAAATATAATGCTACAGGGAATGTAATTTAAAAAGAAAATTGATGAATATTTTAGAGAGAACATCAACGGAAAGCCCTTACCTACTAGACTAATTCCTGTGTAGTTTGAGAGTGATAAGTTAAGGAACAGAGTGTTTTGTGTATGTTATTCCATTAACAAGGAGCACATTTATAAAATTATCAAGAATCTGTAATGGTTGAAAACACCTGTCAATTCTTAGTTATCCTAATGTAAGAGGTTCATAATTGTGTTCAATTCTGAGATGAACTGAAAGATGAGATATTTTGGCTCTGTAGTGACATTTAAGAGATATAGTCTGGGAAAAGATAAACCAGACTTTGATGCAAAATAACCATTCTTGCTTATCTCATACATTTCCAGGAGTAGAGTTGTAAAGAATGTTAACTTGAAAATTTGTGATATTATATTTTCTTGGCCTTACATTTTAGAGAATACTTTTTTCCTATTTTTTCTATTTCTTTTTCCCCTCCACTTGCGTCAAGTAGGCCAAAATCTTTGGGCAGAACTAAATCTAAGATAAAAAAGTAGCTTAACAAAAACAGATATCAGTATGCATGCTTTGGTTAATCACATGTAAGGTTTTAAAAGTTATGTAAGTTTAAAAAATTTAAATATGAATGGATTCCTATAAGTCCATTCAAGTGAAATGTAATACAATTAGAAAATTTTAATGGAAGTGTGAGTAAACTGAGTGTTAGTGATAGAAAAGCATAAACTGTGTCCCAATAAGAACAAACCTCTTCAGGAAGTTTCAATAAAAGTTTAAAAGCATTTCACACTTGTGCTGTGCAGATTTCCCTGAGCAGGGCACATTTCCTAGTAAAAGGGAAGCATGGTCTTTGTAACAACCTGATTCTGATATGAGCAGAAGGAGAACATTCTCCAATGCCCGAATATTCACCCTTTGTCTTTAAAACATGCTGCTGTTTCCCAGGGTAATTTTCCATCTGTAAAGATAGGTACAATTTAGTTTGGTTGTATTTTACATGTAGTCTTCGAGACTTTTATACTGCAAGGATTAGAGGAGTTAACAAGAGTATAGTGAGGGATTTAAGTCAGTGATACTTGTTTAGCAGGATCATGAAACTTAATGAGCCTCTTCAGAACGCTGTGGAAAGAAGTGCCGGTGGCTGCTGGCTAAGACATAAATCTGGGCTACACCAGTGTTATTCCTGAAGTCATCTACTATAGGGAGCATTTTCTTCTCCTAAATTTCTAAAGAGGAAAATGACAATGAGCACTATCATGTACTGACATTAGAAAAGTCTCCTTTTACTCAATGTTATTCTCTTTGCAATTGTTTTTCATTTCTACAGATTGTTGTAGTGAAACAAAATAAAAAAAGCCCTTGACTCAGGGGAGAGAAAAGAAAGAGGCTTTAGTGATAAAATATGAATGTGTAGTCCTTCATTAAGGGTAGGATAATACCTTTTGATCATTGTTGGTGTGATTTTCTCGAATTCATAATTGTGTCCATGAACCCAGAAATGTTGATATAGGCAAGAAGAATATCAGACTAGAGAATCTAAAGGTAAAATATTCAGCATTAAGAGACTATTTTAGAAAAATTATTAAGAATATTGAGGATTAGTAGGAGATTTGTGCCCAAGCTAGTAAACAAGTTAGGCAAGGAGCACACATGCATCAGAACAGGCTCTATTTCAAAAAAGAAAGAAATTACACATCGTTTGCCATTGCCTCATTGTCTTCCGTGGTTCAAGAGCTGTATTGGAGTCCAGACTTTCTTAGCTATTGCTGTTGATGTAGTCAGGAAAAACCATGTTCAAGACTACAAAGAATCTTAGTAAGACAGAATTTTTCTGGTCATTCTTGCTGGGAAACCTTTAATGACAAGCGATTGTTTATATATATTCAGTAGCAGCACACTCCTCAATAATTGTGTCCTAATTCATTTCAGGTATAGAAACTAAAGAACCAATTTTCTGAGTGCTAACAGTGCTCTCATTAGGAACTTATCTCAAACTGTAAATACTTTTCCAAAGTTTCTAAGTTTGAAATATCCTTTAGTAAGTAATAGTTTCTTCATGGGGTTCTTTCTCTGTTTACAGTGAATTAAGTCAAAGATACTTTTCTTTGTAGTAGAAAACACAAGACAAACAAATGAAAATAAACACTAACACATTATGGTCTCGATGTAAATTAAAAATAAAGCAAAGTGGAACAATAGAAGAGAATATTTAAAATTACAATTCAAGAAAAGCTTTCAGAAATCAAAAAATATATTAAATATACGTATTGTAAAATTTATCTGGATATCTGGGAAATATATGTGTTCTAAAAAATCAGTTCTGAGAAATATTATAGATAATTTTAGATTTTAAAGATAAGAAATAAATTCTCAAGGCTTATGTTGGGGGATTGTGGGCAGGGGAGAAAGGACAAGAAGAAAATACCTTAAAAGTGAAAATAATTAGATTCACGTCAGACTTAAAAAAAATATACAAAGCAAGTCAGAAATGCAGCAGAGTTTCATTTTCAAAAAGGTAATTAATATAACAAAATGTGAATTATTTAAGTATAATGATAACAATGATGAAAGTGCAAAGAATGAGCATTTAACAGACAAAGAAGGTTATGTGTACTCAATATAATACACACAATTTAAAAATATTATGAAAGTTGATCTAAATATATTGGTTATAACAACAAATGTGAATGGGTTTAGTTCATCTATTGAAGAAAAAAGATTCATATTTTGGCTCAAAAAATCAAGGCCCAACTAAATTTTGTATGTATATATTTTTTAAAATCCCCTCAAAGAAAGAAAGTAAAGCCAGAAAATAGGCAAAAACAAAGGGATGAATAAATGTATGTAAGCATATGGAGATAATGCTTTTTTTTTTGAGGCTGAGTTTTGCTCCTGTTACCCAGGCTGGAGTGCAATGGCGCAATCTCGGCTCACTGCAACCTCCGCCTCCTGGGTTCAGGCAATTCTCCTGCCTCAGCCTCCCGAGTAGCTGGGATTACAGGCACGAGCCACCGTGCCCAGCTAATTTTTTGCATTTCCAGTAGAGATGGGGTTTCACCATGTTGACCAGGATGGTCTTGATCTCCTGACCTCGTGATCCACCCGCCTCGGACTCCCGAAGTGCTGGGACCACAGGCGTGAGCCACTACGCCCGGCCGGAAATAATGCTTTTTATAATGCAGGAATAGTAATTGTAATACCAGGCAAAATAAAGTTCAAATCAGAACACATCAAACATGACAAAGATGAATATCTTTCATGCTTAAAAGCATTAGTCATAATAATGAGATAACATTTAAGAATATCTCTACACTAAATAACACAGCAAACACCTTTATGAAGCAAAAGCTATGAATACAAGCATTCATAATAGAATTTCATATACCATTCTTAGTTAAGATAAATCAAATGAGAAATGTAATGTTTCATAGAAAAAAGAGAATACTAATATATAAACATAAGAAAGGATGTTAAATGCTATTCATTATTAAAGAAACTCAAAGTAAATACCAATGAAACAACTTCTATATTGCCATATTGTAAAACTTATAAAATTTTGATAGCATCAGGCTTATCAAGTATGTGATTGTGGATTAATAAACTTGTATAACTTGGAGGAAACAGTAGTCATCTACAATCCGTTTTAAATTGTACACATTTTGACTCAGTAACTGCATTATGAGTAATTCTAAAATGAAGTTTCTGATTCATCTTTACAATAAAGGGGCAATGCAATTTTATGAAATAAAAGACAAAAAAAAAGCAAATATTCATCAAAAGAAAACTAAGAATTATAATATATCAGACACAGACCAGAACATTAAAATAACATAAACTATATTCTACTATGAAAAAAATTTTAAGCTATATTGTTATCTCAAATAAGTAACAAAAGTATTTAACAGTACAAAAATAATGCCTGTGAGTGAATATGTGTGTTTATGTAAAATAAATGGGAAAGTTACTTTAGAGTATCCAAGAAACTATTATTCTATATTTAGTGGAAAAGTCTATTATCCTATGAACTTTAATTTCATTTCATTTTATAATGTGCCTGTTTTTTTTATAATAATAGTAGTAAAATCAACAAAAAGTACAATTAGTAATGTTGACATTGACAAGAACAAAGAGCAATCACTAACCAATTGCTGGAAATTATTGTTATAAGTAGAGTCTTGAAGGAATTGACTGTGTAAATGTTAACACATAGGAAAATGTGCTCGGTCAGTCCCTCTTCTACAAATGCTTGTTTAGTCTTCTTAGCTTCCATCTAAGCAAATAGCCTAAATTATTCTTTGAGCTTAGAACTGTGCAGTTCTGGTGTTACAAGATTACAAGGGAGCTTTGGAATCATGTAATGTGAGGCCACATTTTATAGATGAGGAAAGCGGAAGGTGAAGAGACTTGCCTTGATTCACCCACATTCGGTGACAGAGTGAGACAATAAGGCATGTTTTCTGATTGCTCCACTGGCTGACTTCCTGCTAAATGATGGGGAAGGGCCTATTTATCAACCACAGAGAAAGTGACCCATCTGCTAACTGAGTAACTTGTGTTTGTTCATTATTTCTCTGCTGATAATTGTAGCTATGAATAATGGTCCAAAATAAGCCAAAGAAAACAGAAAAATAAGATAATGATGAGACTCGGGCCTATTCACGTGTATAGTGAGCTGTGCATAGGCAGATTTGGACCAGCTTGACAGAAATAATTAACTAACTTACCTTTAAGCATTTAAAATAGGTTGGCTGAAAGATTAAAGTCAAATGTGTTAGAGTAGTCAGGGCCTCAGTCTGAGGTCTTGTCTCCACATGGTCCTTAATGAGAATACATAAAATAAAAATGACCCAGGTGGTTTGACTGACCAGTGTCCATGATGAATGTAAACATCCACAGAGAGCAGGAGATAAAACACAGAAAATCTTTACAGTATTTACAACAACGTTTCTCTGCACATCACCATAATTGTTGACAAAAGCTTTTGTTTTCATCAATTTCACTTCCTAGGATTTGGTTCCTGTTTTATCTCTAAGAATATTTATTAAGTGCTTCTAAATTGGTTCTGGACTGTTTTTATCTTAGTTTCCAAAATTCTTACAAGTTTTCAGTCACTTTTGATTTGTGAGAATATTTTGTGAATTTCATTGTGCCTTCTGCAGCCTACCTGGGGACTCAGACGGTGTCAGATTCAAGTTTTAATCAAAGATTGAGCTTGGAGAGTGGGCCTAATATCAACAAGGTCATTGTTAGCCACCACACAGCTTGTTGTGATTCCTAGTGCACTGAGTCTACTAAGATTCATCATGAATCATTCCAAACACCGGTTGTTCTTTTCAACAGAATTCCAAAGAAAGAATAGCAAATGGGGAGCAAACTCAAAATGACCCTGAGCTCCAGTCATCCATGTAAATGCCTACACAAGCAGCATGTTAGCACCTCTTCCCTGCCACCCCACGTTGAGCTGAGTCTGCTCAGAAATGTAAGGGGGTAAGGAGAGGATGGAGAAGAATGTTTTCCTCCAGAGTCTTCTTCATGTCTGGAGAACTGTTAGATGTTCTTTTGGAGAATGGTGATTGCAGATTAATCCAGCTTGCCTAGGTGGTAGGGGACTTCTGTCCAAGCTACCTCTCTATCAGAATCTCCCCACGACACGAAATTAGCTGAGCAAATTAATAATCACTGGGCAGAGGTCCTAGAATCATCTGTGGCCTCCTGAGCTATAAGTGGAATGAAGTTTCTTCTGCTGATAACATAAGAAGTAATGACTATCCTGGGGCAAAATTCAACACAACATGAAATAAAAATCAATAATAAGATATCATTACATTAATGGAATTGAACTATGATTATTCTAGCAACTCAACTTTCTTACCAAGTAGACATTTGTCATGAGCTCACCCTCATTTTATTTTTTGTTCTGTTTTATTATTATTATTTTGTTTTACTGTTTATATTACCACAGCAAAAGTCAAGGCCTGAGAGGCTAAGCATCATCTTTTAAAAAGTTATTATGCAAGCTATATGATTTTGATCATGTACGATGTTTTAAAGAGGCTGACTTTTTAAAAACATTGAACTTAATTTTCTTTATTAAACTGTTTCTGTGAGAGTCACATAAGAAAATTTCTAGCTTCATTCATGTTGCATTATTTTATTTTTGCAATTCCTGGGTGAAATAATAACAGCTCACACTTTTTCAGACTTACCACATGTCAGAAACTCTTTCAAGGAAGGACTTTGAAAGCATTAAAACATTTAGCTCTTCCAACAATGTCATGAGGGTGATGCTTTTGTATCTCTCATGTTACAAAATGAGAAAACAGAGGCAAAGAACGGATAAGCTGTTTGGTTAGGATCCCACAGCTGAGAAGTAACACAGGCAGATTCCATGGCTTATTCCACTCTAAACTGACTGTACAGAAAGCAGTACAGGCCTTTCTCTAAAGAAGTTAGTGATGTCCCCACAACAGAGGAATAAAGCATAATACTAAATTAGACATGAGATTTCCAGTTGCTAGGTGTCCAGATATTTTTCTGAGTGCAGAGAGCCTGTGATTTGAGGGCAGTGGCTGTGTCCCGTGCAATTTTGCATAATTAGCAGCACTTTTCACAAGGTTCAGAATAAACATTAACAGATGGTTATTAAATCAGTTTTGTTTTTTAGCCCTCCTTGACTTCATTTTTAAGTGAGTCTCTCCTGTTTGCTCGTGTCTGTTTGACCCGCGTTCCTGTACCTGCCTGCCTGGGTGATTGCAGCCCTGGACTTTCCAACTTACCAACTCTCTGCTACCTATCCTAGACTGACTTTCACCGAGAGTGTCCTAGCCTCTAAACTCATTCCTCTCTAAGTCCATGATTAGTTGGGAAGAGATATTATTTAAAAGGGAGGGAATTTAATATTTTACTTTCTGGAAAGTTTCGCTGTTGTTTGTCCTAAAGAAGATGTTCATGAGTCTCCAGTGTTTGGAGGAAAGCACAAAAGCAGGGTGACAAAGGGATAAAGATTTAAGCAAGAAACCATCTCCCTAATTTCTGGCATCAAGCAGTGTTGTCAGCTCTTTACTCTGCCTGTATGGGTAAGTGTGGTCCTATGCAGAAAGTCCTAAAAAGGAGTCTTGGGACCTTAACTCCCTTTTCATGGCAAACAATCAAACAATCAAACACTCAATCTGGATTAGACTCTGATTAATCCAGACTCTGATTAGGCTCTGTCCCTTCCTCTAGGCTTGGCTCTCAAAAGAATTTCAAGATCTGATTGCACAGTGCTGGTTGCATTTTCCTGAATATGCGATGCTCCTGGCCTTTGTAGATGCTGTTCCCTTGGAATAACATTTACTCTTTCCTCCTCCCTACGCCATCCTTTATTGTCCTTTATGAAGAGTGCTGGGTATATGCAAACTCTGTCTCACCATAAACTCATCCATCAAGGCAGAATCAAATGTCTCTCCTCTGTGCTCATATCAAATATTTAGTCCCTAAATGTCTCCCTACTAACTAGAGTGAGTTCCTGCATCACAAATTGACAAAAAATTGCCTCTGTATATAGTTTTTAAACTTATGTAGAATACGAGTTTTAATGTGATTTTTTCACACACACTTTGTCTTATATTTGCAATTTTCTAAATTGAAAGTATTATCTCTCTCAAGCTGTATGGACACTAAATTCTTCTTTTTTAAAGTCTATGTAAAAAATAAAGTGGGATGTAAGGAGGATTCTTTTTTTTACTGCATTTCATGAGGGAGGGAGAGGGATAGAATCTCAAATTGCCTAGAAAATTAACTCGAATATATAATTCACTTTGTCTATTATGAGTTGCTGCTAAGATAGTTCTATTTGGAAGTTGAGATAAGAAATAAAATCACAAAATATATTTTAAATATTATGTATTTCAATTTAGTTCTATTAAATACTTATTCAGTATTAACTATATCCCAGGTACTATTCTAGACATCAGAAATACAGAGCTAAATAAGAAGTTCATGATGGAGATTGGGAAAAAGCTAACAGTGAATCTGATTCAATATTTTTTAAATATAAATTTCCAAAAAGGAAATTAACCAGTAATGGATGCTGACCTATAATTTGATTTTAAAGTCTTTAAAAACGCAATTTTTCTTGTGAATAATTATGCTACTCTATGACTTCTAGTGTTTTTGCCCTTGTTTACAAGAGCCTGTATAGCCTGATAAATTGCAGATACTTGAGGTGGAACAAACCAGGAGATGCTGGGAATGGATAACAGAATAAAAGGAGATTATGGGAGAGTGAGAGAAAAGGTCGAATAAAGAATCTGTGCCCTGATTACAGACTTTAAGAAATCCCATTAATGCTGCTACAGCAAATCAGGCTAGGATTTGGCACCTGACTGTGTTGTGTCAGATGGATTATTCGTTATCTTTAGAGCATCATACAAAAAGAAAAGGAGACCAGATAAGGGGAAAAGTGACAAGTGTGAGAAGAAAAGGAAAATGAAACAAGGGAAGGGAAGGGAAGGGAGGAGAGGGAGGGGAGGGGAGGGGAGGGGAAGGAAAAAGGGAAGGGAAGGGAAGAAAGAAGAAAAGGAAATGTAGGGAAGAAAGGAAGGAAAGGAAGGGAAAAAGGGAAGGGAAAGGCAGGAAAGAAGGGGAGTGGAGGGGAGTGGAGGGGAGAGGAGGGGAGGGGAGGGGAGGGGAGGAAGGGAAGGGAAGGGAAGGGAAGGGAGGGGAAGGGAGGGGAGGGGAGGGGAGGGGAGGGAAGGGAAGGGAGAAAAGTATAGCTGGCCAGGTGTGGTGGCTCACACCTGTAATCCCAGCACTTTGGGAGGCCAAGGCCAGAGGATCACTTAAGGTCAGGAGTTTAAGAGTAGCCTAGCCAACATGGTAAAATCCCATCTCTAGTAAAAATACAAAAATTAGTCGGACGTGGTGGAGGGCACCTGTTATCCTAGCTCCTAGGGAGGCTGAGGCAGGAGAATCACTTGAACCCAGGAGGTGAAGATTGCAGTGAGCAGAGATTGCACCACTGCACTCCAGCCCAAACAACAAGAGCAAAACTCCATCACAAAAAGGGAAGAGGAGAAGAGAAGAGGAAAGGAGAGGGGAGGGGAGGGGAGGGGAGGGGAGGGGAGGGGAGAGGAAAAGTATCTTTCATGAAGTGTACCCTTGTAATGTATTCCTTCGTCTTGAAGTCAGTACTTTCTTTTGAGCCAGTGTCTCTAACTCTTCATTCTCTCACGTTATCACTACCAAACTCTTTTTAGAAATGTCTTCTCTTTTTTTGTCAGTCTTAAAGTTCAGTTTTGTTTCCTATACTTCAGTGCAAATAGATAAGCCTAACTGGAGCCTATTTGTTCAGGTGGTTTGGAACAAGTCCAGCACGATGTCCTCTTCCATGGAGACATGGCTGAGCATTCGGTCATTCTCTCTTCGTTTCATGTGTTTTTTCAAGTCACCCAAGCAGCAACTGTAGCCACTCTTAGAAAGTACAAGAGGCACTTCTCCCCAGTGGTCTGAATGTTTCCATTCCATGGCCTGTGTGTGTTGGTTAGTCCTTGTCAAGGACAAACCTATGTCTTTATATAAAAAAAATCATTTTCAATCCTAGTATTTATCTGAGAATGACCTAAGAAGTTCTAGAAAGTATGCTAACTTTGCCAGAGGGAACATATTTTCCTAGGAAGCCATGCTTACAGGTGTACTTAGATTTTTAGATGCTTTATTTCATTAGCAGAATTCATTAGCAAAAAAAAAAAATATGAGAAGGGGAGTTTGGTAGTCTTAATATTCTGAGGGGTGTTGGCATGATTGAGAATTTGGCAATTTTTCAAGAAGATAAACTGCTTTACTGGAACAAAAATTGTGTTTTTATTGCAAGAGAACTGAGTAAAAGTCAACATCCATTCATAGGTATAAAAAATCAAGTTAATAGATCTTGGTTTCTGGCTAAGACACGCTCCATTCTGTTCAGATTTTATTTATTAGAGTTTAAATTCTTGCTTAGGAGAGGATTAATCCCAGAACCTAAGGCACCTTTTGACCTGTGAGAGACAAGTGTCCACAGCTGTGGGGTCTGGAGCATCAGCATGGAAAGGATCAATCACACTTCCTTATGTAAAATACAGATAATCCATGTTTGCTATGGTCATTATCATCTCTAAGATTCTCTAGAAAGAATGACAGAAAAGCCATCCTAATATCCATACTGGAATTAGTCCTGTAGAATCAAAGAGCTATTTTTTAGTGTATTTGAGTAGCAAGGTATATACTATTCTGGGTAAAAAAAAGGATGATTTCACCAAAGGAAGGGAAACCAAACATAACTTTAATCAATAAAGCAGGCACATTTCATATGAGCCATAGTAACACAATGTTTCAAATGTGGTGTACAAATTATTTGGATGAAATTCTGAACTTGGTATCCCTCTACAGCATGAAACTTTGGGAAATTCTTTTCTTGTTTTCCATTACTGTTAGGAACAAAAAATATGCAATAGGAGAATATAAAAGAGAGATAAATTCCCTTGTAAGGTCTTATCAGTTCCAATGCAATAAATATAATTTCTTGTTGTTTTTCAGGCCTACCTGTGCCCTGCACAGTTTTTGCCATATCCAGACTTTGTGGGATCCTTTGATCGTTCTTCAGAAATCGATACTCTTACATAGTAGAAATTATCTTTCTCCTAAACATGAACTTTTTGTTAAATAAATGATGGCATTAACATTAATGCTTAAGTGGGTTAAAGTGAAACCAACCTTATGATTAAATGCTAATAAAAATGTTTTCATATCTACTTTAGATTAGCTGTTTTCTGAGATAGAATTCCTAGCCAAATATTATTAGTGTGAAAAAAAGCACTGGTCCAACTGTAGGTATTATAATCACAAGCAGATATCACTTAAACAAGAACATAAGATATAAAAGAAATATAATTACAGCATAAAATGTAAGTATAACATAAAAAGTTTTCATTGTATTATTTCATCATTTTCAGTAAAGTTATGTTACTACCCACTATAAGCCACATCATAATATTTCTCTGCGTATATTCTTCTCAAAAGTTCTCACTGCCATTAGAGCAAACTCCAATTTTTTTCCATGTCCTTCAAGGTCTAACCTGACCACATTCTTGTCTTGAACTAAGAAACAAATGTATAGATGTTTATTTGGTTTTTTTGTTGTTGTTGTTTTTGTGATGGAGTCTTGCTCTGTCACCAGGCTGGAGTGCAGTGGGTGGCCTGTTCTCAGCTTACTGCAACTATTGACCCCCAGGTTCAAACGATTCTTGTGCCTTAGCCTCCCAGGTAGCTGGGATTACAGGCTGGTGCCACCACACCCAGCTAATTTTTGTATTTTTAGTAGAGACGGGATTTCACCATGTTATCCAGGATGGTCTCCATCTCCTGACCTTGTGATCCACCCACCTAGGCCTCACAAAGTACTGGGATTACAGGCATGAGCCACCACGCCCAGCCATGTATAGATTCTTCTATACATCTCTAGAGCCCAGAGTTTTCACTTACTGTTACATCTCTTGGCAACACTTTTTGTCTATCCAATCCAGCCTCCAACTTAGGCTTTTTAAATGATTGGTTATTTTTCATCCTTTACAACTGAATCCAAATGTCACACCTCAAAGTGGCAGTTTTTGACTCTAGTTTCCTTTTGCATTTCAATTTTTTTTTGATAGTTTCTTGGTTTAAATAAACATCTAAATATATGAACAGATTATGATTGATTGATAAACCTTACCTGTCTATTAAGCTATAGGTCTTCTTCTGTCTGTCTCATTTTATTTTCTTGCAACATACTGCTATTTATTGAAGAACTTGGATCAATTGCTCTGGTGTTTCCTGCGTCTACATTTTAATGATTTCATCTGTCATTTTGTTTAATATTGGCGATCTTAATTGATTTTTTATGTTAATTTTTACTTACATTTTTTCTTTCTCCACATTGTGGATTTTGTACATTTTGTATCCTGTATACTTAGAAGTGCCCATCACACAGTAGGTTTTTAACAAGTACGTTTTGCATGCCCTAGACACTGCACATATAAAGAGTTATATTTTGGGTCTTAATAGGGGTTCAAATCTCTAATGAACAAGACACAGTTTTCAAAGACACAAACTTCAAAGCCAAATGAAGGTGTATTTTAAAATCTACATCACCATTCAATTTTGCCATATGAACATATGGTTTCATATGTATGGTCATGTATAGTCATAGCCTTAGCACTGTATTTGAGAACGTGAATTTCTCCCTATATAAAAGTACAAGAAAAATATACAGCCCATGTGTATCACTGAAAAAGAAAATATTTAGGTTTGAAAATTTTGAATAAAATCATGATAGATTTATAATGTCTCATTATTCCTAGCATACAAAAGTGCTTTTATTCTTGGTTGCCAGTTTTTTGAGAATCAAGCAATCCTCACGTTTTAGAGATTGCAAAATTTTCAGGCAAGTGTTTTTACTTAATCTTAAAGACAGGGTAACCAACACTATATGGGTCACTACAATGTTTATATTTTGAGTTTATAACCATGAAATGCTGAGGAGTAGCTCTTCTTATATTGTTGAACTTATGAATGTTACTTTTAAAAATGTAGGTCTTAATATTATTCTTTTTGAAAGGAGAATAAAAGGGTTGAAAAACTAGTAATAATAAAAATATTGCTACCTTATACATTGAAAGTTTATGGTTCAAGCTGTGTTTACAGTTTAGCAAATAACCAGATAATGAATCAAACCTTACTTAAATACTTAGGAGATTTGATGTAACAGTATCCAATAGAGATTAGATACATTTTTAAACTTTTCTGATTTTTTCAACTTTAGAAATGAGACTTCAGCAGCTTTCAAACAATAAAATAAAATCCAAATATTTAAGCTGTTGTTTTAATTTTGTTTTGTCATTCTCTACAAAGATATTTCAAATTATGTCTTTGCTCATGGTGGGTTTTTTTTTTTTTTTCTGATTTCCTCTTTTGTTCTATCTGTACCTTCCAAAACTTACTTGAAAACCCTATCTTTTCTATGTGGAAAAAATTTTCTCAATTTCTCTAAGGGATTATGATAATTTGCTTGGTTCTCATAGAACCAGGTGTATTTCCAATGTTCCTACCCTGTCCAACTCTGTTTTATGTATTTGTCACAAATAATAAATTTTAATATACCTGGGAGCAGGTAGTGTTTTCATCCGTCTTTGCATCCCAGTAGTACCCAGCATAGATTACAGGACAGCATTTTAAGTAAATCTTCATGAATCAAATGTCTCTATGACTTTAATTCCAGGAGCAGTATAAAAAAGGTCAGGTCTTGAGAACTAGCTGGGGAGAATCAGTTATGGTTGACAAATGAAGGACTAGTAAATATAGCTTTCCTTATGATTAAGGCATTTACCTTTTGCATTCTGACAGCAATAGGAAAAAAATACTAGAAATGTAAACCAATGAATTATTAACAAAAGAACTGAACATTTCAGTTAATGTAATTTGATATTGTAACCTACTAAATATAAAATAACTTAAATTTCCACAAAGTACCTCAATACCTTAGTGACTTATGAAGTAAATTTCAAGTCAGATGAAGCAATTCTTTTTTAAAAAAAATTCCTGCTGTTTATTTCTCATTTACTTGTTAAATTCCATGCAGTATAAACAAAAAATGCTTTCAAAAAAATTTTAGACATCAAATGCACAGGGAAATCAAAATTCAGCCCCTCCCTTAGACAGAACATGAAACTCAATCAAATGCTTCACCTAGAAAAATGGTTGGAGGAAAGCATGTCTAAAATTTAAAAGTGTTCAAGATTTATCTGAAACTTTAGATGTTGGGGGAACATATGGTTCTCAATGGGATTCTTTTAAGATTCATGTTAGAGACATATCAGGATCAAATAAAATGAGCAAGACTGAAATGTCTTGAAGGGATATCATGATAGGGAAGAGTGTGTATCTAAATGGAGACCTGAATATTCCATAGTTCCATGGAGAAAGAATAACAAATGAGAACTCAGGGATGAGGACCTTGAAAATGGTTTCAGAAACTATGATTATAGTTTCATTGATAAACTAAAAACGATCAAACTTTTACTATAATTACTATTGCCCAGAAAATAATATTGAATATGCATTTTATAGAGAACAATATTATATGGTTAATCAATATGTCAGTGAGTTCAATAAATGACAGAAAGGTAAAACCAGTCATCCAGTTAAATGAATTAGATATCTGTAAGAACTGGAGGTCGTTTAGTAAGAAGAGTAGACTCAACCTTTCTTTCTTTTTAACAGTAATACTTTATTTATGTTTACTTTTTATTTTAAGTTCTGAGGTACATGTGAAGTTTGTGTCATGGGGCTTTGTTGTACAGATTATTTCATTATCCACGTATTAAGACAAGTATCAATCAGTTATTTTTCCTGATCCTCTCCCTCCTCTAACCCTCACCCTTCCCAAAGGTCCCAGGGTATGTTGTTCCCTTCTATGTTTACGTATGTTCTCATCATTTAGCTCCCACTTACAAGGGAGAACATGTGGTATTTGGTTTTCTGTTCCTGTGTTCATTTGCTAAGGATAATGGCCTCTAGCTCCAACCCTGTCCCTGCAAAGGACATGATCTTGTTCTTTGTTTGTGGCATAGTATTCCATTATGTATATGTATTTTTTCATCAGTCTTCATCAAGGATATTAACCTGAAGTTTTCTTTTTTGTGTGTGTGTCTCTTCCAGATTTAGTATCAGGATGACACTGGCCTCATAGAATAAGTTAGGGAGGAGACCCTCCTCCTCAATTTTTTGAAGTAGTTTCAGCAGAAATAGTACCAGCTCTTCTTTGGACATCTGGTAAAATTTTTCTGTGAATCTGTCTGGCCCTGGGCTTCTTTTGTTGTTGGTGGGCTATTTATTACTGACTAAATTTCAGAGCTTATTTTTGGTCTATTCAGGGATTCAATTTCTTCCTGGTTCAGTCTTAGGAGGGTGTGTGTGGCAGGAATTTATCCATTTCTTCTAGATTTTCGAGTTTATGTGCATAGAGGTGTTCACCATAATCTCTAATGGTTATTTTTCTTTCTGTGGGTCACTGCTAATATTCCCCTTGTTTCGGACTGTTTATTTGAATATTCTCTCTCTTTTTTCTTTTAATAAAATAAAAATAAAAAATAAAATTTTTTGTCCAGTTAATAAAATAAAAAATATTAATTGAATATGTCCTCTTTCAAATACTATGCCTATGCTTTACATGTATAATAATATTTATTTCTTGTAGTGGACACTGTTGATGTCCCAACCAGATATCTTTATTGGTCTAGGTACCACTTCCAGTTGCTATGAGAGCTAATAGAGATGTGTGAACTGCTAATAGCTAATAGAGAACTGTGCTCCATTAAATGGGAGCCACCTCATTTTTGAGGGTACACACTGCTCACTCCCACCCCTCATTTTACCCCCAGCCAATGACTGACTGACTGGGTTACCAAAGTCAGGCACCTACCAAAGTCAGCTGAGACCAACTCTGGATATTTCATGCTCCTAAACTTCCCATGGGTTTGGCTGAGGCTGAAGCTGGTCTCAAGTTGAGACCATATTTTTACTTAACGTTTATTTTCCTGTTTTATCCTTGGTTTCTATTACCCTTATGAAAACGTTCTTTCTACTAAGCCCTAGCACACAAGCTTTCTTGTCAGGTTCTGTCTCTAGGAAACTTCATCTAAGATAGTCTTCAGGTGAACCTAAAGATGGTGGTGGTATTATGACTGCTGTTTTATAAATGATAAAACTTGAGTTCAAAAACAATGTAATTTCTTCCTCTGTTCTTTTATAAAAATTAATAAATTATTTTAAAATACTCAGAAAATTACTATAGTGGGTCACAAGCACAAGTGACTTCAGAGTTCAGGTATATAACATGTACATGTACGAGCTTAGGAATAAGACAATTACTAGTAGAAGAGTTGAAACTGAATCTCAGGTCACTGCAAAATCCACTAATTTTGTGTTTTTTTTACATTGATATATTTTATATTATTATATTTATAATATTTACTCTGTTTGAGTCAGTACATTGAATGATTAGTAGGTGACCTATTTGAGCCTTCCCTCTGCCATGCAGACCAGGCATCTGGGGTAGACATCACTTTCCCCCTGTGGCCTTGTGGGCAGAGCTTACCTTGTATTGTCATGGCTAACAATGGCAGATTTGTTCCCCACCTTCCTGTGGCTAGAAATGATCATGTGACCCCATCCTCTCCTTTAGAATTCTGGAAATGATTCTTTTCTCCGATTAAAGAAAGAGAAACAAGGCCGGGCGCGGTGTCTCAAGCCTGTAATCCCAGCACTTTGGGAGGCTGAGGCGGGTGGATCAGGAGGTCAACAGATCGAGACCATCCTGGCCAACATGGTGAAACCCTGTCTCTACTAAAAATACAAAAAATTAGCTGGGCATGGTGGTGCGTGCCTGTAATCCCAGCTACTCAGGAGGCTGAGGCAGGAGAATTGCCTGAACCCAGGAGACGGAGGTTGCAGTGAGCCGAGATCGCGCCATTGCACTCCAGCCTGGGTAACAAGAGCGAAACTCCGTCTCAAAAAAAAAAAAAAAGGAAAGAGAAACAAAGTCAGATGTCAAATAAGAAAGTGTAACCCGTCATTCCTGGCTTTTCTGTGAGAATATGATATATAGGCTGCTGCATCCATTTTGAGACCACAAAGGGTGCCAGTGGCAAAACAGTGGGAATGGAGAGCAGAGAGGTGGAAGGAACCATGGCACTGGAGCACCGGTTGGTGAAGCTGGACACAGGTACAAAACAACTCTGAGGCTTCATCCTTCAGAATTCTTGTTACATGAAACAATCAAACACTCTTGTTTGAGCCACTTTTCAAACAAGAAAAGTGTTTTATTACATGTAGCAGAAAGCATTCTAAATGATACAATAGTAGAAAAGTAAACCTCAGAGAATTTTAGTATCTTGACTAATTTTTATATAGGTAGTAAGTGGCAGTGTTACCATTTAGACTTAGGTCACCTGAGTCTTCTTTATAGAGGATGTTTCCTACCATAGAACATATGGGCTCCTCCACATTTTGTACAGTTCTCACGAGGCTTCTTCCAAATAGTATGTTGACCAAAGTTTTCAGAATGCCTGAATTTCTTGGTAAAATAGTATACATAGGAAAGGATTTTCCAGGAAGTATTGAGGATGAGCACCCAGCTCATTTTTATACACTATAAATTTGAAAATAAACCTTTGTCATTGAAGTAATTAGATCTCAAAAATAACACACTTTCCTACCTCCTGCTCACATCTTCCCTGAGGAAAAAAAGAAATATTCTATTTGAGTAAAGAGCAATGTAGTCTGGGTATTACTACTCAAACTCTCAGGATATAGGTATTATATTCCATATTCAAGAGATTTTCATGAGGCACATTTAAAAAATCTGGAAATTTTGTATCTTTACTTCAGGAAATGCAGTATGTAGAAAAAGCTCAGACAAGAATATTTCCATACAAATAAAGTCTCAAAATTGTCCATGGGAGGTAAACATGTGCAGATTCAAATAGAGATTTGTATAAAATCACCATGGATTATATTTGCATCAAAGAATATTTTTCGTCGAGGTGTTTTCTGTTAAAAAATTTGGGTTTGAAAGGGTGAGTCATGTTTATGATCAGCTTTGCATTCCACAGAGGTTTTATGTGTCGATTGCAAAATGCTTAATGTTTCTTTGTTTCTTTCTGAAAGATACCTCTGGATGAAACTTAAAAATGATGGTCTTATTACTACAGTAAAATCCCTTTCTAATATATCACAGATAATTGCTCCTGTAGCAGAAAAGCATAAATACCCAAGAGGATAAAATTTAAAAGGAAGATATTTGTTATCAAGATTAAATTAAAGCAAATGAAGTATAAACACTTGATTATTTTTTGAAAAGTTCAGTGATTTCCTAATCATTAAGTAGGAGTTATTTCCTTTGGGACATATCAGAAGAATTCAAAATCTTTCAAACTAAATTGTCTGATAAAAAATAAGACTATGTCTTTTATAGTTCTTTGAAATTTAAAATGAATTACTATATGTATTTTCTCATTTGATTGTTATAATTTTTCTGTAGGGTACATAGACTAAGGATTATTATTTCATTATTTTATAGATTAGGAAAATGAAGCAGAAAAAGGATACTTGTCCGGGATCACAGTCAGTAATTGGAAGATTTTGGTCCAATCCCTAGAATTCTATTCTGTTTTTACAAATGCCACTGATTGAAGTTCTGAAGAACTGAGCTCAAAAGGGCAGAGTTTTTTGCAGTTTCCTGTTTTGGGTGGTTAAGCAAAAGAGGGGTGATTTTTAATATTTAAGATTTTTTTTTGCTGAGACAGAGTTTCACTCTGTCATCCAGGCTGTTGTCCAGTGGCATGATCATGGCTCACTGCAACCTGCAACTCCCGGGTTCAAGAAGTTTTCCATTTTCATTATTATAGAAGAATACAGAAGGCTAGGAATCAAATAGCCTCTCCTGAAATTGATAAAGGGGAAAGACAACTAAGAGGAGATAAAATCCTATCATAAACTGAAAAGATTTTATATCTTTATTTGAGTGATAAGTATACAGGGTATCTTCATGTGAAAAATTATCAAGGTGTATGTTTAAGATAAGTATATTTTACCAATATTTATCTTATAAAAACATATGCATAAATATATCTATGCATGTATATTCACATATGCAATAATGCTATGCATACATGTAGAACTTTTCTGTATAGAAAGTTAATATTACAGTGGGAATTTTTCCATCCCTTGTTTTAATACAGAGGTATAAAGAAAACCTTCTACTTTTTAAATTGTACATATGATTGTTTGTTCAAGAAGTATAAAATTTATTGTTGGTCATAAATGAAATACTCAAATGACACAACCATATTTTTTTGATATTGCCTTGAACCCTTCACTTCTAATGCCTAGAAGACCAATGGTCACAAAGAAGACATCCGATAAATGTACACACAATGATCAAATCGAAGAAACTTCAAAAACATAGGATGTGCCTTTGACAAATCTTATAAGCTCCATTTCTCTCCCCCTTGATATCTGAAATACATCTCAACTTGATGTGCTTCTTGGCTGCCCAAATCACCAGGTCTTTCTTGGACAATCCCCTTTCATGCTCCAAAGCTTTCCATAAAGCTATGTCAGTTCTCCCAACAAAGCCTATGTGCATACAGTGGCCATCTTGACTTATCTGTGAAGTGATCTTAGACACCTGTAAAAAGGAGATGAGTAATGTTGTGTGTGTGTGAGCATTTGTGTGTGTGTGTGCTGTTTGGCAGTGAGGTGTTGACAAATAAGGTGATAGGTATATTAATGGATAGTTTCCATATCATAAGGAATCCTTTCAACACTGCAAGATAAGAATTAATCTCAAAATAAGTAAATAATACTGCAATATATTTCAATTTGAAATAAAATTGAGAAGAAAAATCAGGATTGTCTCACTCTGCAGGATGTCCTGCTGTTATTTTGTCATCCTTCTAATTTATAATCTACTAGAATTATAGAACTTCAAGGTGGCTTTGGAACTTTCTTATGTTAAATATGTATACCTTCCTATGGATTCCTGAGAATATGTGCTATATAAAAGGTTTAGATCTACAATTTACCACATATGCAAAGGTGGTCCTATAAGATTATAATACTGTATTTTATTATACCCTTTTCTTTTCTTAAAAAATTACTTATTATACTTTAAGTTCTGGGGTACATGAGCAGATTGTGCAGGTTTGTTACATAGGCATACATGTGCCATGGTGGTGGTTTGCTGCATCCATTGCCCTGTCATCTACATTATGTATTTCTTCTAATGCTATCCCTCCCCAATTCCCCAGCCCCTGCTATTCCTCCCCTAGAGTCCCACCCCCCAGGCCCCAGTGTGATGTTCCCCTCCCTGTGTATGTGTGTTCTCATTGTTCAACACCCACTTATGAGTGAGAATATGCGGTGTTTGGTTTTCTGTTCTTGTGTCAGTTTGCTGAGAATGATAGTTTCCAGTTTCATCCATGCCTCTGCAAAGGACATAAACTCATCCTTTTATGGCTGCATAGTATTCCATGGTGTATATGTGCCACATTTTCCTTATCCAGTCTAAAACTGATGGACATGTGGGTTGGTTCCAAGTCTTTGCTATTGTCAACAGTGCCACAACATACCTGTGCATGTGTCTTTATAATAGAATGATTTATAATCCTTTGGGTACATACCCAGTAATAGGATTGCTGGCTAAAATGGTATTTCTATTTCTAGATCCTTGAGGAATTGCCACACTGTCTTCCACAATGATTGAACCAATTTACACTTCCACCAACAGTGTAAAAACGTTCCTATTTCTCCACATACTTTCCAGCATCTGGTGTCTCCAGATTTTTTAATGATCACCATTCTAACTGATGTGACATGGTATTTCAATGTGGTTTTGAGTTGCATTTCTCTAATGACCAGTGATAATGAGCTTTTTTTTCATATGTTTGTTGGCCGCATTAATGTCTTCTTTTGAAAAGTATCTGTTCATATTCTTTGCCAACTTTTTGATGGGGTTGTTTGTTTTTTTCTTGTAAATTTGTTTAAGTTCTCCATAGATTCTGAATGTTAGCCCTTTGTCAGATGTGTAGATTGCAAAAGATTTTTTCCCATTCTCTTTGTTGTCGGTTCACTCTAATAATACTTTCTTTTGCTGTGCAGATGCTCTTAAGTTTAATCAGATTCCATTTGTCTATTTTGGCTTATGTTTCCATTACTTTTGGTGTTTTAGTCATGAAGTCCTCACCCATGCCTATGTTCTAAATGGTACTGCTTAGGTTTTCTTCTAGGGCTTTTATAATGTTAGGCCTCATGTTTAAATCTTTAATCCACCTAGAGTTAATTTTTGTATAAGGTGTAAGGAAGAGATCCAGTTTCAGCTTTCTGCATATGGCTAGCCAGTTTTCCCATCACCATTTATTAAATAGGAAATCCTTTTCCCATTGCTAGTTTTTGTAAGGTTTGTCAAAGATTAGATGGTTGTAGTTGTGTGGCATTCTTTCTGTGGTCTCTGTTCTGTTCCATTGGTCTATATCTCTGTTTTGGTACCAGTATCATGCTGTTTTGATTACTGTAGCCTTGTAATATAGTTTGAAGTCATATAGTGAGATATCTCCAGCTTTGTGTTTTTTTTTTTTTTTTTTCTGCTTAGGATTTTCTTGGCTATGTGGGCTCTTTTTGGGTTCCATATGAAGTTTAAGGTGTTTTTTTCCAATTCTGTGAAGAAAGTCATTGGTAGCTTGACAGGAATAGCATTGAATCTATAAATTACTTTGGGCAGTATAGTCATTTTCACGATATTGATTCTTCCTAACCATGAGCATGGAATGTTTTTCCATCTGTTTGTGTACTCTCTTATTTCCCTGAGCAGTGGTTTGTAGTTCTCCTTGAAGAGGTCCTTCACATCCCTTTTAGTTGTCTTCCTATGTATTTTATTCTCTTTGTAGCAATTGTGAATGGGAGTTCACTCATGATTTGACTCCCTGTTTGTCTATTATTGGTATAAAGGAATGCTTCAATTCTTGCACATTGATTTTGTATCCTGAGACTTTGCTGAAGTTGCTTATCAGCTTAAGGAGATTTTGGGCTGAGATGATAGGGTTTTCTAAATATACAATCATGTCATCTGCAAACAGGGCAAATTTGACATCCTCTCTTCCTATTTGAATACTCTTTTTTTCTTTCTCTTGCATGATGGCCCCAGCCAGACTTCTAATACTATGTTCAATAGGATTGGTGAGAGAGGGCACCCTTGTCTTGTTCCAGTGTTTGCCCATTCAGTATGATATTGGCTGTGAGCTTGTCATAAATAGTTCTTATTATTTTGAGATACAATCTACCAATACCTAGGTTGTTAAGAGTTTTAGCATAAAGTGCTGTTGAAAATTTTGTCAAAGGCCTTCTCTGCATCTATGGAGATAATCGAGTGGTTTTTGTCGTTGGTTCTGTTTATGCGATGATTATATTTATAGATTTGCATATGTTGAACCAGCCTTTCATCCCTGAGATGAAGCCAACTTGATCATGATGGATAAGCTTTCTGATGTGTTGTTGGATTCAGTTTGCAGTATTTTACTGAAGATCTTTGCATCAATGTTCATCATGGATATTGACCTGAAATTTTCTTTTTTAGTTACTTCTCTGCCAAGTTTTGGTATCAGGTATAAGATGTTGGTCTCATAAAATGAGTTAGGGAGGATTCCCTCTTTTTATATTATATCTTTTTCTATGGATATGTTTAGACACACCAGTGGTTACCATTGTGTTATAATTTTCCACAGTATTCAGTAGAGTAACATGCTATACAGATGTGTAGCCCAAGAGCAACAGGCTATACCATATAGGTTTTTGTAAGTACACCCTATGACATTTACACAATGTGGACATTGTCTAACAATGAAATTCTTAGAACATACGGCCATCCAGTAAATTGTTCAGTGGTCCACAGTTAATGAAATAATCTGGACTAAAATGTAAACCTCGTAGTTACTATTAGAAAGTAATTTCTTATATAAGAAGCAGTAAGGTACTAAATGTCCATCCAGCAATACATTGCCTCTCCAAAGAGCTAGTAACCATTTTTAAAAAGACTCCTGGGAAGAAAGAAAATTACGAATGTGAAGTAAAACATCCTTAATAGTGTTGTAATCCTGTTCCTCTCTTATGTGTATCATAGCCACCCACACTTGTTTTACTATATTGCAATCAGCTGTCCTTTTCATTTCCATAGTAGATACTGAGCTTTGAAAGTGAAAGAGCTGTTCTTTCTCTGTTACTTGTTTCCTTTTTAATTCTAGAGCAGGACTTGGCACATGCTAGGTGCTCAGTACTGTTTGCTGATTACATGAAGAATAAACAGTACATTGGATGGAAAGTGGAATTTCAGTCTCCATGACAAACATTTTTTTTCATTCCAGGGAAGTCTTTCGGGCCCCCTTAAAAATATCACTTATGTAACAGCCTACTTAACCGATATATAAGGACAGTGGCCAAGGTAGAAATAAGTCTGTCATTCCCAAAGGGGCCATCAATCATTATAAAAACTATGCATGATCTGTTCAAGGGAGAAAGATACAATGTCTTCGTTCACTGGATTTCATTCTAACATAGAAAGTTGGTTAATCAACTTAGAATGTTGGCCAATCAGGTTGGTTTCAATTGGTCTGTGCAATCAATCACTTGGAAAAGACTACCAGAATCTACTATAATTCATTTTATATGTTAGTTTATAAGAATAATGTTTTTTCTTAATCTCCAGTGGAGAAAAAAACTAAACTGTCTCTTCCCTCCACTTTGTTTATAAATGACCAGATCTATCCTTCTCTTCTTAACCAACCATGCTAAATGTGTCCTCCCTGGAGGTCTGGCCAAATAAGATCAGATGTAAGGCCAAAGTGAATTATTTCCCATTAGTGAGTATGTTTGCTACATGGAGGACACTGCATGGGCTTGAGTTTATGGATGCAGAAGTAGGAAACTGTCAAAGGGATAAAACAGATTTCATCAGCTGGATGTGGCTGAAATTACAATCATAGTAAGGTCACAAGTCTGATTAAGAATGCATGTGGCATATTGGTTAGATTTAATTATAAAAGGTAGTTTGTCAAGTCATAGGAAAATGTTACCAAATGCCATCACTATCTATAATGACATTGTAAAACGTCGACATGTTTGCAGTTGGCATCCACCTGGATCTTGTGGTCACCATGAGAAATATTAACACACACACACTCATTGGAGAATAAAAATTGATTACTGGTGTATGCAATTAAGTAATTAAGCAGATTAGCTATTTTTCTTTTTTGTGGTTAAGAAAGGTTCTTACACAAACAAGTTTACTTGTATTTCAGTGAACTTCAAACTGCTGAGGAAGAAAATGATCAAAACCCCACCTCCATACCCTGCCATTGTAAAAAGAGATTATGTCATTGGATTTTGCTTTCTCCAAGATGAAGAACTGCTCTGTTCAAGGTCACTGTATACCCTTCTCATGGACAAAATATCCAGGTTGCCTCCCCCAAGCTCTAATGATAAATAGGAATTCTAATGTCCTCAAGGTGTCCTCAGAACAGTTTAGCAACTTAAGAATCTGCTCTCAGCCAGGCCTGGTAGCTCACGCCTGTAATCCTAGCACTTTCAGGGACCAAGGTGTGAGGATTGCTTGAGCCCAAGAGTTTGAGACAAGCCTGGCCAACATGATGAAACTCAGTCTCCACTAGAAATACAAAAAACAAGCCTGGTGTACTAGCGTGTGCCTGTAGTCCCTGGTACTTGGGAGGCTTAGGTAGGAGGATCAACTAAGCCCAGGAAGTAGAGGCTGCAGTGAGCCATGATTACACTACCGCACCCCAGCTTGGGCAATAGGAGTGAGACCTTTTCTCAAAAAAACAAAAACAAACAAATCAACAAACGAACAGCCCTCTGTACTGTCATCTGCAAAATGCCTCTACCCCCATGGTGATCCCATAAGTCTACAGCTTTCCACTGTGCTATGGTACGAGGAAAAAGTGTCACTACCCCAGGAGGAATAAAAAGGCAACTTTCTTAACTGCCTCATTATAAGAACAATCTAGAATTGGGCAAAATATATTTCTTTCTGGCATTTTTTACACAGAGTGTCAGTATCTTCACTAAAATTGTCATGCAAGGTTTACTCGGGCCCATAATCCACCAGTACAAATAACTGGAAGGATCTCCTATTCAGTTTGTTTGTTTCATTTGTAACTTGACAATATTTTTTTTCCAGAATGACTTAAAGCCAAACCATGAAATGTGAATTATCTATAGCTGTCACTATAGTTACTTTTATGATCATGATACAATAATATTCAGATATTCTTTTCCTAATGTGTTTTAACAGTATTGCCTAATCTTCATGAGTAACTATTTTAAATCTTTGGTCTACAATAGCTAAAAGTCTTTTTTTCCCTATTTTTTTCTTTCTTTTTTAAGCATAATTTCCATTTTATTTTATTTTATAGAAGGTAGTTTTTCTTCAGTTTTTAAAGACTCAGCTCCTTCCACAGATCTTGGTGGAGGTTGGTGGGCAGCACCTTGGGTCTAAATTGGAGTGGGGTGTCCGATCCCTCACACTTCACAAGAATGATTCCTTTTACACACAGTGTGTGAAGAACAACAGCACTGGAGATACGAGCATCGGAAATGCCCTTGATGGCTGTGGACTCAGCTATTGTGAACTTAATGGCCTTGTCCTGGGAGCCACACAGGACACAGTTTGTGCTGTGAATAGGCTGCACATAGCTGCGGTCCTTTTTGGCATGCCTGTTATTCCTTCTTTTTTCTTTTTGTCATTATGAGAGCAACGTTGCAGGAGAAAAGAGTTTTTTTCTGAGCTGTATCTCCTCCTTCTCCTCCTCCTTCTTTATTCTAATTTATGTAGGTGTTCTTTTATTTCCAGGTATGTGCATATGAGTCTTGATCTCTATTTGTCTTTGTAAGATATCTCTCTTTGTGTACCTCTAAAAGTTGATGGTTCCTTCTCTCCAAAGTTTTACAATTTAGTTGAAAAAAATAGAATATTGTACCTGTTGTGATGCCAAGAATATTGATATTTGGGGGGTGGGGGGCAATTAAGTACGGGAATGAAGGTAGAAAAACCAAGGTTACTAGTAAAGTGTGCGGGTACAGACTGGAGATAAATACTGGATATATGGGAAGGTGCGCTGAAGACAAACTGGACAATCTTTGCATGTCAAGATGAGTTATTTCAAATATTTCTACGTCTATAGCCCTTTTGTAAATTTTTCAAAAATAGAGGATCTTATTCAGATTTTTGCCTGAGAAAAAATTCAAACTGGAATCAGATTCTATCTGCTTATCTCCAAATATTTACAGTAAGTGTCTGTGAAACTAAAGTCAAATAGGTGAAAATAAATATAGATTATAGGAAATGCTTATTATAAGAAATAAGATTATATTATAGTTAGAGAGACTTAAGGAAAAAGTCAATTAAGATGAGATAACAGAAATTTATACAGTGTAAGTGCAAAAATAGTACTTGGCAACTCATAGTGGAAGGTGAGAGAGGATAGCGTAGTCTGCTCATGCTACTGTAACGAAATATTGTAGACTGGCTACCTTTGACTAAAGTAACATAAATCTATTTTCTCATTATTCTAGAGTCTGGGAAGTCCAAGATCAAGGTGCCAGCCAATTTCGTTTCTTATAAAGCCTTTCTTTCTGGCTTGTAGACAGCTACCTTCTGAGTGTGTCTTCATGTGAAAGAAAGAGAGTGAGTGAGTTCTCTGGTGTCTCTTCTCATAAGACACTAATGCTATCGGATCAAGGTTCCATTCTTGAGACCTCATGTAACCTTAATTACCTCCTCATAGGTGCTATCATGAAACGAGTGACATTGGAGGTTTTAGCTTCAACATGAGAATTTTAGGGAGACACAATTTCTTCCATAACAGAGAGGAAGAAACCAAATCTAGTATCTCTGCAGTATACTTCTATATTACAAAGTTCAAATGTTTTTTTTTGAAAGAAAGAGAAAGAGAAAGGGGGAGAGAGAACAGGAGTCTTGCTCTATTGCGCAGGCTGAAATGCAATCTAAAAATAGGTATTAAAAACCTCTTTTATGACAATAATTGTGCTTAACAGCAGAGATAGAAAGGAATAAGGGAAGAAAATAACAAACAGCCAACCAATATTTCATTTGAGTCTTTAAAATGCTGTGCAAATGCTGAAGAGTGATTTACTTCCAATTATGTGGTCACTTTCAAGATAGGTGTAATGTGACACTGAGAAAAATGTATGTTCTGTGAACCTGGGGTGAAGAATTCTATAAATATTCACTGAGTTTACTTGTTCCAGGTCTGAGTTCAAATCATAGATGTCCCTGTTAATTTTCTATCTCGTTGATCTGTCAAATATTAACAATGTGGTGTCAAAGTCTCCTGCTATTATTGTGCGGGAGTCCAAGTGTCTTTATAAGTCATTAAAAACTTGTCTTATGTATCTGGGTGTTCCTATATTGGGTGCATATATATTTATGATCATTGACTCCTGTCATTGCATTGATCCTTTTACCATTATGTAATGTTCTTTTGTTTCTTTTAGTTTATGTTACTGTTAAAGTCTATTTTCTCAGAGACGAAAGTTACAACTCTTGTTTTTGTTTTTTTCTTTCTCTCCATTTGATTGGTAAGTCTTCCACCAACGCTTTGTTTTGAGTCTTTGTGTATCCTTGCTTATGAGATGGATCTAGATACAGCGTACAGATGGGTTTTGACTTTTTATTCAATTTGCCTGTCTGTGTCTTTGATTGGGGTATTTAATCCATTTAAATTTAGGATTAATATTGATATTTGTGAGTTTAATATTGTTGTTTAATGCTTGCTGGCTATTTTCCCCATTAATTGATATAGATTCTTCATTATGAAAAAACTCTTTCCCTTTTGGTAAGTTTTTGGGAAGACTGATACTGGTTGTTCCTTTCTGTGCATAGTGCTTCTTTTAGAAGCTCTTGTAAAGCAGGCCTGGTGGTGATGAAATCTCTGAGTGCTTGCTTGTTCATGAAAAATTTTACTTTTCCTTCATTTATGAAGCTTAGTTTGGCTGGATATGAGATTCTGGGTTGAAAATTCTTTTCTTTGAGGATATTGAATATTGACCCCCACTCTCTTCTAGTTTGTAGGGTTTCTGCTGAGACATCTGCTATGAGTCTGATAGGCTTCCTTTAACAGGTAACCTGACTTTTCTCTCTACCTGCCCTTAAAATTTTCTCCTTTAATTCAACCCTGGTGAATAACAATTATGTGTCTTGGGGTTGCTCTACTTGAGGAATATCTTTATGGTTTTCTCTGTATTACCTGGAGTTGAGTATTGTCCTGCCTTACTAGGTTAGGAAAGTTTTCCTGAATAATATCCTGAAGAATATTTTCCAGCTTGGATTCATTCTCTTCATGACATTCAGCTACACCTATCAAACGTAAATTAGGTCTTTTCACATAGTCCCATATTTCTTGAAAACTTTTCTCATTCCTTTTTACTCTTTCTTCTCTAATCTTGTCTTCTTATTTCATTTCATTAAGTTGGTCTTTGACCTCTGATATCCTTTCTTCTGCTTGATCAATTCGACTGTTAAAACCTGTGCATACTTCACGGAATTCTCAAATTGTATTCTTCAGTTCCATTAATTCACTTATATTCCTCTCTAGATTCTCTATTCTCGTTAGGATTTCGTCAAACCTTTTTTTCAAGGTTCTTAGTTTCTTTAGATTGGGCTAGAACATGTTCTTTTATCTTACAGAAGTTTCTTATTATCCACCTTCTGCAGCATAATTCTGTTAATGGAACACACTCGTTCTCCATCAGGCCTTGTTCCCTTGTTAATGAGGAACTGTGATTCCCTGTAGAGGGAGAGGCATTCTGATTTTGGGTATTCTCAGCCTTTTTATGCTGGTTTCTTCCAATCATTGTAAATTTATCCACTTGTCATCTTTGTAATTACCAACTTTCAAATTAGGTCTCTGAGTGGATGTCCAACTTGTTGATTCCCAGCGCTGGAATCTGAGTAACCCACTGCACTGGCTAAAACAGCAGCGTTAAGATTCCTTGTGCTTTTCTGCCCGGGAATCTCCTGTCTGGCTTTTTTCTAGAGTCCCTTTTTCAATCAGCTGAATAGGCGATTCTGCCTTCCCGGAACTCCAAACGTCGACCAAAAGGGACCCAATCCAGTTTACTCTGCACCAAGAACCGCTGCGCTGGGGCATCAGCAAAACCACCACACTGGCCACAAGAGTCGCAAGGGCGACCCATTGGGCTCTTCTGCTGGGAATCTCCTGGTCCATGAGCAACAAAAATTCCTCTGAAAGTGTGGTGTCCTCTCGTTCTCTGCGCTTTCACTGGGAGCCACAATCCTGAGCTGCTAGTGATTGGCCATCTTGGAACCTAATTCACAAAGTTCAAATTTTTAAGTCACATATAAGGATTAGCACTTTGTTTTAATCTTCTGGACACTGAACATAATTATTTAATTAATATTTTTAAAAAAGCTGTGTATTTTAACACTGGAAATAGTTTTGTCTAGTACTAAAAAGGTGTTATCAGCACACACCCACAAAAATAGAATAAAGTTTAAGAAGACAGAAAAATTCTCTTTTCTCTGTGAAGTTTCTCTCTTCCACTCCGTCAGTCGCAGCCCCCAGCCAGGCTAAGCTGAAAGCTCCATGTCATTTCCAGACTTCAGGCAGAGACGACATGGTCTTCTAGTTCCGTAATGCAGAGAAATATCATAATACTATTTTTTATTTCCATATTCCATTAGGTCTACATTTGAGGCAGTCTGGAAGTCAATTCAGATATTCTATGGTTTAAAACCTCCATTGAGAAAAGCTTGTTAGTCACCTGAAAAAAGTTCAAGGAGAGGATTTAACTTCCTTGGCTGCATCATTTTAGGTAAGAAAAGATCTGCCAGGGAGGAAATCATGCATGGTGTCAGAACCCAGCCCTGAAAACCTGGCTTTCCTGCTTCCCCCTCCTCTTCCCGATTAGGAAGGGAATGGTGAAAGCGCCTGAGGTAGAAACGTACGAGCATCTGAATGCATGGCTTTGAAGCCTGTTCTTAAAGATAAATACTGCTCTTCACTTCCAACATCTCTGGCTTAAAGTTAATAACAGTTGGACTATTTCATTCTCTGCTTAACACAGTATATATGGATCCAAGCTATTCAAAATGGTAAGTTGCAGAGTCCTGCAAGCTTTCAATACAGGATACATGATTCTGTCACCTATTTCACAAAGAAACAGTAAACAATACATCAGTTTCCTCAACAACCCATCATTCTAAATCATCTGCATTTTAAATACTGTTTAACACTTGAATTATTCCTAGAATTTTTATGATTTAAGGGTGTGGTATTGCACAATAGGCAGAGCTGCTTACCTGGAGGCTCCCTACATGTCCCCTTCCTCTATTTTCAGAAAGTAAACTGGTGTGTTGCTCTTTGACAATGGAATTAGATCAATTGTGGGGAAACGAGACACCTTTGCATTTTGTTTGATCTTAGACACAGAGGCACAGCTCCATTAAGTGAGCGTTTATCTCCAATATCTTGATTCCCCCAGGATAAATGCAGGTTGCTAAAGTAGCTAATTGGTGCTGATCACATCAAATTGAACAATTATTTGATATTTGATACGGAATTTACAATACAGTGAATATAAGTATGACTAAATTTTTATTTCTCTTCCTGTTGCTTTCTGGCCTATGATTGCATAACTGGGTGAGGGGAAGTATTAGAACATTCAGAGATTTGGGGATTATTAGCTTGAATCTTAACACATAAGCAGTGCATTCAGTCCTGAGTACATTACACAACTATTTTACAATAATATGTTTTCTTTTATTATTAAGCACAGTTTATTATATAGAGAAATCTTATATAAAAGCATTTTTAAAGTAATTACTAGGCAAAATTGTTCAGGATGTTTGTCTAATTTGATCAGTTTCAAACAAATCATTTAAATAAAATCTGGCCATGTCACAGGTATGCATTGTTTCCAAAATTAAAGTCTAAAGATTACACCAATTCTGGTAATTTCATTCCTTTCTTGATGGACTCTGCCTTGTTTTGTTAGAATGCTTGAAGTAAAAGCTTAATTGAAGGTAAAAATGAGGAAGCAAAGCAGAGGCTATTTACTACTTTGTTTAAAAAACTATTTATTTTTGTAATAATTTCAACACTTATTTTAGATTCAGGGGACAAATGTGCATGTTTGTTACACGGGCTTATTATGTGATGCTGAGGATTGGACTACAATTGATCCTGTCACCCAGGAAATAAGCATAGTACCCAAAGGATCATTTTTTTAACCCTTACCCCCACCTGCCCTCTAGTAATCCACAGTGTCTATTATTGCTCTTCATGTCCTTGAGTACTCAATGTTTAGTTCCCATTTCTAAGTGAGAACATGGAGTATTTGGTTTTCTCTTCCTGTGCTAATTTGCTTAGGATAATGGACTCAGCTGCAAACAAGTTGTGGTAAAGGACATGATTTTGTTCTTTTTTATGGCTGTGAAAATACTTTTAAAAAGAGGAGATGAAGATAAGAGCAGTGGCTCATACCTATAATCCCAGCACTCTGGGAGGCTAAGGTGGGAGGATTACTTGAGCCTGGGGGTTCACGACCAATCAGGGCAACATAATGAGACACCAGCCTTTCAAAATTAAAAAAAAAAAAAAAAGGCATGGTGGTACAAGCTAGTAGTTCTAACTACTCAGGAGGCCGAGTAGTTCTAACCACTCAGGAGGAGAATCACTTGGGCCCAGGAGTTTCAGGTGCAGTGAGCTATGATTGATTTGCTGCACTCCAACCTGGGTGACAAAGTGAGATCCAGTCTCTTAAAGAAAAAAAAAAAAAAAAAAAAAAAGGAGATGAGAAAGTAGGTAGAAGCTGCAGGGAGTTGTAGGATCAAGTGGAGTTTGGCTTTACTTTGAACGCTTGTTTTCATTGGCTTTACTTTGAATGCTTGTTTTGTGCTTTTTGTGAAACCTTGCTTTTTATTTAAGATGGGTGATTGTACAGCAGTTTGGTGTGATGCAAAGCAAACTCCAGAGTAAATCAGTAAATGAGAGAGAATCCAGACTGCCAATGGAGTAGAGCTAACAATAGTTCCGTTGCCATTAATGATTAGTTTGTTTGGTTCATTGGCTATTCTATACATGTAAACATGTGCATCCAGTTCCAGGTCCCAGTGACACAAAAATCGGCCTTTCCATTCCAATCCATTTCATTTCTGCACCAATTTTATATAAAAGATTAAGTCACAAAATGATGAATTCAAAGATATCTTACTGAATTTGTCCTTTTTAACTTCTTCATTGTTCACATGGCTTACTTGTATCTGAGCCTCTGAGTGTCAACATGCCACAATGGAAGGGAGAGGAGAAAGACTTGGGCAGGGGATCAGAGAAGGCACTGCTTTGGGACATGCTTCAGACACAGCACTAGATGTTCTATGAATATTTCTTCACTCAATCCTCACAGAAACCATGCAAAATTATTAGGGTCCCCTATTTTATCTACGAGGAGACTGAAGTTCAGAAATGTTAAGCGGTTGTTAAGTTATACTACTCGGAAGTACTGGTTTTACAATTACAACTCTGGTCTCTTTATTTCCTCCAAAGTTTCATATTGGCCCTTTTCATCACACTAATAAATATTGCTTTTTGGGGCAGTCAGAAGGGGGTGTTAGGGAGAGTTTGGCTTACAATGGAATAGAGTATGGCAGCTGGCTTAACATCAGATGTAGGACACTGGATTATCAACATCTGTCTTTTCTGCTTCTGTTATTGTCTTAATAAAATTATAGAGGATTGCCTAATGACTTGTAAGAACATGCACTATTTTCCCCATATGTTATAATCATAATCATCTACCTGAAATAATTATCAAAATTTCCAGTGAGTTTGGATACCATTTGATATATGCAGGGTCCTGTCATTTGAAGTGTTACTAGCATCACTCCACAGATATATTAAGCTCATTTACAGCAATTCATTCTTTAACTTTTATCATTGAATGAGATCCCAAACAAGAAAGAACTAAAAAAATGTGGCAACATATACATAGACTGCCATCTGCCAGGGCTGGCTCTTGGAAAGTCAGCAACCATTCCCGGCTTCCTCTTTTTTAGAATTGGAGTCCATTTCCCTTGGCCTAAAGGCAGAACAAAAATCTCATATTCAAATACCTCAATTCAGTACAGCAAAATCACTCAGACTGTGTATGAATGGGTAGGAAAGTTTATTGAATAATCCAAATGTCATTGCTTTTCTTTATATTCTCCATTGTATGATGCCAGCTGCCTTTTAATTTCTACTATATTTGTAACACATATTTGCAAAAATTTTCCATAACATTTTATTTCTGACAGATGCACCATGGTCATATATAGCTGGGTCCAAATTGTTTCCATTATGGAAGAAAAATGTGGACTTCAGAAAAATCTCTTTCCTCAGATAAACCATGGAAAACTTTCAAGGATGTTGGATTTTTTTCTTGTAAACAATTTCAGCTTTCATTTATCAGATTGCCAAGAGCTTGGGCTAACTTTGGTAAATTGAATAGAAGTTTGCTTTTTGAAATTAACTCTTTGTGACTTTAGTTTATTACCTTACTACCAGGATAAAATCAATATTTAACAAATTTAAATTAGTTGCCTAGCTTTACATTATGCCCTGCTGAAAATCAAAGATCATTAAAGGGTAAAGCATCTAAAGCAATATCAGGTCTGTGATTGCAGGAGCTAAACTCTGGGGGAAAAGCTGTATAATGTTTTGTTCCAAAGCACAAAACAGGGAAGGAAGAGCGGGAACTACAACCACTTGCCAACCCTCGGTACTGAATTCATTTCTCTGTCTTATTCCTTAACAGCCATGACTGGTCTGCAGATGAAGAGCTTAGTATTTTGTTGAAAATAAAAGTATTCAACGTATTTAAAATAAACAATTGCATTAGTTGAGGATTTTGTGCTTGTTTACCGCTCTGCCTAAGAGTCCCAAACTCTGTGGCTTTGTATTCAATTCACTTAATAACTTTAAGTTTATTTAAGAATTTAAGGCTCAGTCTATTAGTTTATTCTATCAAAGACCCCTTAT
The DNA here is from genome assembly GCF_049354715.1 of Callithrix jacchus. Lineage (NCBI taxonomy): Eukaryota > Metazoa > Chordata > Mammalia > Primates > Cebidae > Callithrix > Callithrix jacchus. Next base: position 117,773,088 of record NC_133509.1, read on the forward strand.
TTAAAATGGCATTTTTATGACTTATTTGTAGGTTACATCTGAATGTGCCCTGAAAGCAAGCTGTATTAGTCTGTTCACCCACTGCTATAAGGACATACTCAGGACTGGGTAATTTATGAAGAAAAGAGGTTTAACTGACTCACAGTTCAGCATGGCTGGGGAGGCCTCAGAAAACTTACAATCATGATGGAAGGGGAAGCAACATGTCCTTCTTCAGGAAAAGTGTAGAGTGTGAGGGGGTGGGTGGGGAGGACCCCTTATAAAACCATTTGATCTTGTGAGAACTCACTATTGGGAGAACAGCACGAGGGTAACCATCCCTGTGATGCAATTATCTCTCACTGGGCCCCTCTCTCAACATGTGGGGATTATGATAACTACAATTCAAGATGAGATTTGGGTGGGGACATAGCCAAACCATATCACAAACTAAATATGTATATTACTGTAAATGCATTAACTGATGGGATGAGAGGAAGAGAAAATTACAGTACATTTCACCTTCATTTCTTAAATTTGAGTTTATTTTTCCCTGATTTTTTTTGAGTCAGATAAGATCCAGAGATCCATGGAGTTCTGACAATGTCTTGGCAATGAACACAACATTCCACAGTGAGAAACTCAACCCCGAGCTGGGAGTTTGGACTCTCATTCACCAGTTCAGTCTTGCTTACTCCCTAATATGTCTTGTTTTCCTTCAACATCATGGGAACTTTATTTTTCCAGTACGTTAACTAGATCTCTCCTTTTCCAAAACTTCTGATTCCCTTCAAGGGCCTTAACATTTAATTTAATCATGTCAAGTTATAAAGTTATGCTAATAAAATATTTCTACATATTAGAACAATATGTATGAGAAATGATAAATTTAAGAAACCCTTAAAAAGGATAGAATATACTAAATTTCACCTTCAAGAAAGTGTAAGTACATTCTTGGATAATCACTCAATGGAACTTACATAATTTTTAAAGCTCGTGAAGATCTGTGATAATATTAAAAAAGTTTGTTTTATTATGTAAGGTGAAAAAGGACACAAAATTTTATAATTAACATGATAATTATGAATAAAAAATTTTGTATTACAGTGCTAGAATTTGCACTATATATCAACAGTATTTTTCCATGGGGAGTGGTATTTTGGATTATTTAAAAGCATATCTTACTTTAAAGTATGTCTTAAATTCTATTTAACTTATTAATTCAGAAAATGCTTATATATCATGAAGTATATATGCCATGTTTTCTACTAATTGTAGATGGAATTGTGGTGAGGATAGGCAAAAGGAATTATCCAACTGCATGCGAAGACTAATGAAAATCGCAAATCAAAACAACCAGCCAACAATTAATGAAGTACTATGATGGCAAAGGCCAAGATTTTAAAGATAATATAAAGAACAGTACTCCAAATTTGGAAGGAGGGCAAGAAAGGCCATGTAGAATAGAATACATACAGCTGCAATTAATGGAAACTATGGCACAGCATGTTTTAAAACATAGTTAATATATTGGCTTATGTGCTTAGAATTGCTTCTCTTGAAAATATATTTTGAAATCCTGACGTCTATACCTATGAGCACTATTTAGAAGTAGGTTTTACATATGTAATCAAGATAAAATGAGGTCATCTTAGATTAGAGTAGGCCCTAATCCTCCATGGGCAGTGTCCTTATAAAGATTTGGAGATAGACACAGAGGAGACACACACATAAGAGAGTACCATGTGAAGATGGAGGCAGATATTGAAGTGATGCAGCTACAAGCCAGAAACTCATAGACTGCAGGCAACCACCAGAAGCTAGGAGAGAGGCATGGATCAGATTCTCCAGCAGAGCCCTCCGAAGGAACCAACCCAGTGGGCACCTTGATTTTGGACTACTAACTGTGTGACCCATGAAAGAACAAATGTGCATTGCTGTAAGTCAATGAGTTTGTGATAATTTGTTACTGCAACCCTGATAAACTAACATAGATCATATAACTGGAAATCTAAAATGCAAGTAGGGTTCAGAGTTAGCTTAACTCCTTGGCTGGCATTTTATTTCTTCCTCTCTTGAAAAAATGACTGTAGCAGTTTGTAGCTTTACATTCATACAACACATGCTTCTTCTTCAGAGAAGAAAAAAGAGTTTGTCTCTTCGCATGTCTATTTCTTTAGAAAGAAGAAAAAAGCTCCTAGAAGCCCCTCACAAACTTTAGGTTGTGTTTCATTAGCCCAAATATCTACTTCCAAGTTAATATCCTTGGCTAGGAGAATGCTGTGAATAGTTAATCCAGCCTGGCTTTTTTCCTCAGTCACTGGAAAGACAGATAATATGACTTATTTACAATCAGGCCATCCTAGGAGCTTGAAATTGTCCTCTACTGAGGCCTGTGGACTCTGTGGTGATGAAGTGGACATCAGAACAAAAGCAGTAATCCTTCAGGTAACAGGGCAGGAGTCTGGGTTGGGTCTGGGGTGGATGGATGCTAGGGAAGCAACAAACAATGCCACTTTTCAGCCTATGTCAGCTGAGATGGAAAGAAATAGAAGTTAAATATAATTAACAGGGCAAAAGAGGAAATAGCAAGGCAGAAGGTCCCTGGGGAATTTGGACACCAACCAGGGTGAGAACAGAGAAGAGATGGTAGGTAGTGGGGAGGGCCTTTGAAACCCCTTGAAAGCATTTAGATTTCTTAAGAACCAGTAGAAGATTTTTAAGAGAATGATGTAAGCATGTGGTATATTAGGTTTGTGTTGTCTTCAGTAGGGTACTCTGGTTCAGTGATGAGAATATCTTACAAATTAAATCTAAAGATCATCATACTGAGTGGGGGATGTTACTGGAATAATTCAGGTAAGAGAGAATCATGCCCTAGCCTGCAGTGTTGGCCTTCAAGGTGCAAAGAAGAGGATGAATTTGGATCTACACAGGAGGAGACATGGACTATTAAATATTTAAATGTATTTCAAAACCTGAGCTGGGTCATTCATTCTTTCTTATCTGCTAATTGCTACCACCTTCTTCTACTCATAATAGCTTAGGATATTTTGACTTGACTAAAATGGCAGTTAATTGAAAGAACACAAACTACTTACCCTACTTCCCTCAATAAGTCCTCTAACTTATTATTCACACTCGCTACAATCTCATCAACAGCTCTGCATTCTGCTGTGACACACAATCTTGTCTACAAAAGCCATCCAGGGTGCACAGGCATTTTTTAAATGGGGTCTTGTCTAGACCAGTTCACAAGATGCTCTGATGCTTAGCACACTGGGGAGTGTAGCCAATCACCACCATATCTACATATATTAGATAATAAACTCTTTTTTCCAAGTTTCTTTTCTTATTCCCCCATTCTTCCTGTTCTTCTCTACTCCATTCAGAAAATGTGATATACAACAAAGGTAATGGGGTACCAAGAAATGCACAGAACCCTTTGATCATACAGAAAAGAGAAGGATTTATACCAGCTAGAAACCTTTTCCCTGGTGTAGTGAGGGGAAAGGAGGGAAAGAAGTAAGGAGGAAGAGTGGGAGGAGGTAGACAGAGAAATGAAGATATGCAGGTTTTAAGTGCAAAATAAAAAGAACGAACCCCGAACACCTTGCTTCTTAAAAACATCACCAGGAAGATATCAGTACTCTTAAAAGGAATACTTGTGGTAAACATCTGGGCAAATAGAATCATAGACAATGTCAAAAAATTTGTAGACCCTGGGCAGGTGAGAAAACAGCAGAATTCTCCTGGACTTGGCGAGGCCTTGTTCACAGGCACAATTTTCATTTAACCTGAGTGAATCAATAACAGGACTAATGGAGATCCTCTTATTTTCTTCCCCAGACTTGGGTTCAGCGTAGGACTCCATAACTGTGTGATAAACTTGATTCAGAGAAACACTGGGAAAGACAGAGTTATCTCTGTTTTATCCTGCCTCATAGTAGACCAAAAAATAGTTATATTATTTGCACATCTGAACTTACGTGCTGAAATTCACATCTGCATGCCCTTTTAATAAATTGTACCATCAACTATTTCAAGTCCAGTGCTAACATTTTTCATTTGATTTGTATTATCCTACAAGTAACAGAAAAAATATGGCTCCAGCAAACAGGTTTTTGTGTTTCTCTATTTTGCTTCTTTATTTATTCCCAGATAATAAAAGGTAGACATTTTCAGTTATTGGGTTCAAAAATTCAGTGATGTCATCTGAGACCCAAACATGTCACTTCTGCCATATCTTCTACGTTAGGTGTCACTGTTATGCTTGTCTCCTCATTGTCACATGCCCCAATATCATGTTCACTTTCAAAGTACGTTAAAGAAAAAAGGTAGGTGCCTCTATGCCTGAAGCTCTTTTTATTTTTATTTTAGCAAGAGATTTCCCAGGAAGCTCTAGTTCTCAGACCATTGAATGGTATGGCGAACTATAGCATACCTGATAGATATGATAGGGAGACTGAGGCCAAGCACATTGCTGTAATAAATAAAATCAGGATTACATTAGCAAAGAATCTGGGGGAAGGTTATGAGTTATGCAACTGACAGTGTTTCCAATTCACTAATGAAGAAATAAGAAAGGGAAAAAAGCCTTCTCTAGTTGTTTCCTAGTACTTGTCATTAATCTTTCTTACATGCAAGCCTAAAGTTTACTTGAACATTGCCAGAATAGGACTATAAAATGAGTAATTTAATATGGTTGTGTGTTGATGATGGCTTTTACATCTATTATTTGATAGTATTCCCATTGCCTTCTCTGTTTATCAAACACTGATTGCTATCAGTGCCCTAAGCCTCCAATAAAAAAAAAAGAAAGAAAATTACAGCTCTTTTCCTGTTTACTTTCTATTTATGTTTCTCAAATTAAAATAAACTTCAGCCATAAGTAAAAGGCATATTCTGTCAGGGTTGGTGGGTTTTGATAATACTGGACAAATCCTAAATTGAGAATGTACACTTGAGTGCTGATTGTGAAGCCCAAAGGCATAGAAGCATAAATCCCTCTATAGTCAATCCCATATGTGAAAAAAGGGAGTAGGGATGGTGGGGCTTGAGGACAGTTCTTTAGATGACTTATTTAATATCCTGTCATATATTGATGAAGGTATGCTAGCCAAACTAGCATCTATCACAAAAGTGCAAAGTACAAGCAGGTAGGAGGAATAAAAGGAAAGAGATGGTCTGCCTTTGCAGAGAGCCCTATTCTTAAACCATTTATCAGTTATGATGGATGACAGCCCTAAACTTAAAACTGATGAAGCACAAGTCTTATATATTTTGCTTCTTTGGAAGGACAAAAAGGCCAGTAAGATCTGACTTACTTGGACATTTAATTATCATCAAAATTAAGCTCACATTTGCCTGATAAACACCATGGCCTTCCTTGGAAATGTATACTACCTAATCATGGTCTAAATATGCTATGCCACATTTAATTTGTTTGTTATTGCTTGGTTTGTATTAAGATTCAAGCCATGCCAAAGATATTCTCATTCAATTTTTGTTTAATGTGCATATGTATTTATTAATATGGTGTGGTGATATTTGTACTGAAATACCTAGTTATGTTCATTCATTCACTAATTCTTTATTTTCAACACCAAATATATGTTTAATATTCATTTATATGCTTGCTGCTACACATAGGGTGATTAACAAGACAAAAGAAGTTTCACAGCTTCTGAACTGATGATAGCTGTTTGGGCAACACAGTTGTTTAGCACCCTGTAGAATTTATATCACAAGTTCTGTCCCTTCACACACATTTAGTACCAAACCTAACCGAGTTCTCCTATCTGTCTCTGTCTTACTCTTAGAAGTATGAGGCAGAAGCCATATCTTCATTGAATCTAGAATAAAAGATGAAAGACGAGAAATTAGGAAAATGTCCTTGTGAATAAAACCGAATTTGAAGTCCCTTGGGTGCTGATAGCCATCCTCTAGATTTTTTTGCTCCAGAATGTTCCATGTGACTTCTATTTCAGAAGTGTATATCCTAGAAATCAAACTCATTCTGTAGTGCTTTGGAATTTGTTGCATCATTACGAATCTGTCTACCTCTATCCTCCATTCTTTAGTCATTGTTTGACAAATATTTACATTTTTACGAAGAACATGGAGAAATATTAATACTTTTATCAGTTTCATTAGTTTTGCCGTACATATCTTGCATTGTTTTGTGTGTGTATACACATTTAAGTTGCTGTGGCTTTTTAGTGGATTTACTCTTCTATTATTACAAAATAGCTCTCTCTGCCTCTTTTAATTTATTTTTCTCTGAGGTTTACTTTATCTCATACTGATAGAGCTACTGTTTCTTTTGTTTCATTAATAAATACATAATCTATGTCTTCATTATTTTAAGAATGAATTTTTCATTAGGAATTCTTTTGCCATACAGAATATTTTGTAGGTTTCAACTATAATTATTAAAAATAATCTAGAAGAAAGGACTCTCATTAGAATGATAGGTATGGAATACAGATCATCTGAGTTTGAAAGGATAGTAAAAGATGCATGAGGAAAGGATGCATTAGGTATATCTCAGTCATTCAAGCAGCTGTCCAAACACCAGTCCTCAGTGTTGTAATGAGTTTTGAGCTATGTATTTCTCATTCTTCCTCTTCAACAAACCTGAACTTGGTCCTGAAAGCTATTTTTACTGACCCATGAGCCTCAGTTTTCCCTGAACAATGACTTTTTCTGATTAGAATGCTACAGCCTATTAAGTTCTGTCTCCTAAAAGATAAAAAGAAACACAAGCTCCTTTTGGTAGAGCTTCTCTCTTTATTTTTGACCTTATTCAAATCTCCATGATTTTGCACATCAGGAAAATATGCCTCCAACAACAGGCTTATGCTTCATTTCAACATAATCATTCCCAACACTATACCTTCCTTAATATTTAAATGCAAATAAGAGGGGTTTATGAAAGAAAACAGGCTTTCCAGGAGCTTTTATCAACTTGCCTCAGATGTCTCAAGCCACTTGATACTATCTTAAAGATTCCAAGTTTGAGTTAAATGCTTATAAAACATTTAGACAAGAGAACAAACTGAGCATGTTTTAAGGATGTTTACATCACAGTATAATTCTCTTATTTGAAAATGAAAGACATCTTAATATTGTCTTAAATAATGACTTCATGTTAATCCAATTAACAATCCAATCCAATAATTGTTAAAACATTTTTTTTCTATAGCTGAAATGACATATGAGATTATCTAAATTAACTGCCACCTTTAGGCAATAAATGTTTATTACATTTGCAGAATTGCAATGGAGGCAGTAAAGGTGAAATGAGTTGTTCAAGGCTGTATAGGGTCTTCCAGCAATTGAAGTTTTCTGGCCTTTTGTTTTTTGGTTTTGTTATCATTCTTTCTGGTACTGGAAAGACTTGATTTACTGCCTCAGACTACCATTTAGCATTATCTTTGATCTACCTTTACTAGCTATATGACTTTCAGCAATTTGCTTGTTATCCTTAATTTTCTTGTTTCATAAAATGCATATAACTCCTTTCTCTCTCTCGTTCTTTTTTTTTTTTTTTTTTTTTTAAGACAGAGTTTCATTCTGTCACTGAGGCTGGAGTTCAGTGGCAGAATCTCAGCTCACTACAACCTCCACCTGCTGGGCTCAAGCAATCCTCCCTCCTCAGCTCCCCAAATAGCTAAGACTAAAGGTGTGCACCACCACAGCAGGCTAATCTTTTGCATTTTTTACTACAATGCGGTTTCCCTATGTTGCCCAGGCTGGTCTCAAACTTTTGAGCTCAACTGGTTCACCTGCCTTGGTCTCCCAAACTGCTGGAATTACAGGTGCAAGCCACCATGACTGGCCTCTATTTTGAACAGAAGCTGTAAGGATCAGAATTAACATAAATAAATCCTTTTGAACAAGACACCCAAATAATGATTGTGATTTTCATGTAGTTTAACAGAGTATTTGTCAAGTGCCTACTCTGTGAGACAAACCAGGTGCCAGAGAAATAAGATGAATAAGACTGCCATGTAAAAGAAACTCATAGTCACATGGGAGAAAACATATAATTACTATATATTACAACGTGAAACTTTCTTTAAGAAGTGAGCTGCAATCTTCTGAGATGCATGAACCTAGCTTCTGTTTGGAAGCAATGGTGATACCTAGGCAGAGGAGTGGGAAGGTAACCCACTTTAAAAATTGTATGAGTTTCCATGTAGTGGTAATGGGATGACTCACTTGTATTTTTGTTCAAAAACATCATCCAGTTTTCAAGCGTTCTCATTTTTTGTCTCACTACAGAAAAGTTTTGTTTAAAGATGAATGACACCTTCTTCTACTTCTTTTCGTTCAGCAACACAGTTGGTTAATGACTTGTGGCAAATAGTTATGTACATCCTCAGATTTTACTAAGGTCACTGAAACCAGGGCATTTACTTTTGAGTAAGTCTTGCTAAGGAAGCTTGCCTTGCCACTGGTAAAGTATTTCCATAATCTCCTGACCTTAATTTCACAGGATATTCAGAGAGATTCGGGCAAAAACTTCACAATGTGTCCAAATGCTTGTTTGCCTTCCAGTACTGTGTTCCTTTGCCTCTGTGACTGGCAATACTGACCTGCTCTTCTTTATCACCTACAGGTTGCACTGGCATTTCCGCTCCAGACCATCAAACTTGAAAGCATCATGAAGACCCAGAGCCAAGCCTGGAAAAGTGTGTCCTTTCTGGTCCAGCACCTGCCTGTCTGTTCAACTCCATAAGCCGCTGACTCCTAAGAGCTACTCACACAGTGTGTGTGAGTAATCCAATTATCAAAGCTTAGCCAGGAGGGTTTATCCCAAACAAAGCAATGTGCATTGGCATTGGAACGAAAGGGGACAGGCAAATGGGAGGAGCAAGTCACAAACTTTGCGGTTATCAGAGCAGCATTGCAGAGTGACTGATTAAATTCTTTTTGTCTTTTCAATCAGAGCTTTCACATAAAGAGTAAAGAGCATCTCTACTTGCTGCAAATCTGGGTGTCTTAACAGACAGATTTAATTTGGCCTCATTTTCTGCCTGATATAGAGTGACATGCAGTAGAGGCTGGACTAGCATATCAGATGAATGGAATTGCATGTGCGGAATATCAGTGCCCACTTCCTTCCTTTCTTCCTATCTTAGGCAAGAATAGAGGTGCAAGGCACTACATCTGGGTCCCAAGAATGAAGGTGACACTTTCTTTCTTGAGGCAACTTCTGCAGACAGAGAGTGGAATTGAATTGACAGGTGTCATTATTGTTCCACTTTACCTGCAGTTCTGAATTGGATTCTGCCATTTCCCAACAGTAACTTCACACCTCAAAGCCTCAGTTTTCTCATCCCTAGAATGAAGGAAACATTACTTCATAACTCACGGGGTTGTGGTGAGTAGCCATTCTTATCCTGCTCTTAGTAAACCCTACGAAATAGACTATGGATTTAATTTGTGTTAGTAATTAGTGAAATATGTTATAATTTAATAATAATAGTGTCAATAGTATGAACTCTTCTGTGGTTTTTAGATAAAAATTATTTATTTGCTTGGCTGACACTATCCTAACATTAAGTCTGCCTAATGAAAACTGTAACTTTGACCTCCGCAAAGCTACCAGTTTGTCATGCTTTATTTAACATAAATGAGATTAGCATTTTGCAGCAGGCTTTGTAGGGTCTTTTGTTATTAGCCTGTGAGGAATCGAAGGTGTCTCTAGAAACCAGGCATGTTCTCAGTGGCAGTATAAGAGCTTGAGATCCGAGTGGGGGTCTGGCTGAGTGCAGGGGCAAATGATCATTAACTGAAATGGCACCCCAGAAAGCAGAAGGGCAGTAAAGATGCTATAGCTGATACTTTCCTCACTCAGGCCATTCCACTCACAGGGCCACTTGCTCTTTAAAAGCCACAAGGGGCAGCTTTAGGGGTTAGGTTTATATGGTAGCAAAAAAAGCATACTATAAGGTATAATAATCAATGTGAAATTTTAGCCATTACGTTCCTTTAAATCCAAAGATGCCAAACAACTTCAGGAAAGAAATGCATTTTTTCTGCCTCATTAAAATGACATAGCAAAGGATTCATAAGTGAGCAAACAGAATTCAAAACAACAGACATAAAACATGCATTTGTATGTAAATATTTATACATTGAATATGCTTTTATATTATATGTGTGTGTGTGTAGTTTGCACACCTCCACCTCTTTTAGTCTTCTAGAGTCATTATTTTCAATCATTTCTGCCTTCTGTGCACTTGGGACACTCGGGGCTTTCTCAGGTGAGTTTGCATGTTTCTGGCTCCTGGCCCCATCAAGTTTATGATCGTAGTTGTTTTGAAGGCTCTAGTGCTACTCCCTCTCACCTTCCTACACTCTGTATTTATCTGCCTAGCCACGTTTCCCTATCTGTTTTTTCTCAATGTATCATGAATATATGGTTGATTCATCAAACAGACTTACTGAAAGAAACCTATAAACAACCCACCAAAAATAGCAGTCTCAAAAATTACTATCTTGATGTTCTTCAGTGTTGTCTAATATGGCAAAATTTGTATTGACCTTTGTTCTATTTAGTCTCCCACCTGCCAACAAGTTACTGGGAATTCTAGTCATCTATTGAATCATTTTCTTGTCTTTCTTTTTCTTTTTCACCTATTTTTCCCCACCCTCACCCTTGTCTTTACCTCCCTGTCTAAGAAAGAATAAAATGTCTTGTTATTTCATTATGAAATTGATATTAACTTAGTAAAATGGAACTTCTACCATGCTACAGAACTATAAAAGTTGCTATAGTACCTTGCAAACAGAAAGATATCTATCTTGGGTTTCAAATTGTCTTTTTTTTTTTTTTCTTAAGTCATACTGTGCTCCACATTCTAAGTAAGTCCTTCCCATCAGCACAAATCCCAGAGACAATATGTGGGTGTAGAAAGATTCCATTTACAAGAATGCAATATATGTGTTTATAATAATGATAACCACTTAACACTTGTAGAGAGCTTGCAGCATGCCAGGCATTGTGCCCAGTGCTTTACTTGCCTCTGATAGTAAATCCTTGCAAAAGGCTTTGGAGGGAAATGCTATTTTTTTTAATGTTACATTTAAGGAAATTGAGACTTGGGACAGAGAAGTAATTGACTATCACAGTGATAAGATGAGAACGAAGCCTAGCTGAGCTGGTTTGATTCTGGAGCTCTTATTGCTGTCACTGTGTGACTCTAATGTTAACCTGAACCATGGGAGAATTATAGGGCCATATAGAGAGAATTTCTGTCCATTCATAATGGACTCAGTTTTGTACTGTATCGCAAAGTCCATCTAATTTAACTGCTACTTATTTTCTGATTTTGCTACAGTGAGACTTTGGTAGAAAGAGAATTGGAGAGTAATAGGTACAGTAGATATATGGCATTAGGAAAATCAGTTAATATGCCTGGGTCTTATTTTTTTAATCCCCAAACTAGGGAAACAATACTTCTCAAACTCCCTTCTACATCAGGAAGCACCAAAGTTGAATTTTAAAAATACATGAAATAAATCCTTGAAATGCGAAAATTCTGTAGAAATGTTTGCTACAGGCTCATTGTACTATAATTATTCTCTTACAGAGTTGCATAAATTTATGTGTGAATACATACAACCTACCTATCTTTCCTAGGTTTTCTTGTTACATTAAAAAATCATCATTCAAATTATATTACTTTCAGCAAAATGTAAGAGATTTGCAAACTGAGTTTTGAAGGGAAAGCTAGATACTGTCTTCCTAAAATCAATACCAGTTTTAATATCCCTCAGTAAAGGGCACAGTTTATATTTCTCCCTGTGGAAGGATGGAGGAGAAGCTGGCAGCATGAAGTTTCTGGCTGTCCTTCACTCATATTATTTTGTGACTAGCTCATGGAAACTTCAGTGCAAGTGCAACTGTGCTAACAGGGTATGGGATTATGTGAAGCTCTCCCCTACATGCTAGAGTCTTGGAATCCCCATGCAGACTTTACCTTCTGGGATGAATTTCAAGGAAGATTCATTATCAAACATCTGCCAGGGTCACTTTGTGTATGATGTTGGTATGAGCATTAAGTCAGCATTGAAAATTCAAAGATAGATGCCCCCTTTTTATTTTAAAAGAATATGGTTTTTTTATTTCCCTTAAAAAGTAAAGTTATGGCACTTAATTTTATTTCACTTCTGCCAATCAATTTAACCCTTCCCACTGGCAGGAATCAGAGGAAATACCCAATACTCAACCCCAGTAGAGCCATTTCAAGAATTTTTCTATCAAATCACTACCCCTGGTGTCCAGGGACTACATATACTGACTACAAATATACTCTTTGTTGATATCTCCGTGTCCTACAGAACCACAGGCTTAATAGAGAGAAGAACAACAGTTCCAGGTTTTAGGGTGTGCAACATTGCTATCAGTTGTCATACATAGGACTGTGGAATGGCTCAGAGCAAACTTGAGTAGGAATGCAATGGACCTTAACCAGCTGGTGACATAAAAGACCTAACTTAGATCCCAGCACCAAACAAAAGGGCAACAAGGGAACAACCGAGGTTATCTTGCTCAGCACAGTTTTACCATCAGAGTGCACTACCCAATACTGATTAAGACCTCATTAAATAGCACATTTAGTAGAATAAATATACATGATTAAGGGAAAAAATGAGTGAATATAGTGAAAGGGTTTCTAATCCCTGTTCCACATTTTACTCTCAAGCTGATCATTCCCATCTATGTAATTTCTTCTCCCTTTGTTTCTCTTCAAAAGAATCTTAGTTTATTTAAAGCAGAATAAGCAATGCACGCATGTGTGCACACATGCACACACATACACAAACACAAACACACACACATACACACAATCTGGGATAATCAGGTGCACAAAGAGCATAATGGGATTTGTCCAATAACTGCCTTGATGCCCTTCAGAATGACTTTGACTTTGCCGAAAACCACTTGATTTGGCTGCTGCCATCACCTTTGGGCCTATATAAACCAACCCAGGTTGATCTGTAACTGGTGAATTGCTTCAATTGGTATTCTCAGAATCCCTACTTGCTTGTGGCTAAAGGCCGGGATATGAGTCAGCAAGGGCCCTGCTTTTTTACAGGCAATAATAGGAATATTGAAGGTAAAGGTTTAACACAGAGGACTTGGCCCTTGCTCCTCTGGCTTGCACGTATATTATCATAGTAAAAAATGCATACACAGGTCACTTTCTCTATTCTAATTTATTCTCAGCCAAAAGGCTATAAGAGGCAAAATTGTCTTTAATGGGATTTTGTAGAAGCACTCAAAGACATAGAAACCCGAGTTAGTAACTTGTTTCAGAAGACTGCAGAGTAGTTCACGATGACAGGTATCTGCTCAAGGCTTTATGTGTTTCTCCTTGGAAATATCTTAAAATCTTTAATTGGAGTTATATTTTAAGTAGAAAAAATATTTGTATACTAGAGTATGTGAACAAATGTATACACATAACATATAGTACAGTATACATATCAGTTATTATATGTACACAATATATATAGATTATATGCATATACATATCTATTTTAAATCACATAGAAATATATAATTTATTAAGTACTTCAGCAAGTACTATCTTCTTTTGTGAGTTATAGCTGTGGACAAAATTGCATCCCCATATTAATTCTGGTAACTATTCCTTTTGTTTAACCAGTATTCTTACTTGTTCTTTTCTCTTGAATAATACCACTACAATTTTCCATTTGATTTTCTCCCATTTCTGCTTTTTAGTGGCGTATTCATTCAGTCACAGTGCCCAACATCCCAGGGACTGGTCTCCCCACAATGAGACCCAGCATGGATCTGTGATCCAGGCCAATCAATCAGACTCCCTGATGGATTTTTTTATTTTTTTCAGTAAATTATGGGATAACCTGGAGACTTGAAATGGCACCAACTTTCCTATCTGTGAAGAGACACTTTAGGAAGAATAAAGCTTCAGGAGGAGAAAAGACAAAGGTATGATCATCTTTTTTAGTTGTTGTTTGTTTTGTTTTCCTGAATCTTTGCATTAAGTTTGACCGGAAAAAAAAAAAAAAAACCTCCAGTCTTACTTGCAGGAGTCATGGTAATTCCTATGCTGAATTCCTTAACTAGTTCCTTAGCTAAGGAATAAAGAATAATATTCTTGGTAATTGTTGAACAACAAGATGGAAAAGTTCTGTGTTCTTGGACATAGGCATCAAAATTTATTTTTCTTTATTGGAAAAATAACTGAATAAGACTGTTTGGGTAATTCAGCTTGAGTTGAGATTTCTCATCAGGGAGCAGTTATTCTGAAGAGAGGAGACTGTACAGCAGCTGGGGTGTTCTGGGAGGGAGAATCTGAAGAGCAAATGGGTAATGTAGGAAGAAAAAAATTAGGAGAAGGCCTTTTGAGCAAAAGGGGGGTCTTATAACATATCAATTGACCTTCTTTGCCCTCCCTCTTGGCCTCAGTGACGTCCTTTAAGCCACTGGAGTTTGGGGGCATGTGTACTTTTGAATAAAATGATAAGAAGTGATGTTTTCATTACAGTGATGGGAACAACAGCAAACACAGTACAGGTTGTTCCTGGTCCTCAACCATGAACTCCTTGAATGGTTTGTCTATATTAGCTGCTTCACTTGTCTCCTTTATGATTCTTGTCTTGGTTCACTGTACTCAGGCTCTTAATCCCCACTTAACACTCTCAAACACCCTCAAAGCTATCTGTAACCTCCAATCTGTGCCATCAGTTTAGTCCTTGTTTTGGTTTTTTCTTGCTATACTTGTCCATGCCATTGGACATAATGGAAAATCTGCAATATATAATGTAGAGTATTGACATTAATGCTGTTCACACATCTAATAGTAGCTACTGTCACAGGGTTGATAATCAAATGAGGCAATGAATGCAAAAATATTTGTAAAAAAATTAATCAGTATGCACTTTTATTGAGAATGCTACACAAATTCCAGTTCACTGAATTATTTTTAAAACTAACAGAGCTGAAGAACACAGATGACAATTATGCTATCCCTTAATCTTCATAATTTCTAATTTGTGGCGTGAGATTTTATTTTCTGTATTTACAAAGAAGCCCTAATTTTATAATATCTATTATTGCTTCTTTGTGTCACTCCCTTTCTAGAAAGTTGGTCTATTGTGAAAATAATAGAAGATACAACGATGTAAACAGATGCAGCCTGATTCTCAGTCTGTTAAATTCACAGCTAAAATGTTATGGTCAGACCTTTTGCCTATTACAATGGCTCCAGTATTAGATTTTTCCACTCCTACAATTTGAAAAATAAGACAGAAAGATCTGATTGGAAGGGCATTCAACAACAACAACATAAAAAACAATTGAAGGTCATTATTTTGTAGATCTAGAGGCAGGATCCCATAGCAAACTGCTAGTGAATTGCAACTGTGACTCATGGATCTTGTCATCTGATCCTGTCTTTCCTGTGCCATCTAGGTTGCCCTCCAAAGTGCATAGATTTCAGAGGATCTGGTGTGTGATAAGTTACTGCGACAGTACAATCAATAGAAATACTTTTTAAAGTGGATTCTGGACTAGACTCTTATGCTCTTCCTTATGTAACTTTATTGCAATCAAAGTGATCATTCCTTATACTAATTTACTTGTAAGAAGGCCAAATACGTAGGTTTGGATGTACTGGAGTAAAGAAGCAGGGAGTGGGGAGAGGTTTCCTGTGTTGTCTTCTCCTGTCTTCAGTTCCAAGTGGGACACCCTCAATATTCATGCATTTTCTCCTTGAAAATTAATGTGGCTGAGATTGAGTGTGATGTTATTGGTCTTTATGAGTTGTGACTTAGTTGCACAAAGCCCTATATTGGGCTGTTTTGCTTATTATGAGGAAAATCACTAAGTTGGTTTGCTATCATCAACTGAAAAGTCCACCACTGACTAATATCTGAATCCCGTTTGCTATCTTCTGCCTACTCCTTCCTGCATGTGTGCCTTACTGACTCCTACAGATTTCTACTGAATCAGGGATGTGAGATCTATCGACCATCAGCTCATCTGTGTGTAAGATCCAGTTGAGGAGGTAAGTATCTGCACATCATTCCTGACTCAACTGATTTTTCTTTTCTTGCTTTGGGAAATGGTGTCGGACTTATATTCAGAATCAAAAATGTTTTTCTGATTAGATTGTGGTGACCAGTACAGAGCTATCTTTGATGGGTGATAAATTTGAAAGCAAACATATATAATATCTAGTCTTACCTTAACTAATGTGACATTTTCATTTTTTTTGGTCTGAGGAGCAAGTTGAAAATGATCAGGACATGCCATCAATACCCCAAGGCACCATGCTGCCTTGGGGTACTGATTACTTGGAGTAGAGGACACTTGAAACACAGCAACTGAAAGAAGAGCCTTTCTCAGAACTCCTCTTGTATGTGTAATGTCAGATATTCCCAAATGTCATCAATCCTTTCTCTGGAAGTTTCATTTAAAAAATTATTTGTTTTGAGATCAAATAAAAATTTTAGAGGAATTATAATTGTATAGAATTATGGAATATATATTGATGTTATTATACACATACACATAGGCATAGTGGGAAATTATCAAATAAAATTAATTAACAAAGCCACCACATTAAATACTTATCATTTACCGCCCCTGTCTCCCTGTAACTTTGTACCCTTTGATCAACATTTTCCCATTTCCTACATAAGATTAAATCTTATCATAGGAGAGAAGACTAGAAGTTGACACCACATCCAGACAGACTTTGTCACAAACTATCACCTCTTTTTCTAAAGTCCCATTTATCTTTCTCACAATAATTTGCTATCCCCTAAATTGCCTACATTTGCCCTCTCCTCTCTCCTCAGAAGAGAACATATATTCTAAATCTTGCTCATTTTTTATGTATTCACTCTTTTCCTAGTGATGACCCGAAGCATGTAATAAATTTGTATACCTTTTATCTTGCTGATCTGACTGTTGTTACTTTATTTCATAGATCATTAAAGAAACTTTAGAGGGTGGAAGTCTTCCTTCTCCTACAAAGAGGTAACAATAGTCTATAAGAAAATTCCCATTCACTGAGGATACCTCATTGTTCTTTTCATTATTCTGCTGGCAAGATATTTAAGAAATCGCCACATTGTGACAGCTACTATTGTGGTTGTTTGTAAGAGTTGTCAAAGAGAAACAAAGCTGGACACTAGTTAAAGGCAACAGAGACAGATTTTATTCAGTGATAAATATTGCAGTGGGGAAGAGAGTTCAGAGTAAACTGAGCTCAACTTTGCCAAACAAATAGGAGAATTTAAAAATGGTGGGGTGAGCTGAAGATAGACACTGAGAGGTCATTAAGAGAGTTTGGTTACTGTGACTCACTTGGTTATCCAGGTTTGCTAATTGACACTTATCTGGAAGAGAAACAAAATTCTCATATCTTTAAGACAGGAGGTAGTTTTGCAAGTTGGAGCAGGGAGCCCTTTGCCTGCCCACTGAAGTTAGCCCCTGAGCCTCCCACAGGGAGTGAGAATGAGAGTTATTTTCTTGAACTTTTGCATTTCAAAGAACTGTTTCCAAGTCCTTGAGGAGACAGTTCTGGGTGGTAGATTTCCATCTCAAAGGGACAGAGAAAGGATTTATAATTGCAAACTTTCTAAGTAACTGCTCTAAGAGGAGGTTTAGGGAGCTGTCAACCTCACTAGGTTTTGGCTGGAACAAATAGTAAGCTTTCCTGGCAGCATTAAACTTTCTCAGACAGACCTTTTAGGGGGAGTCATAATAGGGGCACCACCGTAAGCTTCTAGAAGCCATGTTAGCATTTGGTGAAGTCTCTTAGTGCAAGCGTTTGGAAAGAGTTGCTTGTTGAGAATTTTTGCGGTTCTCAGGGCCTATTTTGTGTCAGGTGCAAAGTTTGCTGGAACATTGCATAAGCTATTGAAAGCCCTCCTAAAAATGCTGAGAGAGAATATTTTCAACTTTTTCAACATCTGAAATAACTTAGGTTTATAGACAGATCAGAGGATGATTAATTGGTAGGTCTAAGATACGAACCCAGTTCTATTTGAAAGTCGGAATCTTACTGATTCCCCAATTGTAAAATCTGTAAACTTGGTAATTTTTTCCAGATTCTTGTTTAAAGAAAATTGCTTTAATCAAGTACTTTGAAAAAGTACTTATAACTAATTTTTTGTAGATTTTGAGATCTAACATCCTTTGTGCCTCCTTTCTTTTAAATTAAATTAGGTTTTGAGGTACAGTAAAATGAAGAAAAACATGAAGTCTTTTACTTTTTAATGTCCTCTATGCTATTTAACTGTTTCTTATCCTTTCAGGTTTTTCTTTTTTTTTTCAGTGGAAAAGGTAGTACATAACCAAAGAAAGGGAAAATTGAGAACATGATTATACAAATGCAACGACATTAGAGCATTTTAATAATTATTCAACAAGAGGCAAAATGCAGGGTTCCTCAATATCTGCATTATTGACTTTTTTTTTTTTTTTTTGAGGCGAAGTGTCTCTCTTTTGCCCAGGCTGGAGTGCTGTGGTGTGATCTTGGCTCACTGCAACCTCTGCTTTCTGATTCAAGTGATTCTCCTGCCTCAGCTACCCAAGTAGCTGGGATTACAGGCGCGCGCCACCATGCCTGGCTAGTTTTCATATTCTTAGTAGAGACAGGGTAACACCGTGTTGGCCAGGCTGCTCTCAAACTCCTGACCTCAAGTGATCTGCCCTTCTTGGCCTCCCAAAGTGCTGGGATAACATGTGTGAGCCACCATGCCCGGCCCTATTGACATTTTTGAGTCAGATGATTCTTGGTTGTGGGAGTGACCCTGTGCATTGCAGGATGTTAATCCTGGCCTTTCCCCACAAGATGATTCCCAAATGTCCCCTGGGAGGCAAAATCATCTTAGTTGAGAACTCCTGAATTAAAGGATTTTAGAAAGATTTTAAAAATTGTAGTCCCTCTGTGTCCCTGCTGCTGCCCTGTTTTGCTTTGTTAAAGCTTTCTGAAATCCACCATTGTGCTTTTGGATCCTGAACTGTTTCAAACTCTGGCTAATACATTCAAGAGCAAGTTGGCATGACTCTTCTGTGACCGCATTGCTTGGCCCAGGCACCAGTTCATCGCCAAGACCTTGCTTTGGTTGTTTATATCAAGCTGCAGTTTTATTTGACTAAATTTCTTAAACATTGAAACACCAACATTTCCAGGTTGACTAAAGTACTATCCTTCCTCTCCAGCCTCCTTGAATGAGATCTTAATTTCATCTGCTTTGCTTTCTTAAGGGCTGGTTGCTCACCTGATGAGGGCTTTGCCACCTTCTCTGCAGCCAGAGACTCTCGATGTTATGCCTTTATATCTAAGCCTCTCCTTCTTATATGCCACTGAATAAAGAAAGCCCCACTTAAATGTGCTTCAAACATAAAAGTTTAAGAGGCAAGATCAAAAAAGAGCTAATACTGGCAACATTGTAGGGACTGGCAAAAAATAACAGGACTGATTTACATAGGGAGATAGGACAAATTAGCCTTGGTAAAGAGACCACGCATTTCTGCAGAACAAAATTCAGTATACAACACAGCAACCAAAAGAGCAGAATTAAGTAAAACAACAAAAATAACAACAAAACATCCCATTAGTAGATTTCTCTCTTCAGTCACTCGTCCCTTCTCATATGTTTGTTGAGGCTTTTTCACTATTATTAATTGCTCTCCCAGTTTTATCAGGTGTATTTTGTATGCTCTGTGGTAGTGGGTATGTATTAATTAGTGGGTTGATTGGTTCTTCCTTTGATGGAGTCCTATGCACAATGTTGACTAAACAGCAACTGAGTAGAGCCTTCAGTTTCAGTTTCCTGATAAATTAGGGGTAAATCAAAGTCATCCTGATGGTTTTTGCCTGCTTTGGTTTTGAATTAGAAGAAAATGATAAATCTCGGTTTTAATTCAGGATATAAAGTAGGAAGAAAACCCATGGAATTAAATCAACAACCTCAGGAATTAAATCAATAAATAAGCAAATCTTCCACATGCCGCCACTTTATTTCAAAGCTTTCAGTTTCTAGCCACGTTCACCTGATCACCATTATTTTACCCAGCAAGCACTTAGGGAAATTTGTTCCATTTAGTGGGAGCCACCTTCATTGAAAGTCTCTCATGATTTAAAGCTAGCCTGGAGTAATTAAATTTAACAGAAACTCCATCTTCTAAAGGCTGACAAATAATATATCATTTATTTTGTTTCTTTATCTGAAAAGTTCATGGAGATGTCTAGAAATTTACATGTTTATTTCACCTTCATCAGAAGGCCTTGTTCCATAATAAATTTAGAACAAAATAGTTTCTAGATACTTAATATATTGAGCTAAAATATATTGGCAGAGGATTCACAGTGGTTTGCAGTAATTGTTCATTTTGAAAAAGAAATACATTTTAATGCTTTGAGAAAAATCTTGTACCTGTATCAGAGATAGGATCCAATTGCAAATTTTGGGAGTCTAAAACTGGTGGTGTACCTTCTTTTGACCTTTCATTGTTGGCTTCATTAGTTTATTAAGTCAGTTACTGTTCAGAAAAGGCCATTATTTTGCCTATTCTGGATGAGTTTCTCAAGAATGTATCAGGCCTATTCTTACTAAGTAATTTGAAGTCATTTAGTGATATCACAAACTACTAGGTAACACCTGATATCCATACCATCTGGACTTACTGATTGGAATATATAAACCTTTTTCACAGTTTTCCTTGGTTAGCTTGTAGTGGCCATTATTGTTTGATAAGGTACTTCATTTTGTATCTGTGTATCCACAAATATTGCTTATGAGACTGTCATAAGAGAGGCAAAATAAGTTAAGAAGAAATATTAGGATATTTTTAGGAGAACAATATTACCACTACTGATTAAGAAGATGATAGGTGTACCAAACCAGAAGACTAAGAAGATGCAAGGTAGTACCAAAACAGAGAGGTTTGTCACATCCAACAATTGCAAGTCTAAAGTATACTAAATGAAAACTGTAGCTATTAATTTAAAGTTATAACATTAACACGAACAGAGGAAAGATCTGTGACCAAGGCACAGATTTAAGATGGAAAAATCATTACACAATAACTGTCATATTGTAGCAAAATATAATTTTGTAACATAACATCCCAATATATTGTACAAGCCAACTCATTATGCAGGGCATTTTAAAAAACCTTGGCCAGCACAGTGGCTCACACCTGCAATCCCAGCACTTTGGTAGGCGTGGTGATCACGAGGTCAAGAGATGGAGATGATCCTGGCCAACATGATGAAACCCTGTCTGCACTAAAAATGCAAAAATTAGCTGGGCGTGGTGGCATGCACCTGCAGTTCCTGCTACTCAGGAGGCTGAACCAGGAGAATCATTTGAACCCAAAAGGCGGAGGCTGTAGTGAGCTGAGATTGTGCCACTGCACTCCAACCTGGCGATAGAGTGAGATTCCATCTCAAAACAACAACAACAACAACAACAACAACAACAACAAAACACTCGTTCTTTCTTTAAATGCCTGAGGAGGGCAAATTATTTCCCTACCATAGAATGAAAATTTGGGAAGTCCCTCAACATGATTGCTTAAGTCTTAAAACACAATCTCAATCAAGTAATAAAATTGTTCATCCTCATAAAATAATTGAGGTCCAAGCATGATTTAAAATTGAGTAAGGTTTACTTGCTTTCCCAAGTTGAATCTGGAAGAAATTCTGGATTCTGAAAAGGACATCAGTAGTGTGCACTTCTTCTCTTTTAATTGTAGCATTTCCATCCCTTCCTCTAATATCACTGACCTTTCTTCTCTTTTACTTCTATATTACTTCTCCTTCTCATCTTTGGTTTCTGGCACAGTGTCATAGAGCACAGTTAAGAGATAAAGAACACTCTGCGTGGACACTGCATTGGTGATCTAACTGGTGCTGTCTGCATCTGGCAGATATTTAGGTTTGAGCCCTAGCTGAGGTCCAAGCAGAGTGGGTGGACGGGAGCAGGGAGTTAGAAGAACAATAATTGAGAGACAGCAGGTAGATGGGATGTGGCTTTATTCAGCAGTTCACTCACAATGTTGGTGCTGCATTTATGCACCTCACAAACAATAGTGGTTTCAAGCCAAGTGATGAGTTTCCCCATGTTATGGCTACACAGTTGTGTTTACATAATGTACAGAATTGTGCACCTGCACTCTAATCCTTCTGAGTCATGCAGGATGTTTACCTTGGCCTATGCCTGCTTGGCTGCAGTGCAGCAATGTTCCTTACAAAGATGCTCAAAGTGGCTCAATTTTGCAGGCTCTTCAGTGATCCTCCTTATCCATTTTGAGGGATCACATACCTGCAGTATGAAATGAACAAACTGCCCCTCTACTCCTATTGGTCCCTTCCTTCTTCCTCAGCACTGAGAATCCACAGCAACTCTGTTTTTATCCTGGCTGAAGTCTGTTTGAATATGGCCTAAAGCAACTCAGCAAAGTTCTCTTCCATTATTGTCCCACAGTTGGTTCACTTTTGTACTGACAAACTTTTGGAGAATATGTAATATGTAGTTCAACAATCTCTCCTTCACTGTGCCTTCACAGCAGCTAGCTAACACTCTTGTGCCCTGAGATATTCCAGCTGGTATTCATATATCAATCATTGTATTCCTCAAACTTCAAAAACTCACATTACAGCTCAAGTTTTCACCTTGAAGCTTCTTATAGTTGTTAAAGGGTTATTACCTCTAATACCCCACTCCACTCCTTTGTGAATAGAAGAGACCCCCAGCACACTAACAAATCTCCGTGAACATAGTCTTTACATAATTTCCTGAAAGCCCAGGAAATTTTGGAATTACTTGTGGAATATGAAGTTAGTAATCCTGCCCTTACTCTTGGCAGAGCAGGGCAGGAAGAGAGATTCATAGCACAGCTCAGTCAAAATAAATCTTTTGAAATCCTTTCTCAAGCTTTAAGTCTGATCACTTGTTAAATCCTTGTCATCAGTGAGTGTAAAGGTTATCTGGCATTTCAATAATGATTCTAAATATTTTCAATGTATTTCAGCCTCTCCTTTGAAATATATCTGAACTATTTTGGTAATTTCCTCCTCTCTATTCTGCTTCAACAATTGTACATGTTCTTTACAGTTTTGGAATTACATTACAAACTTCTCATTCATGCATGTTATTTCAGTTGCAAACTTTCTTACATTCATCTTTTTTAATGACTGTCAAACCTATTAAATGTTCTTGCCATGCTTTTTCCCTACATGGACTCCAACTCTTTTAATCTTAATCAAGATAATATAATGTCTCATTATCAAAACAAGTCATTTCCCTTTAAAGTATTTTATTATACTCTTTCATCCATTAAAACACTATTGATCTTGTCCTTAATACTAAATCACTATAAATGTGAAGGAAAAGTTCATACAACTTATCTAGGCATGTTACAAAATTAATTACAATTTTGTTGAGGAAAGATTGATATAAATTAGGATGAATATAAAAAATAAAAGGATATTGAAATGATAGATGCAGTTTGTTAAGTTATATTTAATCCTGCGGATATTCTAGGGATACTAGTTCTCTCACTATTTAAATTGTCAGCAATGACAACAGATGAAACACATTTTATCATCATGGAGAACTTTCATTATATGGCCATTATTTAAGTAAAAGAGTACAGATAACAATATTTCAGATCTTTTCAGTAGTGCATGCTGTTAAACTTAGCTGTTTTTGCTTAAAGATTTTGAATAGCTTTTGCAAATAAACATATGAGTAATAAAGATTCTCCCATTTTGTTCTGTTTTGCTTAAGTAATGAAAAAAAATATTATCTTTTCCCTCTCTTCCTCCCTCCCTCCCTCCTTTTCCTTCCTTCCTTTGTTTTTCTTTCTTTGTTTGAAGTAAAAAAGAAGTTGATGTGTGAATCTATTTCCTCTAAATTTTATGTATTAGATCTGTACATCTACCTGAATGTTTATTATAATCAAGTGTTCCCAGGCCATTTACTATAAGATGTTAATTTTTGGAAGCAAGGAGGAAACAAAAATTTAAGCTCTCACATATCCCTCAATATCCTCCTTCTGTATAGAGAAACAACATAGCAAAGGATTTGTTTCCAAATGTTTAGTGTTTTTCAAGAAAAAATAGGTAATTGGGAAATATTTTTAAGAGAAATTAGTTTTTCTTGTCAACTGTCATCAAGATGGATTATACTCAGCTGCTTTGTGGAAGCAGAAATGAAATCTAACATATTTGTGGCTAAGACAATAGTGTGCATATTTTTAAATTGCATTAGGTAGGGCCTATTATTTAAGATTCGTTGCTACTGTCATTGTCACAACATCCTACATTATTCAAACTAAGCATCAATTCCATTAATCAGTCTCTCCTTTGCTGTCAAAGATGCAAATACAGGCTTGTATTGCCTAAAGTAAATCCATCATCTGAACTGGAAATGTGTTAGAAAATATTAAATAATATCAGATTTAATTCTGAAATAAAAGAAAATAAATAGATGTGTTCCTCTCAAATAAAAGAGAAAATTTATTGTAAAAAAAAGAAAACCTCTGAGATCATGAGTTCTTTGTAATCAAGGAGAGTGAGATACTTATTTCTGGATTCTTAGTACCTAAAAAATAGGTGATATTCTATTCAATGACCTCACACTATGGGTGCTGAATACGTATTTTTATAATGAAGGACTAAATGAATGAGTAAACAAATGAAAATCAAAGAATTATTGTTTAATTTGTTGAATACACTAAAGAAATAATGTGGTCTATCAACATTTCCCTGGGTGTCCAGGAAAATATGCAATAAACATACATTAATTCAATTTCCCATACATTCCATAATGAGTCATATTTATGTTAATGTGTTTCGTTGGGGACATACTTCACTCCTTTGAACAAAAGTAAATGCATCCATTCCAGGCATGGTGGCTCTTGCCTGAAATCCCAGTACTTTGCAGGGCAGAGAAGGGTAGATCATAAGGTCAGGAATATGAGACCAGCCTGGTCAACAGGGTAAAAACCTTGTCTCTAGCAAAAATTCAAAAATTAGCCAGGCGTGGTTGTGGGCGCCTGTAATCCCAACTACTCAGGAGGCTGAGGCAGGAGAATTGCTTGAACCTGGGAGCGGGAGATTGCAGTGAGCTAAGAGCATGCTATTGCATTCCAGCCTGGGTAACAAGAGCAAAACTCTATCTCAAAAAAAAAAAAAAATGCTGCCATATTTAACTATCTTTGAATATATTTTCTTGCATGCCTGATACTTGCAAATTTTCATTAACACCTATATCCAACATTCTAAAATATGGGGGAAATTACATTTTTTTCAGTGAAAAATATTAGATCAAGACTCATTTAATGAGTTAAAGATGAAACTTACAACATTTTCCCCTGAGCTAAGCCTGAGGCTAGATATCAAATATGGACATCACTCAACTGCTTTAAAATAGTTTTGGCTTACCACCACAGAAGCGATTCTATTAAAACATCTAGACTTTCAGTTAAATTTATTCAGGTAAATAAAATAGCCTACTTTGTTTTTTTATTTTTATTTATTTATTTTTTGAGACAAAGTCTCCCTCTGTTGCCCAAGCTGAAGTGCAATGGCATGATCTTGGGTCACTGCAACCTCTGCCTCCCTGGTTCAAGCAATTTTCCTGTCTCAGCCTCCTAAGTAGTTGAGATTACAGGCTCCCACCACCACACTTGGCTAATTTTTGTATTTTCAGAAAGATGGGGTTTTGCCATGTTGGTCAGCCTGGTCTCAAACTCCTGACCTCAGGTCATCTGCCCACCTCAGCTTCCCAAAGGGCTGTAATTACAGGTGTGGACCACCACACCAGGACCTTACATTGTTTTAAATAATTCTATTTAAATTATAATATATTTTGCCTAATAAAATACATTATTGTATAAATATTGTATTAATTTTTTACATTATTGTAAAAAATTATTACATTATTAAAAATTTTTTTACATTATTGTATGTAAAAATTTTACAAAAATTACATTATTGTATAAATATTGTATTTTTTTACATTATTGTAAAAATATTGTATAAATATTTTTATTTATTGGATTATTTAAATATTTTGTACCTTAATATTTATGTACTTAGACCACAGTATGTTTAATTTAGCACCAATATTTATTATATGAATATTTTGCTAAGTATTTTTAAATTTCCATATAATGCTTCATGGAGTATATAATATAAACTAAATTCAAAAAACAGAATTTGTTTAAAAAATAACTAAAAATAATTATTATTTACTAATGATCTATTATGTTTCTATATATGTGATTTTTATCCTCATTTCAATTAAATGAGTTTTGTACTAAATAATCCTAGTTTCATAATTCAAGTAGACATTCAAAAAATTTGGGAAATTTGCTCATGCCTGGATATCTAGTAACTTATGTTTAAATTTGAGCCTGTCTTTTCACTATGCTCAACTTTCATTATGATATAATGGCTAGAAGACTCTCTCTTATATGGACATCACTGCCACACTAAATCTTTATTTCATCCCTAACTATTCCATACTTTCTTATCAAGTTCGCTTCATTTTTTTTTAAAGCACAGGCAGTCTATGAATATATAGAATGTATATTAAAATATATTAAATATTAGCCTGGGCAACACAGTGAGCTTCTGTTTCTACAAAGAAATAAAAAATACAAGTTAAAAAAATAATTAGCTAGGTGTAGTCACACACACCTGTAGTTCCAGCTACCTAGGAGGTTGAGGCAGGAGAATCGCTTGAACCCAGGAGTCAAAGGCTGTAGTAAGCCATGATCACTTCACTGCACTGCAGCTTAGTGACAGAGCACAACTCTATCTCTAAAAACAAAGAAAAAATGTGGGATATAATTTATAATGTATACATACAGTATTGTGGGAGATGTGTATTCTCAACTCTTTATTAGTTTCCTCCTATGACAGAAGTTCAACAATATGACTCCTTGCCCTTTCTATGTCCCATTATTTATTCTGGCCCAGGGGAGGTGTTGTGACTCATCTGATTGATAAATTTGGAGGAGTAAATTTGGAAAAAAAAGTTTGGCTCAGCAACTTATTCATTTTTCTTAGGAGCAAGCTACTTGCTGGGATCAGGTACTTCAATGTTTTAATATCTTTAATGACTCATTCTTTAATAGGTAGTACTATATGGGAAGACCTCACCTGTGGCCCAACCTGTTTCCATGAAGTATTTTCACTGACAACCTATCTCTGGTGTATATATTAGATCTAGGGTCCATTTAGTTGTCATGCTAAGCTGTGTCTTCCATCTCAGACTTTATGAGAAGTTGTGGTGAAGTTTGGCTACCATTTAGTAGTTCTTCATCTTATTTTCTGATTTGTACACATATTGGATTTAACAAATACTATCTATTAGGCCTGCTGAGAGATTTCAACAAATAATACAATAACCACCATGTTAATATACATACATATACACACCCATACACAACCACACCAAACAAAAACAAAACAAACACCAAACCAAACAAAACAAACAAAAACACCAAACAAAAACAAAACCACACCCAACAAAAACAAAAACAAATCAGGAATGAATATACTAAAACTGTATAAATGGACCTTTCCATAAAAAGTCCGTGATAGTCCTAAGCATACTGGTGTGGTTTTAATCACAATATCCAAACAACCAAAGGGAAAGCATGAGATAGTATGAGAAGCATGAGTGATAATTCCCTTTCACTTTTCGTATTTTCCAAATTATATATAATGTACATGTGTGGTATTTTTATTAGAATCAAAGTAAAAATACCTTTTTTAAAAAAAGAGACTAATTTAATCATGTTTTATTTAAAAGACAACGTGCCTTGTTGTAAACCTGTGAAGGGAAAAATTCATGTATTTTATTGTTTTCTTTATTGACCATATGGAAAAACATACATTCAACTACAAATGACAAATATTGACACACAAGTGACTAATCATATGCCTGAGCGTGAAATAATTAATTTTAATGTCCTAAATGTTTTATATTAGCATCTGGTTTTGAAAGGATATACTTATAAATTACTCTGGCATTCTGATTGAAGTATCTTCTGGGATAGTAAATGATACAAAATCCATAGGGTACAAATGTATAAATATTATGTTTTTATTAGCGATGTCTTTGTATCTTTCTCATTTTTTTGATAGTGCTGTCATTTTTCAAATTAAGTTTATAGTAATAATGTAGCACCTTTAGGATATGCACATCAGTACAGCTAGAATTACAGAATAAGAATAATTTATGCTAAAAAGTTATTACAGATTCAAATATTCAATAAATTATCATTAAAACAAAAGTGGGGATAAGAAAACAGAAATTTAAATATAAGCAATCCTGATGGAATTTTTCCTACTCATCAGATATGACCTAGGCATATTATTTTGTTTTAGGTCATGCAGTGTGCATTTCTACCTTAAGAGGTATATAATATGTAGAAAAAAAAGCAAGTCATGGAAATCTTAATTTTTACATGCATGTTTTGGCACTTGAGCAATATACGCTGTCCAAAACTAAATGTTTGGAAGATAATATTAATGTGAATTTTCAGTAAAAATAAATATAAAATAAAAATAAATATTCATCCTTCTAGATGAAGTTATATGTCAATAGTACAGTGGAATTCTTGGGTAGCCAATAAAAGTAGAAAAAAAGTCTTTACTCATAAAACTACATTAATTTTTATCCTTATTGTGTATTGAGACTAAGATCAGTAAAAATAGACCTACCACAAACTTCCTGTATAAAATCTATAGGGGGAAAAGCAAATACCCCAGAGTTTTGCAAAGATACGGCATCTGGCTATGCATAAAATTACAAGCACATGCAAACCAAAAGAAATATCTCTAACATGCAAACTCAATGAAAATGAATGAAGATATAATCAAAGGATTTAAGTTTTTTTTAAAGGAATGCTTTTAAAATAAACTTTCTTTTCTGGAGTGGAGGGATTTTTACATCAGCTCTTAAACGTGTATGGTAAGAAGTTATTGGTTTGGCCAAGATTCAGTAATGGTTACCAAAGCTAATTTCCTACTGTGAACTGCTGTAGATCTGGACATAATATATGCAGCAATTATTTTCGGGCACAGGGTAACAGAATGTGCTGGGCAAAGCTTCCTAAAAGGGAAGATATGAAAGATGAGCTCCGTATTCATACTGGGATTGTCTGGAGGCATTGTATAAAAAAAAAAAAAAAGGCAATGGGACCCCAAAAAAAAGAGCATTGGTCTTACTGGGCAAAGGAAACAGGGAGAAGAGTTCAGGGAAGTGGGAGAAAAAGAGGTGGAGAAAGAAGAGGGTGAAAAAGGAGGAGGAGAAGAGAAAAAGGTGGCTTGGCCCGGTGTCTCATGCCTGTAATCCTAGCACATTGGGAGGCCAAGGCAGGTGGATCACTTGAGGTCAGGAATTTGAAACCAGCCTGGCTAACCTGGTGAAACCCCGAATCTCCTAAAAATACAAAAAAAAAAAAAAAAAGAGAGAGAGAAAAAAGAAATAGAGTGGCGTGTGCCTGTAACCCCAGCTACTCAGGAGACTGAAGCGGGAGAATCTCTTGAAGTGCAGAAGCGGAGGTTGCAGTGAGCCGAGATCACACCACTGCACTTCGGCCTGGGTGACAGAGCAAGACTCCATCTCCAAAAAAACAACAAATAAATAAAAATAAAAGAGGAGAGAGAGAGAGAGAGAGAGAGAGAGAGAGAGAGGAGAAAGGAAATAAGCAGCATCAAATAAAATTACTCAGTTTTAAAAAATGATTACATGAGTGTGTACATATAAAACAGTAAAGAACCTAACACAAAGAGAGCAGCATAGTCACAATCACATTAAATCACATTTAAGTGCTTTTGAATAATTAAAATCATGAATTTCTGCTTACTATTAATAAGGACTACAGACAGTTTTGTGGATCTCTCTCTCCCAATTCTTTTTCTGGCAAAACCTGTCTTGTCAGAAACACTTAAAAGCCCTAAATACTGTAAGAAAGAAAAGGAGAGATGGAGGGATAGAGAGATTTAGATTTATAGATATACATATATACATATATAATTAGAAAAATAGCTATAACTCAATACATGAAGGTAATTTTTCTACCATTGAAAATGCTGATTAATAATTAAATATATTTCAGATTTGTAGGCTTCATAAAAAATAAAATGAAAAATAACGAAGTTAGTACTATGGTCTGAATGTTTGTGTCCCCTCAAAATTCCTATGTTGAAATCCTAAATCCCATGGTGATGGTATTAAGAGGTAGGGCTTCTTGGTGGTAATTAGGTCATGAAGGTTGAACTCTCATCAATGATATTAGTGACCTCCTGAAATAGGCTCAATGGAGCTCATTTGCGCCTTCTTCCATGAGAAGATTTCATCTGTGAGAAGGCATGCTTTCCCCAGGCACTGAATCTGCTGATGCATTTGTCTTGGACTTCCGAATCTGCAGAATTGTGAGAAATAAATTCCTTTTGTTTATAAGCCATGTAATGAATGTTATATTTTATAGCAGCCTGAATGCACTAAGGTAGTAAGCATCCTGAAAATAAACATTTGACTTCTAAAAGGGACTATTTTGAAGGGGAAAGCGTTCATTTATGATGTCATGTTTCTCATCTGCCTGAAAAGCCAATTAATTGTGCCTGTTATGCATGCTGA
This sequence comes from Callithrix jacchus, assembly GCF_049354715.1. Lineage (NCBI taxonomy): Eukaryota > Metazoa > Chordata > Mammalia > Primates > Cebidae > Callithrix > Callithrix jacchus. The sequence goes on from NC_133509.1 coordinate 117,803,760, forward strand.
AATAATAATTATCACAGAGAAGATTGCACACATAAGATATAGTATATATTAAAGACCTCTTCAGTATGTTTACAATGTATACCAGGTTATCAATCTCATCAGTTTTGAATATGTTTTGAATCATGCCTATTTTGAATAAAAGTGTGCCTTAATTCCAAGTATCTTCATTGGTTAATTTAATTAACTTTTGATGCCTTCCACAAGATGATGATGATGATGATTGTTTATTGAGATGGAGTCTCACTTTGTTGCCCAGGCTGGAGTTCAGTGTTGTGATATCAGCTCACTGAAACCTCTGCTTCCTGGGTTCAAGCGATTCTTCTGCTTCAGCCTCCCGAGTAGCTGGGATTACAAGCCAGCACGATACCAATATTTTAAAATGTTAATATAATGCAGTAAAAAGATAATTTTTCAACACAATCGAGGAATTTAAAATACTACACGAGCATTATTTTGCAGTGTTTGAGAGCTCTATATTCAGCCAAATTGCTTTGGTTCAAATACTGGTTCTGACACATAGTGCTTATTGTTTGTTTGTTTCTTTAACCTTGATAAAATTAATTTATCTATACCTTAGTTGCTTCATTTGTAAAATATAAGTGATGATAATCCACTTATTTCATTGGATGATTGGGAAAAATAAATGAATGGATACATGGAAAAGTTTAATTAACAAATGGAAAAGTTATTCCTGATCCATCATAAAAAAACCTTATATAAGGTTTCCTGGTAATTGTGTATCACCTCTTTCACAGCTCCACTGTCCTACTTTCTCCTCTAATTGTTCCAATCTTGAGTAATAGTTTGAATTACACCATCATTACATTATAATTATTATATTGGTTATGATTAGTTGATCACCGGATATGTACAGGCCATTGTGGCAGACACTTTATTACATTTTATTCCTCTGAAAAGCCTTATAAAAGGGATATTATTCAAATTTAACTACTGGTATGAATGAAATTCAGAGAGTTGAATTAATACTAGATTTTAGATTTAAACTCAGGTTTATCCAATGTAAAACCATTCTCCCTTTCATTAAGATTATTAATGAATTTATCACACTGTCACTCTTTTAGCCTTCTATTCTTACAAATTCCTGGTTATGAAATAAGAAGTTACTGATAACCCCTATGAGTGAGCAGGAAAACGTAAAGTGTGTTTGTTTTCTTGCTCTCCTGTCTGCACCATGTAATATGCTACCAATATTTTGTAAAGACACCAGCTCCTACTAATTCAATTATTGGTAGCCTAAATGGGCCACTGTTATAGAAAAAAAGATCAAAAGCAAAGTAAACACAATATTGATTTTCCAGTTAAAAGGAAGTCATTCATCTAAAAATATTGGAAGCATAATAGCATTTGAAAGCAAAATTAAAAAACTGAGTTAGTGATACTTTACTGAGAGATCTGTTGAAAAGGCCACGTTAACTAGTGTTATGTTACACAGCTCCCTCTCTGCACACCAAGTGTCCTCTGCAGCCCCTTGGAGCTGCCTGCTCTTTGCACAGATCCTTTCTCTAATACAAAGAGGAAGGGTGACCTTTCCATTTATCCTCCCATGGAAGTTCCCATTTTCCAGTCCTAATTAGTAACATTAAGCTGTAAAGAGAAAGAAAGCGTCTGCATGACAGGGTTCCACACCAAGCCAGGGATGAGTTATAGCTCAGCTTGACCTCCAGTAGTATTGACATTTAAAAAAAATTGAGCTTCTTAAGACACATGCATAAATCTCTAATGTTGGAATTTTGGAGGAAATGTTTTTGAGCAAAAGGTTCCTCCTGGAGCCAATAAAAGTGTTATATTTGGGTGAGAACAGCCATGATTCTTTTTAAAGATAGGCTTGTGCTTTCAGTGGACAGTTTTTTATGTAGAGTTGATGTTCTTCTACAATACCATGACATGCCATTCAGCATCATCAATCTAGCCTTTTAAAACTCCTTTTTCAGTTTAATCTTTCAACAGAAAGACAGAAACTATATTGGTCTTGCTATGAGTTCAAAATTTCATTCACCAAATACATATTATTTTCTCTACAAAGTGGCTACTGCTACCTTTCCTTGAAATGCTGTCTTCCTTCCCTTCCTACTTCTCACAGTCTGGCTAATACCTTCCATTCTTTCAGTCACAGATTAGATGCCCCCTACTGTAGAGACCTTTTCAACACTCAGTAAAGTAATTTTGCACTTCACTAATCTACTCATAATATGTCCCCTTGAAAAATATATGGCCACTTTTGTATCCCCAACAGAGAAAATTTGTGTAGGATGAATATACAAGAGGTACTATGAAGAATATGGGGAGGATTAACAGAATCAAGAGCCTTTTACTTTAGTGAAGGCTATACTACTGTTCATTTATTACAATATGAAAGTAAAAAAGTAGCAGCATCATGGGTCAGGTGCACATAACATGCTCTGAAAGTGCACACATAACACTTTATATTTTCTGTCACTAATCTGGAAGGTTAATGAAAACATATGCTTCCTTATCATGCAATGAATTACCATTTTACTTTGTTATAGGTGCCATCAGAATCTTAAATTTTCTTTAGAAAAAATAAATAGGAGTGTTTGCAACACTGAGTACTTCTATGCCAATTGCCATAGAATTTTCCTTGGAAAACTGTCAGGTATATTTTCGTTTGATTTTGTTTGGTTTACCATCCATTGCTTACACAGACAGGGTTGACTGGGCTTGTCAATGTCTAATGTGAAGTTTGTGCATCAGAAACTAGAGACTGCTTATTGAAAAAGAATGTATAACTGATGGTACACTAATGTAAGTGAGGAATTAAGATAATTGCCTACTCTATAATCTGGGTCATTACCCCATGTAGGTTGTTCTAGTTTACACACCTGATTTGAAATTCTGTAATATAGCTTTAAGTGAACAATCAGAAATCACCAGCATCACTGTAGAGTAGAGGTGATGGAGAATTACATATCCTCACACCCTCAGATCAAAAATATTATACTGTCAGCATCTGCATGTAAATTGTTAAAAATACATGGATTTATTTATGTAAAATAGAAAAGACATCATGGTTCTGCTTGTTTTATGATGTAGTAAATATTACCAAATTTGAAGAAAAAATAAAATGTGAAGTAAAAACTGCAACTGCTAAGAAGAACTACACAGAAGTCACCAAATTTCCAGATCTCAAGAAATCACTTGGCCTCTGTGTTTGCCTTTGTTTGCTGGAAGTGAAATAGTTCCAAATGAAAGTACAAGGATGCACTCCCCATCACTGCGAAGGATCAGTACACATGTGGTAGGGAAAACGATATGGGAATTTTGTGCATCCCAGGGGTTATGAAGACCTGCATCTATCTGTCTTGTCAGGTCCTACAAGATACAACAATTTTATCAGAGATTTTCAGAAGATATAAAGGCAATAGCATCAACTGGCATGTGTGTCTTATTACTGCAGTCTGCTTTTGCAGGAGAGCCCTGGAGACCTCTATTTTGTGAAGCTAATTGGGAATAATCCTGGCATTTATTAAGTGCAGTCAGGTATTCAAAGGCAGGCTGTCTATGGCCAGACAAATGCCAATCATTTTAAACTGTACCTCTAAGGTCAATTCCTCTCCTTCATTTTAGACATAGCCCTGAGCCAAAATTCACACTCCTTCATTAATAAAAAAATTCTATCATCCTCTCTCTAATTTAGAGTTTCAGATTTCAGTTGAATTGGAGGATAATCAAGTGACCTCCTAGAAACAGGCTTATTAGATAGTGGCACTTCCTGGGGAAGTCCGGAATCCAACTGCAAATTATCTTTTGGATCCGTATCAGTGCAAAGACCTGGAATCCCTGGCAATGGTATGTGCATAAGACTCCCAACCCCGATGCATCTCTCCTTTCCTGCCCATATACACGTGGTTCTTAAGTCTGGCTATAATTAAACTGGAATTCAAGTCACATAAGAATGGGCCTTACCCAAATGTAATAATCATAGTCAACACATACTGAATTTTTAGTATGTTTGGGCACTGTTTTATTCATTTTTCCTAACTTTTTATTTTAGAATAGTTTTAGATTTACATAAAAGTTGCAAAGATAGTACAAAGAATTTCCTTATACACTGTACCTAGTTTCCCTTATTTTAAAAGTCATATATTGATATGATACAGTTTTTAGAACTAATGAATGAATCAACATTGAAACATTGACTAATGCCTACATATCATTTGTATTTCTTTAGTGTTTATCTAATATTCTCTTCATTTTGTCCCAGGATCCTATCCAGGATACTGTATTCATTTATTCACCATATCTCAGGTTTTGCTGTGACAGCTTCTTGGACTTGACTTGATTTTGATGACTTTGATATCTTTAAAGAGTACTGATCAGGCTGTGCTATAAAATATCCCTCAATCAGGATTTGTGTGATTTTTTTTGTGCAATTAAACTGGGGTTATGAGTTTTTAGGTATAAGTCTACAAAGGTAAAGTGCTATTCTCACCGCATCACATCAAGGATACATGTTGTCAACATTGCTTGTCACTCTTGTTAACTTTGATCACATGGTAGTGTTTGTTAAATTTCTCTCCACTCTAAAGTTAGATAATTTTCTTTCTTTACTGTATTCTCTAGGAGAAAGTCACTAGGCTCAACCTGTATTTAAGAGTTGGGGAGTTGTCACCTCCCTTAGGGATGGTTGTATGCATTGCTTACAAATTTACACATTTTTAAGATAAACACGATGAGGTAAGTAGTATTACTATTTCATCTCATAGATGAGGAAACGGAGGCATAGACAAGCTTAAATAAAGAAAAGTGTCCATCGTTGCATACATAAAGGAGGCTGAATAATATGAACTTGGGCAGCCTGGTTCTAGCTCCTGACTCAAAGTCAATGTGCTTGTAATTCATTCACACAAGTGACATTGAAGTGATGACCTGATCATTAAACTCAAGTGGCTGAAAGCCTCTCATGTGGAAAAAACTATATTTGTCCTGGGTCCTATGGAAATAAAGCAGGGCTGAGATCAATGGTTGGAGTTTAAAAGGAGAAATGCTTCAACCCATAATAAAGAGACCATATTCTGAAAAATGTTAAGCAATAAAATTGGAGTGAATAGGCTACCTGAGACTAGCAGTACTTGGATGACAGTGTTATTTCACAAGCAACGAAGTAATACAAACAAAAACTTATGAGAAACATCACTTACATTGGTTTTCCCATTGTTCTATGTGTGTTAAATGCATAATTACAATAATCATAAGGGCACTATAAGGTAGTGAATATTATTATCCACTGTTTACAAAGACAAAATTGAGGTAGGCAGAGTCTAACTAACATGTTCAAGTCAACACATCTAGTAGGTGGCGGAGTTGGCATTCAGACTTGAGCAATCTTGTCTCCATGATGGTTGGTTTTCTCAATGCAGAAAATCTGCATGGTGTCACTTGGAAGCACTTCCCAACAGCAGAATGCTGTGATGTGTTCAGGTTTCTTAACTAACTTTACCTAGAGAAGTGCTTTCCTTTATCATTATAAGATATGTAACCTTTTATCACTGGATGTTAATTCTTACAATTTTGAATTACAATTTTATTGTATAAATGTAAAGACAGAGGACCTCATTCAGACTTACCTTTAGGAAGTTAATCATAAAATTAGAGGCAGTTTAGAAAAATGAATATGGATGCATACACTTTTTCTATATATATTTATATTTGCATTATATAATATATAATTATATATTACATGGATGCATATGGATGTATATATTTTTTCTATATATATTTATATTTGTATTATATAATATATAATTATATATTACATATTTTATAACTAGTATATATGCTAAAATATATTAACTTTTCTATTATATATATAAACACATATATATCCTATCTAAAATGAATATGTTCTTTTTAAAAATATAAATGAATATATTCATTTATAATATATTCATTATAGTATATTAATATTAATATATGTATATTCACTATATTTTATATGAAATGAATATAAATGAATATGCGTGTGTGTATCTATATATATATTTTTTTTTTTTTTTTTTTTTTTTTTGAGACGGAGTTTCGCTCTTGTTACCCAGGCTGGAGTGCAATGGCGCGATCTTGGCTCACCGCAACCTCCGCCTCCTGGGTTCAGGCAATTCTCCTGCCTCAGCCTCCTGAGTAGCTGGGATTACAGGCACGCGCCACCGTGCCCAGCTAATTTTTTGTATATTTAGTAGAGACGGGGTTTCACCATGTTGACCAGGATGCTCTCGATCTTTTGACCTCGTGATTCACCCGCCTCGGCCTCCCAAAGTGCTGGGATTACAGGCATGAGCCACCGCGCCCGGCTGAATATATATATTTTTATGTAAGGTTATATATGTGTGTTTTTATATATCCTTATATAAGAAAATAAATGGAACAAAAGCATTAAATAATTTGTGTTCTTAGAATACCCAATGATTTTCTTTATGAATGTAATAAAAAATTCTGCTCTTGGAATATAAAGTTTTATCTTTCTCAATTGTGTTTTTGTAAAATGTGTGACAAGATTCATTTATTCATTTAACAGAATAATTTTTTTTAAACAAATGTATAGACTAGGGATGGTAGCTGGGGTTTCCTTGCAGCTCCTTGGAACTTAGGGTTTAAAGGCAGGTTAAGAAAATTTAAAAATATTTCCATTGACCAAACCTAGTTTACCTAAGTTGGCAAAAGTTCCAGTCAGGAGCCAGAAGTGCAGGTTGAAGGCATAACTATACCCCCAAAAAACACCATCAGTTCTCATCAATGATATTATTATAAGTAGTTAAATCAGTGAGGAATCTGAGTTTAAGGCAGAAGAGAAAGGAAGAAGGAAGTTATTTTGTGATCCTTTCCCTGGACTAAATTGTGTCCTGAGCAGTGTAACAAGCAGAGAAGATAAGTGCAATCCTGTGGTTCACCTTGTAGATTTTCGTCCTGAAACATTAATGGAGGTCTACAGAGTTGATTTAGATGATGCCTGGAAACTGGAGGCCTCCAGGAATTGCTGATAATGAAAAGGCTTTGTCTCCCACCCACACACGGTGAGCTGGGCTGCTGACAAAGTGGAATCCATTGGGTTTCTCCTGATTGACGCATGTGGTTAATTGAGTGTCACATCCTGTTCATGTTGCCTCTGTTCTGAAGAACACAACAAGGGATCAGCCCTGACAATTGATAGCTCAGAGTGAGCCTAAATAAAGCATTTCATTGATCTGGCGATGGCGGTACATAAAACCCACAGCCCATCTGCCTGACAACCTGATTCGCAAATTGTGTGAGCACTGTCATCTTTTCCCCTTTCCTTTCCTTTTCTAGTGTGATTTAATCGTGGGGCCATTTAAATTGATTTAGTGGCCATGAAAATTATGTTGGTTTATCTGCAACAGTATTTTAAGCCCATTCCCTAACCTAACCCACTACAACCCTGCCCATGTTTTATTTTATTAAAAGTTTGCTTTTTGGGAAGAAATGCTCCAAGTACTTTCCCAAGGCTGCTGGATGGAGCCACACATGAGGTATCAATAGCGTTCTTAAAAGGACCCAACACTAGGTGTACTGGTTAGAATGTGGGGAGGAGGGAATGGGAGAAAGAAAGGCAAGAACAGAGGTTTAATGTTGGTTAGATATGATTAGCCAAACATCGTCCACTCAGTCCTGTCTGACTCTCCTGAGCAGTTTGTTGCATTAATCATGTGTGTTACCACAGCAACTGAGCATATCAATTAAATTATAATTATCTATTTGCAAGTAGAGTGCTAACACCAGACTGTGTGCTTTCTAAAATCTATATTCCCATTGCTATTACAGGAGATTCTCAAAACAGAGCCAAGAGAAAGACTCACGAAGAATGCAGTCAAAGAATGCATGAGTGATAAAAAAAGAGTGTTAAGAAGAATGCATAGTTTATTCATTCATATAAGTCAGAGATCCTCAAACGTTTTAGTCACAGAACTTCTTTATACTATTACAAAGTATTAACCACCACGCAAAGAGCTCCAGCTTATATGGAGTACATATACTGACATTTGCCTAAGAAGTTTTAAAATACGTATTAATTCATTTTCTAGAACCACAATAAACCCATTGTATGGTAAAATAAATGCCATATTTTTATGAAAAATATCTAATTTCCATAAGGAGACTGATTCATGGAATGAGCAGCATAAGTTTTATGTTTACCAGTCTCAAAAATCTGGCTTAATAGAGAACAAGTGGATTTTCATATTGGCCGTGGCTATCACTGTTCCAGAGTGACAAGTCACATGCAGTCTCTGAAAACTCCACTGTATCTTCTTGAGAGAATGAGTGTAAGAAAAGCAAATCATTCTTTAGAACCTTTGATTGTCACACAACTACATTTTGAAAAACATTTACAAAAGGTTTTAAAACTCCATTCACAGCTTCAGTGATTAGTTCAACCATTGGCGAAGACAGTGTGGTGATTCTTCAAGGACCTAGAAATAGAAATTCCATTTGACCCAGCAATCCCATTACTGGGTATATATATCCAAAGGATTATAAATTGTTCTATTATAAAGACACACGCACATATGTGTTCATATATATATATATATATATATTTTTTTTTTTTTTAAAAAAAAGCTTCAGTGACCACTAATTTCCAATGAAGTATTATTGGGAGAAAGATGAGCTATTTAAGACACTGACTGTGAGTTGTAAAATCTTGCTAAGGTAAGTTTTCACATTTAACCCGTCCACTTATCTCTTCCATTTCTGCAAATTTCATGCTGAAAAAGGATTTTGAATCAAAACAATTCTAGCCATTTTCAATCCCCTCATTTAGTGATGTGATTTTCCTACCGGTATATTCTGTTTGCCTATGGAATGTCATTTATATCATCTTGTCTCTCCAGACAACCTTGGGCTGATACTAAAATTTCAGAGAAATGGAAAGTTGTTCCTTTTCTAAAGATACAATGCTTAAGTGGAAGACTAAGTATAAGTAAATATTACTAAAATAAATACCTGGAGACCTGCAGATTGCACCTGTGAATCTGGGCTCTTTGATACTGTCTAAATCTAAATTCATTTAAACAAGAATGTGATTTCGAATACCCTTAATAGTGGAATCATATGGCCTCTTACAGCCAAGTAGTGCTTAAAATGAAAAGAGCAAATCAGAAACTCCTACCCACCCAAGGACACAGAAGCTAACCCTATGGAATTGACTATCAACAATTAAGGCCTTTGATGCCTCAAATCATTTAGATAATAAGATTGCTTTGAAGTAAATAAATATCAAATTAGGATTTGTGGCAGTCACAGGTGTTTGGCAGGGCTGGTCTATAATCAAAGAAAAAAAATGAATGTATTTTATTCAGCATAATTAGAAAAGAAATGAAGTTTATATGCAAATTGTAAACCACTTTAGTCAAAGATAACCGGTCAGACTGCTTTTGGTAATTTAAACTTTCATTTAGATGAGAATTCTCGAAGTATCTGTTTTCAATGCAATTTGAGTGCAGCTGGTTGCAGTCTCTCAGTCATCTGAGAGAGAAATTTAAATGTCCCTGATAACCCTCCCATCTTGCTTTGGTGCTGACAGAACAACATATGCATGTTTTAAACTTGACCTTTTCCCCTCTTGCCTCTTCAGGGAGTCAGGAGGTTATATGGGATTTTTCAGCATCCAGCACTGACCCCAAAAAACTTGTCTGTTTGGGGAATGAGGGGAAGGTAAGAAAACCAAAATGATACAGATTAAAAAGAAATATGCCTGGATGCATGTAAAATTTAAGTGTTCTAAGAACTAATTGGGAATGTAAACATTGTTCCTAATTATTTCCCTCAAACAAAGCTACACGCCACTGAACTTGTCTTCACTCTCTTCTTACATTTTGCCATATTGGAGCATTTATCTACTTGTCTTACCTCCTTCCTGTTAGAGTCTAAGATGCGTAAGTCCAGGAATTTGTGCTGTTCACCTCAGTGTTACTTGAGTAGCTTGGACTGCTACCTAGCCTACATGAAATTAAATTAAATTGAATCCTTGTCCTAAGGATATTGAATTGAATCATGGCTAAGAACGAAGAGTAAAATTCAGGGAGAAAAAGTAGACCACTTCGCAAGAAGGTAATGCAATATTTCAAAAGTAACAAATGATTTTAGTATAAGCTGTGGTTTTTTCCATTGTTTTCTTTTTTCTTTTTTAAAAACCTGAATCGTTGCTAGTTGGATGCAACGTGCTTGCTCTGAATTCCTTTGGCTCCTATCTGTTTCTCTTATTCTGCTAGTCGCAGTGATCCTCAACTAATCCTTTGCTTGTTTGATTGAACACACTAATACTAAATCAGTGTACCCATCTTAATACTCTTTGCAAATGCTGAGTAAGTGTTCATAAATAAACATCTGAACTAATCATATTTACTTCTAAAAAGGTATGTTGCATATCAGTGCCTTCAACCCAAGATGTAGTATGGAATTCTTCAAAATTAAATGGTCATTATAATCATCTATGGAGAACTTTTAGAAATATAGACATCTGGGCTCTGTAGAAGACCAAGTAAATCAGAATCTCAAAAAATTAACTGGACCTTGAAAACAGTGAAAATTAAGAAGACATAATATACAGAAATTAGTTAGCATGGTGCCTTATATAGAAAATAGTTTCATATATTATCTCTAGACATTCAACAAATTTCTAAGTGAAAGCAATAGACCCATTAATTAACACTAAAGCAGTGACTCCCAACCTTTTTTGGCACCAGGGACTAGTTTCATTTGAAGAAGATAACTTCTCCTTGGATGGGGTGGGGTGATGTGTGTGATGGTTTTTCCACCTCAGATCACTAGGCATTAGAGTCTCATAAAGTGCTTGCAACCTAGATTCCTCGTATGCACGGTTCACAATGGGGTTCGTGCTCCTATGAAAATCTCATGTCACTGCTGATCTGACAGTAATGCCAGCTCAGTCACCACTCACCTCCTGCTGTGTGGCCTGGTTCCTAACAGGCCTCAGACTGGGGACTGGGGACTTCTGTGCTAAAGAGATAGGTACATGTAAGGAGAAAAGTGCCAGAGAAGATGGACTGAGATGGCTCCTGTTAAATCCTTGGATGGAGATGTTTCCATCTTCTTTCTGTCCCTTGCCCTCTGCTGATCTCAAACACAGCCTCATTTATAACAAGGTGGGTATAAAATAAGCCTGTGACATTAATCATATAATGTACATGAAGAGGTTGGTACTCTTTGGTGGCATGCTTTCAAAAGAGGATGGCATCAACGGGACAGTGCTCAGTGAGGCAGATGCCAGGTAGCTGAGAGCCACACCTATTCTTCTTTTGTAATTGTGAAACTTGGCTCTTTCACAGGTAAGCAACCACCTAGTGTCCAGAAAAATATTAAGAACTAGAGAGCTCTTGATTCTCTTTCCATTTTTGTTTCCTACTTATGCCTTCATTCCTTAATCTTAGCTTGGATCAACAGCATAGAGTTAAGAGCATAAACCTATGATGGTAGAACACTGTGTCAACTGAGGCAGTAAGATGTTTGTGGTTGATGTTATTGTTAGGTATATGCATTCTCTACTGCCGCATAACAAGTTGCCCCAAAATGTAGCAGCTTTGAGCAGTAAACATTTTGTTTATCTCATAGTACATGTGGGTCAGGAATCAAATGTGGCTTAGCTGGGTTTTCTGGCTTCAGATCTCCAACAAGCCCTCAAGATGTCAGCTGAGGATGTCATCATCTTAAGTTTCTGTGTGGTAGAATCACTTCCAGGCTTACTTATAGGAGTGATAAACTAAGCCTTTAGTTCTTCACTGTCTGTTAGACATAGACTTCCCTCTCCTCCCTGCCACATGGACCTTTCCATTGGGAAGCTAACAACATGCATTTGGTTTCAGAGCTAGTAAATGAAAGTAAAAGAAAGGGTGTTAGCAAGTCAGAAGTGACATTATTTTATAATCTATTATTGTGAGTGTCATCCCATTATTTTCACGATAATCGATTGGTAAGAAGCAAGTTACCAAATTCAGTTAATACTCAGGGGGAGGAATTATACAAGGTGCAAACAGCAGTAGGGAGGGGTCACTGGGAGCCATCTCAAAAATGTCCGATCACTTTAGAAACCCTATTATTACTATTTAGCAGTACAGCAATAGATACTACCTGTATATTTCATCAACCCTCAAAACATCAATAGAATGTCTTCTAGAATTCAGAAGCCTCGTATTTTCTTAATGAGAAAGGCTTACTATGTGAGGCTAATAAGAAGACATACGTTTGGGTGTCAATGTACTTTTATAATTTCCCACTGATACTCCATACACTGTGCTGTGAAATTCAAGGACCTTCACAGAGTTACATATACCTCTCTTTGAGCTGGCCTGGCTACCTCTCCAGCTACATTCTTTGTCTTTCCCTTACTAAAATGTTACAGTCTAACAGTATCATATTGTTTACAGTTTCCTAGGTAGTTGGGTATACATGCCTGTTGTCTCTAATATCTGAAATGTTCCCATGCACATCCCAGCATCTGACTATTTCTTACTTAAATTTTAAGAATTAGCCTAAGCATTGCCTCCCCTAAAATGTCTTTCCCAACCTTCTCACTGGGCTACATGCCCATCATCTCAATTTCTGTAATACTAACTTGCTCACTAGTTAGTATATTTTCTCTGTGTTTTCTTCAAAAGCATATGAAATATTCAATAGTCAAGACTGTTAATATATCCAGCTTTGCATTCTCAACACTTAGAATGACTTGGGCTACAGTATATTTTACTACATGTTTGTTGAATTACAATGAGGATGGAAGAGGGTGGGTAGGAAGGAAAGAAGGAAAGAAGGAAGGAAGTAAGGAAGGCAGGAAAGCAGGAAGGGAGGGAGAGAGGGAAGGGAAGAAAGAAAGAGATGGGAAAGAAGAAAGGGAGGGGAAGGAAGGAAGGGAGGGGAAGGAAGGAAGGAAGGGAAGGAGGGAGGAAGGGAGAAAATTAAAGTGCTATTTTTCAAGTAAACTGAAGAACAAAGTTCTTACAGCCATTGCTATTAAATACCATGAGAAGATATGGAAAAAATACAGTAATCCAGTGAAATTACCATCTAGTTGATTAATTGTTTTCCTTATAGGCATAAGCTTTAAAAAGTCTATAAAGAAGTGAAGAAGATTAAAGTAGAGTCTACCCTGCTGTTTTAAAAATCACGCTACATAAACAGTGTTTGCAGTGGTTGGAAGAAACTATGGCGTTTCAGATTCATTGTAAGAAAACAGCAATGCCTGCAGGAATTTTGTTAACAAAGTGTATTTTTAGCTTAAGCATATTCTTTGGTAGAATATATTAACATTTTTCTCATGAGGGAGACGTTTTTGATAGCAGAGGTACAGTGGATCTTGCTTATTCTCCTCCCTTCATCACCACTCCTTATACTAAACAAAGCACAGATCACTCAAGCTAAATAGCTGTGCTGTTTAATTCACCAGTTGTTACTGGAAGTGACCCCTTTCTTTCCTCCAGTAAGGAGTATTGCTTCTGATGGGGATTCCATTATTACAAGTAATATAAATCATAATCTCTAATTAATTGATCCATTATCGTCAATTGGCTTTAACAAAAAAAAAAGTTGTTAAATAAAAAAAATCGAACAGTTGCAATATTTCTGATATAGGTAATTACAATCTGAACAAATTAAATGGTGTGATATAAGGTATATTAAAATAACTCTTCCCTTTTTAGTGTATTGTTTTGTTTTATAATCTGGAAATTTACTATATTCTACATCAAAGTTATTCTTTTGCATTCATGTTTTGCTTTTATATGTGTGCATGTGTCTTTTTATTTTTACAAAATCTGTACCTAGGAAGCACAGTTCATTGAATCCTTAACTCAATGTCAATGGGTTTCTAAGCTGCCGTCTCTTCTAACTGGAAAGTGTGGAAATGTTAGTTAGAAATGTTGGCTGGCTGAATAGTATTTGGAGAGTGGCATGCATAGCAGGTGTGGTAGGATATTCAGAATTGGTTAAGAATGCCTCTGGTCAGAAGCCATGCTGGAAGCAGTCACTCTGAGGGAAGTAGTGTTCAGTAAAATCCTTTCAAAGTAGAAACTCTGGTTCTGCAAAATCATTATTTCTTCTTTTAATCTAACTCTGCTGGGGTTCTACTCTTCTACGCAGCTTATAGAGGAATAAAATCCTGTTCTTTTACCGTTCTGCCCAGAATTCATTTTTCTGACAAGCACTGGAACACATCGCTTTCATAGATTCTTTTTTTTTTTTGCTGTTTCCCAACCAATTATACCAAATCCAGAATATTCCATAATTAATTCTTCAGCACAATTTTTCCTATCTGGTAAACTTGCTTTTAAATTATAGTTATATCCTAAGCTGTAGCTTTTGCTTAATTAATACATGCAAATATAAAAAGCAGAATAATTAAAAGATTATTTATAATACAAAAAGAAAACGGATTCAGTAACTCTGAAGAATTTCTTTTATTAAATATTATTTGCAAATTACCTCCACTTTCAGGTCTCCTGTGTAATCTCTAAGTTGTCAGGGAAGCCAAATATGGTTGTGTGTTTAACACCTTTGAATTTTGGAGTTTTAAAGATATTCTAAAATCCTTGGAACTACTCTCTGGCTGGAAATGTGTTTTTTATTAAGATCACACGATGGGAACTTCACAATCAAATGCTACCAAGCACCTATATTTCAAAGATATAGGAGTGGATAATTTAAATGGCTCAATAAAAATAATTGCTTATTTTATAGAGTGCTTGACATGTATCAGCTCTATTTGTATTATCTATCAAATACTATCCTTACAACTGTAAGAAGCAGATACTATTACAGTCTCAGTTTAGCTCAGCAAATAACTGAGGAAATATTTAAATCATTCAAGGTAAGGACAGCTGACTTAAGTCTCCATAAAGAAGCAGTAGGTATTCTAACCACTGTTTTTTCTTTGTTAGTTTTTAATTTGGGCACAATATAACGCTTAATTTTCATCAGAAACTGGGTATGATTTTAAGAGGCTGAGACAGTCTTCTACAGTAATTTCTTCTTATTGTGTTGATTGACCTCCAGATTTCTAGTGTATGGCTTGGGTTAAGATTATTTTAGCTGTACTGCCTTAAATAATAAACTCAAGTGGCATACCTTAAACTCAAGTATGCCACTTGAGTTTATTATTCTCTTCTGCATAAGAATAAAGAATCTGAGAAAGTATGAGATGACTATAGCTAAACAATGAATTGGAATTTTCTGAGTTAAATATTCATCCCAAGGAAAAATACAGAACTTCAGCAAAAGGCAATATGTACATTATTTTCAGATATTTACATTTTAAGGTGATCTGGTAAAGAATAGGAAATGATCCAACAACACTTTGATAATATGGAAAAAATAGTCTAAATAAATGCAAACTTGGCATTGTTAGGTGGGCCTGCTGGGTGCTTTCATTCCTGCTTTTCTTAACCTAGAATTGACCCATGAGATATCCACATTTAATTCCCCCAAAAATGTGTGGATAACTTTTTTCTGCACTCTTGCAATTTAAAAGCTATTGAATTTCAGTTGAAAGTGAAACTCATCATGATTTTTCTTCTCTTATCTTCTGGGTAGAGCTTCATGCTGTTGAAAAGTTGGAAAAGTGTTTTTCTGCTATAAAGTGATTTTATTTACTTGATTTTATTTATTTTTAAATAAATGTATTCACTTAATTTATTTTAACTGCCTAATTTGGCTTTTAATCTATATAGCTAGATAGTCACAAATGCTTAATTATTTTGAAATAATTCATGTTAAGCCATAAATGTTTGTGATTCTAATACAGCAAAATCACTTTGACAATTCCATAGATTTGATCATTCTCAGAATTAAGAAGATATTATGTTTTACTACTGACAGCAATATAATATATTTTGATCATCTATTTGGCAGAAAAAACATGTTAACTTTAATATCTTGGAAAATATATTGTAAATGTTAACTGATATTTGCGCTTTGTACTTACCAGTTTTTGTTCTTGTTGTTGATTTGTTTTGTTTTGTTCTTTACATCATAATTTGATGTCAGAAAAAGGTACCAGTAAATGTTTTCTGGGAAAATATATGTTCATTAAGGGAGGTGAACTCAACCATAGAAAGACATTTTGATTATCTTTTGTTTCATAATGTATTGTTAAGGAGATCATCAATTTGATTCTAGTTGTTTTCACTCTGGATCATCAGCATCAAGCATAACATAGGGGAGAAAGCAGGAGCAGTAGATCATACAGTGACATCAAATCAAAGTATCCTCATACTGCCTGATGCAATCAACTGGAAACTTGACAACTTGCCTCCAGCTATCAATGGAGAGAGCATATCAAACACACACACACACACACACACACACACACACACACACACACACACACATTCGCCCGCTTCTTTATAGCAGAGTACATGAACATCGTCCTAATATATGCCCTAACTAACTCTATTTTCCTAGGAGCACTACATACTATATTTATGCCAGAACTCTATGCCATAAATTTCATTGCCAAACCCTCCTTTTAACTGCCCTATTCTTATGAATTAGAACAGCATATTCCCAATTTTGCCTATCAATGGAATATATATATTTTCCTAGGAGCACAACACACACACACACACACACACACACACACATAGTGTCTCTATTAACAGTTGAATACATATATGTGTGTGAGTGTGTATATATACACACACACATATATACACACATATAATATACAATAATATTAATATATCTATAGACACATATGTATAGATACTATAGATACATAGTATCTATACATATGTGTCTATAGATATATAATATATAACATATACTTATCTATGTATAAACATACAGAGAGAGATGTATCCTATATATACTACCCTATATATAAATATCCTATATATATGTATATATACTATATATATATATGGTATATACTCTCTATAATCTCTCTCTCTATATATATACTCTATATATGGTAGTATATATATATATAGATAGACAGATACTATATACTACCATGTATATATATATGGTTAAATATATATATGGTATATATATATACTCTCTCTATATATACTACCATATATATATATATACTACCATATATAAAGTATATATATATAGAGAGATTATAGAGAGTATATACCATATATATATGGTAGTATATGTATAGAGTGTATACATATATACACTGTATAGTGTATATTATATATATATATATATGGAGAGAGAAAGAGACAAACAGATTTGATGGACTCTGGCATGAAATTTAGCCACACTGTCTTCATCCAGTTGCTTTGATGGCAAGGGCTATGAATTCTCACAAATGCCATAAATTCTGAGAAAGTGAACTGAGTTGTTATCTTAACTCTCCTACTTCTGGCTGAGCATGGTAGGAAAAGCACCTTTGAGTTTTTACTGCCATTCTGAAGTGAGGGACATTTTAAGGATGCTGAAACCATGATGGAAAAGACTCCAGGATCTGAACTGGATAAATTATCTGAAGTTTTAGCATAGGATAAGAAAATTCACTCTACTTCAGATCAATGAGAACCCTGGTTCATGATTTTTGTTATCACTCTGGAAAGGAGAGAAGAGGCAAAATATTCTTTCAAATATTGTGTACAACCTCAGTTGATAATCTCCTCTCCCATGTCCTCAGGCTGTTGAAATAATGTCAAAATATAAAATACCCAGAGAGGAGAAACAGTTTCCTAGCATTTTGAAGAGAGACAAAAATAAATCACCCACACAATATTGGAACCAACAGAAAACTCGGACAAAGACATACAAGCTGAAGTATGATGCAAAACAAACCATATTATGATCATGCAAATATACACTTTCCTTCCCATAATTAGAAAAGAGTTGGAAGAATGAAATTCCCATACACAATAAAAGGAAAAAAAAAGAAAGAAAGAAAAATAATATAAGCATTGGAAAGAAACCTGATTTGGAAAGAAAATATAATGCAAGAATTAAGGCAGAAATTTTTCAGGTATTTTCTATGCTACAGAAAAACTTAATAAAAGCAAAAGTTCAATACGTACATAATTTTAAAAGATAATTAAACAACCAAATGAGATGGTAATGAATTATCTCTGGCTCCCAAAACAATGTCCACCCAGAACCTCAGAATGAATGTCAACTTATTTGGAATAAGGGTCTTTGCTGAAATAAGTAAGGATCTTAGAGGAGATTGCTCTGGATTAGGATGAATCTAAATCTAATAATGAATGTCCATATAAGAGACAAAAAAAGAAGGAAATGCAGAAACACAAAAGAGATGTAGATGTTGGATAAACGGGAGAGAAGTTATATGCAAAGGCAGAGTGGGAGCCATGTAGCTACAAGCCAGAGGACTTTAAGGCTTGCCAGTAGCCAGAAAAGCCTAGGAGAAAAGCGGGAAACAGCTCTCCCGCAGAGCCTCCAGAAGGAACCAACTCTGACAACACCTGATTTGAGACTTCCATCCTCTGGAACTGTGAGAGTACATTTCTGTTGCTTTAAGTCACCAAATTTGTGGTAAGTTGTTACAAAAGTGCTAGGAAATCAAAACAAGAGACAAAATGTGAGATTGCATAGCTATGGAAGCAAATCAAGGACCAAACAAAATTATTACAAAAAATAATTAAATTAGAAGCAGGGGGGACAGAGAAGCTGAAAATTAAATTAATGATAGAAAGTGTAGCAAAGGTTCTTAGTTTTTGTTTGTTTGTTTGTTTATTTCCAACGGCCTCTATATGTTTTTTCTTGAAAAGAAAAGCTTCTCGAAACCCATTTTCTGGTGTCCCTTATGATTGGATGTCGGGTGCTACGTCAGTTCTGCCATAGTGTCTAAGGGGAAGCACATGTGTAATCCCAGAAAGTTTCTTTAAATAAGGAATGCATGTCTTAGTTTTTCCACTTCCCTGCTGGCTGACATGCAAGGATTATGAACAGAATTAGAGTAGTCATCTTAGAGATGGTTCATGCTTGGCCTAACAGAGCAACAAGATGAAAGCTAACTGGGCTGGGAAGTGTGGGGCTTCCAGACTCTACGTGAGAGGCTAATGCTGGACTTGTTGGATGAAAGAAAAATTAACTCCTATCTTGTTTAGACCACTCATACATTTCAGCCTTTGCTACAAAAGAAGCCAGAACTTTTAAGTAGTGTATCCTAATAGGCATAGAGATATATCTGAAGTTATATTTAAAATAAATTAATGATAGGTATCTGCTTAACTTTTATAACACATACTTTTATTTACGTCAAAGAAAGAGAGGCTTTGAAGT
This sequence comes from Callithrix jacchus, assembly GCF_049354715.1. NCBI lineage: Eukaryota > Metazoa > Chordata > Mammalia > Primates > Cebidae > Callithrix > Callithrix jacchus. The sequence continues at coordinate 117,823,026 of NC_133509.1, forward strand.
TAGTCTGGGGTTCAAATTATTGAGCTATCACTTGACAAATAATTGATCTTAAGTGGATCAATTCATGTATTTGAAACCTAATCATTCATTTAAGCACGAGAGATAGAACTGCCTTTACCCTCAGTTTTCTAAAATATAAAATGGGAATACTATACTATTTCCTGTTTCATAGGTCTAATTTTTGATTTATTTAAAGTGCTTTGAATGGTGTCTGGAACAAATTAAACATTATATGATATTTAGCTATTTTCACCATCCTTATCCTCACTATTATTATTAACTAATAAAGTAGGAGAATAAAAATGATAAAGAATATGTAGTATTTAGCTTAATGCCTGACAAGTCACAAATGCTGACTAAATGATAGTTATATCATTTCACCTCTTATTTAGTAAGCACATTAAAATATGTTTTCCAATCGGTCACCTCCTGTCATGGTAATTGAGGTCACTCAATTAAGGTCACTCTCTAAGACTGTAGAGTACAGTCTTAATTTTCTATCCCATATTCTGATATTCTAACCTCTAGTATTTCCTGCCACATTAATTTCATTCCTTTTATTTCTGCCAAATTAATTCGTTTAAAGCTTGGCTTGGTAAAATCACCATCCTACTCAACATGGCTTAAAGAACCAAATATAATTCCTTATTTTGTCTTACAAATCATTTTATAATTCCAATGTTCCTTCCAGTTTCACACCTTTAACTTTTATTATACATTGTGCTCTTCATTCAAGTTATTTGCCTAGATATTTCTCACAAATTTTTCTCTCATCTTTGCTTATGCTGCTGCTCCCACTACTTGGCGGGTCTTCTTTTTTTCTTTCTACACATATAAATGCTTAAGGCTTTTCTAAGTGTTAATTCCTTTACCAATCTCTCCGGGCATTTTTGATGGAACGTAATTTTTCTCTCTTCTGATTTTGAAGCCCTTTATTATAATAATGCTAACTATGATGCATGTGACAGGGATTGTTACCGAAATCTGCCTGCTCACTTTCTTCCCCTTGGACACCATGAAAAATTAGCTATATACACATAGAAGACAACAGATAAATGGGAAATAAAGTACCTCCTCAACCATCTCCCTGCTCCTACTGTATGGATAATGTAACAAATAAGAAAGCTAAGTAATTCTTCTTCTTTTAAACCTAGGCCTCAATTCCTAGGTCTGCAGTGACCTCTTTGAATCTATTTTACTCAGCCAACTTTGTAAAAAAGATGTACCAAACTGACTCTCACCTAGTTTCAGACAAATAAATATAGAAAGACTGATGAATAAAAATGATAAGGCCTGACAGCTTTTCTCAAAGTCAAATGCACATTTTCATCAATTAGGGATCTTGATAAATCACAGATTTCAATCAGCAAACCTGAGAGTAGTCCCTAAATTCTTCATTTCTAGTAATTTCCCAGGTATGAAAATGTTGCTTGTCTGTGAATCATTCTATGAGTGGCATTTCAATTTAATACAGATAGGTGTTTAAAATGAGGTTGCTCTCCAGGACTTGGGGAGTCGATGAAGAAGCAAGAGCTGTCATGTTGCATATTTGCACAGGAGTATTGTCTCCTATGAATGTCTAAAAATGACCAATTAGGTGAAGTAATTATTTTTACATGAAATGCAGCTAAAACAAGATAGACAGTGTGGACCATGCAATGTTTTTTTTTCTGCATTCTTCTGAATAGAGTGAAAAATGGTTTCTAGAAGACTCATCCCCACAATAGACAAAGACAGAAATGATGTTGGCAAATCAAATAGTTTTTCCCTCCCTGATGTCTGCCATTCTTCCTCTTGTTATTAGATTTGATTTCACACAGTTATTTATGCCTTTAGCCACATAACGCTGTTTACATGAGTTCTGTGGATTTGCTTAGATTAGGGATGCTATTTTGTTTTTATTATTGTATCATAGTCAGGTAGAGGTATGTGGTAACACTTTAATATATGGTTGAATTAAATCAAGTTTTTGATTTCAGAATTTCCCTGGTAGCTCATGACATTTACATTAAGGCTGTTAATAAAAAGAGAGGATCTCTTTGTGGACTTAGGAAACCAAAACACAGGTATCTTATGAGCACAAAATCCCTGTAATTGTAGTCAACTTTCAAGGTACTGTCATATCACAGAAGGAATGGGGAGTTCTGACTAATAAAGATTCAGATGTCAACATGGATGCTTACTTAGTATTTAAATTACAAAGTAATACTAATAATATTATTTGTGTTATTGAAGTATGAAATAAAATAATTACATAGTATAATACCTGAAACAAATAGGTGCTCAATAAATGTTGAGTAGCCCCTACCTTTATCCCCGAGAATGCACTTGGTAATGAGAACAAGTTCAATTTAGAATTAAGTAGATTGCCTTGCTTATATTCAAATACTGCTTTTGGTTCTGCCCTATAGGAATAATTCAGTGGAAACATTAGTTGCCAACTGTATTATATATTTAAAAAATAAACCTTAGAGGCCTTTCCTGAAACTATAGCAGGTACCAGTGGCTAGGCACAAACATTTCAGAAATGGAAATGGCTTGTTTTTCCTCACTTTTTGTTTATAAAATAAAAATATCTGTAACTTTGTACCTACTGAGTCAAATTGTTATTTCTGTATGCATATATTGGTACAGTTTGAATGTCTGTAGCTCCAAAACTCCTGTTGAAAATCTCTAATATGGCAGTATTGAGAGGTGGAGCCTTTAAGAGGTGATTTGTGTCATGAGGGCTTTGCCATCATGAATGGATTAATTTGTTAATGGATTAATGGGTTAATAAATGAATGAGTTATCATGGGAATGAAACTGGTGGCTTTTTCACCAGAAAGAGGGGCCTGAGCTAGTGTGCTCACTCTCCTCACCATGTGATATCCTGGTCATCTTGAGACTGCAGAGAATCCCACCTCTAGCAAGAAGGCCCTCAACAGATGCAGCCCCTCAAACTCTCAAACTTCTCAAACTCTAAACTTTTCAGCCTCCAGAACTGTAAGAATTAATTTGTGTTTTAAAATAAATTACCCAGTCTCAAGCATTCCGTTATAAGCAACAGAAAACAGACTAAGACATATATACGTATGTCTCTCTCTCTCTCTCTCTCTCTCTCTCTCTCTCTCTCTCTCTCTGTGTGTGTGTGTGTGTGTGTGTGTGTGTGTGTGTGTGTGTGTGTAGAGAGAGAAAGAAGAGACAACCAGTTTAATTTGTTAGACCAAAAAAACTTATTTCCAGTTTATGGGTTTGAAACAGCTAAACTACAGAAACTTTGAAAGTTTTTTAAAGACCAAATTTTGATTTTTCTATATATTCAAAAGTGTTATTCAAGAAAGAATAAAATGACTCTCCAATTAATAGGATTAATTCAACAAAGCCACCAGGCAAGGCCATGGACTCACAGGATTGTCAAGATAAAATCCAAGTCTCTCCAGCTGCCTGCTTCCTATCCTTCTTGTTGCCCCTTTTCCCATTTCATCACAGTTCACAACTTCCTTGAACTTCATGCCTCCACACACCAATATCATAGGTAATCCATTTTTTGTTAATTTCATACTTTAAAAAACTGAACACAAAGCATAAAAACCTAAGAACAGCAACAAAAACAGTGATGCTCTTAGCATTGTCTTTTATTACCTATTGGACCAACCCAAGACTCACTTAATGCTTTAAACCACATTGCCCCATTCATGTCTGTTCTTTTGCTCTTTCCCTTCCTGAGGGATGATATTTTTTGTGTATATCTAGAGGAAGGTATGGCTACTTACCTGTTCCCTTAGAATAACAACTGATGAATAAAATCATTCTAAGATATGAATAGTAGGTAGTTGCTTAACTTGTAACTACTGCCTGATAGATTTGTATTTTAACTCTTCTCATTCCACTTGAAGATATTTCAAAGGCTGGATGCATCTTTTTCTGTTTAGTGGAGAGATCATCTAAAAATCACACTGCGTTAATGAGCTCCTATGAATAAGACAGCTCTTGTTGCAAAATCTTTTCTTATAACCAATTTTAATGCTTCGAATCAGGAAGTTCCCTTAGAAACATATTACTGAATACAGTCCTTCTTCTTCCACTTATCAGGTAATTTAACACAAAATGTGACCTAAGTGTTTACACAAAGTAAATCTTCATTTATAAGTGGGCAGGAGTTGGGAGGACTAATTTATTTTGACCTCTTTGGTACCTTACTTTGAAAGTCATATTTCTTTCCAAAAGTTTTTTTCTAAAAAGAATAAAGTTATTCAGAAGACAAAAGACATGAATTGTCTCTAGTTTTTAAAAATTATTTTTATCAATGTCTTTTGCCATGCCACTTAAGTTTAATGTAATTATTGTTTTAGTCCTCTCTCATGCATCTCTGTGTACCTCCAAAAATTTTATTTATTTTTTCCAAAACAAGGAAGATATTGTTTTGGCTTTAATGCTTAAAACAAATTACAAGGTTGCAATTTTCTTAGCAAGAGAATCTGGTATCTAGGAACATCCACAGAGTCTTGGTGTATTCATTCAGATGGATCTGGGAGCTCATTTGCCGTGCTTCTTAGTTCTCTGCCACGCATTTCAGATGGAGACAGAACACAGGGGCTGGGAAGAGTGACAGAACTGAAAGAAGGCTGCTGCTCAGATTTAGTCTTTGAAAATTTTACCCATATCTGTAATTTGAATGACATTTTAACTTCTTTCTATAGTTTAATTCAACTAAACAAGTATTCAGTACAATAGCTGGAATGTAAAACTCACCCTACCTTGAAGAACATAAGAAGGCTTGGTATATTTGAAAAAATACTCTTTAAGAAAGTGAGAACATGCTATCAGATCGCTGGTCTGTAAGCTCTTGTAAGCTGAAGCAGGAATCTTTCCTGATTTGGAAATAGCATCTGGCTAACAACAGCTGGTTGCAGTCTCAGACCTGCCACTAACACTTAAACCTCAAACGTCTCAGTTTCTTTGCCTGTAAATGAAACAGTGACACTAAATTGACTCTATGATCTTTTCCTCCCTTACATTCTATGATTCTTGAAAAAAGAATCATACCAGACAGCAAGCCACAGAGTGCCAAATCAAATATAATACAGGCCATCACAGGTGTGCCAGCCAACACTAAGTGTGATCAAGAAGTGGAGAAAAAGGGAACTGCAATAATTGGAAAGGCCTGATAGAAAAGCCAAAAACTAACATTCTAGAAGTTAAGCAGGAAGCAGATGGCCTAGAATAGAGAAAAGAATGGATTTAGCATATTCCATCAAATGTATGATGCCTTCAGTTATAAGATGCACTGTAATTGTATGCATTACTCAAAGGGAAACTGCTACCATTTAAACTAGAATCCTGTGCTTTGTTATCTCTTGATGTTTTTAAAAGGTATTTATTTAAAAACTCCTTTATACTCATTTGAATGTAAAAAGAAAGGATGGCATGAACAGCTGTGACCAAGTTTATTCAAATACAGTTCATGAAAACTGCACCCTATATGCTCCCTGGTCATCAAAAAGGGCAACATACCATGGACTGTAAGAAAGACAATTACAGAAATATTAAAATATGGCAGTATAAATGTATATCTCTTAATTTTTTTGAGACAGAGTTTCACTCTGTCGCCCAGACTGGAGTACAGTGGCACGATTTTGGCTCACTGCAACCTCCGCCTGCCGAGTTCAAATGATTCTCCTGCCTCAGCCTCCCAAGTAGCTGAGACTACAGGTGCATGCCACCATGCCTGGATAATTTTTGTATTATTAGTAGAGACAGGGCTTCACCATGTTGGCCAGGCTGGTCTCGAACTCCTGTGCTGGGATTACAAGCGTGAACCACTGCGCCTGGCCATAAATGTATATCTTAAAAATGAGTAAGATAGCAGGCATTTTATGGGTAAAAATCACAGCATGTTCAGTGGACAGGATGGTAAATGGTGTATATACACCATGAGGTGATGAAGCACAGAGTCTTGGTAGATGCATGAACACTGCTCTGAAAAAAAAATCACAAGGCCTAGAGCTGAAAAAGCTGGGCACAGGATGTATAACAGAAGGTTTAACACTTAACCATGGCAGAGTCAAATAAGTTCTGTTCAAATGAATATGCCTTCAAATCCAAAATGTCTAGACAGCTCTCTCTAATCAGTACCCTGTTCCTTGATTAACTAGAACTTGCCAAAGGGAAACTGTTCTGAAAGACTCATTAAAACTCAGTAACACCTCCACTTAATACTTAAATATCAAATGGCCCATACTAACACAAAAATAGCATTAAATGTTACTTCTACATGTGTATGCTTTTATCTTAGTTCTCGGGGAAAGAAATAAAGAATTTTATTCTTGAAAATACCTTCTGGCTCACAAAGTACAGAAAAACAATGGACATTTTCATCTGTTTTCTCACTGAAACAGCTATGTGTCATTTCAAATTCCATTCAAATCTTCCAGTGAAGATACTTCTCATAAAATCCCCTGCAGAAAACAGCAAAAGGCCTGCAAGCAAACTAAAAGAGCACATCAAAAGAGTGTGGTTCTTCCAGTTCTGAGCAATATTTAAGATTCTTATTTTCTACCATCTTTGCCAAACAGATTACTTTTGGCATTGGTGACTAGGGAGTGGATTTCATTACTAAACCCAAGGTCACAGGTGGTTTCGCACTGAAGCATAATTAAATTGTGCAGAATGAATTAAAATGGTTTAGCAAATAAGGTCTCCTTGTTTGGGCTGAATAGGACAGATAGAATGCAGTGCCATGTTCAGGCTAAAGCCAGACAGCACTTGGGCCCAGGAAGCTTAATCTGGAGTGCAATCACTTGATGATTCCTGACTATGAATACTTAGTTTAAATTATTCCTCAGTCACCCTGGAATGGGAAAAGCAATCACTCATAATTAGCAGGTCACTTTTTTTATAGGACTATTTATGCAAGGCACGGAGAAGATGACATAAGAGAAAAACCCTCTTGTTCAGAGAAAAATTGATATGTGTGTTTGGGATGAACATGATGATCAAAAACTATTAAAGAGGAAAATAAGTTATTAAGGGTGAAGGAGTCCACTTAATTGTATATTTTCATATGTGCACTTTTATGGGCTGAAAGATACCACCCAGGAAATAGGTAGCAGACGGGTGACAGTAGCTTTTCTCACTTTGGGAGAAATCCGTTTTCTTCAGCTAGGTTTTTAGAAAAGACACAATCACAAACAAGTCCATTGAAAAGTGACTCATGCCCTTTCTCCAAAGAAGTAACACGTTTTTGGGCTCCAGGATCTAAAAATATAGAGAGAACTAAATAATCTCACTTTGTAAATGACTATAAATATATTCTCACTTTAGTGATGATGTATCATTTAAATAATTTCTATTCTATCTCAGATATTTGTTAGTCAATAAATTAAAATATTCAAATTACTACTTAAAGCAGATATTTTTGTGTGTTTTTGAACAATGTCTTCAGAATTTTTTATGCAATATTGACTTACAACAAATATTTATATGCATGATGTATACATGTAAGGTGTGTGTGTTTGTATATGTATGTTAGTTTACTAGTCAAATAAACATGAGCAAATAGAAGAGACCAAAAGAACCAGCTATTTACTTACTGGATAGAAAATACAATATTTTTTAGTAGTGTACCAGAAATATTTGTATGTCATAATTTCTAAAATTATTTATTAAGCAAATCAAAGCTTCAGGTAACAATTAATGATAAATTAACCAGATTTACAAGTTCTGAATTTGTTAGTAAATATACAAATCACACATCTGCTCTATTGATAGGTTAGAAACAAAGCCAAAATATCTAGTTTTCTTTTCCTTAATGCTTGTTTTTCTGGTATAGTAGAAAGGATTCAGGGTATTTGAATTCGAAAGTAAATTTGTAATATTCTTGCACTGCCTCCAACCTGATGCAAACATCATTGTTAAGTACCTCAGCAGGAGGTGACATAAGGTAGAGTTTAGGAGCAACACAATCAGTCTAAAGTAATACACACTCACAAGAATGGCTGTTAGTAATTTACTTATGCAAGAATACTGCAAATATTAAAATATGCAAGTAAAATTTAAGATGAATTTAGATTAATCTAATTGAAATCTCACATACTTATGGTAGCAAAATTAATAACTATAGGTAGTTTGAAAATATTTAAGAGGCTCAGGGATATATTGAAAATAACAACTACCTTTAAGGAAGTAAATTATCTTCTGGTTGGACAGCTTCCTTAAGCTATTACTGGTTTTCCTAGCATCTCTTCTTTCTCCATATACCTGTACTTGTTCAGTATTTTTGTTTGCTTCTTTGTTATAAAAATACTACATCTGTTTGTATATTCCATCTAAGTAGTGGAAATAAATTAGTGATGATTGAAGACATACCTTCCAAGAGTGGATCTCAGACTGCCATACCCTATATAGTCAGGATTCCATATTAAAAGAATAAAGATACATCTGTATTTACCTGAGACAGTCCTGGCTCATGGATATTGTCTCAGTTTCTAGTTCAGTTTAGCATTCACCCCTGATTTATTTTTTTATTTTTAAGTTAATTAGTAGTAGTAGTAGTAATTGTACTTCAATAAGCCATGATGAGTTTTGTAGATCTTGTTTTCATTTTGTACTGTATGAAATTTATGTTCAGGAAACAAAATTCCCACTTTAGCACATGGCAAAACATTAAAAACACACAGAGATGCATCTTTCTCCCAACACCTTCCAGTCACGCATATGTGCATACTATAAGATAATCGCACCTTTCTTCCAGGGACGATATTCAGGGCACTTGTTGATTAAACCAAATTGCCTTAGAAATGAGTAACTAGTGACATCTAACTCCTTCAAAACAGGAGTGATGGTTGAAGAAGGATTTGATGCTCCTGTCCTCACTAAACACTTGGTGTAATAGCCACATTTACCTTAGACTGTGTGCACCATGACTGTCAGCTGCAAGCAGGCCAGCCATCAGTTTAACAATGAGCAGTGTTTGTGGGTATTGAGAAATTACAGAATAGCTTTGCATTAAATACATTTGGTAACTATAGGTTGAACAGTTGTATTGTGGTTTGTAAAGAGAATGGTCAGAATGTTCTTCAGAACTGGTTTTGTCATTGATTTCAAGCTGTAAATCTGTATTTATATTATTGTTCACTAAGTTATTTTAAAATTTTCCATAAATCCTTTTAACGGCAATGACTTTTCCAAAGTGCATATTTGGTAATATTCTATGTACTATATCTCATTTTTCAATAAAGTTTATGTGAATGTGTAAATTGCACAAAATGTCTATTGACATTTATTATCCACCATGGAGGATGTAGTGAAATCACTGATTTCATAAAATCTAGCTGGCACAAGTCAGCTGGAGACGCATCAGCAATTACATTTAAAAATGGTCAGATTTAACTTTTTGCTACAAAAAGTATATTTAAAATTATTCTGTAAAACTTGATTTTTCATCTAGATTAAATGATTGTTCTTTTCAGTTTATTCCTCTCATTTGCAATTTAGTTCAGAGGAGTTTTTGCTCTGAAAGCAGATTATGCCAATTTAATATTATTAGCTTTAGATGTATCAAAGACAGAATCAGTGATGTTAGTGCCAATAATCGGCATTTTTTTCATTCGATTTATTAAATGAAAGCAAAGCGTTTGAATGGTCCTACTGTTGAAGGTAGACATCTGGCATGAACATTACTTCTTTTGCAAATCAAGCTAAAGGGACCAACACATAAGGTATATTTATTTGCTTTTGTGTTAATAATACAAATAAAATTTGGGTAAAGTACAGCATATAGTTATACATTGTTTGTATTAAATTAATCAGCTTATATAAACCAAGAGTTGGTTGTACAAACATACTTTATAATTGTGTTCAAGTCAGTTACATAATTCTGCTATGTAAGTAGAATTTATAATTGTCAAAGTCAACAAATTTGACAATCAACTGGATTAACAGATGGATAGAGAAAGAGAGAGCATTGGAACAAAAAAGTTGTTACACCTTTTCTTGCCCATCATAAAGGTCATGGTCATTTTATACAGAAAACAAGTTAGCAAGAAAATAGCATAACCAATTTATTTAATCAAAGCAAAGTTTTACATGACTTGAGAGTTTTCAGAAATTAAGACATAAATTGAAAACAATCTCATTTACAATATCTACCTAAAAAAAATAAACCTAGAAATGAGTTCAACCAGGGAGTCAAAAGTTCTTTATACTGAAAACTACAAAACCTTGAGAAAAGAAATTAAAGAGGACACAATAAAGTTGAATGATATTTCATGCTCACAGATTGGAAAGATGAATATTGTTAAAATGCCCACACTACCAAAGGGATATACAGATGCAATGCACTCTCTCTCAAAATATCAATGACATTCTTCACAGAAATAGAAAAAAATGATCATAATATTCAGATGGAACCACATGAGGCAAGGAACAGCAAAAATAATTTTTTAAAATTTTATTGACCATACTTTAAGTTCTGGGGTACATGTGCAGATCCTGTCTGTTGGTTACATAGGTACACATGTGCCATGGGTGGTGGTTTGCTGCATCATCACCCCATCATCATCTACACTGGGTATTTTTCCTGATGTTATCCCTCTCCCATCCCATAGGGATAGCGTGGGGTGAATTTGCTATTGCTGTCCAACTAGATTATCTATCTATCTATCTATCTATCTATCTATCTATCTATCTATCTATCTATCTATCATCTATCTGCCTATTGTTGGATCTCAGAAAATCATACCCAAAATGCAGTTCTTTGGCATGCTGAGTACTTTGAAATGAAGACTGGAAAGCCTCAGAAGCAGTCTCAAATGCATCATCTCTCTCTGACTTCCTGTTCTTCTGTCTCCCATTACTCTTTTATTCCTGACATAAGTCATAGAAACCATAGAAACCTTTCTTGGGGAAGGAAGAACTTCCACTTAACCAAATGCCCTTAGAAATGAGTAACTAGTGACATCTAACTCCTTCAAGGAGATTGTTGAAGGGATGATGGTCAAAAAGGATTTGATGCTCCTGTTCTCCCTAGACACTTGGTGTAATAGCCAAATTGCCTTAGATTGTGTGCACCATGACCATGAACTGCAAGTAGGCCAGCCATTGGTTTACCAATGAGCAGTGTTTGTGCTATCGCTATGGTGATCATTAAAAAATCAGGACACAGCAGATATTGAAGAGGATGTGGAGAAATAGGAATAATTTTACACTGTTGGTGGGAGTGTAAATTAATTCAACCATTGTGGAAGACAGTGTGGTGATTCGTCAAGTATCTAGAAATAGAAATACCACTTGACTCCCCAGTCCCATTACTTGGTATATACCCAAAGGATTATAAATCATTCTATTATAAAGACACTTGTACATGTATGTTTATTGTGGCACTGTTCACAATAGCAAGAACTTGGCACCAAGCATGTTTGAGCTGATGGATATTCTAGTTACCCTGATTTGATTATTATACAATGTATGCATGTATTGAAACATTGAGTTTTACTCCATAAATATGTACAATGATTATGTGTTAATTTAAAATAAAAGTATACTTAAAAGATAGAATATAAAAATAAATTTAAAATAAAAGAAATAAAATTCAAAGACTCTGGGAAAATTGTCCACTTTTATGCATAGATTTAATGAAGAATGGACAGTCATGAAGAAATGTGATTGTGTAAAAGGGTGTGATTTAATGTTAATAGACTGAGTGGTAAGGCACAGCAAGACCCGTCTGTTCAGAGTGTTTTGGCCTCTTTTAACATTCCTTCTTGATAGGGTTTGGCCAGGTTACCTCCCAAATCTCATCTTGAATTGTAACTCCCATAATTCCCTTGTGTTGTGGAACGGATCCATTGGCACATAATTGAATCATGGGAGAGTTTTCCCCATACTGTTCTCCTGGTAGTGAATGAGTCTCAGAGATCTGATGGTTTTATAAGGGGAAATGCCTTTCGCTTGCCTCTCATTCTCTTATCTTGTCTCCTGCCTTGTGAGAGGGGCATTTCACCTTCTGCCCTGATAGTGATGCCTCCCCACCCACGAGGAACTGTGAGTCAATTAAACTTCTTTTCTTTATAAAGTACTCAGTCTCTGGCATGTCTTTATCAGTAGTGTGAATATGGACTAATATTCTTCTTCCTGGATATGAAACAGAAATTCTGGCTGAGTGTCATATGACCTATGACGAGACAAGGCAGATAGGAGAATTTCCTGTAGCTAAAACACAAAAAGCCAGGAGAAAGTTATAGTAATATTTCTAGAAGTTGTTTTTAGAGACAGAGTCTCACTCTGTCTCCCAGGCCGGAGTGCAATTGCAGAATCATGGCCAATGGCAGCCTCCAACACCTGGGCTCTAGTGATCCTCCCACTTCAGCCTCCTGAGTCTTAGGACTACAGATATGCACCATCAAGCCTGGCTACTTCTAGGTGGTATGGCTGGCTTTAGGTGAGAGACGTCCTAGTTTTTATGACTTTCCTTGGGGAAAGAAGAACTCTGGTTTCTGTGACTTGTGACAGGGATGAAAGAGGAGTGGGAGACAGAAGAACGGGAAGTCAGAAAGAGATCATGCCTCTGAGGCTGCTTCTGAGGCTTTCCAGTCTTTCCTTTTATTTCAAAGTACTCAACATGCCAAAATGCTGCATTTTGGATACGATTTTCTGAGATCCAACAATGGACAGGTAGGTAGGTGCGTAGGTAGGTAGGTAGGTAAGTAGATAGATAGATAGATAGGTGATAGATAGATAGATAGATAGACATCTAATACTGGATAGATAATAGATATTAGATAAATAGAATGGTAAATGAGTGGCCTTTTTGTGATGAAGCTAGCATTGAATACAAAGTTTGGTGAACATGTCAGTTTATAATTTTTCTAATTGCTGCCCATCCTCAACCAGAATTTAGAAATGTCTGAGGCTTTGAAATGCTACTTTTAAATATCAATGAAAACAACCCTCAGTGGCACAGAATTATTTTTAAATAGGCTTTTTCAATTATATTTGTGTATAGTTTAAAATAAGTTTGGAGATTTTTAATCAAAATAATAAACTAATGCATTGTAAAATCTTTAGATTTTTAAGCTTTTAGTAAATTACAATTATTGGGGAAAAAGCATACAAATAGGAGTTTATTGAAAAATATCCACACAAAGCAGATGAGTAGCTCAATAAAGAGGGCAGTTGAATATATTACATATTAGAATTCTATGGAGACTCTGTGGACTGTCTCATAGGGACAAACTTTTAGTTTAAGCTTTTTTTCAAATTAAATTTTACTATCTAATATATACAAATATAGTATATTTTATATTATATTATTATATAATTTATTTTATATATACTATATAAACTATTGTATAGTATATTATATATTTTAAGTAATATGTAAAACTTTTCTGCTCTTTAGTGTTTTCACAGTAAAGAAATTTTTGAATTTAGCTTTTAAATACTCAGTTATTTTTGTTTTTAGAACTAATTTTATTATTGAAAATAGCATTTAAATAGAACTCTACAAGATATATGTAATATAATTGATATATCATAATGAAAATATAACAAGTATAAATTAAAAAGAAAATAAATTTATAATCAAGAAATCATTTGAAAATTAATAATTTTTATTTTTAGCATCCCTAGTTTACTCAAAGACTTGTCCAAATTTAGGTGATAACATAGTATTCTCTACATATAAACATTATACTGATAATAGTCGCTAGTGCTAATCAAATAAAAAGTCTTAAGAGCATAAAAGAAAGCCCAGTTATACCCATTTCTTGAATTCTTTCTTGTCAGTTATATCTTTATATAAATACTTTTTGGTACATTCGTGGAGGATCCAGGACAACCTTACTTCCAAATGTTCTAGGTTCCTGGTAGCTGAATCTTGGGAGCCAGGTTAAAAGGTCAATGCTCTTGCCAAACATGTACATGACTTATTCTATTCTCATTAACTGAACGTGCACATACAAATTACATGTTACTCATTTCTTAAGTACCAATTATATTGTTTTGCCTTCTAACTTTACCCAAATAAATATACATATTTCATTCCCAATTAAGGATTTTACTAATGGTACTTTTAGAGTAAGTGAATAGACCTGAATAGGTAAATCAAAAATGACAAAGTGGAAATTCAGTAGCAAAATTGGAAAAAATATTAGCTATACTCTTGCCTTTCTACACAACCCATTTGCCTCTTTGTGTGCCAGTTACAAAGTTATTTTTAATCTATGCTTTAGGATACATTCAGTTTGTGGTTTAAGAGGAAAATTAATGTGTTTTTTTTTCTCTTTTATATTGAAAACTTCTTAGCTGACTTTCTCCACCCTCCTTAGAGTTTAGCTAGCAGGTCATTTTAGAGCAAAAGTTTTATTCTAGCTCTTTTAGTTGGCAGAGTATTTACACCGCTGAAGGCATCTCAGCCCTGCTAACTACTGATTTCAATGGAGTTTGTTGGCCATTCCCCTTCCATCTGTCTGCAATAAAACAAAAAATCCTTCAACTCCTATTGGAATTTCAGAGCTATGAAAATTCAGAAAATACCAACTGGGAGATTACTTTACCTCCTATTTTGGGGATTAAAGATTAAAGTGTTCTTCTGGGATTAGTTTATGTTCATCTACATTTTGAATAGCTACTTTCTCCAAAACTCTGAAAAAAAAAATCTCCTTTTTAGTGAAATACCCCCATCACAAACACAAAGATATTAGAAAATAGTAATAAAAAACACAGCCTAATGATCCTGTAAAGAGAGATACTGAAATAGAACCTAATACATTCTTCAAAGGCTCTGAGATAACATCCTTGCCTCTCTTCTTTACTTGTTCTAAGGATATATGTTCCATTTTGACAGTGCATTTATTTAACTGTCCTCCAGTAAGAATACAGTTATTATGCTATAATTTTCCTTCTGCAAATCATTTCACCAGGAAACCAAAAGAGAACAGAAGGATGTTAACTCTATGAATTCTTAGGCCAAATTCAAGTCCTGTTTCTCATTCACTAACCAAGGTTATAATTCTGCAATATTTCTGCTCTCCATTCCTGATAGATGGGAGGGGGAAGAGATATTTTATTTTAAATTATCATGGAATCTCCAGAAATGTTTAGGTAGATTATTCCAAGGCAGAAACACCAAGATCCTTGATGTTTAGAAAGAGGCGTAAATAGATTTTAGTTCTTTTATTGCAACTGAGTTTTGAAAACAATTCTTGGCTCTCTTTCTCTCTTTCTCTCTCTCTCTCTCTCTCTCTCTCTCTCACTTCTTTTTTCTTTCAACCTCTTCTCCCAACTCAGTGGGGGCAAAGTAGGCTTCCAGCCCCAGAGCTCTGAGCCTTTAGTTTCTGGAACATTTGCAGATTTAAGCTTAAGGAACATAAATACCAAGATGTTGTAGCTCCCATGATTTATTTCTTTATTCATTATCATTAATATTTTTCTTCTCCATCATAAATGCCTAGAAACTGCCATATGAAATCTAAGGAATGTTATTACTCAAACAACAAAGGGAATAGAACAACTTAATGTATTTTATCATTTTACAGGAGGCAAACTAAACTGAATAAGTACCATGCATCATAAAAAGAACCATAATTTTTAAAAGCAAAATAGAGAGGTGCTAATAAAAGTGAAAGCTTTTCTATTTCACTCAATCCCCTGCAGAGAAAGAGAAAGGTAGCAGGGAAGCTGAGGGACTCTGCACTCTGAGCCAGGGATCCCGCACAGATGTCTAGGTACTGCCTTTCAGTTTTCCCTTCCAAGGTCAAGGGGGAACCATGCCTATATGGGACAGCTGAGACCTTCCTAAAGGTTTGGTGTATTATGTGAACCTATACCAGAGCATGAGGAGAAAGGGTGCTTGAGGACAAGAATGTTCATTGCCAAAAGTCTGTTGCTCCTGCTGGGAGAGCCTGTCTCCCGTGTGGTAATCTCTCAGTTTGCTTTTCCAAAGCAGCCCAGTGCCTGTGACTGTTGCCATTAGAAACACCGAGAAAATCCCAACAGGTATTACCTTTCTAGCAGCTGATGAGTGAAGGAGTAATTAGGCACAAGTAGTTCCCTGAGAGCAGCTGCAAAAAAAGGCACTGGCTTCCTTCTGGAGAGAATTTCCAATGGCACTAATGTTATGACACACAGGAGATGCACTGCCCTCCATATGGAATGAAGCAAAGCCATCAGACTCATCTGATTTAGGACTGTGAACCTGAATTCCTATGGTGATCTCAAAAGAACAAGGTCAAGACTTCTAGTTTGAAGTAATTCAGCACGCCTTTTTCTACAGCTGCAGATTTCCTTCGGAATTCTCTTTAATGTTAGGACATCTCTGGGGTTGTGCTCATAAAAGAAAAAGACACAGATGTTTCTTTTAATGCCCTGACTACAGAGTTGATGGATCAACTCGCCATATTCTGCATATTTAAAAAGATGTGGATATTCTTTTAGAAAAATTCCAGGGCATGTCACTTAGCATTTTATATTAATGGTTTTCATTGGAGAATTGCCTGATTAAATAGTGAAATAGACACATGTGTTGCTGCTGATCTGCAAACCACCAGGGATGTAAAAGACAGTGGACGTTTGAAAAAAGCCAAGGAAATATATCTGAGGAGAGGACAGGCAAAATGCAGCCAAGTCTGTGACGACACCAGAAGGTGTTAATTTGAATTTCATATTGGAAAGGTTTTCTTTTGTCTTTCACTGAAAGAGTTCAATGGAACAGATTTTTTACTAATATAAAAGATGGAATCAAGTATGAATGGAAGTGCGCATTTACACGTGTGTTGAAGGCTGTCACTGAGACATAAAAAGTGTGTTTATAAGCAAAATGTAATTAAGTCTTCCTCACTGGAAGAAATAATCAATTTTGGAAACAGAAAAGCAGATATGCTGTGAATAGATGAGCTTGGTTTCCAGCTTTACAAATGTTGTTTCATATTTGGCCAGCAGGAGGTACACTTTGCAAAGAGCTCAATTATAAACGAGTCCTGTACAGTGGGCCTATAAATTACTTTTGGTAGAGGTTTGAATTATGTTCTTAATCATGTAAAGATACTTTTGCTAGAAACTATTCTTTCTCATATTTCTGGCAGTCTCTCTTATTTATGAGCATGCTGGAATCCGGCCAAAGCTTTTCTGCTAGGTAAAATGACAACATCTTAATTAGGAATGTTTCGTCTGTGGCTTTAGTTGCCAAAGAGCAGCCCCATTGTTCTAACACACAGACATCCATCATCAGTTCGCTCCCATCATCAGCTCGCCTTTAGCCTAGTGGTCGGAGCACAGGGCTGAAAGGCATCTGAGTCATTTTTTGGATTCTAGCCCTTGTCTAGTTGTATGGAAAATGGCAATCACACTCTCTCTGAAGCTTAGCTGTGTCATCTTTCAAGTGGCTACCCCAGTTCTTAGCAGTTGTTTTTGTCAAAATTAAATAACTTTAAATCAAAGAAATCACATTTTTAAAAAGACCTGGAATAAACAAACCAGGTGATGTCATTATTATTATTTGAGATAGTGTATCAGAATTTTCAGGTGAGTAAAAAAGATGCTGTATTCTTATTCCAACTATTAATTCCTTAGCAGTATACAGAGAATCTGAATTTCTTGTGAGATAGGGTGAGGCTATCAGCTACTCATTTTTGAAGCTGCAGAGAAAGCATACTATATGCTCAAGAAATATTTGTAAATGCAAAAGAGAAGGCCACAGCAAAACAAAAACAAGCGAAGAAGCTAACTAGAAATATGCATTCAGAGAAAACTGGAAAATTCCCATTTTTAAAGGTGCATATATAGATGAAAACCTTTTCGTTTTTGACTTCCAAATACAATGATTGCAGCTTAAAATAAGAAAATAAGAAAAGATCTAGGAAATGTCTGAATATATTATTTCAATATCTCAATTATAAAGAAACAGATAATTATTGTTTCTCATTTTTATGTATCTTCTCATCTAAGAATTTCTTAGGATGAAAAAGGAAACAAAATGAGTGTGTGCATGTGTGAATGTATGTGTATGCTTTTGTAAATGTGAGACTGCTGTGTGTGTAGAAAGAGCTCACAATTCAGGACAAATGTGGGAAAGTACTGGTCTGTCTCATATTTTAGTGATTTCAGAAATAATAAAAAATCCAGCATGCTAAAGTACACACCAAGGTACATGATTTATGACAAAATCTTTTGGTACTGTGAAGATTGGCAGTTTAACTTCAAACTTTATTCAGAAGTATTTAAGTCATCAAGCCTGTTGCCTTTGTCAAATTTCTTAGAAGTGTAAAGAAAGTGGTCTGTAGAAAGACCTGGGCAAACATAAAGACCTAATCTGCTGCAATTAGGTAAAAATGCTGAATTCTGGAAGAGCTCCCAAATGATGCCCTGAGACACAATAAAAACGATGCAAAGTTCAAAAACATTGAAATATGCCTCAGATTAAGAAGAACAACTCCTCATCAGTAGTGTTGTCAAATCTGGTACCACTTACCAGGATAGCAATAGCTAGTGAAATATAAGTACTACTTTCTTGGATCTAAAACATTTAGAAAGATAAAAAGGTAAAGGAAAGATGCCACCCATTTCTGTTGGAAGAGTTTGAGTTTTCAATGATTAAATGCCTGGCCACTGTTACCTTTTTCTGAGCATTTAAACAAAAAATAATTGACAGCGTATGTGTTCTTTGTGTTTTAAAACTTCTTATTTTAAAGTAAGTTAACTCTTTAGAAGTTACACAAATAGTACAGTGACTTCCTGTGTATAGTTCCCCCACTCCCCCACAGTGATAACATCTTATATAACCATATACATTGTCAAAACCAGGAAGTTGATATTGGTACAATTCTGTTAACTCAAGTACAAGTGTTCTTCAGATTTCACTAGTTTTTACATGTGCTCTTTTTCTCCCTCTTTTGGGAATCTTTGAGTTACCTAAATCTCTGACTGGTTATCAGTAATAAATATCATGTGATACAGAAACAAATCATTGACCAGCAGTGACATTAAAATGAGCAATGCTAAAGCATACACCCCATCTGTTTCCACTTCACAAGGTTTCTGACTTCAGTCTACTTAATCATTCCTACCCTTTTCTCCCTTCAAACGTCCCCCACTAACACCACTATTCAGATAGCAACCGCCTAAAACAAAGTTTGACATCTTTGAGAGTTTTATCTTTGGTAAGCTCAAGGGGGCCATTTCTACAAATTCTAGAGGCTTTTTCTGATATTAATAGTGAGAAACTAAAGAAATGAACAATTTATAAATCTAAGAACAATATTTTCTTCTAACTCGTTAGGGATAGTGACTATTTCTACTTGGAGAACATCTGGGTTCAACTTGCCAAGGAACAATGAATGTTGTTGTTTGGAATAGAAAAAGTCTAAAGAGACTCTCTCCTACCACTGACTGAGCACCAAGGCAGTACTTTGGGAATAATGCTTGAGGATGATGTCCTTCAATTGTGTCATATTTTAAAGACAGAGAGAGAGAGAGAGAGAGATTATGATTATATGTAGCCATTTAAAGCATCAATACATCATAGGTGTTCTTGTAGTTGAATTGTTAATAATATTGCAATTAATCATGTCATCAGAAGGATCTTAAAAGGCTTAATAAAGGGATCATGAGTCATACAGAAGACAGTGGATAGGTTAAAAAAATCATCATTATACACAAATGGTAGAAAAATAGATATAATCACTAAAATTGTGTGATCTAGATTGATGGTTTATTAAACCAAAGACGGACATCTCTTGATCATTTCCCTAAACTTCTTTGAGAATAAGGCCACTTTTCATAAGCTACCAGCTGGTGATATAAAACACAAAATCTAGGACATTTTTAAGGTAAATGCCCAAATGTTTTTTAAACTCCTGGATCACTAGAGCACCTCTTGGGAGACGTATGATCTCCTTTAACTACCTATATATCTAACTAAGAGAGAATTATTAGAAGACATTGCAATAAATAATGCTATCTTCTTAATCCTACTTTTCCCAAGCCCAGACAAATCCAGTTAATAGCATCTTTTTTCGCTTCATTCCCTCTTCTATAAATAAAGCCAATATTACTGGACTCTGGCAAGACTTGGTGGGTAGTTGTTGTTAGGGGAGGGGCAACATCAAGTTAGAGGACCTGCAAGATTAGGTTTATGATTCTGCAGCATTTAAGTTGTATGGGGCCAGGTGCGGTCACTCATGCCTGTAATCCCAGCACTTTGGGAGGCCAAGGTGGGTACATCACGAGGTCAGGAGATTAAGACCATCCTAGCCGACATGGTGTAACCCAAAATACAAAAAATTATCCGGGCGTGGTGGCGCACACTTGTAGTCCCAGTTAGTTGGGAGGCTGACGCAGGGGACTTGCTTGAATCCGGGAGGCAGAGGTTGCAGTGAGCCGAGACTATGGCCACTGCACTCCAGCCTGGCAACAGAGCGGAACTCCGTCTCAAAAAAAAAAAACAAAAAACAAGACAAAACAAAAAAAGGTTTCTGGATAAAATATATTGGCAGGATCCTACAAGTAAGGCAAGAGAGTAGAGAGCTTTGTAGAGATTTTGATCAATAATTACTGGGAATAAAGAGTACTTCTGATGAGGTAGCATGAAAACATTCACGCCAATCTTAGGCACTAAAGACACTGAAATAGAAGAATAGTTTGTCATCTTAACAGTGAAAGGAAATTTATAGAGCACTGTTACTCAACTGGGCCTTTTTCCTTTGTGGGAACTTTGGAATCTACAAATACAGAAGCTTAGAGCTTCCGTCATCTTGTACTTGCTGTCATAGAAATTAGGCCTACTTTAGTTTTACTGGACTGTAGATGGAAGGTTATAAATTACTGGGTTCAAGATGTCTTGCATTTCAGGATACAGAATTCAATTTTGAAATGGAAGGCTTGTTGGATATTATCTAAAATCTGAAGAGCAGACAGGCAATCAGAATTTCTAGGTAGGCTAGCCATGATAGCCTTTAGATTTGCATTTGTTAGTGTTAACATATGTTTGTTTGTTTTATAAGGATTTGTTTATTATTTGTTAGTCATTAAAACAATGAGAACGTAGCATCTACTATGTGGAAAAACACAAAATAAATCAGATATGAAAAATAATGAAACAACCCTTTATTTGCCAGGGTTTGCCGTCTAGGTTTAGGTAGGCAAACACACATTTGTCATGGAGAGTTCAGAGTACCATGACAACATGGATGCCCCGGGAACACATAGCCAGGTTATCTGAGGAAGGGGAGAAGGCGATGCAAGGGCCTCCCAAGACTCTGACACTCTGACATTGATTGCACACAGCATGTAAAATGAACCTCTTTCAATGCTTTGTCTATAATTATCTCTTTTCTCGGCTCCCAGAACAGTTGTTATTTACATCTTTCAACATGTTTGCATTATATCATCTTTTTATATTATTCCATTGGCCCTGTTATATGGGGATCCCAATGAAGGCAGGAAACTGCTTCCCCAGGCCTCTCCAGATGAGGTCACATTGTGAGTTCAGATGAAGTCACATTGGCAACACACTGCACGTTGGTGCAGAACTCAAATTCACAAATAGCAGTTTCTTTCTTTCTTTCTTTTTTTTTTTTTTTTTTAACAATTAAAGACAGGTTTATTTTGGAGAATAAATTTGAGAGGGGTTTCTGGCCAAGTTGGGTTAGAGGCATTTTTCCTTATAGACTAAGAGTTTTTTTTTTTTTTAATTGCACTTTAGGTTTTGGAGTACATGTGAAGAACATGCAAGATTGTTGCATAGGTACACATATCACAAGTAGCCATTTCTAAAGGTGCTCAGAGATTATGTTTTTTAAGTTCACATATAGTTGTCCCACATAATATCCTGTACTCCACCCTCTCTAATTGCACTCTGCCACTAGCTGCACCTGCTGTATGAAGCATCTCTCCACCACTGCTGGTTCCTTCCCGCCAATGATGACATGAATGCCAAGGATACTGTTTCTCTGCATTCTCCAAGCCACGTGACTCCTGCTCTCAGGCTCCACTTTGATCCTTGAGCAGTGATGTTACTGCCTGATTGTGGCCCTGTGTCATTCAGTCTCAAATGAAAGAGCCCCACTTTTTGACAGCACATAACATCATGTGTGTGTGTGTGTGCAATACTTGAGACAGGGCTTGGAGACTTGTGCCATGCTTCCCTCTCCATTCCTCACCTGTTCCCCAAAATCATAACCACCATGGAGTCTAGCAGCTTTTTCTCTTTTGTAAATCAGTTCTTACAAACTGACACCTGAAGGCGCCATTCCATGCACTATTTTATTAGGCATTGTCCTTAGGCTCAGCCCAAATGCCTGCTACATTAGCATTACTACTCATGACCTGCATGATAGTTTTTATGTAGTCTATTCTCAGTCAATAGACATGTTTACTAATTAATTCATAACCACATTCAATATGAAACAGCACCACCTAATATCATGCAGTTGGAAAAAAAAAGGGACTTTGTCCTTTACTTGGAAGTCAAAGCAAATAAATGTGAATAAATAGCATGAGGAAAAAATGCAACTCACTGTGCCACAAGAATAACAATATGGCAGTAATATGTGTCTGCCAAACTGCCATCTCCACGAATTAATCTTTCATTTCATCTCTGGATTTACTGTCACACTTCAGCTGGGAGTACAGTTATGAGTGAATTGAGATTCTTTTATATTTATTTCTCATGCTACAACATAATAAACATTTTCATCGCCAAAGTTTTCTCGATGAATATTTTATTAGAGATCACAGAATTCGTCTCAAAGTTGAATGTATGGAATCCAAAAGAAGTAACATTCTTTAAAGTATGGGGTACATGATAGAGGTTTATGTAAAATCCATGTGAATATATTGAATACCACCACACACACACACACACACACACACACACACACATGAGTCAGTCCCTAGTGCTTTATAAGTGAAAATAGCTCCATTCACTGCTTTAGATTTTATCTTAAATTTTTCCTTAAATAACTGATTTATCCTTCATTGAAAAAGGTCTCATTAGCTGTTAATCCTGACTGACATGAGGAGCAGAATATTGGTTTCCTTTTACTGAGAAACTTGGTATTGTACATGAATGTGGTGAATATGTCATGGTATAAAGATAAAGTTTAATATAAGATAATGTATGAGAATTCTCATGCAATATTCACACAATGTTACAGATTAATGTTACTGGAGAATGATACATTAAATAATTGTCTTTTTCATGTGGTCACAGAAGTAAAAGAAGACAATGGGCACACATCCTTTCATTTCTGCATCATTCCATGGCCAACACAAACTGAAGTGGCCAAACCCAGAATCAAGTGATGGAGAAATATACTCTCCCCTGATGATGTCTTGTCAAATGTATGGAAGGAAAGACTGAAGAATTTATCCAGTATATCAGTGTACCACTTCATAATTGCAGGTCATGTTTCTACATCTAGTATGCTTTTCTGATGAAGAAACATGATTTGAAAAACTCAGTGTTTTATCCAATCATAATCAAGAGTAAATATATATATATATATATATATATATATATTCACTGTAGTAATTCCCTAAGTATATTCATGGCAGGCTCCATTGAATCCTCTTAAAAAACTGAAAACACATCCACAATCTCAAGTATTTTCTTATAAGTTTTTACAGAAGGGTAATAATAACTTTGTAAAGTATTAGTGTTGAATTAACATATTGATAAGCCACCAAGCAGTCACTACAGGTTACTGAAAGCAGGTCTTTCAAAACTGTGTACACATGGTTCCAATTTACTGGAGGTTTTAAGTTCAGTACTATAAGAAGTCTGAGTGCCATACCACATTAAACAACTTTGTGAAGGTGCAAACAAAGGGAAAATAAAAATCCTCAAATTTGGGGCAAAGACATTTGATGGTCAGTATTTTCGTTAACAAAAAATTCTTTGGTATTGCTGCTTTACTTGCTTTCCAATTACAGATAACTGTTCATTTATCTTCATCATCATTAATTTTGTTTGTTGTGTGCTTACTGATAACTTTTACACTGTTAGTAAACATTTTCGCAGCAATAGCATTTTAGGCATAATTTTTAATGAAACTATTTTAAGGCACAGTGATATTTTGTTTCAGTTCTGTTTTTGTTGCATACATGTACATAGTTTTATTTTTTCTCTCTTCTTCTCTCCATCTTTCACACACAGACATATACACACACATATACATACATACACATACACATACACATACACATACACATACACATACACATACACATACCAGAAAGTGGGGTGCAAAATGGCAATTTTCATGAGACAGTAATTTTTCTTTTGGAAAGTAGGAAAGTAGGGGTGGACTGATTAGAACAGGGTGGCATAGAGGTGCCTGTGTAGCCCAATGGGATGTAGTTTGAGAGCTGCTATTCTGGATCAATGTTTACACTGTGAATAGGTTAGATCAGGGAAGGTGTAAATAAAGCCCTACACCTGAAACTATTTTCAATGCTCTCTGAAAAGTGGCACTAATTTTACCTCTATGTTTCATTCAGGCAGCATTCCTGATCACATATTTAATGTTCTGGCAACCTAACAATGTGTTTATGCAATTTCTAAATTATCAGTAAGAAGCCAATAATTTGGCCAGTTGTCCAGATATTTCTAATCACATACTTGCTTGTAAATACATACATGTTTGATATCAGTGATCGAATTTTTCACTTTTTATCCAGATGTTCTGGTGTTAATTAGTTGTACTGATTATTATGAATTTGACTTTTCCAACACTATGTTATATATAATAAAAAGTCATTAGTTTTATTTCTTTTCCGTCTCTCCTCTCAAAATTAGAAAATGGCTACAGAAAACCCACAAAGATTTAATAGGATAAACGGAGATTTATGAAGTTTCTTCAGAAAAGCAAAAGAATGATGCTCACAGTATATCACAGATTGAATAGTTATTTACCTTTGCATTTTATCACTGGATGCTATATACTATTCTTTGAACTGACTTGGTAGAGAATTATATAAGGTTTCTACATGTTAAGTCAAGTCTTTTAAAACTTGTATGACTCTTAAGTCACAAGCATAAGATTTGTTATGTTGAAGTCTCCAAACATTAAATCATGTGTTAGAATAGAGAGTAAAGTGATAAAAATGCCTAGGGTTTGGAGCCCAGGAGACATGTTTCAAATATCATTTTAAGAATCGTGTAGCATGGGCAAGTTCCTAGCTTTGGTAAAACTTAGCTTTCTAACAAGTGACAGAAATGAACACTTACTTTGCAAGATGTTTTTGATGATTAATGATGGTATATGAACAATGATTTTTATTAAAACTCTCTCAATAAACAATAGCTTAAAATCGATTACTTTCACTTCCCCAAAATGGGGAAGTTAAATGTTCCATAGGAAGTCACCACATAAATTGGAAATTAAATGTTTCCTAGGAAGTCATAGTTCCCAGAATAAGAGAATGAATGAACTCATTAAAATGGCTATTCCTTCCTGTTTACTCACTTTTTAAACTTTCACATCTCAATCCTGTGGCAATCAGTCCAGAAAATGTTATGGTGATTTATACTAAGCTGAATTATATTAAGGAGAAGAAAAAGCTGAATTATACTAAGGAGAAGAAAAAGATCATGGGAAAGAAAATGAGGTAGGGTATGTAAGCAATTAGAATCATGGTTAAAGGGGAAATATTGAGGTCATACATAGTAGAATTTATATCCTAACTATTACCTACCCAGAAAAGCATAGGCTAATTCTCAGCCTTTTGTAGATGGGAACTCAATATCAAAAGGGCTATTTCCTCAAATTGTATGCTGAATTAACAGTAAAGACTAGTTTACAATTGGAGGGAGTTTAAAGAAAAAACTAGCACAGAACTGCATCTTTTTGCAACTATATACAAATTCTTTTTATGTGGCAAAAATATGAATTGATGTTCTTCTTGTTCATTTTCAAATTTTTTATGTGTTCCAAACTGGAAAAAAACAATAATGTCAGTGTTTTTGAATTTTGTTTCATACAATTTCACAAAAGCTAAAACTAAAAGTAAAAATAATTCCATTATTATTTTAAAAGGCTATATTGAGATACTGTAGTCATGGATACTAGGCTACTGTAATTGATGAAAGCACATGACTCAACTGCTGGGTTACCACATGGTACAAATGAATTAAAGAAGTTAATCAGGTTTAGATACAGTATTTGTGTTCTTAATATTTTTATAATTACACACGTACACTCATATATGGATATATGCAAATGCACACAAAATTATATGCAGATAGACACTTTTGAAATATAAATACATATATTTATGTTTCTTTTTCTTCAATAATTTATTTCTTCAGCTGACTTACCTAGTAGATGATATTTATTTTATGTTATTCTGATTATCTGCAGTATAATTCTTGTTTTAGTCATTCACTGAGGTATAACAACATACTCCAAAACTTATTGGCTTAAACAAAAATGATTTCACTTTTTCATGATTCCTCAATCTGAGCTAGGCTTCTGCTGATCTTGTAGAGGGTCACTGATGTGGATATGTTTTTCAAGTCAGCCTGAAGCTGGGCTCAGAGTCTTTCTTTGCAAGTACTCTCAGTTATTGTCCTTCTATATGGTCTCTCCACTTGACATTTCTACCAAGATAGCAGGACTTCCTACATGAAGGCTCAGGATTCCCAAAAGCTCCAAAAAAGGAAACTCTGAAAAAGGAAACTGGTCAGCATCACTTACAGCATATTCTCCCGGTTAAAGCAAGTTATAGGAACAACTTAGATTCAGGGGAAAGAGGGGGCATTATATTAGGTATGAATAGTGAGATTCATAAATGCTAGGATGCATAATTCATTTGGGTCCACCATTATTCCCTTTGTTCTATAATTATTCATATTTCTCCCACATTTAAAATTTATCAACTCCTTTTCAAAATACCCAAATATCCCACTGATGCACCAGGCTCATTCTTAAAATCTGTAATAACATCATGTAAATTATGTCCAGGTAAAAACGAGGCTCTTGAGCATAATTCTTTACTATCAGGAGACCTCTGGTTAAAGAGACATGTAATCTTTCCTACACCCACCCAGCATAAAATGGTGAGACAGGGATATAATATTTGCAATAGATACACCTACCTAAATGTGTGTGCAGAAGTGGGAGAGAGGAGAGATTGGAGGCAGAGTCCTTAGCAGTTCATAATAATTCTGAAATCCACATAAGGTCACATCACTATTACCAAAACATGAGAGGTTCAGGGCAGGTCCTGCTGATTACCACAAGAATACCAATCACCAAGGCAACAAGTGTTGCCAAGGAAGAACACTTTGCGTGCTGCAGCTGAGGAGATGAGAGATAGTCTCAAGTCTATCTCCCTGACTAAAATTAGGGTTTTACATAGCAGAAACATAACTATATGCAGGAAAACATGAATTTGGGAAAAGAGAAATTGGTCAACAGAAAGCAGGGTGGTTGATTAGACAATCATGATGGTTGAAGGATATGACAACTTATTGTCATTGTCAATTTCAGCTCCTTGATACTATTTGGGAAGACTGATGCTGGATTTCTAAGAAAAACTCAGATAAAATAAATTTAACTTTCTTAAGTTTTACTACTGGGAAGATCAATTTCTATATTTCAAAAGAAAACATAAATGTTGGTTCTATGGGACAGTTGAGCTCGATTCATTACTATCCTTTTCACCTACTCTGAGATATACAATGTAAGATGGGTAGGACTAATTTCTGTTCAATTTCACCTAGAGGTGATTCTCCTTGTTATTTGCTTTTGAAATCTGGGCACTTGACTCTTATCCAGTATGTTGTCCATCTGCTTCCTTACATTAGAAATTGAGGGGCCAAGAGCCTTATTTGCATCTTGAACTGTCTCGCCCTTTGAGGCCAAACTATTATAATT
Organism: Callithrix jacchus; assembly: GCF_049354715.1. Taxonomy (NCBI): domain Eukaryota; kingdom Metazoa; phylum Chordata; class Mammalia; order Primates; family Cebidae; genus Callithrix; species Callithrix jacchus. The sequence goes on from NC_133509.1 coordinate 117,850,883, forward strand.
CCTTTAAAAACTTTGAGGGCCTTAAATTTTGAACTACAATACACCGTATTGGACAAAAGCCATGCCCACAAATTTCTCCAAGATAGGCCCAGTTGCACTTCAACTTAGAGTCAGGAAGCCATGGGACAATATATTTAACATTCCCAGAATTCCTTTTTATATAAGGTCTTTTGTTAATAACATTAGAAGCTCCATAATTGTCCAAGAGGGTCTGAAAGGCTCTGCCTATAGTCCTTATGAAGGCTTTACATAGGCTTTATATATGGTTTTAAAGACCATCCTGATCAACATGGTGAAACCTTGTCTCTACTAAAAATACAAAAAAGTAGCTGGGCATGGTGGTGCATGCCTGCAATCCCAGCTACTCAGGAGGCTGAGGCAGGAGAATTGCCTGATTCCAGCAGGCAGAGGTTGCGGTGAGCCAAGATCACGCCATTGCACTCCAGCCTGGGTAACAAGAGAGAAACTCCATCTCAAAAAAAGAAAAAAAGAAAAAAGAAAAGCCACATCTTTTACTTAAAAGTGAAATGACCCTAAAACAGCTAACACTCAGTATTCAACTTCATTGGCATATTAATAAGTAGGATTAATCGAAAATTCTGTTCAAAATCTAATTTGTTCCTTATTTTCTGTTTTTAATCTGATAACTCATGACCACAATTGAAACATACCACACATAGATAAAATACCACAGACATTAGAATAAGTGCAATAACAATTTATATTACCTTGACAGATTAAAAAAACTTACTAATATTTTCAAAGCTCCCAATAATAAAAATGCCAGCCAACAATTAACTAATTTTGAGCAGAATCATTAGTACAGACACAATTTGCTGAATAAATTACCATTATTCAGCACTAAGAAGTTGATCTATATCAGTCAAAATTAGTATAACTCATTTTGAAAAAAACCTCAACCAATAAAAATCTATGGTAATGGCAATTTTTTGATATTTTGAGAAGTTGCAATTTTCTAAGCTCCATACAAGGAAGATGTCTTTTATTTCCTCATTTACAGATGAGATTTTTTAAAACATGTGAAAGTAGATTATAAACAGATTGCAAGGTCCAAATCCAATGGCTGTGCACTTAACTCATAATGTTGCTATCTTCAGGATTATGTGAAGGAAGGAATGAAGACATATTTTCAAAAAGGGATAAGCATTGCATGAGGAATTTAAAGCACTTGTTTTAGAATATAGATCCCATGAGAGAAATAATCTTAGTGTGCTTATTTTTGCTTTCTCGTGACACATTTCATTACATCTTTTATAAACAGGATGGCTGATAAATGTTTGCAGATTAGACAGTCACTTTGGTTTTATTTCAAAAATTGCATTACAGCACAACTTTTCAAGGGTTCACATAAGGAATGAGTCATATTTTAAAAATATATATATATCTTTCACAATCCAGAGATTTGACAATACCGTTTTAAAACAGTATAAAGTTATTAATCTATTGCACTTACTTTACAGGTACTTGGTAAGGATCATAGTTCAAATGTCATGCTTCTCTATCTTCATTAACTTGGTGAAAATTTATTTCTGAGGGAACTGATAATTCCCTTGAATTTTCTGGATGTTTTTCTGTGTCAGCTTATAAAGTTTATAACATCTCTTTGTGTTAATTTTTTCTTTCATATCTGGAATTACAAATTATGCAAGGACTAAATACTGCCAGTATGTGAGTTGGAAGAATTTCTGATAATTCCTAGACCAGATTTAAAGAGTTGGTCTTTATCCCTTCACCTTTTCATCCCAGAAGAGTCATTCTGAAAGACTCTTCTTACTATTTGGTCTAATAGACGTTGATGGATGCTAATGTCCTGACTGCTTCAATAACCTGGTCCCAAGGACAAGGGTGCATCTAGCTCTGCACTTTTCAATCAACTTTAACACATTTTTCTTTGTTATAATATATAATTCCTCTCCTTAATTCTTTAGGTTGTACTTCCCTCTAAGTAAAATCCACATCTCCAAATGGAATAATGAGATCGTATGATTGAGTCTGTGGCAGAGACTGCTAAGTGTGCACAAAAATAATTGAAACTTCCTGGTTTAGCATTTGAAAGAGCTAGATTGCATTTCCCAGAATTTCTGTTGGTAGGGGTGCCCATATGTAGAATTTCATCTAATGGAAAGTAACAGAAAATAATGTATGCCAGTTCTAGGCCTGGTCTGTAAATATCTCCATATGTAATTTTTGCTGTTTCCTCAGAGTCTGTCTGAGAGGCAATTTCTAAAGAAACCTAGAAAGTATGTGAAGAAATGGTGGGGCTACTATCAGCTTTTGGGAACTGAATGACAGCAACTTCATGCAACAGGAGGATATCATGCTCCTGAATAAATTGATCATGAGTACTAAATATGGCATTTTTAAATTAGGAGGTTAAAAGGAAGTATTTCCTTCATCTATTCATAACCTTAAGTTAGACTCTTCCACATGAAGGTTTTTTTTTAAAATATCAGTTTAGAGATATATTAATTGGTGAACACTAATTGCTAAATTAATTGAATATCCACATGAATAAATAATTAGGCATGTCCTGATTTATGTTGCTTTACAACCTGGCTAATTGTTGAAGCATATAATAATTATAAAGTTTGTAGAAAGAAATAGTAGATTCAGTGTTTATAACTCAACACAAGATTTAAAAAATATATAGACATATATTATTATACATTATTAATATAAATGTGAAAAATTTTATAAATAATATAAATGTGAAAAAATATATAATATGTATTTATATTTATTTATAAATGTGAAGCTATATACAAATAAATATGTAATTTATCCTTTATAAATATTAATTGTATTATGGTCTTTTCACTACTGCATTGAACTTCAGTGCTAGGTTTTGTACTATTTGAGGTTTTTATGTTAAGTTATTGCAAACCACAGAGACAATCAAACTTCTTTGTCAATTGTGTTTCTACCTGTAACTACTCTGGACATTTTCCTATTCACAGACAATTGTTGTCTTGTTTTAATCCTTTTCAAAGATGCTTTATAATAAGCTATAGAACTTTGATAGTCCTCTCAAATACAGATTTCTGATAGCTTTAGAGATTATAACATTGGAAAAAAGAAAAATGTACAGGACTTATGAAGAGCTGAAATGTTTGTGAATGTCAAGCAAAACAAGAGTTACCTAAGTGGAATGAACTTGGAAAGCCGAAGAAACCTTTTAAACCTTTTCTTGGAATGTTGCTGATCCTTGTTTTATTTTTCATAGAAAAGGAAACTTATTTTGAACTATTTACAGCCTTTAATAAGTAAGTAATTTATACTACTGGGATCAACATTTGGAGCACATTTATTTCTCTCTGCTTGGTTCCTCTAGAATTTGGAAACTATCTGTGAGTATTCTTAATTTATGGCAGTATCGTTTCCCAGAGTGCAATAAGAATCCATTTTTCTTTTGCAACAGGACACAATTGGAAAAACTGCTTAGTTTACTAAGGCTTTGACTGGAAGAATATGTTTCCCTTTAAGGAGTCAGTCTCCACTTGCAGAGCCACTTGTTGAGCCACTTGCAGTCTCTCCGCATGGGGAGACTGGCCTCATACCCTTACCTACACAGACCCTGTCAGGGTTCCAGACCTGTGGTCAGTAAAGAATGTCACTTTCTAGCATGTCTAGGAACTCCAAGTTTATCTTGGGACCATAAGAGGAGAGAATCACCCAATCACCCAACTCATGGTTGTTTGAGAATACAAACTCATGATGGAGCTTGACTTTAAAAGGTATTATCTGAGATTCCTTGTGGAACAAACTTCCATCAAAGCCAATCCAAAACGCCTAGGTAGAAATAATTATTCTTGCTGTGCTTTATGCAAATAATCAGGCCAAGTACAAAACAGAGTACAAATAAAACTGTACTCTATTTTGCAAAGCATTCAGTCCTATGGTGATTTTTTAACAAACATGGGGGCTGGAAAAAGAGAAATCGTGTTCAAAACTTATCATACATTTGTCACTAAATTCTAAATTCATTAGTTGTTTTTAAGTTTTCATCTACATTTTGCTCCTGCTTGCTCCTGTGAACCAATCAGAAATCCCTGGCTGCAGTTTAGAAAGAGCAAGAGGAATGAGAAATGTAGAAATCATATGAATATTCTAGTTTTGTGCAATTATCCTGCAAATCCTGCCAGGCAAGGGAATAAATAGGGTACCCATTTATTAAGACTAAGGGAACTAACCAAAGCCAAGCACCATGCACCAAAATCCGAGCAAGCATAACTATAGCTACCAATTATCTGGGTCTGTCACAAGACATCCTTTTCTCTCCCTTGTTGGAGGAGGACTCAGTTTCACAGTTTTGCCCTAGCATTTAACTCATAATAAGGAGTCCATACAATGCCCACATTTTTGTCACAGATTCAATTTCAAGCTTTGGGTCAAAGCCCTAGGAAAGAAAACTGGATCTGGAAGATCCAGAGGCAAATGACAACAGAGGTTGTCACAGTGCAAGTAGGCATGGCTGATTCCTGCTAATTAAGTCAACTTGAAGCTTCCTGATTCATGGATAAAGGCCACATTGGTATCCATGCATAAATGAGGTCTAGGGAACTCCAAGACTACTGACAGCAAAGGAGATAGAGTGTATGAGGGTAAGAGCAGATGATTCTCACCCCTAGCCACCCCTGCTTCATGAGTGCAAACTGCTTTGGCACCCATGGCAACACCTGAAAAGGTCAGTGGAACTCAAGGATGCAAGGATGGAAGAGAGAATGAGGAGGCCCTTCCTTTTCTCCCTCATGTACCCTGGGTATCTGCTGGGAAGAGAAGGGAGCCAGGGATGCCTGCTACCATCTTTCTACAGGGGTAGCCATTCATCTTTAGTCTATACCCCTTTCGAATGCATCCTGAACCTTCAGGACTTCTTTAAAAAACACCTTATTTTTCCTTTCTTCTTCTGAATTATCTCTTCACTAATAGGTAATTGTATCTTCATACTAAGAAACACTCTCCTCAGATACATCCTCCAAACTAGAAAGAGTCAATTTCCCAAACTTTAAACTGCTTAGCTTAGGATTGGGCTCAGAGGAAGAAAGCCCAGATGCCCAACATGCTGGCAAAAGGTAAAGTTTCTTTGCCAGTCGAACTTTTGACTCCCTCTCCTTGTGCAAACTGATAAAAGTCCTAGGAATTTGGAGCTTTTCTCACCCCTCTCCTTGTTTCATTTTAATATGTATTTTCTACATATTAAATACAGGGCCTCTGATGATGGCCCCTTCTTCTGGGAACCCTTATTTAGGTCTTGGGGAAGATCTGACTGCTGTTTACCCCAGGCAGCGCTCCCCGGCCCCATCAGCAGGAAGCAGGTAAGATCAGTCTTCATGCTTATCCTTAATCTGAGGACAGTTAGATATACTTCTTTAGAAGGGGGAATGAGACAGCTAGGTGGGCGGGTGTCGCTAGAAAATTCAGCCGGCCTGCATGCTGTGGTTGAAGCTTGGGAAGTTCGTGTCCTGTTTGCCAGAAGAAGGAGCCTGGCTCCTCCTCTTCCTATGTAAAACCAAGGATTCAAACTGCTGGGTGGGATGCAATCTAGTGGAGGGACTCTGGCCCTGCAAGAGTCCCTGTGTCACCTCTTCTTCCTTTTCACCCGATAAAACCTGTCTTACTCACCATTCAAATTGTCTGTGAGCCTGAATTTTCATGGTCATGGGACAAAGAACTGCTTAGTTGAACTATGGAAAAGTCTTGCAACATTAACTTTGTTGAAATAAATAATTTTCAAAGACAAATTGAATAAAATCCTCATAAGTCATATGGAGTAGAGAATATAAAGCCATATGTTGATTCAATAGATAAAGAAGGAATTGAAGTTTTCAGTAACTGCCAGTCTTTTCATAAAACAGATATTTATAATTTTGTCAATAACAGTATATTCTAAAGAAATATCAATAAAATGACTTGCACAATTGTCACTGTCTCTTCCTGAAGTCTAATAATGGCTACCAGCCCCAATATAAAACTCAGTTCTCCTCTATGAAGTTTTTCTTAATGATATCACTCCTTTGAATTTTTATAAGTATTATCTACTGCTCTCATTGCTTAAACATTAATATTTGTTTTCATTTCCAATTATGGAAACAGCCATGGATTGCTTATGTCATTATATTTTGTACTTAAAGCAAAATAAGTTAAACTTAAATATTTGGCAATCATTGTGTGTACAGATAAGTGCTCCATATCTGCAAATACAGTAATGAACAAAATAAAGGTTAATTGGTTCATTAGAATAATTTTAGAGTTATTCATATATCTTGTGAAGGATGTAAGTTAGAATTACTAATATGAAAGTATAAGTACTTCAGGAAAGAGTACAATAAATAACATGCATCCCACTAGGAGACACTTCAAGACATTCTTACCATAAGAACTTAATTCTCAAGCAAAGAAAGGCTGAAGAAAAAAGAATTAATTCTCACTAAAGTGATCATATTTCTTGATATTTCTTATCTAACTTCAGGGTAAGTAAGTGACTCTACTTGTTTTTCTAGCCAGTGTGACTTTTCCTTCAATGAATCAGAGTCCATGTACATTTGTGCATGTCTCAGTGTGCAGGCCATAGGGTTTATGTCATTTCCCAGCTTAAAGAGGAAACACTTCTTAGAATGTGCAAGTAGATTCTTAAAAGCCTCATTCTTTATTTAGTTCCCAGTTCTGTCATTCCTTATTACACAAATGTAGCTACTCTCTTATTTAATATAAACTCATGTGCTAATTAGTCTTCTGCAATATATTAGCATTACTCAGTTTCAATTCCAGCTTTTCAGCTATCCACACAATCCTTCCAGTGAAATATCCTAGGTAGCTGGTTGTCTTTATGTGGCTTATATATTGCTGTCATAAAGAACTATGGTTTACAACATTCTTTAAAACATGTACTTTTAAATACTCCATTCATGAAAATGTATGCTCATGCACATAGTTTAAGAAAACATTATAAATAGAGTTGTGTTCTTATGTACTCCCTCCCCAGACATATCCTCTTTCCACACTCTCAGGATGTCTACCCTCTTGGTTTTGAGATATATCTTTTCCATAGATTTCTTCATAGAATTCTTATTTAATAAGCATATTTCCTCAGCATTGTATGGCTTACAACGCATGCATTTGAATTTTATATAAGTTGTTTTATATCAGTCATACCATTTTATTCTTGTTCTACCTTCTCTCAATTTTATGTTGGTAAGAGTCTTGCATGTCAATATATATGACAAAAACTGTTTTTTTGATTTAGAAGATCTCGTTTTTGGGGATAGAAGCCACACAGCTGAACTCTATTTCCTAGCCTTCTTCATGGATAAGTGTAGTCATGTAATCAAGTGGTAGAAAATGACATGTGAATGGAAATGATGAAGAATTTCTGGTGCAAGTATTTTAACTAACAAGTATGCTCTCTCTGGTATCATTCCATTTCAAGATTCAGGATAAAGTTTTGATAAGGTCCTAGAAAATGGTGAAACTAGAAAATAAAAAACCTTGGTCACTAAATGACTTCTTGGAGAAAAGTTGACAGTTAATGAGAAATACCAACTTTCCCATTAGCTTTGTGAGTAAATTAATTCATATCTATGTTATCTGAGCTATTATAAATAGCAACCCACACAATACTTGTAGTTCTAGATCATTTGTTTATAGTGCTATTTAAAGTACAAATATACAATTTTTTAAAACGTATTGCTTCTGTCGGTATATATTTTGGAAGTTTTTTTCCTAATTTATAATACATATGAGCATTACTGCAATAAGTAATATCATATATATCTCCTTGGATACAGCATGAAAGTTTTTCAAGGGTGCATGTGTTTGAATGAAGTATTGGTTGAAGCTAAACTTTACTGCATCTTCAACTTTACTAGATTTTATAATAGTTGATCTCTATAGTGTCTTCATTTTACATCCTACCACATGTTTTTATAAGAATGGGTAGAAATTTTTTAAAAATCTGAAGTTTTCTTTTGATGTATAGAGTTCAGTTTGTATGTCTTATTATTAATGCAACATTAATTGTGGAGTGGCATAAATAGAAAACAGTGTTAACTGATCAATAATTATTCACTAGTCATTTATCTTTTTATAACATCTAATAATCTTATCAGCTCTGGAATGTAACCAGGAGGTCATAAAATATTTATCTCAGAAATAAGGAAAGTGATTTGATATGATAGGTAAGACTTTATATGTGCAATAATGAACAATGGAAAACATACACACATCAATATAGGTATTCACTGATTAAAATAATGGTGCTCATGTGTAATTTATATATATATATATATAAAACAAGATAGAGTCATAATCTCAATCAACTCAAGCTGGAAGGAGTGCTTTGGCCTTTTATTATTCAAAAGTTTTTATTTTTAATATTTTGAGAGAAAACATGACAAAATAATTAATATGAAGATATTTATAGTATTCATTGAAAGAGTAAGAACAACGGTATAACTTCAAACTTATAAAAATCAATTTATTGGGTCACTCTTAGCATGTTTAAAGAAATAAATAAGGAGAAAAAATTAGATAGAGACAAAGGTTTTCAGATTTGATTATATATAAAGATTTCTCCAGAGGAAGACATACCCAAAACTAAGTTAAAGCACAAATCAGAAAATTAGAAAAATGTATTTCAACATGTATAAGAGATAATGTATTCATTCTAGTAATATACTACTAGTACGTTACTAGTGTACTACATATCTATGTAAAATAGATATATATACATAGAAATGGTTTCCATAAATTGATAACGAATTATTATTAAAAAACAGGCAAGAAATATAAGCATATGATCCATAGAAATAAGAGTAAATTTTAATTGAATAAATATATCCTAATCTCAGTGATATTTTAAAATGAAAAATACTAAAAACCCATTTACAACTATATTTATTTCACTCAAATTATAAATTGTTTAAGGTATATATATATTCAGGAAAACTTGTTAGGAAATAGCATATCTCATAAATTGTTTGAATTATATGAAAAGTCTTGGTAAGTGGCATGAACTTATTTCCTTAAAATAGAAACATATATTTCATTTGCTCTTTGTTCTATGTATTATTTTAATTAGGTACACATATAAAATTTTGGATGTTGTGCTTTTGATACTTAAATTTTTATTTAATTAATAGTAAAAAATAAAGTGTATGAAGTTTACTATTGTTACATAACAAGTTACCACAATCTTATTGGCACAAAGCAAGACAAATTTATTATTTAAAAGTTTTTGTAAATTAGATGTCCTGGCATAGCTTACTGGGTTATTTTCCTCTCAAGGTGTTAGTTGGGCTGTATTTACATCCAAACGTTCAAGTGAGGAAAATCTATTTCTGAGTTCACTTGGGTTGCTGGCAGAATTAACTTCCTTAAAATGATAGGACTGAGAGCCCCTACTTTTGCTGGCTGGAGGCTGGAGGCGAGCCACCCCAAGTTCCTTGAGACCATTCATATTTTCATGACACTTTGGTTTCTTCAACATGGTAACTTACTTTATAAAGCCACAAATGAGGGTCTCTAGATTAAATTTGAGAGTTTTTAGACATTACTAAAATGAGATTTTTATATGATATGAGGTCATTACAGGAAAGACATTTTGTCATCTTTGCCATATTTCATCGGTTAGAAGCAAGTCAGAGACATAATTCGTATTCAGTAGGAGGGGAATAACACAAAGAATAATAAAACCAAAAAGTAGGGTTCATGGGAGGCCTAGAGTCTATCTAGGGAACATAATCAGTATTTTGAAACAAATCGTAACTGCTATGGTTTGAATATGTCCTCCAAAGTTCATGTGTCTGAAACGTAACCCCAGTGCAACAGTGCTGGGATGTACAGCCTGATAAGAGATGATTAGGGCATGAATGAATTAATGTTCTTATCACAGGAGTGAGTTTGTTATTGCAAGAGTGCTTTTGCTTTGAAAGCAAGTTCAACACTCTCTTGTTGTCATTCTCTTATTTGCACTCTCTTGCACTTCCAACAGGGGAAGAGTCAGCAAGAAGGCCCTGGCCAGATATAGATCCCGTTATATTGAATTTTCCAGCCTCTAAAGGAAATACGTTTGTGATCTTTACAAATTACTTGGTCTCTGGTATTCTGTTAAAGCAGCACAAAATGAGCTTAAAAAAAAAATTGGTACTAAGAGGTGGGCTGTTGCTATAATTAACACCTAAAAATGTGGAAGCAGCTTTGGAACCATGTAATGGGTAAAGATGAGAAGAATTTGGAGGCATGGGCTAGAAAATGCTTAAATTGCCAAGAATGACACATTAAAGGCAACTTTGGTGAGGCTTCAGAAGAAGACAGGAGCTGTAGAGAAAGACTAAAACTATTTAGGAATTGCTTAAGTAGTCAAGATCAGAAATGTTGGTAGAAATAGGGACAGTAAAAGGCACTCTGATGTGGTCTCAGATGGATATGAAGAACATGGCATTGGAAACTGGCATGAGGCCATCCTTTCAACACAGTTGCAAAGAGATTGCCAGAACTGTGTCAATGTCTTAGGTCTTTGTGGAAGGCAGAACTTAGCAGTGATGAACTAGGGTATCAGAAGAAATATTTAGGTAGCAAAGCATTCAAAGTACTTCCTGGCTTCTTTTGACCACTTTCAGTAACACAAGAAAAGAGTAATTAATTTAAAGATGGAATTTATAATCAAAAGGGAAGGGAACAAAAATATTTGGAAAACTCTCAGCCTGGCCACATAAAGAATAAAAAAGGGTGTTCAGGAGAAAATACAAAGGATGCAGCCAGCAACCACTTGCTAAAGAGAATAAAATACATAGAAGGCAGCCAGGTTTAATTTATCAAGACAATGAAAGAATAATCTTGAAAGCATTTCAGATCTCTTTGAGGCAAGCTAGGACTCTCAGGGCATGGTTTCTAGAGAAGTTCCTGAGGAAACTTCATATTTGCGACTCAGAGCTGCCTTGGGACTTTAATTCCTGCATCCTGAGATAGTGTTTCTCATCCACCCCACCCATGGCTTAAATAGCCCAAGCATAACTGGACTCATTGCTCTGATAAGCCCTCGTGACATCCACATTGTGCTGACTCTGCAGGCATGCAGAGTGTATGGGCTGTGAGGCTGTGGTGGTCTCTACCTAGATTCAAAAAATGTTGAGGATGCCTTGGTTCCCAAGAACTTGCCACAGAAGCAGAGCCACTGCAGAGAATTCACACTAAGGCAATTCCTCGGAGCTATGAGAGTGAGGTTGTCACTGAGACCCTAGAACCGTAGAACTACCAGCATACAGTATCTTCGGGGAGAGCTGCAAGCATAAGACCCCAACCCATGAGAGCTGGGTAGGCTTAGCCCAACAAAGCCAGAAGGGTGTGGTTTCCTGAAACCTTAGAGACCCAACTCCAAGGAGTCAAGAGATTATTCTTTAGCTTTACGATTTCATGTTTTTTGCCCTGTTGGGTTTTGGATTTACTTGGGGTAGTTATCTCTTTCTTTTTGTGTATTTCTCCCTATTGGAATGTGAATGTCTGTCCTATGCCTGTCCTGTAGTTGTATTTTGAAAGTAGATAAGTTGTTCTGATTTAACAAGCTTACATGTGAAGAGAATTTGCCTCAGGATGAATTCTATATTAATTCTCACACATATCCTGATTTAGATGAGAATTTGTACATTGGACTTTTGACTTAATGCAGGAAAGATTTAAGACTTTTGGAGTTGCTGAGATGGAGTACATGTATCTTGCACTCTGAGAAGACATGAATTTTGGTGGCCAGGGGTAGAATTCTATGGTTTGAATTTGTTCCCCAAAGTTCATGTGTTGAAAACTTCATCCCCAATGCAGCTTGTTGGTGTAAGGTACCTAATAAGAAGTGATTAGGTTATGGGTGGATTAATGTTGCTATACCACTAGTAAATGAGTTTCTTAAGATTGGGCTTGTTATAAAAGTGAGTTTGGCCTCCTCTCCCTTCTCTCTCTTCCTTGTGCCATCTTGGTCATCTACCTCCTACCATGGGGTGACACAACAGGGGGTTCTTGCCAGATGCCAGCATCTTAACCTTGAATTTACCAGCCTCCAGAAATGTTAGAAAAAAAAATCTGTCCTTTATAAATTACCTCGTCTCAGAAATTCTGTTATAATACCACAAATTGACAAAAATGATAACTAAATCATAATTTTTAAATTAAAGGATATCTTAGGATTTGTTTTGATAGACTCTTACATATAGTAATGCAAACTGAATGAATGTATTACATGCTTTAAATGAGTTCTTTCCAAGATTGTCTAAAAGTTTTTATTTATAAAACAGAGTGAAATTCTTAAATACAATCAAATATTTTAAGACTACATATGATATACTTATGAAAAATTGAATAAATTTCCAGCTGCTTTCTTTCTAATTATCCACATAACTTTCAAATGCAAAAGAAAAGCAATTTAGTTTCCTTGAATTTAAGTTATGCTGAGATACATTCCAACTCAGCAAGAGCTATAACTCAGAGAGGTTATGTAAATAATTAACCTTTGAAAATAACACTTGCAGTGTGAACATACATATCAATACAAATAATTACCAGATTCTATTCACCTTTACCCAAAGATTGCAGTGGGTAATTTAGAAAACATTGAAAATATTTGCATACCATTCAGAGCATTACATTTTCTCAGGTTCTCAGTATTAATAGGCCAAGACAGCAAATCTTCTATGTCAGTGTGTAAAAAGAGGCACAGTGATTATTTAATTGACAAGCAGTAACAACATTTTCATTAGACAAACAATATTAAGCTTTATTTGTTGATTTTATTGCTTAGGAATATTAGTTGATTTCTTAAGTTATCAGTGTTAGACCTTAAATTGTAAAAGAAATTTTGTAACAAAAATCTGACAAGGAAGATGAGATATTGCTATAAAAATAGAAGGTTTTTAATAAGTTTGTTTATCTATTCATCAATATGTGGCCTTTACAAAAGAGTTAAACATGGGCATATAAAAACAGCTCGTTTTGGGTGTGAAACATTTAAACAGCTATTTATTCAGTTTCTGTTTATGCACCACTGAAATTCTGTTTGCTCTTTGATTCTTTCTAGCAGATTTAAAATAACTGTGATCTTCATCCTCTTGTATATATGATAAATGAGATTACAATACTTCCACTGTTAAGAGTAACCTTTAATCAGCATGATTAAAGAAGACCACATCCTTATATTGGAAGAAGGTACCCACCACAGATTCCTTTGCCTTCCTTTCGAGATTCTGACAGTCACTCTTATGTCCAACTATTTTTTTTTCTGATCTATTTTTTTCATATTGTATTGAGGTAATCAGGAGGAAATTAGGTTTATTCTAGTTTCACAGTTTATTGACGCTCAGTGTAAATTGGCACACTGACATGACTCCTAGGTGTTGTAGGAGTAGGATTTTCTTCTAAATCCATCCCCAGTTCAACCTCTTCACTCTCACTTTCCAGGCTCACTATCTGTTACTGTTCCTTCAGAATAGGTGCTGTAAAATATTTTAATTATACGGATAATTCACCTTTGAGAGGAATACTGTACATCTCATGTAGAATATGGATTTGGATGCATTACACATGGGACTTGGAATGAATATGAGGAATAGCAGGGATCACCAACAAAATACTAATGGGAGGGCATCTTGAAATGATGGAGATATTAATGCAAACTTGTAAATTAAAGTCACTTCCCAGAAATTAGCTGGTTTGTCAAAAAAATAAAAATGGGAAATAGTTTTGTCGTTGAAAAAGTTGGCATGGATACACAACACATAATTTGATAAATTTTTGTTAAATATTGTGTACAAAGAACTAGATTGAAGAACAAGAAGCCTATTCACAACCCTAATAAAAAGACTGGTAAACTGTTGTACAAAGTTAGAGAATGACACTCAGGACTCATCTCTAAATTAGAAGAAGGGGTAAGTAAAGCCAATTTCAAGAGAGATCCAGACCAATCTGCCTGGAAAGTTTTCAACTTCCAGGCAGCATTTGAGAACTCCTGCTGTGGACCTCAATTATAAACAAAAGATATGAATACAGTTGACAATTTAGAAACCAGTCTTCTATCAGTTTTTATTTATTGATTTTTGTCATGTAAGATGCTGGGGAAATGATGTATAAATACTCTGTATTATTTAATCAAATTGTAAATAAAAATTATGTAAATATGAAATGCTTATATGTATTTTTATAAATAAGAAAATTCTATTTTCTATGCAATAAAATCCCCTATAGAAAAATAAGTATTTTCTCTGTTAAGTACCGAAGCTCATTAGCTAGTTTGGATGAGTGGTAAGTTTCCTAAGAAATGTTTTTAATAATACAAGTTAGTCGGTGAACTAGTTTATAATTTAAAGTGGTGGACAGCTATCTTCTTGGCTATATTTACACAATGGAGTACACAGAAATGGAGCGGAACTGCTCAGAACATTAGAAACAATTAGAAGTTGTGTAGAGACAGAGGCGGGAGAGGCGAGATGGGTGGCAGCCAAAGCGGACCTTTGAATGAACAGCAGTGACGTCTAAATGAGGATTTATTTTAAGTATATTCTGTGAAGTGTGGTAAGACTTCTCTTGTCTATACCTCTGTGACATTTTCAATACCATTTACTTTTCTTGCTAACATATTGAGAAAAAGGATTCATCATTATTATTAGTATTATTTTGGCATAGGGCTGAAGTACTGAGTATGTCCCCAAAGCTGTTTCAGGGAAGCCCTCCAACATTTGTGTACAACTCTGGAGATACTCGTCTCCTCTCTCAATTACTAGTGAGGGATAAAGGACAAGTGTATTCAAAGAGAAGATCCAGCTCAGATTAGAGAGGTAGGAGTAGCATCTGTATCTCTTGGTGAATTGCACTACCTGGTAATAGTGGGTAGATGCCTGAATAAATATTCAAATGTGTATGGACACGAAGACTGTTTCTGAGGAAGCCAGACACAGAAATCCTAAAATCATAGGTCTTTAGGAACCAAAGCACATCTCTCCTAACCTAGTCTCTTTCTTAGTACATTTCACAGGTACATCTGAGTGTAACAGCTTTGTCAAAATCTTTCTTTCACTCTGCACAAGTCTTAAGAGAAGCCAAAAACTGTACTTGATCCTCGACACCTCAGTAACAAGAACACTCTTAAAATTCATCAGGATTTAATACTAAACAACATATATTTAATAAATACCTGCTATGTTCTGAAAATATTAAAATTATTTATGGCATTCAATGGACATAGAGGTGTCATCCCTTTTATCATGATGTACTTCTGCATATTTCCCTGTTTTGGGTCATGATTTTTCTTCTAGGATTTGTTTACCTGTTTCTTTGCCTTTCTGATATCTAATTTTCTTAAATTTTAATTATTTGCTTCTCCTTTGGTCACCTAGATGTCTTGCTTGTCTTTATCATGCATGTGTCATTCTTTTGATTCCTGTTTGATCACACAACTCAAATCCATTCTTGTCCTACTATTTTACCACCAGGGACCTCCATTTTCCTGCTACTACATCCTTTCTTGACCCTCCATAATGCTTAATACTCTGCTTCGTTTAACCAATATTTACTGACTGAGGAGGTCCAGGAAGGAGACCTGTCCTTATTGTTTTGTTTCCTGTGAGTTCTTAGACAAGTATGCTTCCCTCTGAATTCTCCCTCTCTCCCCTTCTTCTGAACTCAGTACAAGATGCCGGAAAACAGAATAGTTTGCATTCCCCTACTAGCCCTTTTGGCAAGTATGGTTGATGGTGCATAAAAGAAAACATTAGCTTGGACAAGTTAATAACAGCATGTAACATGAACCTCAAGTTTCTTTCTTATTTTAAGGTAATGAAGGTAAATGTAGCCCGAATGTGTTCCTGCTGTCTAGTTTATTTTAGGGCAATTTAAGAAATAACTCTCCACTGTAAGGTTCATGTTCAACTTTGATATCATCAGGTTAGCAATACTGAGCTGTTATCTGCAAGTTAATTCAGATTCAATTTCAGTAGACAAAGATACAAAGTAACTCAAATTGCCATATTGCTGGTTCAGAAATAATTCTTGGGAAATTGGAGCCTAGGTGACTGGAGGAAATTTTCTGTAAAGTTAATTTAAATTAACAGATTCAATTTCATATGTGTTATAAGCAACCTGAATTACCAGATGGGGACTGTAACATTTAAACAGAAATTCCACTTAGAAGTCATCCCCTGCACTGGCATACAATCTTGGTAAAATCATTTCCAGAAACACATCAACACAGATGCAATGGAAGATAATCATCATAATTTTCCACAAAAGTGACTATGCTAAGAATGCAGAGAGAAGACAGGAATTACTGAAGATTTCAGAGGTATCAGAATTTAAGCAGACTTATTTCAAATGAGAGCAATATTTGCTAATATTGCTTTTGGAAGTAATCAAATAAATACATTATTAGACAAAGCTAAAACAAGAATTACAATGCATACTAATGCCAAAAATCCCTGAAGTATTTATAAGCAGTGCCTAAATTATAGCTTCGGAAGAGTTTTCTTTGTCTCACTTTTCAAACTATTTTATTGTTTTAAAATAGCAGTGTTTTTTAATGTTACAATTGAGGAAGTCTAGATATGAAGATCTTTGATTACCTTTGTGATAACTGAGAGAATATTTAGGTGACAGTAATTAAGGAGAGAAAATCCTTTATGTAAAATACAAACAATAAATTGAGGATTATATGCAAGTTTAGATACATAAATCTACTCATAAATATGACTATGATTATATCTTAAATTGTAACATAAATTGTGTCTTTCAGGCAAATTAGGTAACATAATAATTTGATAATCAAACTAAAGTATTGGAATAATTAAAAATAGAACGATTGTCATTTGTACACCCATTCTGTACCAATTTTACCTACATTTTCAAATTAAATTTTAAATTGATGGTCACTGACATCTTTAAATCCATAAATCATAATATTTAATGACTGTTCTTAATCTTACTATTAAACTAGAATTTACTTCTAAAAGTTATTTCCCTCAGCTTAGACTGTCATGTAATGTATTCTTTCTATTCTGGCTCTTCTTTATACATGTCATCAGTTTTCCTTCAAATACTTCAATAGAAATGTAACAGACCAGGAGGGCTGTTCACTCTCAACCCTTCATGCTTTATATTCTCTAACCCTTGATTTTGTTAACACCAGACTATGTCAGCATTACCTCTGTTCAACAATTATATCATGAACAAGCCAACAGGCCTGAACTCACTGCACCTCTCTCAAGTGGTTTCTCTAGTAAATTTCTCACAGAAGCTTCTAGCATCTCTAATGCATGGGTAGAAAACCATAAATAGTAGCTGGTTTCCAAAAATCACTGACTGATGAACTATTCTTCCCAGAATTTCTGCCCTGCTGTGCTTTCTTCCTTTTGAATTTTTGTTGCCCCTTGAATTCTGAACCAATAAAACAGAGCATTGTGACATTTGGGGATTTCCAAGCCTGAGTCAGAAGAAGCCTTGAGGTTTCCAACTGGACTCCTTTTCAATTATTCTTCTTGTGATAAACTCTCCTGGAAACCAATTTCCCTGCTCTGAGTAGCCCAAGTCACAGGGAGCACCAGGTATAGGTGCTCTGGTAGACATCCCTAGCTGAGGTCCTGGTTGAGGTCTTGGCTAACAGCCAGTATCTATGGGCAGTCATAGGATTGATCCATCTTGGACACCCAGTTTAGTCAAGCATCTAACTGTAATCACATGAGAGGTCCCCAAATAAAAACTGCCCATCTGAGCCCAGTCAAGTCATAGATTTGTGATAAATTGTTGTGATAATCCAGTAAGTATCAAGGTAGTTTGCTATCAAACAAACAGATAATCAGAATACCATGTGAGGAAAATAACATTTCTACTATTTATATTATTCAAATTAGCCTAAATCTAACAAAGTAATAAACTATGAATACATCTGGCTACTAGCACTGAAAGCCATTTTACAGGAGTTATTCAACTCATGTATTTCTCATTTCTGAATTCCAGCTCCTTAATAGAAAAGAAGATAGAGCAATCATAATAACTGAGTCATGGTCGGAGGTTTCTTACACCAGTTGTATCTATGGTTAAACCAAGTGGCAGAAGCTACTTTTACTTAGTATTTTTCATCAGTAGACTACGTAAGGTTGTGCTTGTTTTTGTGATTTCTAATGTAGTTTTGAATAACAAAATACTTGATACAAGGCAGTTTGAAAAGTTAAAGGCACTATTGCAAAGTAAAAGCACATGATTGCTAACTTTTAATATTATCCTTAAGTCAAATTTAAAACATATTTTAATACTACTCTTTTAAATGTGTGTGGCAATTTCAATGGATTTTATGTATTATGTACGGATTTTCTAATCAATTTTTTCCATGTGGTGAAAACTTGTTTCTCAAAAATGAATCACTCTGTTTTTAAGACACCAATATTTCTTACCTGTTATATGACAGATGAGTTCCTATACATATAGGTGTGTATAAGAAAAATACATATGTATTTGAGTATATACACAGTTGTACCTGTGTGTGTGTATCATCCTGTCTTCATAACAATATGTGGAAACATCAAAATGAAAAACTATTTAAATTTAGGCAAATTTACAAATGAATTTAGCCACTGATTAATGTGTTGATTTATAGATTTTGAGTCCTACTATGTGATTACTATGCACTGTTCCAGTTGTATGAATTAAATCCTGAATCCAACACACATGTATGTCCTTTTTTGGAATTTACATTCAGTTTGATTTTGAGAGTCTATTCAGGTAATGAATTATGCACATTATTGTCATTGTTGTCAACAAATGATTTAGTTGCTTTTATAGAACGAGCCTGTTTTATAAAAGCTAGAGTCCATATTCAACTATCCATTTATTACTTTAATGGACTTCCATTATTGTGTTAGATGTTTGGGAAACAAATGTGATTAGGACACTGCCTGGAAACTTAAGCTCCTCACAGTGTATGCAAGGTGGGTGGGATGGGGCAGGAAGAAATATTCAAGTATTGAAATGGATTGGTATTTGTTCCCCTAGACAAGTAGCCTTGGCGTAAAGGACCATGTTAATGTACAGACAAAAAAATGGCCTGGTGCTGCTGCTAGGTTGTTCCTGTCTTGTTAATAACCCTGTTATTACTGATACTTGTGCAAGTAGTGTTAGAAACATGTTTGACTGATGGGAAAAGAAAACTAGCTTGCAATCTTAGAGCTACTATAAATGGCATATGTGAAGTAAGTTAAGGAGATAGGTTTTTTATTCTTTCTTTTTTTCCCCAGATTTTACACTTCTATCAGTTCATTGAAGGCAAGCAGCTCATTATTTGGTTTAGAACCAAATTGGAAAATGTTCTCCAAAGACAGAAGACTCTACAAAGAGTATTAGTATTGAGGGAAATGATTTAATAACTGCTTCTTGAGGTTTAGACTTGGAGTCTTACAAGTAGTTCAACTTAGAATTACACAAATGAAAAGGGCTAACATTTCGCAGAATTACAAGCCAAGAGACAATGATTACTTGGAGCCAAGAAGAAATATTGTCAGGTACATGGAATTTTATCAATAACTCAGATTCACTTGACATTAGAAAGTAGAAGTAAAATATCTGGCTATATTTTTCCAGTTCCCAGGGGGGATTCTCAGCATTTAGTCATGGAATCAGAAGTCTTAATAATACACAAGACTTCAAGTAAAATCAGTGCAGGCATACATTCTTTGCATATTTTTGAAGCTTATCAATTGCATAGGGTCATCATGTATGAAATAAAGGTCCAAGAAACACTAGTTCTTGGCTGAGTTCAGTGGTTTGTGTCTATAATCCTAGCAATTTCAGTGGCCAAGACAGGATTGCTTGAGGCCAGGAGTTTGAGACCAGCGTGGGCAACATAATAAGAACCTGTATCCACTAAATAAGTAAATCAAATGAAATGAAATACTAGTTCTCAGAAAGAGTTAGCTTTTTTTTTTTAATAAAAAAGTGAGAGATTCTCTCATTCCCTTTTCCTGAAGATAGAAAATTCAGATGGAAGACGCCCTTACCAAAGTAGTTCACCAACACACACCACACATCCTTTTTTCCTAAGTGTTTCTTTCAACATATAGCTACTCTGCTCTTTTTTAAAAGCTCCAGCTAAAAATGCAAAATAGTTGCTCTCAGCAGCAGCCTTAATATCTAATAATGAGTTCACCGGCTTCACACAATGGAATCAATTAAAATGTTATATGTAACAATTCTCTGTAAAATTTAAGCTTGAAAAAGGTATCATTAGTAGTCCTTTACCACTTAAACTTCTGAAAGAATGAAGCACAAGGAAATTTTGATGTTGTGGCTTTAGTAAAATGACAACTCCATTAAAATGAGCTACTCCTGTGGAGGGGAGCATTGGAGCATCAGCTGAAAACCGAAGGACTGGAAGTATTTGGAGGTCAAAGCTCTAAAAGGAAAGTTAGGGCAATGAAAAAAGATGCAGAGAGAAAATAATAGATGCTCCATACATGTCTATTCCCTTCACCTTACTTTATAATTTTTATTGAAGTCAGAAACAAGGAAGATCAACATCCTTTATATGCATGTGCTGGGAAGGTTTCATGAAAATGAGTTAAAAAATCTTTGAAAAATGAATGTTGCTTAATAATGCTTGCAATATGGTGTAACCCAGGAATACAACGTCCTTGGAGTCAACATTATATACTCGGGTTCATCTTATCTTGCTGCATTCTACATATTCATAGTCTTTTTGGTACATACTCACCAGTGACAGCTCAACTCATTATAGCAATCCAGGGCAGACAGAAAACATAGTGCAAACATATATCTCAGGCCCTGCATCATCAGTGAAGGACAAAGTAATAACATAGGGAAATTTCTCCTTCATCAAGTTGGGTAATATTCAGCTTTATATGTGCAATTCTGTTCTAACTTACACATCAGCATGGAGCATTCTGTAATTTTTCATGTAGGATAAAAATAATTTCATACACTACATAAGAGTGAATAGAAAAGAAAGCAAAATGGAAGGAGATAAAAAGCAAATGGGGAATTATTTATTCAAAAGAAAATTAATGTTTTTTTGAAGTGGCAAAATAAAGACAGTAGGAGACTATCATAATAAGGTATAACTAATAATAATAGCTAATACAATTTAAAAATAGATTTAGTTAATATCTTTCTTATGATTTACAATAAACATATTAAGCATAGGCATTTCACAAGGGTGATAGAGTCACATTTTACCATTGTCAAACACTCAAATAGAAAATAGTATTTCTTGAGGAGAAAACAAACCTACATATAAGCAGAAAGGTAGCAGAACATACATGTATATGAATTGCTAGTATACCACAGAGTGATGTGCTTAGGATACGTAAAGTTGACATTAACATGCCATGGCCGTTTCCAGGAAAGAGAGACCACAGCCCTCACTTTTTATTTATTTATTTATTATTTTTTTAAATATATATTTTATTGCACTTTAGGTTCTGGGGTACATGTGAAGAACATTCAGGATTGTTGCGTAGGTACATACATGGCAATGTGGTTTGCTGCCTCCATCCCCATTACCTATATCTGGCATTTCCCTCCATGTTATCCCTCCCCAACTCCCTACCCCCCACTCTCCCTCCCCTAATCTACCCCAACAGACCCCAGTGTGTGATACTCCCCTCCCTGTGTCCATGTGTTCCCATTGTTCAATACCTGCTTATGAATGAGAACATGTGGTGTTTGATTTTCTGTTCTTGTGTTAGTTTGCTGAGAATGATGGTTTCCAGGTTCATCCATGTCCCTACAAAGGACAAGAACTCATCATTTTTTATGGCTGCATAGTATTCCATGTTGTATATGTAGTCCTCACTTTTAAAGGTGCAGGAAAGAAATCTCACTGTGAGTCCGAAAAGTGAAAGCTCTTTAATCAAGGTTGTGGCCTTATTTGAAAGAGAGGTATCTGAAGCTCAGGGCTGGTTCTTTCACTAACCTAACTCAGTTCCAGTGATGTCCACTAACCAAAGGAGGAAATGTATCTTCAGATTACAGTTCTTCTATCATCAATGGGTCTTATTAGCACTTATACAGATGAAGCAGCAGACACGTATTGACAGACCAAGTTTCTCACCCAAGATCCTACAGAAATTTAAAAAGAGTTAGAGCGGTTAAATGGGCCTGTAGTTTTATTTCTTTTTGTTTTGACTTTTGTTCTTTGTCCTTGTATAATGGATTGAGGCTCTTTCTTTGCTATGTTTTAAAATCATTTGAGTAAAGTAAGAGTTTTCTGTTTCTTGTTTTGTTTTGTTTTGTAAAATTTGTATGAGGAAACAATTGGGAGTTTTATTTTTGTTGTAGGTGGTGGGGATAGTCAAGATTTGTTGAATGACATTTCACTGTTATTGATTTGTTTAGGTTTTCTATTCATATTTCTTCTTAATTTTTATAAGTAATATTTTTCTAAATACATTTCCATTTTAATTACATTTTAACATGTACTATTATAAAGTGATGGTTATAATTTTAAAGTAATCTTTATCAATCTGCATCTACATGCATTTTTTATTCCTGATGTGATTTTTGCTCCCTTTTTATTAATAAATCTTCCAATCTTGTGCCTAATTTATTATATCTTTAAGTTTAATCCTTAATATGATTTCATTAGATCTTTTAAAGTCCTCTTCTGCTCAATCCATTATCTTTATTATTTCCAAGTATGTTTCTATTAGCTAAATTTTCTACCACTTTTGGTTCACATTTGCTGTAGTGTCATGTCTGGTAATTTTGTATTAGATTTCTGACACCGTGAATGGCACATGTTTGAATATATGGAATTGGTTATATACTTTTGAAGAATGTTGATGCTTATTCTGGCAGGCTTGATCCTTTCAAGGCTTAGTTTTAAGAATCTTATAGGACAAGATTAAAGCATCTTTTATTCTAGAGCTACCCCACAAGTGTGATTCTTTCTGTGTGATTCTTTTGCATGATTCTTTCTGTATGATTCTTTCCATGGTTTCTACTGATTGCCATGAATGTTGAATACAAATTTCTACTACTTGGCTGCTTTGAATTTGGATGATCTCAGTCCTGTGTGAGGTTTGGAAATAGTTCACTTGCTTACTGCATTTACTTGCCTAGCTTCATAGAATTTCAACTTTACCATGCTAAAATTAATGTGAAGTCCACAATTCAAGAGGATTCCATACAGATTTCAGGAGTTCAGTCTCTGCCTTGCAAACTCCATCTGGATTGCTTTTATTTCTTTTTCTTTTTTGTAGACAGAGTTTCCCTCTGTCACTTAGGCTGGAGTGCAGTGGTGCAATCTATGATCGCTGCAATCTGAGCCTCCTAGGTTCAAGTGATTCTCCTGCCGCGACCTACCAATTATCTGGGACCCCAGGTGTGCACGACCATGCCAGCTAATTTTTGTATTTTTGGGAGAGATGGCTTTCGCCATCTTGGCCAGGCTGGTTTCAAACTCCTGGCATCAAGTAATCTGCCCACCTGGACTCCCAAAATGCTGACATTACAGGGATGAGCCACCGCCCTGGCCTGCCTCAGCCTTTCTGAAATCTGACCTATTTTCCTCCAATCAGTGATCTCATCATTCTCCGTCTTCCTCATTTCTGAGTACTGTGCTGAATTTGCCTCCAGGCAGAAAGCCAGAGCAATTGAAAAGCTCACTTTGTTTTCATTGTCTTTAGTATTAGAAGTTCTATTCTGCCTTTAATCTCTATGTCTGAAAATAGTTGCTTTATATACTTTGCCCACTTTTCTAGCTATTTACAATAGGAAAGAAAGTGCCCTTCTATTTACTCTTCGTGATTAGGAGTAGAACTACCTTCCACTAGTTTGGATGAATTTGTTGTGTGTGTGTGTGTCTGTGTGTGTGTGTGCTTGTGTGTGGTGTGTATTTTTTTTTAATGGATTAATCTTTAGTGCCATGTAATTCCTTTTAGTTTCTAAAAGTATATTTGTTTTTTGAAAAGTTATCTTTTAAGTATATCACTCTTGCTGGAATATATGACCTGACTCTCCTTCTTTGTTTCTGTCTCTCTCTCTCTCTCTCCCTTCTTCCCTCCCTCCTTCCTTCCCTACCTTCTTCCTTCCCTCCCTCCTTCCCTCTCTTCCCTCCTTCCCTCCCTCTCTCTCTTTTCTTTCTTTCTTCTTTCCTTTCTTTCTTTCTCTCTTTCTTTTGTTCTTTCTTTTTGATATTTGTTGTGTATTCTTTTGAGATATAACCTGAAATATGCATGAAATAATTTTCCTCCACAATTGTTTGCAAGATTCTTTATTTATTAGGTCAAATATGTTACAACTGAAATATCTTTACTTACAAAGATTTTGGGTGTTTTTACTCTATCAATTTTAGATTGAGGAATGTAACAATTTTTCAGTAGGTTAATTTGATGTGCCTATTTCTCCTTTACATAATTTTGCTATGTACTAAGATGCATTGAGGTGTGGAATCTTTGTATTTTTCTGGTAAATTTTTCCTATTAACACTACATAGGCACTGTTTTGTATTTCCAAATATGTATTTTTCGTAGTACTTACTGTCTTTGATTAGTGATATAATTAGGCCTTAAGTACTCACTGAAATTTCCTCTTGAATTTCATTACCCATAATCCCCACATGTCAAGGGAGCCATGTCAAGGGAGGTAATTGAGTCATGGTGGCAGTTTCTCTCATGCTGTTCTCATGATAGTGAGTGAGTTCTTACGAGATCTGATGGTTTTATAAGGGGTTCTTACCCCTCGGCTCAGCACTTCTCCTTCCTGGCTGTCTTGTGAAGAAGGTGTCTTGCTTCCTCTTTTCCTTCCACCATGACTGTTAGTTTCCGGAGGTCTCCCCAGATGTGCTGAACTGTGAATCAATTAAACCTCTTTCTTTTATGAATTATTCATTCTCAGGCAATTCTTTATAGCAGTATGAAAATAGACTAATACAATTAGTATTTTTTGCCATCTATTATTATTATTTTTTTCATTTTTATTTATTTATTCATTCATTTATTTTGAAATGGTGTCTTACTCTGTTGCTCAGACTGAAGTGCAGTGGCACAATGTTGGCTCACTTCAACCTCCACCTCACGGGTTCAAGCAATTCTGCCTCAGCCTCCCAAGTAGCTCGGACTAAAATCAGGCACCACCACGCTCAATTAATTTTTGTATTTTTAGTAAAGATTGGGTTTCACCATGTTGGTCAGGCTGGTCTTGAACTCCTGACCTCCAGTGATCCACCAGCCTCAGCCTCCCAAAGTGTTGGGATTACAGGTATGAGCCACTGTGCCCAGCTTTTAACCATTTATGGATACGTTCTTTTTATCATGTATTTATTTACAACTCTTCTCTGTCATTAAATAACTTGTAGCTGGATGTTTTTAAATCATTCTAGAAATGGCTTTTTCTTTAGTAGGGAAGCTAAAATTTTTTTTTCAAATATATTATTGGTATCAGGCACTGTTAATAGTAATTAGTTATTAAGCTTTTATCCTTTTGCTTTTAATAAGCTTATTTATAGATATGACTTATTGAAAAACTAATAAATCACAACTATGGAAATGATGAATTTTCACAAAATGTGTTTACTTACTTAACACACCAAGATAAATGAATAACTGTTACCAGTCCCCAGAGAGGTCTCTTATACATCCCAGTTAGCAGCTCCTTCTTCCTCAAAGGTGAACAATATCTAAATTGCTAACAGCATAGATTAATTGTGCCTGTGTTAGCCTGGTATAAAAGAGGTCATAAAGCATATGACATTAACTCTTGGATTATAGTTAACTACTTATATTTCCTTTGCTGTTTGTTTTCTCTATTTGTGATTTTCCTAACAATTACCTTCCAGTTCACTAATTTTCTTTTCAGTCTGTTGCTCATTTAATCACTTGGAACAAATTATTTGTTAAATTTTCTAAGACGGTGGCTGTTATATTTAACACATTTCCACTTTAAACATTTTTTCCTTTAATATTCTGACTATGCTTCATAGTAGCTCATCCACTAGTAGTGTTGGTAACTGGTTTATAAATGCTTCTTCAGCAGGAATTGTTTCATAAGTAGTAGTCCTATGAGTCCTCACTGAGAAAGCACTCCTATGGTATAGATTTATGTTTATTTTCTGCTGAGTCTTAGTGTTTTATGTTTCCTGAATCAGAAATTCTATAGACTAGTTGGCTTTTTAAGAGTACACCCAAAGGATCTGCTTTCTATATTCCTCTAATTCTTAAAATTCTAGTCTTCAACTCCTAGGACATAACTTCAATAGTGATTCCTTCCTGGAATGCTGAGGCATTAAGTAGTTACACTGTTCTGTCTTTAAGTTATTGTCTGTCTCTAGTTTTTGGAGATTTGTTCTTTTGCTTCAAGCAGTGTTATTTTTAATAGGAAGAGATGTGGATAAAAATCTCTCTTCACTCATTTATTTATTTTTGCTGACATAACTGTGCAATAATCTAATAAATAAATCCTCAATAAAAATTAATATATTAACATGAATTGATATACATATAGCTGGCCATACTAAAATATAAATTTAAGAGAATATAAAAGCCTCCATTCTAAATCACAAAACAAAATATACCGGAATAAATTCTTTTATATTCTATTCAAAAAAGCAAATATAGCAGGAAAATTTGCGAAAAGCAAAGCACATATAAGCAAAGAGTGACAATTGAAAGAAAGAAATATTTTATTCAAAAAAAATAAAAAAATTAAGAGCCGTGCCTCTGGAATAAAAGTAAATTTCAGAGATTATTTGTACCAAGGCAACAAAATGATAACATCAATGAATACTAATTTAAACTAACTTGACCCAAATATTATATCTATACTTCCATCTGAGTGACAGAAACTATCACTTAGAAAATGCAACCATAGGCATAAAATCCAAATTCTATGTTTCATCTGGTAAAGTAATAATAATAATAATTGGAAGCCATTTGGCTGAGATGACTTCAGTGCCTTGGGATACTACACCCAAGTAAAATGAAGCTTAAGCTTAAGCACTCAGAAACCAACAACTAGTTGCAACTCTAACTGGAAACTTTCCACTGAATTATACCCAAATAAGGCAAACACCTGGCTATAGTCAATCGAGTTTTTTTTTTTTACTTTGCTTCCACATTCAGCTTATCAAAACCTGATATAAACTTTGCTAAAGTGAAACTCTCCAAACCTCTTTTACTTTTGAGTGCTGCTTGATTCATGCATCTTTTAACACTGAAATAGAATCTGTTAAATTTATTTCATCTAACATTTTTATTTTAAACTATCAATAGGACAGCATGGTATAATCACTAATAGCACAGATTGGTAGCCAGACTTCTTGGAGTCAGATCTCAACTCTTCCATTAACAACCTGCATGCTCTTTGGCAAGTTATGGAACTTTTCTGTTACTTGTTTTTCTTCCTTTAAGTGAAAATAGTAATTGTATTTTTGTGACTTGATGTAAGAATTAAGTGATTTAATATTCATTGTGTTTACAACAGTGCTTGATAAATATTAAATGCAGTATGTTTGCTCTTTGAGTGAATTTTTACTTTTTGGGGAGGGTTATAATGAAAAACCTATATGTGTACTAAAAACTGTCCTATTCCACCCATAATTAAGATATCAGATAATAAGATACCCAGAAGTTGCCAGAAAACAAAACATTTGGTCTTCAAGGGGGATCTGAGCAGTAAGCCACACTTTTTACTGCCATATTACATTTTCCCCTCTTTGTTTATGTTACTCTAAACATCTCCCTTTTTTAAATATAAATGAAAAAGAATTATAATGAAAAAGCAATAATATTTTCTCTGCTCCAATTTTTATGTGAGACACCTTTGTAGCACACAAAAAAAATGTTCATTTGTTGTTTGAAGAATTTACAACAATAAAATTAACACATCAATAGACAGAGTTGTAGTTCTCCATTATTCATATAGAAATTGATAGCAGGTAAAAAACAGGAGTCCAATATCTTGTGGTGGGGAGAATTAGTCAGCTAAATTCTCTATTGAGAGGATTTGTATCATTTGGCCACACTATTATTTTAGTTAAGATATTTGCCTCAGTTTTTTCCACTGCAATTTTGTGTTAATACAAAGAGAGTTCAAAGTAAAAGTAAAGGAGTAATATACAATGAAAAAAGTATTGCTGGATTTTACAAAATAGTTTTACTTAGTTTTAAGCTCAACTTACATTTTTATTATTATACTACTATAGGCTAAATCAGTGGAGAAACCAGAATAACAAAGGCTGAAAGTTAAAAAAAAAGAAATTAAAATTCTGCTCAAGACCACTTCATTGATTAATAAGACTATGCTATCATTTCAACTACAAATTCAACCACAAATTTAAATTTATTAGCAAATAAAGAGATCTTATGAATATAATAACTTTCCACTTATGGGATGATTATTTTATTTCTCCTTTAGATATAATTTTAAATACAAAACTATAGTGGAAAACAGCTAAGACAGATTTGCAATCTAATGGGTCCAAAGGAATAGAGTTTCAGTGGGAGCACATTATTAAAATAAGACATCTTAGCACAACATTACAGGCACAGACTAAAAGCATAAAGTCCCATTCAGTCATTTTTTCATTTAATCAACAGAGAAACTGCTGTCCCCACAGAACTTACATTAGAAAGAAAACAAACAAAAACAGGCAATTAAAACACACACACACACACACACACACACACACACACACACACACACACACACACAGAAGTTACATGTGTTGAATAGGGATACCTGCTATGGGAAATAATATGGGTGTAAAAAAAAAAAAGAGATTTTAAGGAATTGAATTTTAACATACATCATCCAGAGAAGCCTTATTGAGGTGCTTTAGAAACCATGTGAAAGAAGTGCTGGTTGAGCCTTGTAGACACTGGGGGAAGGAGCATGTGAGGCTCTTAGAGGAGCAGGTGAAAAGTCTCCAAGACAGGAATATATCTGTGCTTTCATCTAGCAGCTGAGAGACCTGTGATGTGTGATGTCAGAGAGCAAATGGGGTCAAAACAGGGGAAATCATATAGGGCCTTGTATATTTTAATGAAAGATTTGGCTTTTACACGGGAGGATATAGGAAACCATGAAAGAATTTGACCATTGAATTAACAAGATGCGCTTGAAATAAAAATATTAGAATGTTGCATGAAGTAGAGACTATATGAAGGGCAAGGTAGGAGCCACATGACCAATCAGGAGGCTATTGCAAGCATTGTAGGTAGTGGCTTGGATTTTGATGAGAGCAGTGGAAAGAGTGAGAAGAAATCAAATGGTGAACACATGTTGAAGAATGTGTTGATTGCATTTGCTGATGAATTACAATTAGTATGTGACAGTCACAAAGGAATAAAAGTTTTGAACTTAGCAATTAGAAGGAGAAATCTTGCTCTAAAAGGTTTAATCCAGGTATATGATCATTCATATAATTTAAGCCAAAATTTAATGTGTGGAATTAAATTAATTACGGTGATTTTTGCCAAAACAGGCTAGACAACCAAACTGATTGGTGGTGGGGCGGGGGTGCTATATAAAAATATAGACTATTTGCTTCATTTCTTGAGAATCAGATGCAGTATGTTTGAGGAAATACCCTTATCTATCATCTCTCTATCTATCAGACACACACACAATAAAACAACCAGGATGACAAGAAAAAATTGGATATTAATGGTATTTTATTTTGAATGTTCAAATACAGATGTTTTCTGGCCAGATGTTTCTTTTCGTAAAGACTTTTTGGAACACAGTCATACTTGTTTATGAATAGTCTATAGTTGCTTTTATGCTACAACAGCAGATTTAAGTAGTTGTGACAGACACGATATAGCCCAGTAGCCTAAAATATTCACTATCCGCCCCTTTAAAAAAGTTTCCTTACTTCTTCCCTTGATAAGTGTTTTCCATAAAAGAACTGGTACAATTTACACAGTAAAGAGAGTATACATGATTGGATAATTTGGAACAAGAGATGAGTATCTGAAGCTGGAGAGTAGATTTTACTACAGGTGGCTGGTTTAATTAAATTGAATGCAACTTAATAAATAAATATTGATCACGTGATCACGTACTGTCTAATTGTTTCTCTTTGAGTTGTTCTAATATCATGGAAATTATGGTCGCCATTAGGACCTTCTTGGATGTTCAGCCATTTAGATTGTGCACTGAGTAACTCTGGGTGCCATTTATATCATAGATAATGAGGTAATTCATATTTCTTGGTTTTGTATAAGGTAGTAGCTCTGGTTATCATCTCTCCCTGAAGTGGTCTCACTTAATTGAATGTGTCAACATTAACATTTGAAAAATAAGATTAAATACCTGGATGATTTTCTCGTGCAAAATTTTTTTAACACACCCCAGGAACTTTAATGAAATACCACTTTTTGGGTCTACTGTAGACCCAAAAAGGGAGAAACATCTATCTTGACTTTTTCCAAGACTTCCAGAATAAGTCTGCATTAAAATGACGTCTGTGATGTGGAAAATTCCAGATTCTGGTATTCTGTTTGGTCTACGTCTATATAATGGCAAAATAATGGGAAACAAACCAGTGACTAGCTTGTTATCTCTTCTTAACAAAACATGACCATTTACAAAGTAGTTCACCAAAGCATTTTTATCCTGTGGAAGAAAATTACAAAACCAAGTCATAAAGCCAATGAATTGCCTATGGCTCTCTCAAGATTATTGATATAATGTTTATAAATAGGGGAATTTTTAAAAACCTTAGCAATTCAGCTGGTGCTAGTGTCACTCAACATCCCTGTTAACAGAGTTTCTTTCCTGCCAGTAAAGAAGTGGACAACATGTAAATTGAAAGCTAGAGGCTTACCAAAGGCTGCTTTATCTTGTGAGCTATGTAAACAAATAACACGCAAAACCTTAAAACCGTGTTCATTTTACGAAACCAGTAAATACAAAGGAAGACTTTTTTTCTATAAGCACTAACTTGTAGATATTACTCTTTCTTTGCTTAAACATGCACATCTGCAATACCCAATACTAAGCACTCTGCCTTTCATATGAATAGATGAGAGTATTTCAACAAGAAGAAATGAAGCAGAGAAAGAATCACACAAACAAGTAAAAGCTAACAACTCTTTTGAAATGCTGTCTGCCTCCCATTCACTCAAGACAGGCTAGGTAACACATAACACATGCATCAGTCAAGGTCATCTCAGGAAAATTACTCAAGTGCAGATGGCACAAAAATCTTTAACACTTGAACACTGACAGAAGTGTAGCAGGGTTGAGGGGCCCAACAAGAAGGATTGAGGCAAGGCATTCTCAGACTGGTAATAGCAGAGAGCCATTACCATTCCTGGGCTGAAAGCGCAAGAGGAAAAACATGCAAGTGTTGGAGGAGCAGCCTTCAGAAAGCTACATCCTGGAGGGACACAGCCGCTGCCATCAACTTGGCACTGAGTCACGAAGAATCCAGGGGAAAGCATATCTAACCTCTCTCATTCTCTATGCATGCCGAAAGTTTCCTGATGCCTTTCACTTGGCAAATCCAGCTAAAAATCTGACAAGGGAATGCAGTGGGTGTAATCCAAGGCAGGAAGCAAGGTAGAGGATAAATTGGGAGTAATGAGAGTGTCAAACTAATACAGAATAAACCTCACATCAAGGGAAAACAACAGGGCAACACTTAACTTCTTCAGTCTTATGGTTTCTTATTTTATTCTATGCGAGTGTTTTTTATTCTGTTATGTACTTTTTATACCCCCTTTTTATTCTGTTATATATTTTCCAAACTTTTGAATAAGTAATGAAATAATTACTTATTTTATTAAGTGCTAGAAATAGCACTTATTTTATTAAGCGCTAGAAATTCCTTTAGCTTCTTTTCAAAGTATGTACACCTAGAAGATACAACAAATGTGACATAATATTTACAACTCACTAGACTCTTCCTGAAGAATATCAGGAAGCCTGCAGAACAAAATATGCCCAGTGAAAAGTGCTGTGAGCAGAGCCTAACAAATTTTGGACTGGCAGACAGTTGAAAGCTGTCTGAGCCCTGCAGCAGACTAGTCTAACCCAGTGGATAAATTGTTTTAAGAAGGACCTATCCTTGTGAAAATGTTATTTTTATGCCAAACCAAGACCATTGCTCAAGGCAGTTATTGGTTGTGCAAATACCAGTATCAAAAGTGAAATATACTAGGAGGCTAAAGGTGAAGAAAGAAATAGGTGATCAAATAAAACACACAGAAAAATGGAAAGGCCCACATTTGTCCTGCAAGTCTTGTCGCTAAGGCATGGGATTCATGTAATTTGACTCTGTTCTCATCCCCAAACACCATGTCCAGACATATTTAAAAGGTAACTTCAGATAACAATTAAAACTAATTTAATATGTAACCTTTTAGATGATGACAGATATTTTTGTAAGTACTATATTGCTAATAATATATACCTATTTACCAAAAAATGCACAGTATTAAAACAAAAATGATAACAAAGAAACCTGGATTAGAAGTTACCTTTAAAAGAGAAGAAAAATAACAAGATCAGGGAAGAATACAAAGGGAGTAGAACACTACCTTTATTATTTTAATAATTTTATTTATTTTTAAACATGGCACAGGTAAAAATATAGCAAAATATTCTAATTTGATATGCCTTATCATAATTGGTCTTTCTGTATATTGGAAACAGTTATTTTTAATAACCTATTGAAAAATGCTGATGTATTATCAGATGAATTAAAGAGTTTAATTCCTTGTAATTCTTTGCTATTCACCTGAACACATTCCAGACATCTCTGGTGCTTCTTTATTTCTCTCTTCTCTTTGCCTCTGGGGAGGCACCAGTCATAAAGAGTTTTATGTTGTCTTCATTCAGTATTTCCCATAGGTGCTTTTCTGTCAGAACCTCATAATCTAAAGCCCCCTTCCACAAGCCTAATAACCATCACTTCCTACCTTTGGTCCCCTGATCATCTTACTCTGTCTGAATGGTTTTTCTGCCATTTTCATCTTCCAGCCTCAACTTCTTCCCAAGCCATTGGTCCTTTCTTGATCTCACAGGACTCCCTGGTGGGTAAAACTATTTGAACAGCCTATTTTCACTTTAGCTCTATGCATCTGCTGGAACGCATGTTCTACACAAAACCTGCAGTGATTTTTTTTTAAGTATTGCATTAGAATAGCTCTCTTCCTACTTTAAACATCGAAATAACTTCATTTTTTCTCTAGAATACAATTCCAACTTTTACCAATGGTCTACAGAGTGCTGCATGATCTGGCGCCTCTATGTTAGTTACCATTCTTCCTTTACTTACTTTTACCCAATAAACCCCAACTACATGCACCTTTCTGTTATCTGGACATAATGAGTGTGTTTCCTCCCACAGATATTGCACTTGTAATTTCCCCTGCCTATTATGATATTCATTCCAAACTTCATATGAATGGATTCTACTTGTTGTCACTATGCCTTATCAAAAGTAATTTCTTCAGAAAACCCTTTCCTTGTCATGTGACAAATTTGGATTGTCTCCATTTTATTATTATTTTTCTTTATGAACTTTATACTTATCAAATAATTCTTATTTTATACTTAATAAATGTGTAGATACCGACTGGAATGTAAACTCTATGAAGGAAGAGATCATATCCTTTTATTTTTAATTGGAACCATAGCCCCAGGACTGATAAAATGTTTGTCATGTAACAGATGTTCAATAAACATCAGTTGAGTGAATGAGCTTTTTACTGTCTTTGCCACCAAGAAAAAACACAAATGCTTTTTTTTCTAGCTGATTCTTAGCTCCTTACCACAGCACCTATTTCAAAGCTTTCCTGGCTTTCAAAACTCCTAGGCATAACTTTGCTTCCCTCATTCTCAGAATATATTTTTGTTGTTAACAGGACTGAAAGCATTTAGACATTTACTATCTTTTCTTCTTCACTTTGCATTGATTTTCCCTCTTTCATGTTCCATCTTTACCAATTCAATTTCTTTCTCAAGAAGAAAGCTATTTTTTTTTTCACTTAGCTAAGGTTAATTCTTCCATTTCTACATGATAGTATAAATCAGTCCGTGTGTCTATTTTCCAGTTTATTTGCAATGTTTTCATTCTCTGCAGCAAATGTGCCTAAAGTAGCTATGTCCAAACAAAGCAAAACATAACAAAAACTTTCCTTCATTGTTGGATATGGTTTGGCTGTGTCTCCACCAGAATCTCATCTTGAATTGTAGTTCCCATAATCACCAAGTGTCATGGGAGGATCCCGGTGGGAAGTAACTGTATCATGGGGGCAGTTTCCTATGCTGTTCTTGTGAGAGTGAGTGATTTATCATGAGATCTGATGATCTTATAAATGTCTAGCAATTCCCCTTCTGGCATTCTTTCTCTCTCCTGCTACCCTATGAAGAGGGGCCTTCCACCATGATTGTAAGTTTCCTGAGGCCTCCTCAGCCATGCCGAACTATGAGTCAATTAAACGTCTTTTCTTTATAAATTACCCCATTGAGTAATATCTTTATAGCATCATGAGAACAAACTAATAGAGAGTGTTTTGTCCTCAAAATAATTTGATTGTTGCTTCTATTCACCAAAAAAATTTCTAAGCTGTATTCACTTCCTCTTCTCTCATCCATTCCTTCTTCCCTTGCAGTTTGGATCATCTCTACCAAATCTACTGTCTCCACAATCTGCTCTCAACAATTGCCAACTACTTACAGTAACCAAATTTACTGGCTTCTTCTAAGAACTTTTTATGGATATTGGTAAATACTAAGTTTTACCCCCACCCTTCATAACCAATCCCCACAATCCTGAATGCCTGTATACCTCCAGACCCCCTTACCAGTAGAATTCTTGCTCAATTTTGCCAAAGAGAGGCAATGATATGGGTTTTGGCAAGCTAAGAAAAAGAAAACTGATAGCTCTCCTGAGGCATCTGTGAATGCTGAGACATGAGGTTCTGCTACTGTTTTGGAGTCGGTAGCCTCCTGAGAATCACCCGTACCCAAGCTCCAGGCAACTGGAATGTTGATCATAGCTTTTAGGATCTCGGGGCATCTCCTTGAAAATTACTCACACTTTTCCTATTTTTCAAAGGACCACAGAAACTTCCAATTCTTTTAAAACTCTTTACCACATAAGGCAACATAAGTAGCTTCTTTTTTCATGGCTAAATTTTATGGATAAGAATCCTCATTTTTTTATGTACACAGTTAGTATGGTCTTAGTATTCTAGGATATATTAGGCAGCACTATTGGTTTTCTCTTTCTCTGAAAACTGTCTTCTCTTAATTTCTGAGTCTTTCGGTGTTCCTTCTTATTTCTTTTTTTAAATTATAAGTTCTGGGGTACGTGTGCAGATCATGCAGGATTGCTACATAGGTATCCACGTGACATGGTGGTGGTGCTGCATCCACCCCACTGTCATCTACATTGGGTATTTCTCCTAATGTTATCCATCCCCAATCCCCACACCCCCCCCTGCTATCCCTCCCCTAGCTCTCCCACCCCCCAACAGGCCCAATGTGTGATGATGTTCCTCCCTGTGTCCATGTGTTTTCATTGTTCAACAACC
Organism: Callithrix jacchus; assembly: GCF_049354715.1. Classification (NCBI taxonomy): domain Eukaryota; kingdom Metazoa; phylum Chordata; class Mammalia; order Primates; family Cebidae; genus Callithrix; species Callithrix jacchus. The sequence goes on from NC_133509.1 coordinate 117,886,426, forward strand.
ACTTACGAGCGAGAACATGTGGTGTTTGGTTTTCTGTTCTTGTGTTAGTTTGCTGAGAATGATGGTTTCCAGATTCATCCATGTCCCTGCAAAGGACATAAACTCGTCCTTTTTTATGACTGCATAGTATTCCATGGTATGTACATGCCACATTTTCTTTATCCAGTCTATAATTGATGGGCATATGGGTTGGTTCCAAGTCTTGCTATTGTAAACAGTGCCACAATAAACATATGTGTGCATGTATCTCTGTAATAGAATGATTTATAATCCTTTGGGTATATATTCAATAATGGGATTGCTAGGTCAAATGGTATTTCTATTTCTAGATCCTTGAGGAACTGCCATACTGTCTTTCACAATGGTTGAATTAATTTACACTCCAACCAACAGTGTAAAAGCATTCATATTTCTCCACATCCTCTCCAGCATCTGTTGTCTCCAGATTTTTTAATGCTCATCATTCTAACTGACATGAGATGGTATCTCAATGTGGTTTTGATTTGCATTCCTCTAATGATGAAAGATAATGAGCATTTTTTCATATCTTTCATGTCATATTTTTTCATATGCAGCAGTATGTTAGCTGCATAAATATCTTCTGTTGAAAAGCATATGTTCCTATCCATTGCCCACTTTTTGATGTTTTTTTAATTGTAAATTTGTTTAAATTCTTTGTCAGATGGGTAGATTTCAAAAATTTTTTCTTATTCTGTTGGTCGCTGGTTCATTCTAATGATTGTTTCTTTAGCTATGCAGAAGCTCTTAAGTTTAAGTAGATTCATTTTGTCTATTTTGGCTTTTGTTGCCAATGCTTTTGGTGTTTTATTCATGAAGTCTTTGCCTATGCCTATTTCCTGAATAGTATTGCCTAGATTTTCTTCTAGGGTTTTTATGGTGTTAGGTCTTCAGTTTAAATCTTCAATCCATCTGGAGTTGGTTTTTGTGTAAGGTGTAAGGAAAGGGTCCAATTTCAGCTTTCTGCACATGACTGGCTAGTTTTTCCAACACCATTTATTAAACAGGGAATCCTTTCCCCATTGCTTGTTTTTGTCAGGTTTGTTAAGGATCAGATGGTTGTAGATAAGTGGCATTACTTCTGAGGCCTCTGTTCTGTGCCAATGGTCTACAGCTCTGTTTTGGTACCAGTACCATGCTGTTTTGATAACTGTAGCCTTGTAGTATAGTTTGAAGTCAGGTAGCATGATGCCTATAGCTTTGTTTTCTTTGCTTAGGGTTGTCTTGGCTATGTGGGCTCTTTTTCATTTCAGTTCTCATCTTCATTTTATTCTTTGTAGCAGATTGTCTTCTATTTACTCCGGAAATGAAAGCATTTCCTGCAACACCCTACTCAGGTAATATATCGGCATTTCCCTATTTATTATTTTTAATGCCATAACTTATCACAATGCATCAAATTTTACATCTTTAATCCTCACCTCCCTTGTGAAATCTAGACCATCACTGATACCTACTATTAAGCATGGCTCACAAGCCTCTTAATTTTAACATAATCAAGCTTTTTACATTTCTCTTGGAATTGTTATGTTGATTAATGACAGAGACATTCACTCAGTTATTCAGGTTTTATGCTCCTTATCCCTCCACCAAACCTTCTAGAAACAATCTTATACTCTTCATTTTTCCTTTTTAGTTCATTCTGCCTCTACATCTGTATTTTGTTATGTTACTGTTTAGTCCATTTCCTCATTATCTTTTGTCCTAACTTGTTTTCCTGCTTGCAATCATTCCTTTTTGCACACTGATCTTACGGTCCTTCTCAAAGCTGACTTCTGATCATGGATCTATCAGGCTTAAAGTTTTTCAAGTCAGTATATTAATATAAAATTCCATACTCCCCACCTAGAATTTAATTTCTTTTTACCTAAAGGAATCAACTTTCTAGCCATACTTCTCCTGTGGCAATCTTTTTGCTCCAGTGTATTCCATCATTTTCTTCCTATCCTTCAGTAGCTACAGGTTATTTGCCATTCTTCCAACATTTACCACTCCTACCCTTACAAATTTGTGAAATTTAATCTGAAATTCATTTCCTTCCTTTGCTCTGAATGGCAAAACTCATATTTCTACGTCAAACTTGAAAGCAGTTTCTATGTAACAAATTCTTAGATTCCTTATTAAGAATTAATTACTCCTTTTGGCTATAATCCAAATTCAATGAATTTTCATTTCTTTAGAGACTATCCCATTCATTTCTTAAACCAATGATGCATTTTCTGGCCTATCTTTCTTACCAGTTTGTGACAGCCACAAGCTTAGAGCTGCTTATCTTAGCTTTCCTCTTCTGCACCTGAAAAAGTGTGAGGAGCAATGCAGGCACTCCATGAATATATGTTGGATTAAATTGAATTTCACTGCAACTCTATTCAACATCCACTGTAGGGGACAGAGATGGAGATATCATGGACCTCTTTCCCTCAGAACAACCTGTCACTAGCCAGTCCTTGAAGCATACTTCCTGGATTACACTTGGATGAATGCAGCCCAAAGGGAATCAATAAAAGCAACCAAAGGGCTTTCCTAAGTGGCAAAGGCAGATGAAGAAGGGCAAGCCTGTGGTTGTGCTTATGGCATTAGAGCAGCTCCTTTAGCACCTGAGAGCCGGAGGCAGGTGTGGAATTACCAGCACTCATGAAATTCAGCATGCTGGGCTGCAAACTGCTTTGGGACCTGGCTGCTCAGATAATTATTTTCTCCATCCACTCTAGGCCCAATCAAGACAGATACTTACAAATGATAAGTGCACTTGGCAACATCCTAAATAATGACTCTTCAACCCTTGGAGACTGCCTTGCCTACACTTGATTTTTGAATTTTGAAATTTAAATTAGGTAACCAACATGGTTCGTTTTCCAGATATGTAATGATGAAAATTACACACTGCATCTACACAAATTTGTAATTAACCAAATTCATGAAGATTGTTTCATTTAATTTTTACAATTCCCTTGGGATGCTGGGAAGGAATCTATTTTTTATCCTATTTTAATCAAGGGCATACTGCTTCCTTTTGATGATCATGTATACTAGAGTCAAAAGATATAAATTTGAAGTTCATCTTAGCTAGTTGCTAGTGTGTTCCTTTGGGGATAATACTACAATCTTGATTTGTTGCCTTAGAAAATAGCTACTCACAATATTAATTACCCATAGGGATGTTGTGAGGGCATGTTAATGAAGATAGTCCTCTGGCTCACTTTGATTCTTTCAGAGGGTAGAAGCACTAGTAATCATAAAGGAAATGGATTTTGAGGTAAAAGCTATTTTAAATGCTTACTTCAATTTTAGAAACCTGTGTACCTCACAGACCATTCTGAGTGGCATTTTCATTATTTGAGAAAATGGGGCTGGTCCTTACTGTCATTATTTGCATGAAGATTAAGTGACGTGACAAATTTGAAAGCATAATAAGTAGTATGAAACTGTACTTGCCAAGTTTCATTCATTAATAAGAGTTTCATTTATCTTTCAATAAGCCTTCTTTTATTTTTCATCTATAAAATGGAGATTAAAAAAACACCTTGCCTCTCTGTTTTATTTTATTTTTCCCATGTGGTAAATTAGAGAAGGAATATCCCTTAATAAACTTTTAAGTGCTTAAATTACAATAAATTCAGATTTTTCTACTTGTCTCAATACAATAAGATATCAAGGAGATCTTGTTGGCTCTATCTTCAAAATATGTACCAAAGGTTAGACCACTTGGTACTATCCCTATTGCTCCCATAAGTCCTTGCCATTTTTCAACCAGCTGGTTGCTACCACAGCCTTCTATCTCTATAGCTGGGGTTAGCTTTCCATCTCTGCTAAAACTCTTGAAAGCGCTCTACAATTTATTAAGAGAAAAACACATTACATTGCAATGTTTCAAATGATCTATGGCATCCCTCCACCAATCCATTATTTCATCACATTTCTGATCTTGTAACTGTAATTCTCCCCTCTGCTCCATCATCTCTTTTGTATTTGCCTCTTTGCTGCTCTTTGAATGCCTCAGGTAGGTTCCCATGTTGGAGCTTTTCTTTTTTTTTTTTTTTTTTGATTTTTTATTGGATTTTAGGTTTTGGGGTACATGAGCAGAGCATGCAAGACAGTTGCGTAGGAACACACATGGCAGTGTGCTTTTCTTTCCTTCTCCCCTTCACCCACATTTGGCATTTCTCCCCAGGCTATCCCTCCCCAACTTCCCCTCCCACTGGCGCTCCCCTTTTCCCCCCAATAGACCCCAGTGTTTAGTACTCCCCTTTCTGTGTCCATGTGTTCTCATTTTTCATCACCCGCCTATGAGTGAGAATATGCGGTGTTTCATTTTCTGTTCTTGTGTCAGTTTGCTGAGGATGACGTTCTCCAGATTCATCCATGTCCCTACCAACGACACAAACTCATCATTTCTGATTGCTGCATAATATTCCATGGTGTATATGTGCCACATTTTTCCAATCCAGTCTACTATCAATGGGCATTTTGGTTGATTCCAGGCCTTTGCTATTGTAAACAGTGCTGCAATGAACATTCGTGTACATGTGTCCTTGTAGTAGAACGATTTATAGTCTTTTGGATATATACCCAGTAATGGGATTGCTGGGTCAAATGGAATGTCTATTTCTAAGGCCTTGAGGAATCGCCACACTGTCTTCCACAATGGTTGTACTAATTTACACTCCCACCAACAGTGTAAAAGTGTTCCTTTTTCTCCACATCCTCTCCAGCATCTGTTGTCTCCAGATTTTTTAATGATCGCCATTCTAACTGGCATGAGATGGTATCTCAATGTGGTTTTGATTTGCATCTCTCTGATGACCAGTGACGATGAGCATTTTTTCATATGATTATTGGCCTCATATATGTCTTCTTTTGTAAAGTGTCTGTTCATATCCTTTGCCCACTTTTGAATGGGCTTGTTTGTTTTTTTCCTGTAAATCCGTTTGAGTTCTTTGTAAATTCTGGATATCAGCCCTTTGTCAGATGGGTACACTGCAAACATTTTTTCCCATTCTGTTGGTTGCCGATCCACTCTAGTGACTGTTTCTTTTGCTGTGCAGAAGCTGTGGAGTTTCATTAGGTCCTATTTGTCTATTTTGGCTTTTGTTGCCAATGCTTTTGGACTTTCGTTCATGAAGTCCTTGCCTACTCCTATGTCCTGCATAGTTTTGCCTAGATTTCCTTCTAGGGTTTTTATCGTGCCAGGTCTTATGTTTAAGTCTTTTAATTTTAGTGTGAGGTGTCAGGAAGGGGTCCAGTTTCTGCTTTCTGCACATGGCTAGCCAGTTTTCCCAACACCATTTGTTAAACAGGGAATCCTTTCCCCCTTGCTTGTTTTTGTCAGGTTTATCAAAGATTGTATAGTTGTAGATATCCAGTGCCTCTGTTTTGTTCCATTGGTCTATATCTCTGTTTTGGTACCAGTACCATGCTGTTTTGATTACTGTAGCCTTGTAGTATAGTTTGAAATCCGGTAGTGTGATGACCCCCGCTGTGTTCTTTTTGCTTAGAATTGACTTGGCTATGCGGGCTCTCTTTTGGTTCCATATGAAGTTCATGGTGGTTTTTTCCAGTTCTGTGAAGGAAGTCAATGGTAGCTTGATGGGGATAGCGTTGATTCTGTAAATTACTTTGGGCAGTATAGCCATTTTCACAATGTTAATTCTTCCTAACCATGAACATGGAATGTTTCTCCATCTGTTTGTGTCCTCTCTGATTTCGTTGAGCAGTGGTTTGTAGTTCTCCTTGAAGAGTTCCCTTACATTCCTTGTGAGTTGTATTCCAAGGTATTTTATTCTTTTTGTAGCAATTGTGAATGGCAGTTTGTTCTTGATTTGGCTTTCTTTAAGTCTGTTATTGGTGTAGACGAATGCTTGTGATTTTTGCACATTGATTTTATATCCTGAGACTTTGCTGAAGTTGCTTATCAGTTTCAGGAGTTTTTGGGCTGAGGTGATGGGGTCTTCTAGGTATACTATCATGTCGTCTGCAAATAGAGACAATTTGGCTTCCTCCTTTCCTATTTGAATACCCTTTATTTCTTTTTCTTGCCTGATTGCTCTGGCTAGAACTTCCAGAACTATATTGAATAGGAGTGGTGACAGAGGGCATCCTTTTCTAGTGCCAGATTTCAAAGGGAATGCTTCCAGTTTTTGCCCATTCAGTATGATATTGGCTGTTGGTTTGTCATAAATAGCTTTTATTGCTTTGGGATACGTTCCATCAATACCGAGTTTATTGAGGGTTTTTAGCATAAAGGGCTGTTGAATTTTGTCAAATGCCTTCTCCGCATCAATTGAGATAATCATGTGGTTTTTGTTTTTGGTTCCGTTTATGTGGTGAATTACGTTTATAGACTTGCGTATGTTGAACCAGCCTTGCATCCCCGGGATGAATCCTACTTGATCATGGTGAATAAGTTTTTTGATTTGCTGTTGCATTCGGCTTGCCAATATTTTATTGAAGATTTTTGCATCTATGTTCATCATGGATATTGGCCTGAAGTTTTCTTTTCTTGTTGGGTCTCTGCCGGGTTTTGGTATCAGAATGATGTTGGTCTCGTAAAATGGTTTGGGAAGTATTCCCTCTTTTTGGATTGTTTGAAATAGTTTTAGAAGGAATGGTACCAGCTCCTCTTTGTGTGTCTGGTAGAATTCGGCTGTGAACCCATCTGGACCTGGGCTTTTTTTGTGTGGTAGGCTCTTAATTGCTGCCTCGACTTCTGACCTTGTTATTGGTCTATTCATAGTTTCAGCTTCCTCCTGGTTTAGGCTTGGGAGGATGCAGGAGTCCAGGAATTTATCCATTTCTTCCATGTTTACTAGTTTATGTGCATAGAGTTGTTTGTAATATTCTCTGATGATGGTTTGAATTTCTGTGGAATCTGTGGTGATTTCCCCTTTATCATTTTTTATTGCATCTATTTGGTTGTTGTCTCTTTTATTTTTAATCAATCTGGCTGTGGTCTGTCTATTTTGTTGATCTTTTCAAAAAACCAGCTCTTGGATTTATTGATTTTTTTAAGGGTTTTTCGTGTCTCAATCTCCAGTTCAGCTCTTATCTTAGTTATTTCTTGTCTTCTGCTGGGTTTTGAGTTTTTTTGATCTTGCTCCTCTAGCTCTTTCAATTTTGACGATAGGGTGTCAATTTTGGATCTCTCCATTCTCCTCATATGGGCACTTACTGCTTTATACTTTCCTCTAGAGACTGCTTTAAATGTGTCCCAGAGGTTCTGGCATGTTGTGTCTTCATTCTCATTGGTTTCGAAGAACTTCTTTATTTCTGCCTTCATTTCATTGTTTACCCAGTCAACATTCAAGAGCCAGTTGTTCAGTTTCCATGAAGCTGTGCCGTTCTGGGTTGGTTTCTGTATTCTGAGTTCTAACTTGATTGCACTATGGTCTGAGAGGCTGTTTGTTATGATTTCAGTTGTTTTGCATTTGTTGAGCAGTGCTTTACTTCCAATTATATGGTCAATTTTTGAGTAGGTGTGATGTGGTGCTGAGAAGAATGTATATTCTGTGGATTTGGGGTGGAGAGTTCTGTAAATGTCTATCAGGTTTGCTTGCTCCAGGTCTGAGTTCAAGCCCTGGATATCCTTGTTGATTTTCTGTCTGGTTGATCTGTCTAATATTGACAGTGGAGTGTTAAAGTCTCCCACTATTATTGTGTGGGAGTCTAAGTCTCTTTGTAAGTCATTAAGAACTTGCCTTATGTATCTGGGTGCTCCTGTATTGGGTCCATATATGTTTAGGATCGTTAGCTCTTCTTGTTTTATCAATCCTTTTACCAGTATGTAATGGCCTTCTTTGTCTCTTTTGATCTTTGTTGCTTTAAAGTCTATTTTATCAGAGATAAGAATTGCAACTCCTGCTTTTTTTTGCTCTCCATTTGCTTGGTAAATCTTCCTCCATCCCTTTATTTTGAGCCTTTGTGTATCCTTGCATGTGAGATGGGTTTCCTGGATACAGCACACTGCTGGGTTTTGGATTTTTATCCAATTTGCCAGTCTGTGTCTTTTGATTGGTGCATTTAGTCCATTTACATTTAGGGTTAATATTGTTATGTGTGAATTTGATACTGCCATTTTGATGCTAAGTGGCTGTTTTGCCTGTTAGTTGTTGTAGATTCTTCATTATGTTGATGCTCTTTAGCATTTAGTGTGATTTTGTAATGGCTGGTACTGGTTGTTCCTTTCTATGTGTAGTGCCTCTTTTAGGAGCTCTTGTAAAGCAGGCCTGGTGGTGACAAAATCTCTGAGTACTTGCCTGTTCGCAAAGGATTTTATTTTTCCTTCACTTCTGAAGCTCAGTTTGGCTGGATATGAAATTCTGGGTTGAAAGTTCTTTTCTTTAAGAATGTTGAATATTGGCCCCCACTCTCTTCTGGCTTGTAGTGTTTCTGCCAAGAGATCTGCTGTGAGTCTGATGGGCTTCCCTTTGTGGGTAACTCGACCTTTCTCTCTGGCTGCCCTTAGTATTTTCTCCTTCATTTCCACCTTGTTGAATCTGACGATTATGTGCCTTGGGGTTGCTCTTCTTGCAGAATATCTTTGTGGTGTTCTCTGTATTTCCTGCATTTGAGTGTTGGCCTGTCTTGCTAGGTGGGGAAAGTTTTCCTGGATGATGTCTTGAAGAGTATTTTCCAGCTTGGATTCATTCTCTTCGTCCCCTTCTGGTACACCTATCAAACGTAGGTTAGGTCTTTTCACATAGTCCCACATTTCTTGGAGACTTTGTTCATTCCTTTTTGCGCTTTTTTCTCTAATCTTGGTTTCTCATTTAATTTCATTGAGTTGGTCTTCGACTTCAGATATTCTTTCTTCTGCTTGGTCAATTAGGCTATTGAAACTTGTGCATGCTTCGCGAAGTTCTCGTATTGTGTTTTTCAGCTCCTTTAATTCATTCATATTCCTCTCTAAGTTATCCATTCTTGTTATCATTTCCTCATATCTTTTTTTAAGTTCCTTAGTTTCTTTGCATTGATTTAATACATGTTCTTTTAGCTCACAAAAGTTTCTCATTATCCACCTTCTGAAGTCTGATTCCGTCATTTCGTCACAGTCATTCTCTGTCCAGCTTTGTTCCCTTGCTGGTGAGGAGTTTTGGTCCTTTCTAGGAGGTAAGGTGTTCTGGTTTCGGGTGTTTTCCTCCTTTTTTCGCTGGTTTCTTCCCATCTTTGTGGGTTTATCCGCTTGTCGTCTGCGTAGTTGCTGACTTTTCGATTGGGTCTCTGAGTGGACACCCAGATTGTTGATGATGAAGTATTTCTGTTACTTGGTTTTCCTTCTACCAGCCTAGCCCCTTCGCTGTACAACTCCTGAGGTCCACTCCAGGCCCTGCTTGTCTGGGGTGCACCTCTAGCAGCTGTGGCACAGTGAGGGATGCTACCCGTTTCTTTTTCTGCTATCTTTGTCCCAGGATGATGCCTGCCAAATGTCAGTCTTTTGGATATAGAGGGGTCAGGGAGTTGCTTGAGGAGACAGTCTGTTCTTTTTAGGAGCTCAATTTCTGAGCTGTGAGCTCTGTTGTTCATTCAGGGCTGTTAGGCTGCTATGTTTGATTCTGCTGCAACAGAGCTCATTAAAAAAACCCCTTTTTTTCTCAAATGCTCTGTGTTGGGGGGTTCGGGCTTTATTTTTCGATGTCTGTTGAGGTGTCCTGCCCAGCTAGGAGGCAGACTAGCCACTGTTTGCCTGCCAGGTCTCCGCCCTACTGTTGTGTGATTCGCCCTGTTCCTGCAGGCTCTGCTGTGGTCTCCGCCACGCGATGTGGCGGAGTCTCTTCATTGTAGTGTGTTGCCTCGGCAACAGCAGGCTGCGTCAGCAGTGGGCATGTATCTCAGTAGGGATGGGTTGCCTCGGCAACGGGAGGCTGCGTCAACAGTGGGCGTGTATCTCAGTAGGGACGGGTTGCCTCGGCAACGGCTGGCTGCATCAGCAGTGGGCGTGTATCTCAGTTGGGGCGGGTTGCCTCGGTAGTGGTGGACGCCCCTCCCCTACAGAGCGTCTCGGACCGTCTGCTTGGGATTGTTTGAAATCGCGGTTTTGTTCGTCCCACTGGTTACCCCGAACGCTGGGTCCCAGCAATCCCCTGGGCTGGCCTCCTGTCCAAGTCTCGTTCAGTCTCAAGTCCAGCCCTCTCAAGTCTCAGGTTGCCAGTTCAACAGGGCACCTGGACAAGCGCGCCCTGTGGGGATTGCTGGGTAGGGCCGGCTGCCGCCGCCCCGGCTGCCGGCTTCGCCAGGCAGACTTACTGCCTGGCGTCCCATGTCTCCCTTACACTTGGGAGTTTCCCCGTTCTGTGGGCAACAAAGATCAGTCTGGAAATGCAACTCCGACTCACCTCTTTGCGGATTCAATGAGAGCTCCAATCCTGGGTTGTTCTCACAGCGCCATCTTGAGTCCTCTCCATGTTGGAGCTTTTCTAAGGGCTACTCTCACTAGCTAGAACTCTCTTCCTTCAGATATTAACATGGTTAAGCTCTCATTTCCTTGAAGTCTTTCCTCAAATGTCATTATTTGAGGATCTTGATAACAAAGAGGATCTTGATAACATCAACCACACAATTAAAAACTGCATCCCCCTTCACTCCTCATCTCTTTATTTCTGATTCATTATTTTGTCCATTTAAATCATATGATTTATTTACTTGTGATGTTTATGTTTTATTGTCATCTCATCCTATTGCAATATAAATTAAATTGAGGAGCTAAATTTTGTTTAGCAATGAATTCCAAGTTTCTAAGATAAGGCACTAATAAACACTTCTTGAATTGAATTGATGGCAACAGAGATGTCTTTTCTTAAAAATTCCTTTTCAGATCATTGTCAAAAAGTTTGGTGGATAGTATGGCATTATGCACACATGAAACAATGACTAAATTATTAGCACTTATTTTTGCTGTAATAATTTTTGTTTTTTACAGATGCAGCCTCTCTCTCCTGTAATTGAAGCTGCAGTCCACAAATGCTTTGGCATTTCTTGAAAGAAATATAAGCATGGAGCTAACTTTTCTGAGTTCTAATAGAAATGCATTGCTAAATGGCTGAGTGCACTTAATTTTCTTTATATTAGAAGCTAATACTTGAGTCTCACATGAAGGTAAAAACCATATGCTGGTAGTCATATATCCCTGGAGAATGTTCACCAAAATAGTAAGCTAGTTTGCATTAGGAGGCTATGTTTTCAAATGACTGATAGAAAAATATTGAATACGTTTAAAACAGGAAAATCAACATGCTGAATCCTTGCAGTTTCTAACAAGTAATTAAAAACCAAGCACAGCTTCAATTACTCTTCATAATTTGTATTAATGACAATTGTTATATTTCTAAGGCACTGGAGTCGCCTCATAACCAGTCCCACTATAGTACTGTCTATATGATATACATGGATTTCTACATAGGAATGAACTAAAGGCAGAGGTCAGCTTTCCCATGGGATTTGGCTTACCATAAGCATGAGGCCTCTGATAATATCTATAAATATATTGTCTCAATTATCTCAAATGAGACTTTGTTTAATTTTGTTCATTTTTCTGAAATGCTGTTAGAGAAAGAAAAAAAGAGACAAAACACAAGACAGGGAGAGAGAACAAATACAAACATGCCCTTAGTCAAAAAAGATTCCCATTAGACATTTTGATTAAAGATGTAATAAACAGATGGTGGAATCCATATATTAGAGAATTCTCAAATCTATGACCAACAGTTCAAATGTCTGTAGGGCATGTATTTATGAAGTAATATAGCAAAGCCTTACTAAATGTCATCTTTTCTGGCTAAAAGGAGCAGCATTCTCATTGCATGGCAATTTAAAGAAGATAGAGGTAAAAAATGGAAAGCTAGGTTGCATATTAGATGTTTTGGTTGCCAAGATAGAAAAGCTGAGATGAGGTACCCAAATCTCAATAAGAAAAAAAAAATTCTAAGAATGAGATTTTGAGGGATTATGAAAGAACATGCTATAAATTTATTGTTGCTAGGTATTTTCTAGTTCTTCTCAATAAGATTGTTAAGTCATGTGATTTAAAATTGTTGTGATCCAGATAAAATGGAGCCATGACAACTCCACATTTCAAAAGATGATTAATTAAAAGAATATCAATATATAATACAAAAGGCAAAGCACAATGAATCACTCTGATGTTTATATACTTGCAAAGTCTCAACAAAACTGAGGCCATTTCAAAGTAAATAACATGAGACTTCACTTAAATAGCCATACAACAAAATATCAACACAAATCTAATAAAAATTACTCCTGAGAGTGTCATTACAAATTATTACCTCACCCAGATAATCGATTTTAATGAAGAGTAGGAGTTCAGTTTTGTGGTTCATTTACAAATTCCAATAAGAAAGACAACATTTTAAAGCTTTAGTATTTTCTTTACTTTCTACTCTTGTCAAATACCTTTACTAAGACTTCATTAAGCTAACTGATATGTTGCAAAGTTACCAATTTGACTTTGCTTAAGAAAATCATGGAGGATTGAAAGATTAGATGTCACAACTCAATTGCCTCACCTGTATATGTCTTTCAGATCACATACATACATGCACACACAAAAGCACACACACTTTTTTCACTTAACCATAGTATACATTTATAAACCACTTTATCTAAATATTAACTCAGAGATCATGAAAACTGAGTCAAGATTAAGATCACATCTTTGATTGTAGTATAGACCAGTACAGTTCTTTTTCACAGTTTCTTAAACCGTCACCTTGGCTGCGCATGGTGGCTCATGCCTGTATTCCCTGCCAAGGCAGGTGGATCACCTGCGGTCAGGAGTTTGAGACCAGCATGGCCAACATGGTGAAATCCCACCTCTACTAAAAGTACAAAAAAATTAGCAAGGCATAGTAGTACATGCCTGTAATCCCAACTATTCAGGAGGCTGAGGCAGGCGAATCACTTGAACCCAGGAGGCAGATGTTGCAGTGAGCCGAGATCGTACCATTGCACTCCAGCCTGGGTGACAAGAGTGAAACTCCATCTCAGATTAACAATAATAATAATAATAAACAGACAAAAAAACTGTTCCTTCTTTTCACAAATATCTATGTCTACTAAGACCTAATATAGTTAGTAAGCTCCTACTATACCCTAGGTTTGCAGCATGGTTTGCATGTATTACCATTGAAAATTAATATATATATATTTTGACATTAATTTAATCTAAGCTTTTCAAGTAAGGAAATTTAATCTCCAGAACTAGGTACTCAGTATTTTTAGCTAATAGGTAGCTGAAGAATAATTTAACTCAAGCATCTTCTGTTACAAAGCCTGTAGTGCTAATATTGAACTACACTGTTTCTAAACAAAATTGCTGGCCTAAGATTATACCAAATTTGAGAGTATTTCAGAAATGACTTTTTAACATATCTTCATAAAGTAAAATGAAATTCAAAATCAACATGTTATATATAGGTTGTGGTTCAAGGTAATAGACTGAGAGTATAAGGACTTTTTTTCTCCCAAGATTCTATTTAAATACTCCTAAATATAGATAATAGATTAGACAAAAATATAGATAGGCAGATATATGATAGCTAGATAGGCAAATCTAGATAGAGCAGGAGAGGTAGTCATCATCATACAAGAGAGTACAGCAAATTCCTGGAAGATATAGTTTAGATTAAATAAATTCATTAAAGCCTGGCTTGTTTGTGTTCATCCCTCAAAATCTAGAACAGTTTATGGCATAGTAGATACTCATTGCATATTTGTTGATTGGTCAAGGAATGAAGACACACACTGAGCCTTAGAAAACTTGCAGAAGGGAGCTAAAGTAGACACTGTGCCGATTCGTCTTGTGGTATGCCAAGAAGTCCCAGGATGAGATTCAAGGGGTAGAAGGTAGACGGCAAAAAGGAGAAAGGCAGTAGAAAATTAGAGCAATTAAAATCCTGTATGTAGCATATATGAAGCAATCTACTCCGTCTTCATTATCCCGCATACATTTTGTTAGGGAACCAATAATCAGTTTACTATTTCAAGACAAAATCAAAGGTTTCCTCATCCAAGAAACTAACCAAACTTTTTGAGAAGGTTTATGTCTGCAGGGATGAGTATTGGTGCTTCAGAGCCACATGCTGAAATCTCTAGTATAAACAGAGGTAAAAGAAAGAGATGTTAAAGAAAATATGAGACACGAATGACATCAAGGATATCTCATTAACAAGAGTTTCACAAAGAAAAAAAAACAAAAAGTAATGGAGGTGAGACAATAATCATAATGATGCTAGGAGGACATTTCTCAGTGATTATAATAGACACAGTGTTTTACTGAAAACATCCATCAAATCCCAAACCAGATGAATGGAAAAATACTTCAAGGAACTTCAGAATATAAGAAGAAAGGAAAGATCCTAAAAGCTTCAAGAGAGAGAGAAAAAAAGTTAAACAAAGGAATAAAGATAAAGATTTTTAGTTTTTCTTATCACCAAAAGTGGATGTTGAACAAAAATAGGGAAATTTCCTCAGATTTCTGAAGACATACAATTTTCAATATATAATTCTATAATAAACTACATGAGCAATCAAGGCTGTTGATGAAGCAAATGTTATCAGATGTGCAAAGACATTGTCTTAGATTTAATAAATATTTACTGATTTACTGTATGTTTCAGGGATCCTTCTAACCACTGAATATAGAGTCATGAATAAGGCAGGCATAGTTCCAGATAAATAAATCATACATCCTAGATGTAGGTGGCAGGAGAAAATATCAAAGAAAGATAGTGATGGAAAATCCCTCAACTCTTACCTTGGGTATTGTTCATTATTGATGAAAAGATCAATACCAAATGCCTTGGCCTCAAATTATGACTGTCTTAACATCCTGGTTCAATGTATAACTTGTATAACTAGAGAAGCCAAAACACTGTCTTTCTCTTTCTCTTCCCCGCCTCATCTATCTTCCTCTGTTTCTGCTTTGCTTCTTTATTGTGTTCAATTTCCCTGACTCTGCAATACTTGAAGCACCATGAAGTCTTTTTTAAATTAGTCTCATTTTGTATACCATTAAACAACTGCTCTAGACTCTTTGCTACCATTCTCTTTTGAATTAAGTCCTAAGGTAACAACTGACTTTGTAAGTAAACCAGTTTGTGTTAGCATATCTCTCCCTGAATTTAACCCTGTTAGTGCAACAAAAATATTTTCTTTAACTCATTATTTTATCCTTAACATAGTTTGTAATCTATTATTTTCTTTTAAAAAACTAGTTTCTATTTCTATGTCCTCGTAGTAATTCCCTCCCAGCTTAGGATCTGTTTGCTGTTTTGGGCAGTGAATTCCTCCCTGCTGAGCTTCATAATTATTACTTGGCAGATGAATCCTGGCATGTCTAATCATTGCTCTGAACTTTCCACAAGCCCAATTAGCAAACAGCAGTAGTGCAGGGGCTGCTTCTTAAGCAACCCTTAGAGTCACCCTCCATGAGTTTTCAAATTTGCAGTGAGTTCACTGTAATTATAGCTTTTCATAATTATAAATCATTTGTGTCTATAGAAGGTTTAATCATATTATATTATCTTTATACCTCTGCCATAGATGAGACTAGTGCTTATTAAGGAGCACTGACCTAACTCAGTAAATATTTGCCAGAGATTAGTTGGTGGCATTTGTAATATTCCAAGCAAAGACATCTTTGATTCAAGGAAGAAAGAAATAGCAAAAGCTTTCTGAAAGCGTTTGCGAACAATATCTTAATATAAATTGATATACTAAGTTAAGAATACAACAGTGAAAGATATTGAACTTATTGTTCTATTACCTGAACCGCACTACTATCAAAGTTTGAAAGGTTGTATCTGAAAAATAACAATTCTGCCTGATATGTTCTTCTCAGTTAATCCTGAGAATTTTATAAATATACCTGGGGTTTTGTTCGTGGGGGTATATTTTAGTTGTTCTGTGTCAGGGTATACTTTTTACTCTTTCGGTGCTCTGTCTGGTTGAGATACAATGTAATGTGATGTAAAGTCATAGGAAAGAGGTGGAAAGACCCACATGGACATCCTGACCATACCACTGACAGTTGAGAATTTAACTGTTGAAAAAAATTATTGGTATAAATCAACCTCAGGTACTCAGCATCAGCGTAATAGTGTCTGCTTTGCAGAGCCTTTATGGGAATTGCAGATAATGTGAGTAAAGCTCAATGACACCATTAAGTAGCCAGTTGATGGTGGTTTATTATCAGAGGCTTGTTGTTAGGTTCAAAGAAAAGGAGGATGAGTATTAAGGTTTTGGTTCTCTACTTTTTTACTTGACAATAATAAGACTATTGAAGAGTTAAAGAACTTAAGAATTGTGAGTTATTATATCCAAGAAGGCAATACAGTGTTTCACTGTCACCCATGAAAACTGGCTACTCTATATTGGGGAATGAACATGTTTAATTTTCACAAACATAGAAACAGCTAATAACAATCATTGGCATTTGACAATTCTCTATTGAAAAAGACATTGATTTAGATATGATGAAATCCTAATTAAAATGTCACCAAGTTATTTTGTGAATATCGATGAACTGATCCTAAAGTTTATATGCAGAGACAAAATATCTGGAATAGACAACACAATATTGGAAGAAAAAAAAAATCAAAGCACTGGCACCACCTTCTTTCAAGACTTACTATGAAGCTATAGTAATCAAGCCACTGTGGTACTGGCAAAAGAAGAGAAAAATAAATCAGTGAAACATAGTAGAGGGTCCATAAATAGACCCACACAAAAATAGTCAAGTGATCTTGACAGAGGAGCAAAGAGAATACAATGGAGAAAAAATGATGATGAGGCCAAAGTCCTTGCAATTTCAATAGATTGTGCTGGAATAAGTGGATATGTACATGCAAAAAACTATCTAGATATAGACTTTATATTCTTTACAAAACATAACACAAAAGAGATAATTCATTGAAAACTTAAAACTATAAACTTGCAGAAGGTAACGTAAGAGAAAGTCTAGACCTTGGATTTGGCAATTGCCTTTTAGGTAGAAAAACAAAGTCATGGTCCATGAAAGAAATAGCTGGTAATCTGGACATCTTTAAAATTAAAAATTTTTTCTTTGAGAACGACCTTTCCAAAATAATAAAAAGACAATCCACAAATTGTAGGACCATATTTGCAAAATACATATCTGATAAAGGATGGTTATTCAAAGTTATGAGTTATGAAAACTCAGTAATACTGTTGTCTTAAAATTCAACAATAAGAAAAAGAACAACCAATTAAAAACAAGCAAAAGATATGAACAGATAACCCATCAAAGAGGATATACAAATAGCAGATATGTGTATGAAAAGATGCTCAACATCACATATTATTAGGGAAGTGCAAATTAAAGCAACAATAAGGTATCACTGCTTATCTACTAGAATGGTAAAATTCCAAAACACTAACACCACTAACAAGTGCTGGCCAGAATGTGGAATGAGAGGAATGCCCACACTTTACTGGTGAGAATGCAAAATGGTATTACATTTTGTACAACAGTTTAGCAATTTCTTTTTAAACATAATGTACTCTTACCATATCATCCAGCAGTCATGCTCCTTGGTATTTACCTGAATAAGTAGAAAATACATACACGCAAAAACCTGCACACCAAATTTACAGCCACTTTATTCATAATTGCCAAGAATTAGAAGTAACCAAGATATTCTTTAGTAAAGTAATGCATGAATAGTGTTACAACTACACAATGGAATATTATTTAGCACTAAAAAGAAATACGTTCTTAAGCCATTCAAAGACATGAGGAGAACCTAAATGCATATTACTAAATGAAAAAAGCCAATCTGAAAGGGATACATACAGTGTATTTCCAAGTACATGACGTTCTGGAAAAGAAAAAACCATGGAGACTATTTTGTGTTTTATATAATCATAATGACAGAGACATCATATTCATCACTGCATTTCTAGCATATATTGTAGTATTACATAGTATATGTTCCTAACACATTTTATAAGTGATTTATTCTTCTCATAGCAGTTGATAGCAGTTTTAGCCATAAATTCACTAAAGTTGATGGTTTAATTTTACTGTTTAATATGTAGTCACTTCCTCCCCAAAGATAAACTATTCCTTGAACAAAAGGCTGGTTGTTTTGGAAACTTTGTTGACTTTTTATACTGATTGGCTGCCATTTATTTTATTAACTTGAACCAGCTATTTAATTAGAGGTGCTCATAGATTTTATTCATAAGATAGATTTTGGTGTGTTTTTTAAATGATTAGTATATTTTATATGTGATGTCTCTGGTTTTAAATACCGGAAGAACATTTAGCAAACTAGAGGGCCTAGGTGACTACATTGATCTTTAGAATAAATGTATATCATGCTTTCTTGAGGCAAGATAGACAATCTAAAGGGCTGGGAGAATAAAGCTTACCCTGCTAGCAATGACCCCTGACATCATTCTCAGATGTACAGGGATTGTAAAACACAGTGATGATAAGGCCAAATGTCCTTGGAATGCTTCCAGAGTTAGTCACAGGGAATATTCATTGTTAGAACATATTAACCCAAGCCAAACTAATGGGGCTTGCCATGCCTCATTTTCATAGTGAAAATATTGGTCCTTGTGAATCAGGAGATGTGGGGCCCACCAGGCTATCCAACTTCAAGTGCCACAAATGAGGTTGTTTAGTACAATGGAAAGATACAAAACTAAATTAGGACTTGGATTTTTGACCCAAGCTAGTGCTGAGAATCTGCATAATCTTGGAAAATATACAGTTTCATCTAGGTACAGAAAAACCTTTGTCTTGACAATCTCAGAGTTTGCTGTGGGCATTTAAAGAAACATTGAATCTTTAAGATTTTTTAAGCTATCAGTCATTATCAAAGGGTAAGACATTTTTAATAGTAATTTTCCAAGAATATAGCAAATAGGCCTAAGCACAGAAGAAATGTGGACAGTGGAAAGCAAGGGGAGATCAGGGCTGGGGGTTGGGCAGAAAAACTGGAATATATAAATGCCATACCAGGAATTTAGATTTCCCTTCTCTGAGTATTCAAAACTCTGCAGGAGTTAACCATTTAGCTGGAAAATAGCCAGAATAAAGAATGGGAATTAAATTCCTGGGGATGCCTCTTTGACACATTGTCTTACTATCTTCAACCAGCATTTCTTAATTATTCACCTAGCAACATATGTCCCTTCCATTGTAATTAATCCCAAACTTTTTACAAGGCAGAGTGCTTGGAAGGAAAGTTAAATATAGGAGAACTTTTCAAGGTTAATTGCCAATTAGTAATGACGCTCTTAGAAAAAAAATGTACAAAGCAATCAGTTTCTCATTTATGAAGCTGTTTGAACATCACTAAGTTGGGGCAGGATATGTTGACCTAAATTCGGGACATTTTCTGAAGATAGAAGCAAGAGCAGCTACCCTGTAGAGAAGAAATCAAGAGAATGTCACAATTCAAAGGAAAAAATAAGTTGTGTTTTCCTGCTTAGCTGATTGCCAGAACTCTGGCTAGGGCAAGTTAGAAAAGACAAAGCTGCTACTGAATGACAAAGTTGTTACTGAATACACACACACACACACACACACACACACACATGCATACATGTGTATACATACATATGTGTGTATGTGTGTGTGTGTATATATGTGTGTGTATATATTACATATATATATATAACTGAATTAGAGAACCTTTTAACCATATGTAGTATGGTTATCCAATAATCCATATTCTAAATACCTTAAATGTACTTAGTCACTATTATTTTTAAACAACTTTTGTCAATCACTGTTAACATTTTCTTCTGTTTCTGGAAATGTTCTCTGAATATATGAACACAAATATATGGAAGAAGGCAATACACACTCATGTTTTACTTTCCGTTTAATGCTTATGAAAATACATTCTCTAAAATTCTCATGTAGGAGATTGGTCAGGGTGGTGGGGAAAAAGTATTAGACAGAATGCAAACTGGAAGGTTTTTCAAAAGCTTTGGTAAAGGGTTATGGCTGAAGGCAGTCTAATCCTATCACCTTGAGCTAATATCAAAGAGTAGATAACAAGGAAATGTAGAGGAGTTTATCTAAATAGCTTGTTTACTCATGTTGTCCTGAAACCAACCTTTATTCATGTGTGCACAAATCTGCTCTCTATTCAGTGAGTGGACAATTTTTTTTCCCTACAAATTGTGTTTGCTCAAGACTTTTTTCACTTAATCAGTTCTAAAATAATATATGAGGGTCTCAGCCATATCAGACCCTCTGCTTTTTTTGCATTGCCAGACTCCCTCTTCAGGGTCTGTAAGCCATGATGTCCACTAGCCTCACTCTCACAGGAAAAACACCGGTGTCTGTAAACTCCTTTCATCCATTGCTTGGTCAGAGTCTGTGGGTCAGATTCAGCAGCTGGTAACCCCGATGTGACAAATGCTGCAACAGATAATAACAGAACCCTCAAAAACAAAGGTGAAGAGACCACACAGTCAATAAGTCAGTAAGTCACTGATGCCTGCTCTGGATTTCCAAGTTTAAGAGAATTCAGGTTAGGGTTTCATCATGGGACAACAATTATTAGCACAAAATAAACAGTATATAAAAGTATTGAAACAGCTGCTTAAAGCTAGTGGAGCCTCAGTTTTGCAGGCTCAATGAAGGGACCTAATGCAAACTGTTGTTCTCTATAATCCATGGTTCCCAGCAGAAGGCATGCTGGACCTACAGCTCTGGGAACAAGTGGGAAGAAATCTTAAACGGCATCATGCACAAGGGCAATAAGTCCCAGTAACATCTCTAATGTTATGGGCCTTAGTCAGGGCTGCTTTGGCTTCACTCTACACAGAAAAGCCTAAGAATGGGAGGGAAGAGGAACCATCACCTACCTTATTGCCTCCTCCTTCTCCCTCAGCCCTGCTATCACCAGGAAAAAATACTAAAGAGAAAATTGAGGTTCTGCTTGATCCCCCTCCCTCAATAAATTGGAAAAAGGACAGCAGAAACACTACAGCTATGGGACCCTGTCTTAGGCAAGCGGCATTAGAAAGGGAGCTCTTTGCCTGTCCAGTAATGCAAGATTGACAAGGCAATCAGTATATAAATCCATTTCTTTTGATGCTTATAAAGAGATAAGAAAAAACATTAGGGAAAACAGAGCAGCGAGCCCATTCACAAAAGGATTAATTGAGACCATAACAGACACCTTCCATATGACTCCCTGGGACTGATCAGTGCTAGCTAAAACAACTTTAGAAGCTAGTCAATACCTCCTCTGGAAGACAGAATTGATAAGTTGTGGGAAAAACAAGCCAACCAGAATCAAGTAGCCAGGCAAGACATAACAGTGGCTATGCTCCAGGGGAGGGATCCCTATGCCATTGTACAACAACAATTAAGTTTTGTTCCCCAAGCCTATGCACAAATGTCTTTATGCAGTCTCGGGGCTTGGGGCTGAATTCCCAAAAGTGGAGTTCAACAGGCATCTTTTAGAAATGTTCGACAAGGGCCTTGGGAGCTATTTGTTGAATTTGTCCATTGGTTAACCCAAGCAATTAAGACACCAATTAATTATATCCGAGTCCCTGATATCTTACTGTTGCAATTGGCTTACAAACATGCTAACATTGACTGCCAGCAAGCAATTCAGGCAATCAGAGGAAAGGTAGCTACAGTCAGGGAACCTATATGAGCATGCCAAGTGGTGGGAACTAAATCACACAAAGCCAAAATATTGGTTATGGCATTAAAGTCTCTTAAAGCACAAAGGAAGAGAAACTTAAATTGTTTTCTATGTGAAGAGCCAAGTCATATGAAGTGGGACTTCCCCAGTAGTAGAGACCAAGTTAACTCAGGAAGAGAACCCCCCTTGTACGGGTTCCCGGTGTAAAAAGGGGAAACACTGGGCAAATCAATGCAAGTCCAGATTTGATATAAATGGCAACCCCCTAAATAATCAGATGGGAAGCTTCCTGAGGGGCCTCCCCCAGGCCTCATGCCCAACTGGGACAATACCAATGGCTTTCCTCAGTCAGATGGAAAGCCCATAGTCCTCTCTCTCAGAGCAGCCACCACTGGGAGCACAGGACTGGATTTACTCAGTCCCCGTGATTTAGTGCTAAAAGAAAGAGAAGATCCCAAAAAGGATTGCTACTGGGATCTGGGGCCTACTGCCTCCAGGAAGAGTAGAATTAGTCCTAGGGTGATGGAGCCTTTCCAGTAAAGAAATTGATGCGCTCACCAGGGCAACTGATAGTGATTATCAAAGTGAGATATTAGTTCTAATGGAATGTAAAAGTCTGCATATTCTGCCCCTTGGATCAAAGATAGCTTAGTTACTGCTTTTATCACACTGGGGCCCCAACACTCAGGGAAAGAAAAGGAGAAAGGGAAGTTTTGGAAGCATGGGAGCCACAGGAGTATATCAGAATCAATCACTGATCAGAAATCCATGATTATCTTAAACATTGGATATAAAATTTGTACTTGCTTATTGAACACAGGGGCAAATATTTCGATCATTAGTGATCAAAATGGGCCAGAAACCTGGGCTTGGGTCACTCAGAAACAAAATATTGTCCACATTGGGGAAGCACACACAGCCAACCAGAGCATGTACCCCCTGACATGCTGTTATAACCCTCTGATCATGCCCATCCCTGTTAACCTTTAGGGACAGGACCTATCAGTCCAATGTGGGGGGGTCACTTTGCAGATTTCTAATTATGGCCACTGTTGATATTACTCCCCTACCCCTAATGTGACTCTCTTAAAGTCCTATTTCAGTAGAGCAGTTCCCTTTAAAGAGAGAGAAATTATACTGAGCCCATGAATTAGTTAAGGAGCAATTAAAAATCGGCCATATGGAACTATCCGTCAGCCCTTGGAATTCACCCATTTTCATCACTCCCAAAAAGTCTGGCAAGTGGAGATTTTGCATCACTTACAGGCTATTAAGGCTAATTTGCAACCTATGGGGCCTCTTCGACAGGGGCTCCCTTCCTCTGCAGTGATTCCTTAAGATTGGCCTATAATTGTTATTGACTTGAAAGACCATTTTTATACTATTCCCCTTGAAGAACAGGATAGGGGAAAATTGGCGTTTACAATACCAGCTTCAATAATGAAAAGCCAGCTCACCAATTTCATTATAAAGTGCTTCCTCAAGGAATGCTTAACAGTCCTACCATGTTTAGTATCATGTAAATCAGGCTTTGCTCCCCAGTAGAAAAGAATTTCCTAATTGCAAGATTATTCATTTTATGGATGATTTTTTTTTGAGATGGAGTTTCGTTCTTATTACCCGGGCTGGAGTGCAATGGCGTGATCTCGGCTAACCACAACCTCCGCCTCCTGGGTTCAAGCAATTCTCCTGCCCCAGCCTCCCGAGTAGCTTGGACTACAGGCATGTGCCACCATGCC
This sequence comes from Callithrix jacchus, assembly GCF_049354715.1. Classification (NCBI taxonomy): domain Eukaryota; kingdom Metazoa; phylum Chordata; class Mammalia; order Primates; family Cebidae; genus Callithrix; species Callithrix jacchus. The sequence goes on from NC_133509.1 coordinate 117,909,842, forward strand.
CAGCTAACTTTTGTATTTTTAGTAGAGATGAAGTTTTACCATGTTGACGACGATGGTCTCCATCTCTTGACCTTGTGACCCACCTGCCTCCCAAAGTGCTGGGATTATAGGTGTGAGCCACCGTGCCAGGCCTGGATGATGTTTTATTAGCAACGCCAATGGAACCAGTACTTTTAAGTTTATATGCCTCTCTCATAAGGAATACACAGTTAAGAGGTTTAATCGTGAAACCTTAACCAACTGAAAAATACAAATGTCCTCTCCTTGGAAATATCTTGGATACATACTAACTTCTGGGTCAGTAAGACATCAAAAGGCTAAATTAAATATTAGCAACTTACTTACATACCTTAAATGTTTATCAAAAATTGCTGAGCAGTATTAACTTGCTTTGCCCCCATCTTGGGCATAACTACTGATAAGTTGCAAAACATGTTTTCTATCTTAAAAGGCAATGCTGCTCTGGATTCTCCCAAGTATTTAACCCCTGTAGCAAAAAAGAAAATTGAGGAAATAGAGCAAGCTATTTCTCAGAGGCAACTAGATCACATAGACCCACAACATTCAGTTCAATTGCTTATTTTTCCTGCTAAACATTCCCCAACAGTATTACTAGGACAGACGGCCCCAGAGCTATGCTTCCTAGAATGGATATTTTGTTCACATACCAGGACTAAAACCCTATCTCCCTATATCCAGCTAGTTAGTACAGTTAACTATACCGGCCTCAGATGATGCTATCAGTTGCTAGGTTATGACCTGGATGTCATAAGAATTCCTTTGAATAAAAAGCAATTCGAAGCAGCATTGCCTCATGTCCAGATCTTCAGATAGCACTCTCTGACTGTGCAGGCTATATAGAACATGCCATTCCTGCTGACAAACTACTTCAGTTCTTACCTCATATTCCTGTGTTTTGCCTACAAAAGTGGTCACTCCCCCATACCAAATGCTTTAATGCTTTTCACTGATGGCTCTGGCCAAAATGGAAAAGCAGTATGTGGTGAAAAACCATAGAATTCCCTCACTTGATCTGGATTTACTAGCCCTCACAGAGCTGAGGTTGGAGCCTTAATATTGGCCCTGGAAACTTTTTCCACTCAGCCCATCAATATTGTTTAGTGACTCTGCTTACTCTGTTTATTTATTGCAGAGCCTTGAAACAGCCCTCATTAAGTTTACTCTCAAGCCCACCCTGTGTGCCCTTTTCCTTCGACTTCAGCAACTGCTGAATCAACGTACACATCCTATTTTTATCACACATATTCGAGCCCACAGCTCACTGCCTGGTCCATTGGCTTATGGCAATGATCAAGCAGACCTGCAAGTTATGACATCACTGCTTGACCAAGCCACCCAGTCACATCAATTTTTCCACCAAAATTGGAGAAACTTTACCAAACAATTTCAACTTACCCAAAGACTAGCCAAACAAATTATCCTGCAATGCCCAGACTGCCAGATAACAGGCATGTCCCCTCCTTCTACAGGTGTTATTAGAGGACTAGAACCTAATCAATTATGGTAAACAGAGGTTAAACACATCCTTGAATTTGGAAAACCAAGATACGTACATGTATCTGTTGATACCAATTCTTACCGCATTAGTATACATGCTTCTCCTAGAAAGTCCACCCAACATGTTATTAAACATCTTCTCTTAACTTTTGTGTTTATAGCGTGGTCCACAAAAATGAAAACTGATAATGGTCCAGCCTATGCCAGCTCACAATTTCAGCAATTTTGTTACACATAGAACATCCAACATTCCACAGCCATCCTGTATAACCCCAAAGACAGGCCATAGTAGAACCTGCCAACTCCACCCTTAAAAATTTGCTCAGAAAACAAAAAAGGGGGAATATCTGTAAGGACCCTGCAACACTAATAGCACATCCTTATTTACCTTTAATTTTTTAAATTTAGATCACAAATTTCAATCAGCTATAGAAAAGCACTTTGCTAAAACATCTCAAGACATAAAAACCTGCAGTTTTATGGAAGGATGTAAATAGTAATACATGACGTTGTCCAAATTATTTGCTAACATGGGAAAGAGGATATGCTTGTATTCACACCTCCTTAAACCCCTTCGGATACCAGCACGATGCATCAAATCATATCATGGTGTGGCTAGGACCCAACCCAGTACCAGAAATGAAGAAAATGACCTGGCAAAACCCAAAGTCTCAGATTATGTGGCTTTCTCAGATGACACAAGCTTTGGGCATCACTTGGGGGATGCTGAAGAAGACTACTCAGGAGGCTGAGTGAATTCTGCTCAAGACACAAACACCATTTACTCCAGATCATTTGTTCCTTGCTATGTTCTCTGTTGTGCATTGTAACTCGCATAGTGTACTGATCATTTTTATGCTCTCACTTTGCCTGCAACCTGTACCTGCTACACTCTATTGGTCTCATCTCTTACATTCATCCTTTTTCCAGCATGTTACCTGGGCAGACACCCCCTTCCCAGCCTCTAATAATGTAACTGCTTGACTAAGAGGGAATGACTTACCCCCAGTGGGGTGCCTCATTAATGGCACACATTGGAGAAAGGCACCAGGTAACACTACATATCACTCTACTATCCTCCCACTGTGTGTAAGTTGTAATGGTTCTAACACTTAATGTGTACCTGATGAAACACAATTATGGCTACATCATGGGAAAGGAAATGCCTTAACATTCTTGGTTGCAGGTAGCCTTAAACCATGCAATGCAACCAACACCACTTTCTCCAACATTTTTTCCTGTGCTAAAGAATGTATCCAGGAAAGTAATAGATTCCACTTTGGCTGGGCAGTCTGTAACAGGGAACAAGCAGTCTGTAACAGGGATCAAGTAGTCTTCAGTTAGACAATTATAACATCTTAGACTGTAGCCCCTACAACCATCAGCAGGATGACCATATTGATGTCTGCCTCTGTCCTGGCATCCATCACAGTTTTGTAGCCATGTCCTATTCCTCTATAATTTGGACCCATAGGGGGATGGGACATCACAGAACTCAAATGGAGTCCATGCCACCCAAGATACTTTACAGTGTCTGGGACATCTTAGCATCTGGCATGGGACATATCATAATTCCAGTAACAATTATGCTACAACTGTTATTCATAATCACACAAATCAGTGTCTAATTTGCACTACCCATCTATATGTTTTTCTTATGGGTACCAATATTTCCATTACACCCCAAAACTCCATATTTGTTACCCAAGTGCAGGGAGAGTCTTGGTTCGCCTCATGCATCACTATTTACAATATATCCGATTTAGATATTACTAGTATCATGGTATTAAGGAGATAATATTTAGGTATGAAGGGTTCCTAAAAGTCAATTTGACATGTGATTGACAGGATTCCTCTGCTCTTGCCACCTTAGAATGTGCACTGTCCCAGTACAGACACAAAAGATTCATAGGCACACTTATAGCCTTTATAGAATCAGCCATAGTCATCTTGGCAAGTGTTGCTGTGACCTCTACTACGGAATCAGTACAAACAGCTACTTTTGTAGATAACTTGACCAGGAATCTGTCTAATGAACTTCTCTTACAGCAGGTTATAGAACAAAAGATTCTTACATGCCTGCAAGCCCTCAAGGCTGCCTTGAAATGTGTAGGGGAGTATAAGTGCACTGGCATTTTGACAGCAATTAAACTGTGACTGGGAGCATAAGCATATTTGTGTCACCTCTCTACTTTGGAATCAATCAATACATAGTCGAAATGAGGTGAAACACCACCTCTGGGGAACCTTTTATGATAATTTAACAGCAGACATAAGGCAACTTAAAACTCAAATTCTAAAATCCGTAAATGCTATAGATCTACATGTCCAACAAACATCCATATGGAAGGGTGTATGAGAACATCTCTCCTGGATAGACCCCCATTCTGGGGGTCACTTCTTAATTGGAAAACAACATTACTAATTATACTCATGTTTTTCTTATGTTATTCACTAATTCTAAAATTCAAACCTGGAACATGACCTATAACTGCTGTGCCTGACAAAATTGTTGCTGCACACATCTGTACTCTGCAATCAACCAAACTGATGCAAAAAATAATAATAATAATAAGGAAGGAGATGTAGGAGATTGGTCAGGGTGGTGGGAAAAATTATAGGATAGATGCAAATCTTCTTGGAAGGCTGGGTGGTTTTGCAAAAGCTTTGGGAAAGGGTTATGGCTAAAGGCAGCCCAATCCTCTTACCTTGAGCAAATAAGGAAGAGCAGATAACAAGGAAATGTAGAGGAGTTTATCTAAGTAGCTTGTTTACTCATGTGGTCCTAAGACCATTCTTTGATCATTTGCATACAGGATTGCTCTCTGTTGGAGTGTAGGGGGCAAGAATGTTTATTACTCACAAATTGTGTTTGCTCAAGACCTTTGTAATTTTGTCATTTAATTAGTTCTAAAATCAATATAAGGGTCTCTGGCACATCGGTGTGGCATAGCTAGACTGCCTCTTCAGGGTCTTTAAGCTGTGGGGTCCTCTAGCCTCATTCTCACAGGCAAAACACCTGCTTTTGCGAACTCCTTTCATCCATTGCTCAGAGTCTGTGGCTCAGATTCGGCATTCTTATTACACAAATTCAAATTCAAGCAATGTAGCTTTATTTGTATATCTTTATACTTATGACTTAGTTTAGAGCATCCATTCTGCCTTGCAGCAGAAAGGAAATCTTGATAAACTTAGGGATTCCCCACTTTGCCTCTATACTGACATCTCATCTAGGAGGGTAGGCAGTGTTTAGCCTGAGATGTGGGAAGGGAGTGGCCCCTGGGCTTCCTTCAGCCTGTATGCCCTATAATCTGAATTTCTACCACCTGAGACAGACCATCCCACAGATCTTGCCAACCCATCTCCCATGGCTGTTTGTCAGGCTTGTTTGTGTCTGGGTCTGTGTACCTCCCAAGGGCACAGGAAGCATTTGTTTGCTGCCTCACCCCACTTTGGTGTGACCAGTGCTCACTGATATTGTCTAAGGTGCTTTTCTTCTTCTATGCTATCCATGAACTCACCAGAAATTATTCCATTGATCCCAGACTCTGCTGGAAACTCATAGAGATTTGCCTCAAAAACATGTGCCCAGATGTATAATACAACTGTTCTTTCTGCTACTCCTTAGGTGACTCTACTTGAGCATATGTGGTCATGGGATGGAGAGAATGAGTCTTTTCTGTTTTATCAGGCTTCACCTGAGAATTGAGACTCAGGAATTCTCTCAACTTGGTTAACCCTAGGTATCTCAGGATTTTGTTGTTCTCTAACTGATGAGTAGTGGATTCAGGTAGAGGAGTAATAGAGTTTAACTCTAAATAATTTGTATCTCTTGTTATTCTCCTTGTTCTTGGGAAGGAGACCATAGGTTTTGACATTTAAATCAACTTTTTAGTTTTTTTATGTTCTCCCTTCTCTGGGACTATGAAGACAGAATGCCTTACAGCTTAAATCTGAGTAAAGAAAGTAGGAATAAGAAATAAGTAAAGAGAGGGAATAACATGGGTAAATACAACAAAAGAATATGTATCTACAACTCTACATTGGAAAGCTTTACACTAAAGTGTATCTATGTGATTACCTGGTATTCTTTGTTATACTATATTTTATGTAGCTCATAATTTTTCAATTAAAAAACAGCTACTTTTTTGTTGTTTCCAATAATGCTATAATAAATGGCCAAATACATTATTCTATTTGCATATGTAAGTACATATTTTTAGTTAAATCCTAGAAATGGAATTTCTGGGTAAAGAGATAGATGCAATTTACATTTTGAAAGTAATTACCAAAATGCTCTCCAAAGAGATTGCAGTGATATAAAATCCCATTAAGAAAGTGTCAGCTAATAGTATTTTTAAATGCATATTTCATATAATTGAATTCATTAATGCTATCTGAAGTCTATATCACAATTTTCACTTTAAGAAGGCATAGTTTAAAGGATAAATTTGACATGTATGTTACCTACAGTTATTTAAAATATTAATGATGGCAAGAATAATCACTGTGTAATTTGTATTTTGTAATGTGTTTGTATTTCATAATAAATTTTCTTACATATTCTTTTTTATGTTAGAAAATACAGAAAATTTTTCTTGGAAATTCACTAGACTGTAAGTGCTATGAGGCAGGGAACTAGTATATTGGCTCAGGATCTGTATAGGGTTTGGCAATACAGTGTGAACTCAATGAATATTTGTTGAATAAATAAAGAAATAATTGAATACAAACATAAAAGGTAATAAACAATTATAATCTATAGAAATATTATACAAACAAAAGCACCTGTGATTCATTTCACTTTACATAGAACATTGTAGATATAATTGAATGAGAATACTATTTGAACATCTTTTTAAGATAGCTATCACTAACTCAAATGAAGTTGAAAACTCCAAAACATATTGTGACAGGATAGATGAGAAGAGAGGAGCAGTAAAAATAGCACAGAACTTAAAATCTCTAATTACTTCTCCTGCCATCCTTGAACAGATGTTATCGGTAACCCAGTATTTCTCAGAGAAGTATCTCCTGAGGAACCTCATTTTATTTTGGGACAGAAGTGGCTGTTCAAAAAATTTTATGTTTATAAGTTTAAATTTATCTAAATTTAGCCTCTTCATTGGTTCATAAACCTCTAGTAAGGAATATCTACATTTCAGCCTTTTGCTATTTGAAGAAATATTTGTTTCCAAGATACTCCTCTAGTTCTATCATCCAAGTTAACTTATCCCATATTCTTGGCTTTTTTTTTTTTTAACCATGATCAGTTCTATTTCCTTTCACTTTGTTTCTGCCTTCATTCTTTCCTGTTCATCCTGAAAGGTAGGTGTATTAGTTTGTCCTCATACTACGATAAAGGACTACCTGAGACTGTGTAATTTATAAAGAAAAAAGGTTTAATTGGCTCACAGTTTCACAGGCTTAACAGGAGGCATGGCAGTGGAGGCCTCAGGAAACTTAAAATCATGGTGGAAGAAAGGATGAAAAGCAAGCATGTCTTCACCTGGTGGCAGGAGACAGAGAGAAGGAGGAAGTGCTACACACTTTTAAACAATCGGACCTCATGAGAACTCACTCACTATCATGAGAACAGAGAGGGAGAAATCTGCCCCCATGATCCATTCACTTCCACCAGGTCCCTCTCCTGACACTGGGAATGAAAATTTGACATGAGATTTGGGTGGGGACACAGAGCCAAACTGTATCTGTAGGAAAGGATTTCCCCTAAAAATATAGGTTTAGGAAAGTGAGCACTGCATTTAAAATATGCCTGGATTTCCCTGAGATCTTTGGGAGGAGAATAGATGCAATCTCATTTAGGATTTGGGTTTAGAGGCCTGTATAGAGGACAAGATAGAAAGCAACACATAACTGTGCTGTGGTAGACTGTTAGAGCTGATCCTACATCAACATGCGACTCCTGAAATGCCACCCAACACAATACTTTTTATCTTTTTCAGACTGAGCTCTGAATAGAAAATAAAATCTTCCTGAAAATTTATTATCATGATCCTTCTGAGATTGAAATTTGAATTTATTCTGCCCACATGTCCTGGGAACCCTAAACCAAAAAAAATTAAATATTAAAATAATTTTAAATGTTTTCTGGCCAACCAAGGATAAAGCTAGGAATGCTTATAGAGACAAAGACAAGACTAGTTTGAAGTTTATGTCCTCTATTACTGACACACTGATAAAGTCCCATTGGAGATGAGCTAAGTCTGAATTAACTTGACAACTGAGGAAGTGATGCAGCATAAATGTGAGTCAGGAGATACAACAAAAGATTGGGGTGGGGACATCACATGATAAACCATAGCACAGAGACTATATGGTGTTTAACTTGCCTTAAGTCATGAAAGTCAATAAAAACTTAAGCAACTAACACAATATCGTCAAAATAAAGCCAGTTGAATATTTAAAGAATAAAGTAGAATTTTGATAAACAAAAACATCACTACTTTCTCATGTTTAAAATAACTAAAAGCACAATTGGAAATTATTTAGTGTCTTTAAAGATTATACTGAGGAAATTCTACAGAAGGTAACATGAGATAAAGAGATGAAAAACTTCAAAAAAGAGTAAGCAATATGGACAACCATGTCTTGATGTCTCAGAGTTTATTATTTATGAGTTATAAAAGAAATGATTAGAAAGAATATAGGAGAAGTAAAACTGAAGTGACAATTAATGGGAACATTCTAGACTTAATGAAGAAAATAGATTTTTAGTTTCCAGGATTAAAATAAATTTCCAGCAAGGTAAAAATATGCCTAAGGCATACTTAGTATATTAGTTATTCATTGCTACATAATAAATTACCCAAGATTATTCAAAAATTAAATAGCTTGAAACAATTACCTATTTTCACAGTTTGTGTACATCAGAAATTCATGAGTGGGTTCTAGCTCAAGATCTTTCAAAGGGTTGCAGCCAAGATGTTGGCCAAGACCACAGTCAGATGAAATCTTACATGGGATTGGAGATCCACTTTAAGATGTCTTGATTACATAGCTGGGAAGTTTCACCACCCAAGACTTCCAGAAATGTTTCCACGTCATTCCAGAGATGTCTTTGTGAGATAAAGACTGATTCCCCCTTGAGGAGATGATCCAACAGAGAGAGAGGGGGGCGGGGGGGAAGTTGTATCTTTTCTATCGCCTAACCTTAGAAGTCCCATATAATCAGTTTTATAACACTGTAATGATTAGAATTTGATATAGTTTGGTTGTGTCCCCAACCAAATCTCATGGTGAATCGTGATCCTGTGTGTTAAAGGTAGGACCTAAATCATGGGAGTGGTTTCTAATGGTTTAGCACCATCCCCTTAGTGCTGTCTCATGATAAAGTTCTCACATGATCCAATTATTTAAAAGTGTGCAGCATTGCCCCCTTCACTCTCTTTCTCCTGCTACCATGTGAGGATGTGGTTACTTCCACTTTACCTTCCACCATGATTTTAAGTTTCCTGAGGCCTCCCTAGAATGCCTCCTATACAGACTGCAGAACTGTGAGTCAATTAAACTTCTTTTCTATATAAATTACCCAGCCTCAGGTAGCTCTTTATAGCGATTCAAGAAGAAACTCATAAATAATTGAAACACTAAGCCTGTCTCATTTTCAGGGAAAAAGTGTCAAAAATTTGCAGGCACATTCTAAAACCAACACACCTAGACATGTTGAAATAGCACTGCAAATTACCCCTAAATCAGGGCAAAGAACCAAATACCAAAATAAGTTTATAAAAAATTTATCATCATATATAAATAAATAATACCTATCCTTAAACAGAGTAAAATTTGGAAAGCAACTTAATATCTTCAAAGAGTTAAAAAAACAACTACCAATAATATCATTTGCTAAAACCAAATGAACTATGATTCAAAAATGAGTGAATAGTACACAAGTTTTCAAAGAGCAGATTAGCTGCAGTAATTAACCAGCATTAGGTATTTCTCGAATGTATTAAAGAAGCACCTTAAGGATGAGAACACTGATGTTAAGAAAGAATGACAAACAGAAAAAAAAGAGTCAATACATGCTTATATCTGGATACTTGGTGAGTGTTCAAAATAATAATGATGACTGGGCATGGTGGCTAACGCCTATAATCACAGCACTTTGGGAAGCTGAGGTGGGCATATCATGAGATCAGGAGTTTGAGACCAGCTTGGCCAACATAGTGAAACCTCATCTCTACTAAAAATACAAAAATTAGCTGGGCGTGATGGCATGCAACTGTAATCTCAGCTACTCAGGAGGCTGAGGCAGGAGAATTGCTTGAACCCGGGAGGCAGAGGTTGCAGTGAGCTGAGATCATGCCACTGTACTCCAGCCTGGGTGACAGAGTAAGACTCTGTCTCTGAATGAATGAATGAATGAATGAATAAATAAATGGATAAATGTAATTACCAACCTGGTGTGGGTCAAAACAAAGGAAAATAAAATACAAAAATAAGAAGGAAATGTTCAAAGTTAAAGCATTCTAAGGTTCTAAAATTGTTTGGAGATGGTAATAACTTTGATAGATTTTGTCATTATTAACTTAATGAAATAGTCCAAAATAATATAGATGTTGCAAATAGTGTAGAAGGAAAAGGAACTAGTAATCATTGCAAGATAAGGCAGCATAAACAAAAACATATTTAAGTACTGCAGTTAGACAGCACAACAAAAAATGAAAGAAACAAATAATGTACAATTTTCACAGTCAATGCAAGCTGACTAAACTTGCAAATTAAAAATAAAATGCTATCAGTTTATATGGTTTCACAAATAAGTCAAAGGACAGGTAAGTAAAAACCAAATGATAAAGAGATATAGACCCTAAGTAAACGTTAAGCAATAGATAACTGGGCAAACAACGGTGATGTTTATATAAGAAATAAATTGTCTTTAATAAAGAAGTATTATTTGCCAAAAGATGATTGTGTTGTGATGCTGAAAATATCAATCCACTAGACAAATATAATATTCTAAATATTATCTATTTAATCAAATAAAAAGATTTTTTTCCCAAAATTACCAAGAAAAATTAATAAATTCTGTTTACACTTCTTAGCAATCAAAATAACACATAGAAAGAAATAATAAATGCTATAGAATATTTAAAAAAATAATTAAGAAGCTTAACCTTAGACGTGTATAGACTCAAATACCATATTATGAAATATATATTTTACTCAAGTACACATTCAGATTTCTACAATAATTGATCAACTGTTATATCATCTAAGAATTTCCAATAAATAACAGAGAACTTAATATATCTATATCAGTTATCTATCATATTCTCTGTAATATAAGTTATTACAGTTAATACAAAATTTAAGAACTATTTTAACATCCAATGCATTGCTGTATGGAAATAAAGTTAGACAAATGAACAAATAAAACAAAATAAAACTCCAGGAACAAAAGAATTCATACTCTAGAGACTTGAAATACAGCAAATGGGAAATTTTAAATCAATAGGGAAAGAAAAACCTATTCAACATGATGATGAGACAACTGTTTATCCATATGACGAATAAAGAAAGAAAGAGCCAAAACATATTCCGTTGTCAACAGAAATGAAAATGATTTCCAGATGCATTAAAGACAAAAATTTGATATGAAAACTTTATACTTTTATTGGAAAACAAGAATTATTTTCACGGCCTAATTGTAGATATGAATTTCTTCTGTGAGATGAAAAAAGAAACAATAAATAAAAACAAGTTAATGAATATTACCACATCAGTACTTAAAACATAGAAATGAAAAATGTTAACATAAGCAAAAGGAATACCAATGTTGCAGATTAGGAAAATAAACTTCTCAACTCATATAGAAAAAAATGCATTATTTTTACTATGTGTTAATAACTCCTACAAAATAAGACAGAAAGAAACAACACAAAGAAACAAAAAATTATATATCTGAAAGGAAAATTAAAGGTGCACACAAATGTATATATTTTGATATCATTAATACTCAACATGCAAATCGAAATAGCAATGAAATAATATTTTCGCCCCATAAGACTGTCAAGACTTGCAGACATATATACCAGAAACCATGCGAAATAATTTTTTTCAGTACTTTTTATCATACTAAAATGTTTTTAAAGAAGCAGTAGTACAATGGACAAAGAAATTGTTTCTATTTTGTTTTATAAATGATTACTGGCATTGAAGATGGTACCAATCAATTTGGAATAGCAATGTAAAAAATGTATATATCTAAAGTTCTCAAAACTAGTAGAGAGTAGATTTGCTAAACCGTAAAATGTTCACATGATCAATCTAATTTTTAGAGAACATTAGAATTTATACAAGCTAATTTGGCACATTTTTATCGACACTTTAATATATTCCCTATACATGCAGGGTACTTAATATAAAAAATATAATTTGATATCCCCTCTGAAGTCATTTAACAATTATTGGAATTGTGCCATTTTTCTTATTCTTGAGGAATTTTATGTTTCATGTTTAATTACAGTTGTTGTCACATGCTTTATATTTCTAACAATTGTACCCTACCTCTAAAGGGCTTATGCTCAGATTTTTTTATTATTCTTCAAACGACTTTTGACAAAGTCTACTCTTAAAAAGCCTTATTGAATAAAGTATTAATATATTTGGAATGTTTGTAAGTGAAAGCTTTTCTTTGGGGGTATGATAAAAGTTTCTTTCTAATATACGTAATTAAGAAAACCTAATCAAATGTCCCATCAATAATTCAAATATTATGGAGATAGTAGAAACTATGAAGGTACAATAGTTTTTTACTTTATTTTTATTCATTTTATTTACCAGAAAGAATTTCTGTAAGAGTTAGAACACCTCTCTCACACTTTCTACCATTAAATAATTTCACGAGCTCTTTCCTAAAATTTAGCCTCCAAGATTTATCCCTAGGGAGATTGTGATAATCATCTTTGCCTTCCTAATATGTTCTTATCTTTTTCTCAGTTAGCTGCACATTTTATTTATGGTTCATAAAACTTCCACTTGAGATTTTAAAAAATGATTTAAAATAGCTTTATGTAACAAAGACCTGAGAGAATGTTATAATACTAAAACATCCTGAAGATTCTGGGGTGATGAAAAGGTAGTGTGATAAATCTATTATTTGACTCTTTTATTTCTGTTCCAGTAAGAAAAAATAATTAATTATTTCTATACATTTTCTTTTAAGAAGGTTTAATATACCAACTATTAAGTTATTGTATTTAAAAGACAATAAACTTAGAAGACTTCAGAAAGGAGAGAAATAATCTATGGTATACCAGAAGGTAAAATATTACAGTTTTTAACTTAAGCATATAATCTTCATAACATGAAGTAGACATGATTTACAAAATATAAATTGAAGCATGCAACACTAACCATAATGTTTAGGATACTCAGATGATAAAATGATAAGAAATACTATGAGTATGATACTCAGGAGAGCAAGAATGGTTGTGTTTAGGAATGGCTTGTAGAGGAGATACCTAGCAAGGTTCTTGCTCTTGATGTAACAGTGATTAAAATAAAAAAGGAATTAATAATTCATAAGCTATATATTTCTTTTGTGTGATTTTCTCTACTTATATTTAGCAATAAAATTTTATACAGATGTAACAGCATATTTTACAAGCTTTTTGTTTGAAAATTTAGAAAAGAAAATTGATAATCTTAGCAAAAATGTAACCTATGAAAACTAAAATAAAAATAAATAAAATTCTGAATATATTTATACCCAAATTGCAGCAAACCAAAATGAGTGATGCATAAAAAAGGATATGTTCTGTATATTTCACAAATAAAGAAATAAAATATTAGCAATGGAAATAGATATTAGATATTAGTAAAATAATAATATTTTTAAGTCACCAAAATAACAAAATTAAAGAGTAGAATTTCTTAGGGAAAATTAAAAAGAAAATGACAACAACCTCCATACAGGTATTTGTAAACCATTACAAAAAAATTAGGTAAGAGTCCTAAGTAACTTAAAATATATTCCAAGTTCTCAGACTGGGGACCCAATTTTGAAAGATGCTACTCACAAAATCATTTTACAGATTTCATATGGACCCAACTTTTAAAAATTGTGTCAGTTTTTCCCCCCTTTCTTTGGTGAGAATTGAGAAGCTTATTTTGAAATTTTTATAAAACTTATTCTTCATGAAAAGGAGCAAATTTGGTATATACCCACTTTCACTAAGGAAGGGTTATATAAAGCATTCTGTGTTATAAGGCTATATAGCAATAAATGTGAAAAAAATCCTGTTACATGCAGTGACATAAATGAGCCTTACACATATAATATTGAATGAAAAACATATTGTGTGAAAATTTGAATAAAAAGTATGTAATTTTAAATTTAATTCACATAACCTTGATAAACAGGCAAAACTAAGATATGATATCAGACATCAGGTTTAGAGTTGTATTAAGAGTGCAGGGAGAGGATAATGATTAGTTCAGAGCATCACAGAAGTTTCTGGAATGAATAATATTCCAGTTCATCAGGAATAGTACTGCATAATGCTGCTTATAATGGCTATATAGATACATTTATTTTGTGATTACTAGATAATTTCCAATGTGTACATTTTTCTGTATGTGTTGTACTTCAATTAAGAGCTCAATTATCTTAAAGTCTTCATTCATAAGTGAAAGTATGAATACCATTTAAGATGCAGTAAACATAACTACATTTATTTCTATGTCTCTACGTATCTATCATCTATTTATAAATATACTCAAAATGTATAGAGAAAAATTCCCCAAATTGTTTAAGAGTCAGAAGCTAAGGTGTGTTGCAGATAGTCAGATAGATAGATGATAGATAGATAGATAGATAGATAGATAGATAGATAGATAGATAGATAGATAGACAGATAGACAGGTAGATAGATAGATGACTGCAAAGCCAGGGAAAGTGTGTTCTTCATGGACTAAGTTCTGTGACTATCTTTGTCCTTCTTAGCACTCTTCCCTGCCAAGCTCCATAACCCAGGAATTACAAAGCAAAGTTGGCAGTGAGAAAGAGTTCACTTACAACCCAAAGTCAGCAAATCTGAATGGCCCCACAAGTCGTCAAATCATTAGGTATTGGAGATGACGATCAGAAATGTCTTTTGTCTACATTGCATAATCAGAAACAAGACAAAAGTTTAATGAACATGAGCAGGATCAGCCCCTCTAACTCCTTGGTCCCCATTACACCAGTTGTAGGCATGAGGCATGAAACTTATAGTATTAGCATTTCTGTTCATTTATCTTTGTTGTTACTGTTGCTACTGTGTTTATTTCAGGAACTTTGCTGTTGACTCACAGACTCTGAGTGTCCTGTCAGGGCTTTGAGTCAAGGTTTTGATCTAAGGCAAAGAGCGCTGATTTTACAGAAATGAGATGGCACTTACAGAAAGTTGGAGTGAATAACCTTTTAAGTAAATATTTTCACTTTTCTCAAGACAAAGCCGCAAATTTTTGAATAAAATTTAGTCCTTCTGAATTACTCAGAAAATGAAGTTATCTCCTATCTGAAACAGGTGTCCCAGGTCCCTCCTGTTTTTCACATGAACCTACAAGGCAGAAAGGAACAAAAATGAACACTGATTTATTCATGAATGAAGAGGCTCTGACTTCTCATCTATATGCTTGGCAATAAAGGAAAACACCAACAGACGTGGTAGTAATTCAATAGGTATTCAAGAGTAGGATAACTGCATAAAGGCTCTCTTTCATCTCATCCCTTCCTGGCTGTTGTAACTGAAAGCAAAGAATCAAAACCCACCACTGGCATATTTAGTGGGCAGTGATGGAATCTTAGCATCCGTACATTGAGTTTTTATCAAGTTAAGTGCTATCTTAATATCTGATTGTAGGCTACTGGTTTTATTTACATTGTTTCTAACCAATAAAAAAAAATCTTCAACCACTATGGAAATTGAAATATCAGAAACAGCTATTAGAGGTAGTTATAATATATAGTCACATATGATGCTCTCACTTATGAGAGATTACTTATAAAGTGTATAAATTCTAAATCTCTGTTAACATATGTGAGAATAGCAATAGCATGAATTATCTAATGCTCTTGTAATTAAGGGTCTGAGCATTTTCAAGAAGATTATTACAGGCATACCTCAGAGATATAGCACATTTCCTTCCAGACTAATGAAATGGAGGGAATGCCACAATAAATCGAGTCACACAATTTTTTTGGTTTCCAATTGCATCTAATATTCATGTTTACAGGATATTGTTGTCTAGTAAGTATGCAGTAGCATTATTCCTAAAATGTACATATCTTAATTTAAAAATGCTTCATTGCTAAAAATGCTAGCCATCATCTCTTCCTTCAACAAGTTGTCATTTTTTTGCTGGTGGAGGGTTTTGCCTTGATACTGGTGGCCGCTTACTGATTAGGGTGGTAGTTACTGACAGTTCAGATGGTTGTGGCAGTTTCTTAATATAAGACAATGAATTTTCCACATTGATTGACGTCTTCTTTCATGAAAAGTTTCTCTGTAGCATGCAATGCTGTTTGATAGCATTTTACTCACAGTAGAACTTAATTCAAAATTGGAGTCAATCCTCTCCAACCCTGACCCTACTTTATCAACTAAGTTCCTATAATATTCTAAGCCATTTGTTGTCATTTCAGCAATGTCCATAGCATCTTTATCAGGAGTATATTCTTCTCAAGAGAACACCTTCTTTGCTCATCCATAAGAAGAAATTCCTTATTCTTTCAGGTTTTATCATGATATTACAGCAATTCCTTCAAATTTTAAGGTCCCACTTCTACTAATAATTATAGTTCTCTTGCTATTTCCATGACATCTGCGGTTTTACTGACTTCACTGAAGTCTTGAACCCCTCAAAGTCATCCATCAAGGTTGGACTCACCTTTCAAATTCTTGCTAATGTTGGTATATTTGCCTCTTCCCATGAGTCAAAAATATTCTTCATGGCATCTAGGATGGTACATTCTTTCTGGAAGTTTTCCAATTTGCCTTGCTCAGATCCATCAGAAGAGTCATCACTACCTACAGCAGCTATAGTCTTACAAAATGTGTTTTTAAAATTATAAGACTTTAAAGTCAAAATTACTCCTTGATCCATGGGTTGCTAACATGTTGTTGTGTTAGAAAGGCATGTAAACACATTAATATCCTTGTACATCTCCATTAGATCTCTTGGTTTACCAAGTGCATTATCAATGAGCAGTAGTTTTTTGAAAGAAATCTTTGTTTTTTTGAGTAGCAGGTCTCAATTGTAAGCTTAAATTATTCACAAACCATGTTGTAAATGGATGATCGGTTATCTAGGCTTTGTTTTCCCATTAATATAGCACAGATAGAGTAGATAGAGTATTATTCTTAAGGGCCCTAGGATTTTCAGAATGATAAATAAGCATTGGCTTTAACTTAAAGTCACCACCTATATTAGCTCCTATCAAAACAGCCTGTCTAGATGGCATCTTCTTTCAATAGAATGCTGTTTTGTCTATATTGAAAAACTGTCCAGTGTAGCCACCTTCATCAAATATCTTATCTAGATTTTCTGGATAACTTGCTGTACTTCTCCATTAGCACTTGCTGCTTCACCTTGCACTTTGATGTTATAGAGATTGCTTCTTTTCTTAAAACTTGTCATCCCCTGAACCTCTGCTAGCCTCAAACTTTTCTTCTGAAGCCTCTCACCCCTCTCAGCCTTCATAGAATTAAAGAGAGTTAGAGTCTTGCCATAGACTAGGCTTTGGCTTAAGAGAGTGTTGTGTCTAGAATATTCTATACAGACCAGTGAAACATTCTCATACTCAGTAATCACACTGTTTTGCTTTCTTAACATTTGTGTGCTCACTAAAGTAACACCTTTAATTTCCCTCGAAAACTTTTTCTTTGCACTCTCAAATTGGCTGTTTGGCACAAGAGTCCTAACTTCTGGCCAATTTTGGCTTTCAACAGTACCTTCCTCACTAAGCTTAATCATTTCTCTCTTTGGATTTAAAGAGAATTTAACATATAAACTCTTTACTTGAACACTTAGAGGCCATTATTAACAATAACAGGGTTATTATTGGTCTTATTTTAATATTGTTGTATTTAAAGAAATAGGGAGACTTTGAGAAAGCAAACACAGACAGCAGAAGGCTGGTTCTTGGAGTGGTCAGAACACACATTTACTGAGTTCTCTGTCTTTTTCTGTTTGTTTGTTTGTTTGTTTTAGGAATGGTACTTGCTGGACATAAAATAAAGGTTTTTGAATTATCAACTTCATTTTCTGACATTTTTGTTGAGTTGGGACTAATACAGAAACAATTAAGTTGCTAAAAGAACCTTGATTGAGTTAGCAGACAATACATTTAAAGAAGAATAAAATTCATTCTCCTAAATTTCAATGAATTGACAAATACAAAGATGGTTACATGAGCTTAATTGTTGATGAGCTCTGTGCTTATGAACTTTTTTCGTTTTAGAAAGAAAGAAAGAGAAAGAGAAATGGGGAAAGAGTACAGGAGTCTTGTTCTATTGCCCAGGCTGGAATGCAATCTAAAAATAGGTATTAAAAACCTCTTTTATGCTGATAGTTGTGCTTAATGGCAGAGATAGGAAGGAATAAGGGAAGAAAATAACAAACAAACAGCCAACAAATATTTCATTTAAGTCTGTGAAATGCTATGCAAATGCTGAAGAGTGATTTACTTCCAATTATGTGGTCACTTTCAAAATAGGTGTAATGTAATACTGAGAAAAATGTATATTCTGTGGACTTGGGGTGAAGAATTCTATAAATATTCACTGAGTTTACTTGTTCCAGGTCTGAGTTCAAATCATAGATGTCCCTGTTAATTTTCTATCTTGTTGATCTGTCAAATATTAACAATGTGGTGTCAGAGTCTCCCGCTATTATTGTGCCAGAGTCCAAGTCTATTTATAAGTCATTAAGAACTTGTCTTATGCATCTGGGTGTTCCTATATTGGGTGCACATATATTTATGATCATTGACTCCTATGTTGCATTGATCCTTTTACCATTATGTAATGTTCTTCTTTGTTTCTTATAGTCTTTGTTACTATTAAAGTCTATTTTGTCAGAGATGAAAGTTACAACTCCTGTTTTTTTGTTTTGTTTTGTTTTGTTTTTTCTCTCCATTTGATTGGTATGTCTTCCACCAACCCTTTGTTTTCAATCTTTGTGTGTCCTTGCTTATGAGAGGGATCTGGATACAGCATATGGATGGGTTTTGACTTTTTATTCAATTTGCGTGTCTGTGTCTTTGATTGGGGGGCATTTAATAGATTTAAATTTAGGATTAATACGGATATCTTTGAGTTTAATATTGTCATTTAAAGCTAGCTGGCTATTTTGCCCATTAGTTGATATAGATTCTTCATTATGGAGATACTCTTTACATTTTGCTTAGTTTTTGGGATGACTGATACTGGTTGTTCCTGTGTATAGAGCTTCTTTCAGAAGCTCTTGTAAATCAGGCCTGGTGGTCATGAAATCTCTGAGTGCTTGCTTGTTCATGAAAAATTTTATTTTTCCTTCATTTATGAAGTTTAGTTTGGCTGGATATGAGATTCTGGGTTGAAAATTCTTTTCTTTGAGGATATTGAATATTGACCCGCACTCTCTTCTAGTTTGTAGTGTTTCAGCTGAGAGAGATCTGCTGTGAGTCTGATAGGCTTCCCTTTATGGGTAACCTGGCCTTTCTCTCTAGCTGCCCTTAGAATTTTCTCCTTTATTTGAACCCTGATGAATCCAACAATTATGTGTCTTGGGGCTGCTCTACTTGAAGAAGCTCTTTGTGGTGTTCTCTGTATTACCTGGAATTGAGTGTTGTCCTGCCTTAGATTCATTCTCTTCATGACATTCAGGTACACCTATCAAAGGTAAATTAGGTCTTTTCACATAGTTCCATATTTCTTGAAGACTTTGCTCATTTCTTTTTACTTTTTCTTCCTAGTCTTGTCTTCTTGTTTCATTTCATTAAGTTGGTCTTCGACCTCTGATATTCTTTCTTCTGCTTGATCAATTCGACTGTTAAAACCTGTGCATACTTTGTGGAGTTCTCGTATTGTATTCTTCAGTTCCATTAATTCACTCATATTCCTCTCTAAATTGTCTATTCTCGTTAGGATTTCATCAAACCTTTTTTCAAGGTTCTTAGTTTCTTTACATTGGGCTAGAACATGTTCTTTTAACTCACAGAAGTTTCTTATTATCTACCTTCTGAAGCCTAATTCTGTTAATGGAACACACTCGTTCTCCATCAGGGCTTGTTCCCTTGTTGATGAGGAACTGTGATCCCCTGTAGAGGGAGAGGCATTCTGATTTTGGATATACTCAGCCTTTTTATGCTGGTTTCTTCCCATCATTGTAAATTTATCCACCTGTCGTCTTTGTAATTACCGACCTTCAAATCAGGTCTCTGAGTGGGTACCTAACTTGTTGATTCCCAGCGCTGGAATCTGAGCAACCACTGTGCCAGCTAAAGCAGTGGCATTAAGATTCATGGTGCTTTTCTGCCCAGGAATCTCTGGTCTGGCTTCCCTCTTGAGTCCCTTTTTCAATCAGCTGAATAGGCGACTCTGCTTTCCCAGAGCTCCAAACGTCCACCAAAGGGGGACCCAGTCTCTTTTACTCTGCACCAAGAACCGCCACGCTGAGGCACCAGCAAAACTGCTGCTGGCCACAAGAGTCATGCTGGCAACCCATGGGGCTCTTCCGCTGGGAATCTCCTGGTCCATGAGCAACAAATATTCGTCTGAAAGTGTGGTGTCCTCTCGTTCTCTGAGCTTTCACTGGGCGCTACAATCCCAAGCTGCTTGTAACTGGCCATTGTGGATCTCTCTCCTGAGTTCTCTGTCTTATTTGGGCATGGTTTCTGATACTCCCAAGAAATTACAATAGCAACACTAAAGAGCACTGATCACAGACCACCGTATCAAATATAATAATAATTTAAGAAGTGTAACATATTATGAGAATATGTGACCCAGAGACATGAAATGAGCATATAGTATTGGCAAAATGATGCCAAGAGATTTGCTTGATGCAGGATTACCATAGACTTTCAATTTGAAAAAAATAATAAAAAATAAAAAAGCATTCTATGCTAAATGTAATAAAATGCAATAAAATGAAGTATGCTTTCATTTTTTTTTAATGTTGGATTTTTAAAATAGTATGTATAAGAACTGAAACACACAGGTAAACTCAAAATATATCAGTAGTAGAACCTTATATTCATCCAGTGATTGGCAAGGGTCAGGTATTTAGCCTATTAATTTTCAAAAACAAAATTAAAATAATCTTTATATGTGTTATTTAATTTGCTAGTGTTATAAGATTGATCATTAAGTTAATTGTATATTAACATCTACCTGATGAAAAATAGTACAACCTGTTGTTTCTCAATAATGCATTTTCCCACTTAAAGTCTTGATAATTTCAAGACTTTAAGTGGGAAAATGCAGTGGTAATTGTATCTCATTACATCCACAAACTCCTGGACTGGAATGATCCTCCCACATCAGCCTCCCAAGTAGCTGGGACTAGAGGCATGTTTTACCACACCAGGAATATTTTTAGTTTTATAGAGGCAGGGTCTTGCTATATGGCCAGAATAATCCTGAAGTCTTGGCGTCAAACAATCCTCACATCTTGTCCTCCCAAAGTCCGGGGATTACAGGCATGAGCCACCAAGTCTATCCTTGAAATTATCTTTGGTTCCCTCTAGCGCTCACTCTTGAATAATGTTTAATAGAAAAGTAAGATTCTTTGTGATTTTAAATCTATTCCATTCTTAATAAGCCGCTATAGTTCAAAGCCTCTGATAATTATTAGAAAAGTATCCTAATTTCTTTTCTTTTAAATAGTTCTTCTTTTATCTGTGTAACTAGGTCACTCCACAAATAATAACTAAAATTTATTGGAAATTTATTGTATTCTAGAAATTAAAATATTTATTAAAATCATTATTTACTCCACAATTCAGAGTTGTATCTAAAATTACTCTCATTATATTCTAGAAATTAAAATATTTATTAAAAACATTATTTACTCCACAATTACTTCAGAGTTGTATCTAAAATTACTCTCATTTTATAATATTATTATGTTGGCTTTAGAGAGGTTAAGAGATTAAGTGTGCTTGACTCCAGGCCATTTAGCTTCAAAGAGCCTAATCTTAGCTGCTTATCTCTCTGCCTGGCAATCTTTGGCATTCTTTGACTTGTAGATCAATTGAAACTGATCCAGAACTGACACATGTAAGAATTAGCGTACAAGGAATTAATACAGTTATTATAATACACTTAAATCTCATCTTGAATTTTCGCTTTCATAATCCCCTTATGTCATGGGAGGGACCCCAAGGGAAGTAACCTAATTAGGCAGGGAGATCTTTCCAATGCTGTTCTAGTGTTAGTGAATAAGTCTCATGAGACTTGATGGTTTTATAAAGGAACGTTCTCCTGCATATGTTCTCTTGTATATTACTAAGTAAGACATGACTTTGCTCCTCATTCACCTTCCACCATGATGGTAAGCCCTCCCCATCCATGTGGAACTGTGAGTCCATTAAACCTCTTTTTGTTTATAAATTACCCCATCTCAGGTATGTCTTTTTTAGCAGCATGAGAATAGACAAACACACTTTATCTTTGCAAAAAACAAACAAAAAACAAATAAACAAAAGGTTTTTGTTGTTGTTGTTTAGATTTCTTTATTTTGTAGTTAGCAACATGACCATATGTTATTTTAAGGTACTTGAATATTGTTCTGTGACTAAGTTCAGGTGATTTTTCTTAAATTTGTCTTTTTAAAAACCACTGAATGTTGAAAACTCTGGGGTATTTTAATAGGAAAAGAATCTGTATCTGGAGAGGTATTAGCAGAGATGGGAAAGAGAAAGAAGAATAAAGAAGAGGAGAAAAGAAAAAAAAGAAATGCTGTGCCTTTAAGAGACCACAATGAGATAAATTGACAAGTTATATATGTATATGCACATATATTTTTAAAACTATATTTTTCCAAACAAAAGGTATTTAATAGAATTACCTCCAACAATAGATGGATTAAAACAAAGTGTTACAAACTGAATTAACTCTATATTCCATATATAGTGTGTATAATATGGATACTTCAGAGAGAGAGAAAGACGGAGAGAAGGAAAGACAGAAAATATACATCCAAACCAATTTTCACACATATAGGTGCTGTGAGAAGTTCAGAATAATTGCATTTTATAATCTATCCCAGTTACGCTTTTCTCTTCCCAAGCTGCCAAATGTGAGTTATATTCTTGTAACTTCCATATGTATTTAATTTAGCATAGATACTCCATTGCAATTCTTAATAGTGTCTACAAGGAGGTCCAGCTGTGAAGAATTCCCTTTGCTATTTTTTTCCTTCAATTTTCAAAACATATTTTGGCTGCAACATTCATCAAACAAAAAGTGCATTTATGTGTTGAAAAAAAATTTCCTAGTGTTGAGTAAATGTATCTATGTCTTCTAAAACCCTCCATTGTTTTTAATATATCCTTCTAATCTTTAACATGCCTGACAAAAACAAGAAATGGGGAAAGGATTCCCTATTTAATAAATGGTGCTGGGAAAACTGGCCAGCTATATGCAGAAAATTGAAACTGGACCCATTCCTTACACCTTATATAAAAATTAACTCAAGATGGATTAAAGACTTAAATGAAAAACCCCCAACTATAAAATCCCTGGAAGAAAATCTAAGCAATGCCATTCAGGACACAGGTACAGGCAAAGATTTCATGACAAAAACAACAAAAGCAATTGCAACAAAAGCAAAAATTGACAAATGGGATCTAATTAAACTAAAGAGTTTCTGCACAGCAATACAAACTATAATCAGAGTGAACAGGCCACCTACAGAATGGGAGAAAATGTTTTCAATCTATCCATCTAACAGAAGTATAACATCAGAATCTACAAGGAATTAACAAATTTACAAAGAAAAAATGACCCTATTAAAAAGTGGGCAAAGGACATGGACAGACACTTCTCAAAAGAAGACCTTTATGTGGCTAACAAATATATGAAAAAAAAAGCTCAACATCACTGATCATCAGAGAAATGCAAATCGAAACTATAATGAGATGCCATCTCACGTCAGTCTGAATGGTAATTATTAAAACGTCAAGGAACAGCAGATACTGGCAAGGCTGTGAAGAAAAAGAAACACTTTTACACTGCTGGTGGATAGTAAATTAGTTCAATCATTTCAGAAGACAGTGTGGTGATTTCCCAAAGACCTAGACAAGGAAATACCATTTGACCCAGCAATCCCATTATCGGATATATACCCAAAGGAATATAAATCCTTCTATTATAAAGATACATGAATTTGTATGTTCACTGCAGCACTATTCACAATAGCAAAGACATGGAATCAACCCAAATTCCCTTCAATGAGAGACTGGATAAAGAAAATGTAGTACATATACACTATGGAATACTATGCAGCCATAAAAAGGAATGAGATCACATTCTTTGCAGGGACATGGATGGAGTTGGAGGCCATTATCCTCAGCAAACTAATGGAGGAAAAGAAAACCAAACACTGCATGTCCTCACTTATAAATGGAGCTAAAAAATGAGAACCCATGGACATATGGTCGGGGAACAACACACACTGGGTCCTGTCAGGGGATAGGGCAGGGGAGGAAAAGCACTAAGAAGAATAGTAAACAGATGCTGGGCTTACTCCCTGGGTGATGGGATGGTTTGTGCAGCACACCACCATGGCACACGTCTGCCTGTGTAACAAATCTCCCCAACCTCCACACGTACCTTTGAACTTAAAATATAAGTTGATAAGATAAAAATCTTAAATGCGGTGTATACAAAAAAAATTGATTAAAGCACCATACTCACTAGTTTCTAAGACAAAAATTATCTTTGAAAGTATCGAAAGAATTAACCTATAGGTTAAACATACTTCTGCCCTAACCTGTGCTGGTAGACACAGGTTTGTCGTTTATAATGAATGTAAACGTATCATCCTACCTCCAAAATTTTGAGAGGTAGCATAAGCATCATTTCGTGTTCATTGATGAAAATGTACACTTTTTATCTTAAAAGTCTCATCATGTGTCATTTACCCAGCATTATCTCACTGTGCCATGTGTAGAAATCATTATTAAATTTATCAATAATTTATATAGAAAATATTCAGATTATTGCCTAGAAATAACCTCTTAATGAATAAATTATGTTTTTATATTCCTTATAATTTGTAATTATAAGGAATATATATATTGCTTTTGATTTTATAAACTTATAATTTATTCATTAATTATATATATATATATATATATTTTTTTTTTTTTTTTTGAGACAGGATCTCACTCTGTTGCCTAGGCTTAAGCGTAGTGGCATGATCTTGGCTCACTGAAACTTCTGCCTCCGAGGTTCAAGTGATTCTCCTGTCTCAGTCTCCCAAGTAGCAGAGACTACACAGGTTGGTGCCACCACGCCCGACTAATTTTTTGGATTTTTAGTAGCAATGGGTTTTCACCCTGTTAGCCAGATGGTCTCGATCTCCTGACCTCGTGATCTGCCCACTTCAGCCTCCCAAAGTGCTGGGATTACAGGCATGAGCCACTGCATCTGGCCAAGGAATATTTTAAATAGCATTTTTACTTTATGAATAAATGTGTGTATAAAGTCCTGAGAAAACATAGTACTTCTCCAGAAATAGGTCCTGTAATTCCCCATAATGTAACTCAATGTTTTAAACATAACAGGCTTTGTCTCTTTGGAACAGAGTCAAGAACATACCTTTACCATCTCCCACTCTGATTATTCTCTTCTTTATGGTATTGGAAATCATGAAAATACATTTCCAAGATGATGGAATTACAACTGAGGCATTAGAAATAGGGCCTGAACTTTCAGGAAAACATAATAATGACAGCAGAAAAAGACAATTTCTGTATTTCAGTTCATGTATAGAAGCAAAATTTTTGGTTTTCTCCTTCGATAAAACAAAACAAACAAAAATGAGACAAACACAGGCATTCCAATTTCTAACTTCATGGAAGAGAACAACTAATATCACATATTTCTTCAAATCTAAGTATAAAGACATTCAGCTGAATCTCTGGATCAGAAAGAATGTTTGCAATAACTTTATAGGGGAGTAGAGTCTGCAAAAGAAGTGCAAAAAGAATCTCACTCATGAGGTGGAAATGTATTTCACCTGTATTAATGAAAGGCATTTTGACTAAAAGAGTATATTGAATAATGGTTTTCTGTGAACATATCTATGCATACATGAGCACCAATTCAACTTGGTCTTTGAACATTAAAAAATTTACCCTGTTTCCTATTAGAATGCAAACTCACATTGCAAAATTAATACACATCATAAAATTGAAGCTATAGAATAGAATCACAGAATCTAATTATAAACCTTACTTTGTATAATTCTTTTTTCAGATAAAATTATGCTTTTTAATCCAGAATATGATGGGGGACGATTGTACATTAACCTTACATTGCTCTGTCCCATTGTAGAAAAACCTTGAAAAGTTCAAATGACTTTTGTAATGAGAGATTTGGAACTCTGGATTTTATCACTTAAACATATATTTTATTGCATGCGAAAGACACTACAACATTAAATTGCACCTCTTTATAATATATTTAGGTAAAACCTCTTGAATACTTTTAGGTATTTGTTTGAAATTATACATCTTTGGTTATATAATCCTTTTCTTAACTCTCCAACCTCTACCCTACACTTATTTCTTGATCAACAACTCCTATATTAATAATACACCCACCATAGTCCAAGGATACAATTGCATTTTTTACTCCCAAATATTTTTCATTGTCACCTGCTTTAGTTTAAGGCATATATATATCAATGACACATTAACCAAGAGGGAACAGAACTGGTCAATATTCTTCATCCAGTTGACAATAGAAAACTCAAAGCAAAAGTTGCCTCTCGGAATATAGTAAGCTATACTATGCTGTTCTATATTCTTTTTATAGCACTGTGGTTTAAGCAGAATCTCTGCAGTCAGACTACCCAGAATCACTTCACAACTGTGCCAATTAATGACTTGATGAATGACCTTGAGTAACTTACTTAACCTATCTATACCTCAGTTTTCTCATCATAAAATGGGATTAATAATAGTAATATTGCCATGGTGTGTAAGGATTAAATAAGTTAATATATTTATATATCTCAAACGTTTAGAATAGTGATCATTACATAATAAGCTCCCAAAGCTCTTAGCTATTACTGGCCTGCCTTTGCTCCGGGTTCCCTCTGCTTCATGCATTATCTTACCTTGCACAGTGTCAGTATCTTTATTGCTCCAGATCTGGGGACATGGTTCTTTTATGTGTCTCTTTCCAATATCTAGATTTAACCAGATAACAGACACTTAGCAAATACATATTTCAGATGAAACTAAATTTCTTCTGCCTACCTACACCCACCTCTTCATGAAGCTAACTCATCCCATCAAGATTTTATGACACTTCCTTTGTGCCTATGTTAATTTTCACATGCCTCTCTCCTAGTACATTTAACACTTTATTACATATATTTGTTTAATTGTCTGTGTATTAGCTATCTATTTATATGTAGCAAATTATTACACATTTAGGGGCTTAGACCTCCACAAATAATTGGTTTCCATTTTTTGTATGTCTGTTAATAGATTAGCTGGCTCCTCTATTCATCATCCCACAATGCTGAAATCAAGGTGTTCACTGTGGCTACCACCTCATCTAAGGCTTAGTGTTCTCTTCCAGCTCACAGGCTTTTGGCAGAACGCATTTCCATCCCATTACCTGGCTGAGGTCCTATTTCCTCTCTAGCTCTTGCTCAAAGACTTTTCTCCATTTTTAGATGTCATCCTCAGGTCTCATGACCTCCTCCTCTCACGTCATGGCAGCTTGCTGCTTAAAGACCAGCAGAAAAGTATTTGCTGCTGCTTCATGTCTTCTTTAAGAGCTCAAATAATCAGGTCAAGCCCACCCATGATTAACTCCCTTTTGATTAACTCAAAGTTCATTAAAGGACTTTATCATAGTTATGGGGGGTGACTTCCCATTATATTCACAGGTCCAGCCTACATCAAGGGAGATGATTATACAGGGTATATAATCAGATAAATGTTAAAATTCTGTCTAAAACAATCAGTTAGAACCCTGTGAATTAATGAAAAATAGGGGCATATTCAATCTTTCTCTGAATTGCCACCACCTTGTAGAAGAGCCAATCAAATTTGTTGAACAAAAAGGAAAATAATTAAATGAATGAATATACACCATACAGTAATGTGAGGATGCTAAAGATAACGAAGAGATAGCATCTGAATTATGCATGGTCAACATACATTGAAATAATGTTGCCAAGATATTAGACTTTAAGGTACCGGGAAAGGTAATCATTTTGAAATCACAAATCACTTCTTGATGATTTCAAGTGACTTGTCAGTATCCTATTTTTTCCCCCAACATCAAAACTAGTCAACATTTTTACGGCTTCTCTAAATCAGTGTAATGTTTTAAAACTCAGCCTCAGCATGCTATTGCTGTCTGAAAACCCATGTGAATCTGAACTCACAATTTCTTAGATCGGGTGTAGATCCCAGATGCTCCACTAGTTGGCTGACATTTAATTGGTTCAGAACCACCAGACTATGAGAACTAGAGATCTGTAGATTTTGATAGGTTTACAGAAATAAGTAAATATTTATTTAACCTATTTCTCAATGGATGTCCAATTGGAGCACAACTGAATGCAACTTTGTTCACAATTTAAAGAATGGAAGGACAAATTGGATTATATACATGATGTGAACTTCTAATGTGTCCTGTACCAGGAGTAAAGGGCAAGTGACTGGACTGAAACCTAATAGTTTTAATGTTGCCTGAATTCAAATCAAGTGTTTTAAATATTTCATTTCAAAATAGCCAGAATAGCATTTATATACAAGGAAGATGGAATCTTTTAACTTCTCAGTTGTAATCATCTTCAGGAGAGTTCAGCAGAATGCGAACACCCTTTTCAGTTTGCCCTCCTTCTTGCTGAAATATTTCTTTGATCTAATTCATGGGTCATGTTCATTATTATTGTTTTATATTTTGAGGAACATTCTACATCTAAATACACATGACAGAGAACAAAGTAATTTAGAACAATGTTAAGAGAAAAAAAAATAGTACTGTAACACAAATAAAAAAAGGGCAATAGTTCCTGAAAGTGGTTTTTATTCTTACTTTTGCATAATTTTTTGTATAATTGGCAATTAACCTTCATTACCCCTTAAGCCCTTTACTTTCAAACTTACTTCCTTTCTGAATGAGGTAGACTGATTTTTCTAAAATGCCTCCATTTTGACATCTTCAAACTTTGCCCAGTGAGAATAATTAGCATTTCCTCTGAAGAATATGCGTTAGAGGTTTATTCATGCTAATTTGTATCCAGGAGAAGCCACCTGAGTAAAAATCAATTTTTTTTTAGGGTATAGGTTGTATTATGCTTTAGGCTTTTTATCAGAAAGAATTTAAGGAGGGACAGCTATGAAGCTACCTCAATAATTTCTAGAATTGTGAATATTTAAAAAGATCTGGACGCCTCATCTTCTTATCTGCTTTTAATTATTCAAAAACATTTTATGTCAGTAAACTCAAAACTACTGAACAACAAAAAGTACATCAAAGTTTCTTTACACACTTGTAATGTCACTTTATTTCTTAGGCCTTGCCTTGGTACCTTAGTCAATCTGATTTAGAATAGAGTTTTAAATAAGCTCAGCGCTTGACAGATTAAGTTTTGGTTATTGCAATAATGAATATACGAGGCTAATCCCATTTCCAAGTGATTCTTGAAACGATTACTTAATCTGTATTTTTAAACGCTTGGGCAAACAGAAATACATTTGTTTGACATGAATAGTAACCCAGAGACCTCTTACTCATCATAAAGCTTTTGATCATTTTTTTCCCCCTCTCTCTATTCTAAGGTTTTTCATTACCAAAGCACCTTTGAACATGGGCTGAATATTATAACAACATTTTTATTATTTATTTTACAATGCCCATGTTTAGTCCTCATATCATATGAGTTGAATATGAAATTCTGGAGATAAGATCCAGGTACTATTAATTTAAAAAAATGAAAAAAATGTCCTAGAGGCTTCTAACTAAGGGCAGGGTTTATAATCATTAAAATAAGAAATACAATTCTGACGTGAGTGCACACAAAATTGAAATTCATCTTGTAATACAGACATCCACTTTTAGGTAGTATTTTAATCAAAAGCAGCTATAAATTTAATAGGATACATTAACTCAGTAAATCTGGGATGACATTGGGAGAAAAAGACAAGATAAAGAGGATTTGTATGTTTGCAACTATTAAGAGTGAAGCAATCAAGAACAGATTTGGGCTCAGCTCCTGAGCTATGAGAAGCCTATTCAGTTTTATCCAAAAACTATGACCAAATTTGTGGGCAAAACACTGGATTCCAGAAAAAAGTAGATATAGATCAATTCATGGGACATACACCACTGAAGGACAAGGACTATTTCCAAGCAGGTGGTTTTTAGAAAATCGTTTCCCAGATTCCTTGGCTTCCAGGCATACTCTCTCCTAAAACATGTCTTCCAGAGTGTCATTGGCACGTCACTTTTCTCCCTCCTCAATTCTCTCATTTTACAAAGGGCAGTCATTCTCTCACTCACTGTGCTTTGACTTAAAGTGTAAAATACTGAATGCCAAAAAAGAAAAAAAAAAGTGCCATTGAAGAGTTCAATGCTCATGAGTGAGAGACCCTGAAAGCAAAGCAAGGAGAGAGTCCATAAGAAACAGTAAATTGTCTATTTTACTAGGCGAGGAACATATTTATGGCAAGATTATGCCTAGTTTTCTTGCTTCTGTCTCTCTTCCCCACATTTTTATTTTAGATATAAGATGATTGTTAAATAGAATTGCATTAACTCTTTTGTTTGAATTGGAAAATCAAACCATAGATCTTATTTCCTACAGTAAGTCTGATCTGAATGAATGGCTCAAGGATGATGGCTGATTTGTTGGAATTACGTGGTGCCAGACATTCTTTGTTAATTTAATTAACTATATAAGCCCCTCTAAATTTTGATGAAGATGTGTAATTGACCCTTAAACGACCCTTAAACACCCCTTGAACAGGAGTTAGGGACTCCAACATCCACGCAAAAATTGTATAACTTTTGTCTCCCCCAAAACTTAATACTCTTTACTGGAAAACTTATGGATAATATAAGCAGTTGATGAAGACATATTTTCTACGTTATATGTAAAATATACTGTATTGCTACCATAAAGTAAGCTGGAAAAATGAAAATGTTATTAAGACAATTATAAGAAAAGAAAATATATTTACTACTCTTTAAGTGGAATAGATTATCATAAAGGTCTTCATCCTTGTCACCTTCACATTGAGGAGGCTGGGAAGGAGGAAGAGAAGGGGTTGATTACACTGCCTTAGGAGTGGCAGAGACAGGAAAAACATCTGTGTCTAAGTGAACCCCTGCAGTTGAAACCCATGTTGTTCAAAGGCCAACTGTATATTAATTTTATATACATGTACAATTGATGATAAATTACATGCTTTATTAATAATACTCTATAGGAACCCAAAAGAGTACTAGGGAATGCATACTTCTGCAAAAAAAAAAAAAAGAGTTTGAAAACTACTAATTTGGCTCATGTCTCCCTTGTGGGCTCACTGAGATGGAATTTTGTGGATGTTAATGAAATGTAAAAAGTAAATTCCAACAGGATGAACTTTATTGAAAACTGAAAGAGATTTTTGAGTCTTTAACTGGATGGAGAATTGTACGTAGCATATGGTTGACCTGACATGGACAGAGGCAGTGAAAATTAACTAAATGTTGATCAATCCATATAGGCCATTTGTTCTAGTTAGTTTCATAGCTGCAAAGAAGGAAACATTGACACTCATTTTCCTGAATGAATGTCTTTAAGAATAAGCTTGTGTAACGGCAATTGAGGCAGAGCACTGCCTTGAGAGTATCTTCTGTCATTTCCTGCCTCCATGCATAATAAGCCAACCCAAAGGGACTATGATAGCTTGGAAGAGCTATAAAAATCCATCAATGAAGGTGTCTAACTTTCATCACTGTAGCATCATCCCAGGAATTACAGTTTGAAACTGAGTATCTCTATATATCTTATATCTACCATAGGAATTTATCATTTTATTAGACCCAAGGGCAGTTCTTGCTGCTCTAATAACATTCATGCTATTTAACTAATGGAACAGGTTTCTCAAAGTGCAGCTTCCTTTGCCTGTGAATTCCCACATAGCCTTTCCTTTAGTTAATTTAGACAGTTCTTTAATCTTCTCAGCTTAGCAAATACCGTATTCAATAGGCTTAAATAAGTTTATACATGGCATATTTCTCTCTGTTTTTACCCTCTTCCTCTCCCCTCCTCCAATAAGCAGAACCCCAGCCTCTAGAAAATTCTTATCTCTCTTCCTCTCCAATAATTTCTGCTAATTTTCCGGTGGTCTCTCCACTGTGCTTAAACATCTGATTCCTAATTCTATTGTGTTAGTTACACTCAGTGGCGCTAAAATGCCACATCTGCTAGGTATCTCTTGCATCCATTGGACACCTCCAGTTTGTTGGGCTTGGCTGTCCTTTTTGCTTCGGAAGTGGCAGCCATGCCCAGCAAATGTTGGGCAGCATTAATGCCCCTGTCCAAGTAGGACAACACTGAGGCTTCCACTGGTATTCTGCTTCCAGTGGGGGCTGCTACCTCTTGCTCAATATTTCTGCACTGAAGATCATTAAGAGCTACGGTTTGCAGTTTGCTCGTAAGCTGGGCCATTTTTTTCTCTTCTCTTTTATATTCAAACATTTAGAACTATTTCCCATCTATCTGCAGAATTTTAGATAAGCAATACTTTGCTTGTATTTACTTTCTTCTCCTTTCCATAGACTGTGGAGTTGAGCCAAGATACAAATTTGACCAACAATCACCAAGCTTTACTCAGCATTATTTGTGCTTTCCAGTAGTTCCCAAGAATGAGTTATCTTGTTGTACTTTCCTTAGTCTTTCCTGTAAATTGCCTAATAGGTAAGGCTTGGTTGCTTGAAGACTCATAGGCATATACTTTTGAATCTCAGTGATAGACACAAATAGATATAGATTGAAAGCCTGTGACAGTGATAAAGAATCCAGAATAATTCTCAGCATACTGTATAGGCTCACCAAAATTGACTGCCTTTCTTCACTTCCCATCTCTACTACATTTTCAAAAATATTTTAGAAGAAACACTCTCAAACTAAAGCACATATATGTCACCATTATTTCTGATATCAAACATCAAATGCAAACTAAATGTGCAAGAGCAGAATGGTTAATTTTGGCAAGACAGAGAACAAAATAATTGCATATTTAAAATGATGTAGAGTCATTTTTTATGATAGGGAAACATGAATTATAAATTAGTTATGATGTCAAATACATGTGTAAAGAAAAGCCTGGATAGAAATACATTTCAGTTATTAAAATGGTTTCATCTGGGTTGGGACATTTTGTGTGGTTATTGTTATTTTCTTTGTAAGTGAGAATATTTTCTAAAAATTATAGAAGGTTGGTGTGTTATTTTTACATTGGGGAATTAATAGTTTTATGAAGCAGAGAAACCTGAAGCAGCCTATTTCCTGGTGTTCTCCAGGAGGGATTTTCCTGATACTAAATACTTAAAAAAGTATTTCCCTGAGACATTCACTTTTTTTGCCAGCCCTTTCCTGCTGCCTGCTCCTAAGCTAACTGCAGAAAAAGTGAGTGAATATAATATTTTAGAAGTCCTCATTCTTTTACTTAGTCTATGCCTATTTATAAAAGGAAAGAGCTTCTTTTCAGGCTCCTCAAAACCCTTGCTTTGTCTAATAAGTTATTCTGCTGTAAGACTTGCTATTCTTTTTCTCATAATTAAAGGTTTTCTTAGTTTCTACATAGACTTTTATTATTTCTAAACAAATTACCTTCCATGAAATGCACTATATTTACAATCAGAGATTATTTAATTTAACCTTTTCTATCTATGCTAATAATGATTGAGGAACATTTGAACTATCCAATAATTATGCCCACTTGTGGAAGAAAGTTTATTCTGATTTTGAAATCCAACATCGGAATCTAATACATTCTGTCTCTTACTCAATGGGTAATTGACAATGGTAGTTAGAGAAATACTTGTTTTACGAATCCTAGTCAAATAGCAAAATTAAACTTGGCTGCAAAATATGATCAAGGAAAGCTTTCCTGATCAAGATATAATCAATCAAAAACTCTTTGTTAGGCTACATGGATGTCTGCGCATCCGCACTTTGCAGTGTATGTAAGCAAGTTTCTGCATCTTTTTTTTTCTCTTATTCCTTCTTTTAGAAAGTCATCTATTTGGCCGGGTGTGGTGGCCTACGACTGTAATCCTAGCACTTTGGGAGGCTGTGGCAGGTGGATCATCTGAGGTCAGTGGTTCAAGACCAGCCTGGCCAACATGATGCAATCGTCTCTATTAAAAATACCAAAAAAAAAAAAAAATTAGCCTGGTGTGGTGGAAGGCACCTGTAATCCCAGCTTCTCAGGAAACTGAGGCAGAATTGCTTGAACCCAGGAGGTAGAGGTTGCAGTGAGCTGAGATCACGCATTATACTCCAACCTGGGTGACAAGAGTGAAACTCCATCTTGAAAAGAAAAAAGTCACCTATTTATATTTTCTTAAATCATTATAAACTCATCTCTAAAGCTCTCAGTTTCTGATACTTAGAAATGAACGAATTTGCTTCTTAAAAAAAAAAACATACTGCATAAAATGATTTTAGGTTAATAACAAGACTTTTTGTAGCCAAAGTTCCAAAATGTTAAAACAGATTCACAAACTAAAATTATGAATGATATCAATTTCTGAATAATACACCATAACCAGCAATTATCCTTTTATTATCAAAGTGTAAAAATACATTAGCCTATAAGTAAGCTGTGTTTAAATGATATATTATCTCAATTTATTTTAAAATAACTTTTTATAAAATGAATTAAATTTATTAATTTAAAATAATTTACTCATGATATTATGGAATATATATATATAGATGGTGAAATGGTTTCAGTAGTGAAGCAAATTAACAGATCTATCATCTTAATTGAGTTCCTTCTTCTCCCTTTTCATTTTCAGTTGACATGTCATAATTGTACATATTTATAGGGTAGAGAGTGATACTTTATATTATCTTAATTCAAATTATAATATATTTTTGTTGCTTTGTAAAGGTTATTAGTTTAGCAGGGAATATAGAAAGAGAAGTGGATTCTACTGGGTTTTAGAACTGAAGGTGCTTTTCTACATGAAGGAGTTGACTATGACCTACGGAGTACAATTGTATGAGACTATCTAGGGAGAAAGGTCAAAAACTAATGTGGAGAGCATTATAAATGTCATATTCTAGCCCAATTTTAGGAAAATAGACTTCATTTTTCATAGAAATAAAGGATAGGAATAAAGGAGCTTCTGGAAGAAATTTAAGGTGTCATTATTCTCTAGACTCTATTTACGACTCAGCAATATTGCTTTGCTACACAGATGAATGATACAACCCATTGATTACCAAAAAGGGTGCTTCTATTCATTTATGTATGAGTTTCAGCATCACAGTGAACTTGGAAAATAACCCTGTAGCATTTGAAGTCTTGCAGTTTGGGTGGCACTGGGAATTGACCCTAAAGACAGGTAGACAAATAGTATTTCCATGGAGAGCAGCAATGAACTGTGTTCTCAGAAGAAAGAACATGCGCCAAAGAAGTTGGCCATGAGCATATATAAGATAAGTCAGGACTTCTCAAAGTGTCGGGTAAGATTTCCTCCCCATGGACATTTCAAAGCTTGTGGCATTTGACATGGACTTCATTTCCTGAGCCTGAGGGATATTAATTTTCTACAAATATTTGCTTAAAAATTTGATCTGTTTAATTTTCACATTATTAATGTGCATTATCATTCTCATGTTAATACAAATGAATTATATCTCAGGAGGATCAATACATTGTCCATTCTTATTCAGACATCAGATGATAGAACTAAGGTCTTTTAATTGTAGATCATGAATGGTTTTCACTAAACATAGTGGATCATTGCTTAAAAGCTGCATCTGTTTGACAGATAAGAATGTTATGTCCTCAAATGCTAGGTTTATCTCTAGGGTTTATTCAAGTCTATCCCCCTCTTTTGCATGAATCAGCTTTTCATTCTTCCTGAAAGATATATTAACAATGGTTTTAAACAGGGAAATGAAACACTCATATCTTCAAGAGCAAACCAAGCAACAAATTTAATGGAGGTAGATAAGGAATTACAAATACAGTTTAGCTCAAGCATAACACTTACGCCAGTCATTCCTATTTTCCACTATGTCATAGGCATACCACAAGAATATTTTCACCATTCAGTTATTGATATATTTGCTTTTCTATCAGTATACAGTAACAGTTTGTTTATTTGCTCATCTCCCTCACTAGACTATATGCTCCTAAAGGGTAAGGACTATTTGTATTAAGATCACCACTGCATCAGAATCACCTCTTAGATTATGTGATGCATAGTAAAAGCTTAATACTTATTACTGATCAAATAAAGCAAAATGTCTACTTGATAATGGTGGATAAGCTTTTTGATCTGCTACCTGATTTAGTTTGCTAGTATTTTCTTGAAGACTTTTGCATCGATATTCACCAGGGACATTGGCTTGAAGTTTTCCTTTTTTTGCTGTGTCTCTGTATCAAGATGATGCTGGTCTCACAGAATGAGTTAGAAAGTAGTTGCTCTCTTCAGGTTTTTGAAATAATTTCAGTAGGAATAGGACCAGCTCTTTTTTGTACAGCTGGAAGAATTCAGCTGTGAATCCTCTAGTCTTAGGCATTTTTTGGTTGGTAGGCTCTTCATTATGGATTCATTATGGAGTTCCCAGAACTTCATTATTGGAGTTCATTATGGTCTGTTCTGGGAATCAATTTCTTCTTGGCTCAGTCTTGGGAGGGAGTTTTTGTCCAGCAATTTATCCATTTCTTCTAGATTTTCTAATTTATGTGCATAGAGCTGTTCATAATATTCTCTGATGGTAATTTCTATTTCTGTAGGGTCAGTGGATGTTTCTAAGTGTGTTTGAATTTGTTGTTTCTCACTGTGTTTATTTAGATTTTCTCTCTTTTCTTCTTTATTTATCTAGCTATCTGTCTATTTATTTTTTTCAAAAACACAACCCCTGAATTTTTTATCTTTTGAATGTGTGTTTTGGTCTTAATTTCCTTCAATTAAACTCTGATTTTGTTTATTTCTTGTCTTCTGCTAGCTTTGAGGTTGGTTTGCTCTCAGTTCTTTCGTTCTTTTAGTTTTGAGGTTGTTAGATTTTGATCTTTTAAATTTTTTGACGTGGGCATCTAATGCTATAAATTTTCCTCTTAACATTGCTTTAGATATGTTTCAGAGATTCTGGTATGTTGTATCTTTTTTCTCATTAGTTTCAAATAACTTCTTGATTTCTGCCTTAATTTAATTATTTGCTGGCCAGGGCAATCAGGCAAGAGAAAGAAATAAAAGGCCTCCAATTAGGAAGACTTTTCTAGAAAACCCCATAGTTTCAGCCTAAAAGTTCCTTAAGCTGATAAACAACTTCAGTACAGTCTCAAGATACAAAATCAATGTACAAAAATCATTAGCATTCCAGTAACAATAGAAATAGGAGGGGAATACAGTCCCATTCATAATTGCCACAAAAAGAATAAAATACCTAGGAATACAACCAACCAGGGAGGTAAAAGATCTCCACAAGGAGAACTACAAAATACTGCTCAAAGAAATCAGAGATGACACAAATAAATGGAAAAATATTCCATTCTCATGGGTAGAAAAAAAAGTAATATTGTTAAAATGGCCATACGGCCCAAAGCAATTTATTAATTGAATGCTATTCCTATCAAACTATGAATGATATTCTTCACAGAACTTGAAAAAAGCTATTTAGAAATTTGTATGAAACAAAAAAAGAAAATTCCAAATAGCTAAGGCAATCCTAAGCAAAAAGAGCAAAGCTGGATGCATCAGGCTACCTTATTTCAAACTATACTACAAGGCTATAGTAACCAAAACAGCATGGGGCTGGTGAAAAACAGACACATAGACCAATGAAACAGAATAAAGAGCCCAGAAATAAGGTCATGCACCTGCAACTATCTAATCTTTCACAAAGTTGACAAAAAGAAGCAATGGGGAACTGACTCTCTATTAAATAAATGGTGCTGGAATAACTAGCTAGCCTTATACAGAAAATTGAAACTATTCCCCTTCCTTTTGCCATATACAGAATTAACTCCAGATGGATTAAAAACTTAAATGTAAAATGTAAAACAATAAAACCTTTGGAAGACAGCTAGACAATTACTATTCTGGATATAGGAATGGGCAAAGATTTTATCACAAAGACGCCAAACACTATTACAACAAAAGCAAAAATTGACAAATGAGATCTAATTTAAATAAAGAGCTTCTGCACAGCAAAATAAGGTATCAACAGAAAAAAAACAGACAATCTCCAGAATGGGAGAAAATATTTTCAAACAATGCATCTGACAAAGTCTAATATCTAGCACTTATAAAGAACTTAAAGAAATTTACAAGAAAAAAAAACCATGAAGAAGCAGGCAAAAAACATGAATAGACACTATTCAAAAGAAGACATAAATGCAACCAACAAGCATATGAAAAAATAATCAACCTCAGTGATCATTAGAGAAATGCAAAGCAAAACCACAATGAGATAACCATCTCACACCAGTCAGAATGGCTATTGTTGAAAAGTCAAAAAATAGCAGGTGCTTGTAAGGTTGCATGAGAATAAGGAATGCTTATACACTGTTGGCAGGAGGGAAAATTAGTTCAACCATTGTGGAAAGCAGTGTTGCAATTCCTCAAAAACCTGAAAATATAACTACCAATTGACCCAGAAATCCCATTACTGGGTACATACTGAAAGAAATATAAATCACTCTACCATAAAGACACATGAACATGTATATTCACTGCAGCACTACTCACAAGAGGAAAGACATGAAATCAACCTAAATGCCCTTCAATGTAGACTGGATAAATAATACATGGTACATATACACCATGGAATATTATGCAGCCACAAAAAGAAAGCGATTATGTCCTTTGCAGGAACATGGATGAAGCTGGAGGCCATTATTCTTAGGAAACTAAAACAGGAACAGAAAACCAAATACTGCATATTCCTATAAATGGGAGCTAAATGATGAGAACTCAGGAACACTTAGAGGGGAACAACACATACTGGATCATAGCTGAGAGTGGAGTATGGGAGGAGGGGGAAGATCAGGAAAAATAAATAATGGAGACTAAGCTTAATACCTGGGTGATGAAATAATCTGTACAACAAACCCCTGTGACACGAGTTTACCTGTATAACAAACCTACACATGTACCCCTGAACTTAAAAGAAAAAAAATCTGAGCTAAATCTGTGGGAAGAGGGGAACACAATTGTCAGCAACAGAAATTTTAGCTAAGTGCTTAGAAGGACTGGTGTCATTTGCCCACATGAAACCTTCACATGAAGGAAGGTGGAGATAAATTTACCCCTCAATCCCATACACAAAATAATGAAGCTTCCCAAAGAAAGAGTGTATCAGTCCAGAGAACTATCCTTATCACACCTCTTAGAATAGTAGAATACAGTAAAGTCAAACCACAGAGTTCTAGAAACCACTAGTGAACTCCATTTCATTCACACTACTGATTTTGACACAATATGTGGAAAACTTGTCACAGGCAATCTGTTGAATGTTAAGAAGCATTTTGGCAGTAGGATATGATGGTATTGAACACTGTTGTACACCACTCAAAATTTTCTTTGGGACTGAAACACTCATTCCCCCAGTTGCCGGAAGTCTTAGTGACTGACAGTGACTCTTTAGCTCTAATAATTGTCACAGGTAGATGCAGCTTGTATCTCACCAGTAGGGACCTATTCTTTAATGTCATCCCAGCTCCAGTGCTTTTTCCAATCTCTATGTAAGAGCCGACTTCCTGGGGAATCAAACTTGCCATGGGTACACAAAGGAAAAGCAGATATTAGGCTGCTACCTTCGATTCTACATAACAAGCCATCTTTCAATTAGGCAAAAATGCTTCCTTCTCAATGGTCAACCTACATGAAATGACATCTATATTGGGACTGGGGTTCAAAGCCTAACTGTGATGGGTAGAGTTAATTTACTAGTCATTGTTCACTGCACAAATATTTTACTAGAATTTGTCATAAGAAAAGCCTTTTATGTTGGGAAAACTGGCTAGCCATGTGCAGAAAGCAGAAACTGGACCTCTTCCTGACACCTTACATTAAAATTAACTCCAGATGGATTAAAGACTTAAACATAAGATCTGGCACCATAAAAACCCTAGAAGGAAATCTAGGCAAAACCATCCAGGACATAGGAGTAGGCAAGGACTTCATGAACAAAACGCCAAAAGCATTGGCAACAAAAGCCAAAATAGACAAATGGGACCTGATCAAACTCCACAGCTTCTGAATGGCAAAAGAAACAGTCACTAGAGTGAATCGGCAACTAACAGAATGGGAAAAAATTTTTGCAGTTTACCCATCTGACAAAGGACTGATATCCAGAATTTACAAAGAACTCAAACAGATTTACAAGAAAAAAACAAACAAGCCCATTCAAAAATGGGAAAAGGATATGAACAGACACTTTACAAAAGAAGACATATATGAGGCAAACAATCATCTGAAAAAAT
Source organism: Callithrix jacchus (assembly GCF_049354715.1). Taxonomy (NCBI): domain Eukaryota; kingdom Metazoa; phylum Chordata; class Mammalia; order Primates; family Cebidae; genus Callithrix; species Callithrix jacchus. Next base: position 117,950,274 of record NC_133509.1, read on the forward strand.
GCTCATCATCACTGGTCATCAGAGAGATGCAAATCAAAACCACATTGAGATACCATCTCACGCCAGTTAGAATGGCGATCATTAAAAAATCTGGAGACAACAGATGCTGGAGAGGATGTGGAGAAAAAGGAACACTTTTACACTGTTGGTGGGAGTGTAAATTAGTTCAACCATTGTGGAAGACAGTGTGGCGATTCCTCAAGGCCTTAGAAATAGACATTCCATTTGACCCAGCAATCCCATTACTGGGTATATATCCAAAAGACTATAAATCGTTCTACTATAAGGACACATGCACACGAATGTTCATTGCAGCACTGTTTACAATAGCAAAGACCTGGAACCAACCCAAATGCCCATCGATGATAGACTGGATTGGGAAAATGTGGCACATATACACCATGGAATATTATGCAGCAATCAGAAATGATGAGTTCATGTCGTTTATAGGGACATGGATGAATCTGGAGAACATCATTCTCAGCAAACTGACACAAGAACAGAAAATGAAATACCGCATATTTTCACTCATAGGAGGGTGATGAAAAATGAGAACACATGGACACAGGGAGGGGAGTACTAAACACTGGGGTCTATTGGGGGGAAAAGGGGAGGGCCAGCGGCAGGGGGGAGCTGGGGAGGGATAGCCTGGGGAAAAATGACAAATGTGGGTGAAGGGGAGAAAGGAAGCAAAACACACTGCCATGTGTGTATCTATGCAACTGTCTTGCACGTTCTGCACATGTACCCCAAAACTTAAAATGCAATAAAAATTTTAAAAAAAAGAAAAGCCTTTGCATAAAAACAGATTACTTTTTAATATCACAGAATGATGATGGGAAATTTTACTCTTTTCCCTTTAGCATATAAAGTGTATAATCATACACATATAGAAACACACGATTTGTTCCAGGGAGGTACTATTTGTAACAAAGGATGGTTTATCTAAAGCTTTGCACATTCTGTTCCATCTGCATGGTGTAACCTCCATATCCTAAATCATCTTTATTGGACTAATGGCTATCTGTCCTTTAAAACTCTGACCTCTTCTAAGAAAACATTCTAAACCTAATTAAATGAGTTTTACATCCTGTTCATATAAACCTAAAGTGTCATAAAATCCAAAGCCCTAAGGCGAATGTGTTGGCTTTCTAAAGGTAACTAAATGGGTTTTATGCCCTGTCCCTGTACTAAGAGCCTTAAATTCTGAAGTTCCAATGTGGAGGTGGTTACATGTGTTTACTGTCTTCACCTCTAGATATGAAGGCTTTGTCACATTGGTTTTTAGCACCAACAATGCCTGACACTAAGTAGGCACTCTGAGCATTGGCTGTGTGATAGTTGCATTTGCCTCTCCTTACGTGCTCACTGTAGATACTGAGATTTCTACAAACGATACTTACTGAGTAGTATTAGGATATCTAAGTCTCTAAAAATACTATATTATGTGTATATTGTCAAAACAAAATTTCCTGAATGGCAGTAGTTTATTACTAAAAATATTGTTAGGCATTTTTATTATGTTCTTCGCTATATTATAACGCTGTTATTTATAACCTAGTTTTTAATTGGTGTACCTTATTAATCAATACAGATTGGTAACTTTTTGTGGATAGGGTGAGAGATTTATATTTCACTTTCTTTTCTGCTTGACTAGTACCATGTTAAACCCATAGCAGGATTTTTACTTGGGAATTGATTGACTAAATGTAATGGAATATATTTCATTTTCTTTCAAAATGATAATCATCATCCAAATCTTCTGTACTTTTAGAATAATTAAAATCCTTAATTTTTATTCTAAACAAAGGAAATGTGGCTTTGGCATAAACATTTGTCTTAAGTTTCAAAAACCTCAATCTAATTTCCTGAAGCAAAATAGCCATAAACAAAATAACATTTTTTTAAAAGTAAAATTTGCCAAATTATTTCTTACAGGTAATATATTGCTTATTTCTCTTATTTTATTGTGAAAAAAATCTCATTAGTAACAATGTTATTTTCTAATTATCTAGAAATCTATCTATGAATCCTGAAATATGAAGGCTTTAATATTCTCCTAATTTCCTTCCCTAATTCTAGTAAATATCATTAGCTGGAATTTCACATACTCAGACCTTTAAGATAATTATATATGAGCTAGTCTGATTTTTATTTTGGAATTACTTCTAAGCAAATAATATGCTGAGAAAATACAAGCAGGGTATAGATGCAATTTTATAGACTGTATTTAGATTATGAAAGAATACATTATTTAAGGGTCTTAAAGTTTTCAATTACACTTTACTTATACAAAAGATAAATACTACCTATATACAAAAGAACCAAGGTCCTGGATGAAAGAAAAGAAAATAGATGCTGTGCATCCAAAAGAGAAGCTGCATATTTTTATGTTTATGCTACCTCTTTAGATAATTACCACAAAGTAATCCACACAATTGTAGCCAGTAGGGTCTCTTAGTGTCCCATGCACTAAGCAGAGAATTTCATAGCACAGTGGCTGGGAATACTGTCAGAAGCAGTGAAGCTACAGAAGAAAAGAATCCTTACTGGAAGGCAGACACTAAGTTGGGGAATCATAAAATAAGTAAAGAGTTAATATATGAATCCAAGGTGTAGTCATTTAGTACTGTTAATGTAGAGAAAAACAAATCTAGAAACATAACTAGTAATTTATTTGATAACATACCAGATATTTCCTTCATGGTAATAATTACTAAAAATCAAATTTTATATTTTAAGAAGTGATTTTCATGTACACTCAGGGCTGATGGCTAGCATCCATTCTGATTGGATGTTGCCATTTTGCTGCCAGCTTTTGAAAAGTTTTCGGTATTATTACTACATGTGTTATCTCATGTAATCTTAAACAAAAATCTCTTCTGTAGTTGTAATGGTTGCTTTCTGTTGCAAAATATATATAAATGTGTGCCTGTGTATATATATATAAAACCCTCAATTATACAACTGTGTGTATATATCACTCACTTTTATATATGTAGATATATAATAGATTTTTATGTTGATCATACAATTATTTTATATATATAGATAATAATTTTGTGTTATTTTATTATTTTAGATTTTTATATCTAAAATAATTGAGTGATTAACACAAAAAGTAAAAAGGCTTAAGTCAGACTATGCTCCAAGACTCTTTCCAGCTTACATTTTGGAAAATTAAGCAAATTATCTTGGTTCTGGAGCTTTCCATGTCTTCAAGATGGCTGCCATAATTCCAACTATCACATGGAGTGCCAAGATAATTTCTAGCCCGAGATGAGAAAGTAGCTGTTCTTCAGAGATCTGTGATCCTATTATGTAGTACAATTTTTGAATTTATTGTTAAAGTAGCTGTTGTTTAACTAACACCCATTCTTTTTTATTAAATACCAAAACTTTTTCAGATGCACCAGCTGATTTCTGATTTCTTGCTCTGCAAGAGCAAACTGTTGCTAGTGCCCATGGGAAAGCAGACAGGAGTGTAGATTTAAATGCATTTATTTACCACCAGGGAATGGACTAGAGATAACTTATTTCCAACAATCAATAGAGCTTCTAAACCACCCAGTGTTAAGTTTGGTGTATTCTTGCCTTTGTAGATAGAATAACCATCCCAGTGGAGTTCAAACCCCATGATACAGCCTGCTCTTGATTATAATTATTCTGCATAGCATCTCCCAGTTGCAATCACCAAAGAAATGTAAACAAGCCATACAGCATCCTCTTCATACCAACCTTCATGTTACTGAATACCTTATAAAATTCGCTCTGCATTTTCTATTGTCAAATGCTTTTCTCCTTCTCATTTAAAAATGTTAGATATTGTTTCAATTCTGTTATTCTCTTTGACTTTTTGGACGTGTTACTAAAGTTCTCAGGTTTTTTCCTCACCTATAAAATAATTGTCTCAACTGTGCTCCAAGTACAAACAATTGAGAATATGTTGTTATGTGTATGTGCTTGAATATAGGTAAATACATAGCAAATATATAAAATATTCATTCCCCTGTTTATTCATGAAATGTTGATAAATGTCATCTACCTATTTAGTAGAGATACTTTACTTTCTGGTCTAAATGTTCTTAATAGTTGTGTAGTTGGTTCGATTTTTTGTTCCCGTTCTCTTTCTCTGCACCCCAACCCGAATAGGGGGCAATTGTTAAACTTTCATACCATTCACATGTGCATTTCCAACAATATAAAGTATGATTAATGTCAATAACAATATTGTAACCCTACACACACACATATTTTGCCTCCTACCCTCCACACACATATATCTTCTTTGGAAGTATGTACTCCTTCTCTTCTTCCTTAGAGTAGTGAAGAACTGAATAAAGCTATTCAACTTTTTCTGTCATTAAAAAATAAGATTAAATTGTGTTAAACTCCAAGCAGAAAATTAAATTAACCAGAACACTTCATTCTCCAAGCAACAAAATACTTTTTCAAAAAAAAAAAAAGGTCTAATTGGTTTTCTGTAAGCAACACTTGAACCTGTTTATATAGGGCTCTCCAGAAACACTTTGCATCATTAAAATGGCCCAATCCAATAAAGCTCTGCTGTTGAGTTCTTGAGAAATAAAATGCCTAGTACTTACACCGTGGGAATGAATATACAATTGTTTTCTAAGAATGAAAAGCTTTGAACAACTGAAACAAGCTCAATTAAGCATTGTATTTAATGGATATCTCAGCAGAAACCAACATGAAGTAGCAACCCAAGGTAAACCACCGTGATACCATCAAGAAACAGTACAAGGTAGTTTCAGTCAACAGGTTCTTATTAAATGCTCAGGAGAAAAAAAGGAAAGTGAGGGGAAAAATACAAGAGAGAGGAATGACAAATTATGAATTGGTTAAATATTTTCTTTTGACAATTAAAAATGCTGTATTATTCTATAACTTTCTTAAGGTGATTGAAATGACATTATGACATTATATCAGCATTTATGCCTCTGATAAGCAAATGACACTACAGATACTTGCTGTGGTGTCGAAAGAGTCATCAGTATAAGGAGGCCTTCTACAAATTGCTTTCCTTTTATATATGGGGTTGGGCTTTGTTGAGTGGGGTATAATTGCAGAAAAAAACCACATAGGATTGTTTTGGGACTTTTCCTTAGCTCAGCCAAAGATGGAGTTCTTGTCATTCAGCCATGAGAAATTAGGCCCACAGACAATTTGAAGGGCGAGTAAGGCAGGGTTAATTGGGTGCAAAGGAAGAAAAGGGGAACAGAGACTCTTAGAAGAGAGAGAGTGTGTTTCCTGCTAGTGGCTTTTCACCTTACAAATTGAATTCCAGATTCCACCCAGGAAGAGGAGAGGCTAGGCTCCTCCCCAATGCAAATGGTGCAGACTTCTGTGGCTCCACCCCAGTGAGCACTCCTCACAGTAAGCAGGCTGGCTGGAGTTTCTCTGGGGACCCCTTCCACCTGACTGTCTCAGTATGCGAGTGGTTTCAGAAAGTCAACGTATTTGTTATACCATTATAATTTTTAAGCCCCCATCATCTCATAGTCAGCAAAGATAACGTTATTAGCAATTTAAGCCAGCAGGATTAAACTTTACACAATAAAAAACAGACAGAGAAACAAACATGTTAGTACTTCTCATCTGCATGTAGACATCAACAAGTTTTTGTTTATATTTCTCTTGGCTCTCTTGAAATATTTAGATTGGACTAGACATTTTAATACTTGGAGACAGCATGAGGAAATTGAGAGCTGCTTTGGAATCTCACTCCTACAATTACCCTGTTCTGATATCTTGACCATAATAATGAAACTCATTTTTTTCTTTTTTACTTGAAATTCCAGAATAAATGTACAGAATATGCAGGTTTGTTACATAGGCATATGTGAACCATGATTGTTCTGCACCTTTGGCCCATCCTCTAAGTTTCTTCCCTTCACTCCCCATCCCCCAAAATGCCCTGGTGTGTGTTATTCCCCTCCCTGTGTCCATGTGTTCTCATTATTCAACTCCTGCTTATGAGTGAGAACATGCTGTGTTTGGTTTTCTGTTCCTGTGTTAGTTTGCTGAGGATGATGCCTTCCAACTTTATCCATGTCCCTGCAAAAGACATGATCCTTTTTATGATTGCATCGTATTCTACGGTGTATATATACCACATTTTCTCTTTCCAGTCAATCATTGATGGGCATTTGGGTTGGTTCCTAGTCTTTGCTATTGTGAACAGTTCTGCAATAAACATACGTGTACATGTGTCTTATAGTAGAATGCTTTATATTCCTTTGGGTATACACCCAGTAATGGGATTGCTGGGTCAAATGGTATTCTTGTTCTAGATCCTTCAGGAATTGCCATACTGTCTTCCACAAAGATTGAACTAATTTACATTCCCAACAACAGTGTAAAAGCATTCCTATTTCTCCACAGCCTTACAGCATCTATTTTTTCTTGACTTTTTAATAACCGCCATTCTGACAAGCATGAGATGGTATCTCATTGTGCTTTTGATCTGCATTTCTCTAACGATCAGTGATGAGAAACCAATCATTATATTAAATATTTGCCATGTCCTAGACACCTAGACACTGTGCTAATCACTTTGATTATCTTATTTAATACTATAAACTTATACAGAGGTTAAACTTATACAGAGGTTACTACTAATAGGCCAGTTTTAAAGATGAGGAAGGAAGTTGGAGAGATTGCCATTCATTTCTGTGGGATATCAAGTCAAAACAAGCAAACATAGGGTCAGTGAAAGCAGTGCTTATTGAGTTACGTTTATGTCCTTATTCACTGTCACTATCAAAGCCTTACCCCTTCTAGGGCTGTTCCATATACTTTTACAAGGCTCTTTCAAATGCCCTTAATATCACCTCATGTTTAAGAGTCAGATTTTCTAAGAATAAGCTTGCTGGGTGTGGTAGCTCATGCCTGTAATCTCAGCACTTTGGGAGGCTGAGGCAGGTGCATCACCCGAGGTCAGGAGTTCAAGAGCAGCCTGGCCAAGATAGTGAAACCCTGCCTCTACTAAAAATACAAATATTATCCAGGTGTGGTGGTGGGTGCCTATAATCCCAGCTACTCAGGAGGCTGAGGCAGGAGAATTGCCTGAACCGAGGAAGCAGATGTTGTAGTGAGCAGAGATCACGCCATTGTACTCTAGCCTAAGCCACAAAACCAAAACTCTATCTCAAAAAACAAACAATCAAAAAAATAATAAGCTCGATTTGGGTACACATCTTACTTTGCTTATTTATGTGTTTACTTTTCTAAAGAGATGGGGTCTTGCTGTGTTGCCCAGGCTGGGGTGCAGAGGCAATATCATAGTTCACTGCAGCCTCAAACTCTGGGGTTAAAGCAGTCCTCCCACTTCAGTCTCTTAAGTAGCTGAGACTACAGGAACATGTTACAATGCCCAGCTAATTTTTGACTTTCTTTTTTTAAGAGAGGTGGTCTTGCTATGTTGCCCAGGCCAATCTCAAATTCCTGCTTCAAAGAATTCTCCCACCTTGACCCTCCAAATTGCTGGGATTACAGGTGTGACCCACCATGCCTGGCCTGTTATCTTACGTTATTTCTTCCTGCTATCTTCCCTGAGCCTGGAATAGTGTCTGCATAATTAGATCTCAATAAACACATATTAAGTAAAGTGATATATTTTCTGGCATGCCAAGTAAAAATAATATCTTCAAATTATCACAATCTGTCACTACAAAATATTAGTTTTGACCATGAAAATTAGTAACAAAGGATTATGAAAGGCCATGAGGAAATTTTGGGAGGTGATGTAAATATTCACCTTACTTGGAGTGATGGTTTCCTATCCATAATATTCATGGGCATAGGCATATGTCATGATGTATCAGATTGTATACTTAAAATTTGTGTTATGTATTGAATGTCAATAGAACATTAACAAAGCTGTGAATAGGGCAGAAAATATTGTGGAGCAAATGATAGAATGAATTCAATTTACTTTAGGCAAATATTAACTGAATGTTTATTATTTTATTCTTGCCTTGTTACTAATCACACTACTTTAATAGACTGGCACTGCAACCCAATGTATTAAATAACAGAGGATTCCAAACCAGTGGCATTTGCTTCAAAGTCAGTGAATTTAGCTATTAAATGGCAGAATATCTCACATCTATTTGCCTACTTTAATTCTATATAAAATGTGCTATTCTAACAAATATGAAATAAATTATTGCTCTAAATATTAGCTCCTGGTCATGCTCTGCATTATTAAGAATCAATATGCATTATGACATTTTGTTACATCTTTATCTTCCCTTTCCAATGTGACCATTCATTGCAGCCCAATTACAGGCTTTTTATTTACTATGAAGTCACAGTCTCATTAATCCATTAATAAACCAGTATTAACTTTATTTTCTGAAAGCTAGTGATGTTTCAGAAGTCATTGCTACTTCATTTTCAAAAAGAGCTCTAATGAATCTGCTCTGTTGCAGAAATTGCAAAATGAAATCAGTTTTAAAATCTTATTGATTTAATAACTCCTGGTTTTAAGTTACCAGCCACATGCTCTAGATCCTCTAGTGACCTGACCTGTCTGTGTATTTCCTTCTAGATAGAATCCCTCCTCAGCACAGGTGAGTAGGAGACCCTTAAGCAGGCAGGAACTTCTTCTTTTCTTTTTTAATCTGTCTCTCAAAATCTTATAAATAATCGATAAAATTTTAATCATCTGGGCCATAAGATATAATTTCTATAAACCTTCTTATAATGTTTATAATATTGCACTAATAAGTAGGTTAATTCTCCAAGAAACCTTGTCAATGTGACACAGGGACCCAGATGCTGGTTTTGTATGAGTGTCTTAAATATTAATGGTTAATTTCCAGAGAAAATGAACTAATTTATCTCTTAAAATCAGCCATAAGGGTCTCACATGCCCACCTCTTCCACTATAGTCCCTGGGCCTTGAGGAAGTGAATAGTTTTAATTTCTAGTCCTGTATCTCATGAACACAGTTTATAGTTTATTTTATTATTTTATTTTAAGTTCTGGGATACATGTGCAGGACATGCAGGCTTTTTAACTTAGGTAAACAGATGGCATGGTGGTTTGCTGCACCTATCAACCCATCACCTAGGTATTAGGCCCAGCATGCACTAGCTATTTATCCAGATGCTTTCCTTTCCTGTGCCACTGACACGCCCCAGTGTGAGTTCTTCTTCTGCCTGTTTCTTTGTGTTCTCTTTGTTCAGCTCCCATTTATAAGCGAGAACATGTGGTGTTTGGTTTTCTGTTCCTGCACTAGTTTGCTGAAGATAATAGCTTCCAGCTCCATTCATGTCCCTGCAAAGGATATGATCTTACTTATTTTTATAGCTGTATAGTATTTCATGGTGTATATGTACCACATTTTCTTTATCCTGTTTATCACTGATGAGCATTTGGGTTGAGTCAATGTCTTTGCTATAGCAAATAGTGCTGCAATTACATATGTTTGCATGTATCTTTATAGAATAATAATTTATTTATATCCCTTTGAATACGTGCCCAGTAATGTGTTGCTGGATCAAGTGGTATTTCTGGTTATACGTCTTAGAAGAATTGCCACATTGTCTTCCACAATAGTTGAACTAATTTACACCCCTACCAACAGTTTAGAAATGTTCAGATTTCTCCATAGCCTTGCAAGCATCTACTGTTTCCTGACTTTTTAATAATCACCATTCTGAGTGGTGCAAGATGATATCTCATTGTGGTTTTGATTTACATTCTCTGATGATAGTGATAGTAGAGCATTTTTCATATATTTGTTGGCCACATACATGTTTTCTTTTGAGAAATGTCTGTTCATGTCCTTTGACCAGTTTTTAATTTTTTTTTCTTGTAAGTGTGTTAAGTTCCTTGTAGATTCTGGATATTAGACCTTTGTCAGATGGAGAGATTGCAAACATTTTTCTCTCATTCTGTAGGTTGCCTGTTTACTTTGATGATAGTTTCTTTTGCTCTGCAGAAGCTCTTTAGTTTAATTAGATCCCATTTGTCAATTTTTGTTTTTGTTGCAATTGCTTTTGACGTTTTCATCATGAAATCTTGCCCATGCCTATGTCCTGAATGGTATTGTCTAGATTTTCTTCTAGGTTTTTTTTTTTAATAGTTTTGGGTTTTACAGTTAAGTCTTTAATCCATCGTGAGTTATAAGATTGATTATATATATGTATATATCCATCCTTTGGCATAAGGTATAAGAAAGGGGTTCAGTTTCAATTTTCTGCTTATGGTTAGCTAATTTTCCCAGCATCATTTATTATATTCAAATTATTTCCCCATTCCTTGTTTTTGTCAGGTTTGTCAAAGATCAGATGGCTGTAGATATGCGGTCTTATTTCTGAGTTCTCTACTCTGTTCCATTGGTCTATGTGTCTGTTTTTGTACCAGTATCATGCTGTTTTGTTAACAGTAGCATTGTAGTATAATTAGAAGTTGGGTAGTGTGATGCCTCCAACTTTGTTCTTTTTGCTTTGGATTGTCTTGACTATACGAGTTCTTTTTTAGTTCCATATGAATTTCAAGGCAGTTTTTTTCTAATTCTGTGAAGAATGTCAATGGTGGTTTAATGGTTATAGTTTTGAAACTACAAATTACTTTGAGTAGTATGGCCATTTTCATGATATTGATTTTTCCTATTCATAGGCATGGAATGTTTTTCCAATTTTTGTGTGTCTTCTGTGATTTCCTTGAGCAGTGGTTTGTAGTTCTCCTTGAAGTCTTTCACTTTCATTGTTAGCTGTATTCCTAGATATTTTCTCTTTGTAGCAATTGTGAATTAGAAGGAACTCTTCTTTCTTAAGGAGCAGTTAGCAGTAGATCTCCCCACTCTGTGTTTCTAGTAGTGTTCCAGGTCATTTGGTTTTGATTCTATAATACAATTTAATTATGTAAATATTTTTGAAATCCTGCTAAATAAAAGTGTGAGGAAATAACCTGTAAATATTTTTTCATAAAATTTTGGCTGATTTATCATGGGGCTAGTCAATCAAATTACCCAGATAATTGTGGTCCTTTTGACTTCTCCTGAAGTTGCCTTTTTCTCAGCTTCCTCACATTTAATTACTGTCAGGTGTGTTAACTGATGAAGGGAGAAAGATTAAAAGAAAGATGCCAGAACTGAACTAATGTCAAACACCGATCTATAACAATGACTTAATTTTACTTCTGTAACATGAACATTTGAGGATGCTCCATGTCATTTCTTGAATCAACTCTATTCCTAATGTGCCACTTGGAGTTATAACAGGTTATGTTTACAGTAAAAACAAAAATCATTCAAGAGTCAAGTTTAATTCTAAACCTAAATAAATAATTTATTTATATTATCATAGAACCAGACTTATCCAGTTGTGAAAGCTTTCCAGCTAAATTCTCTGCCTCTCTCCGATTGAGAACTGGTCAGTAAAGAAGCCAATTTAATACTTCAGGTAATGGCAAGTAGAGGAGAGGTAAAATCAAAGCCTGGGTGTAGAATCTCATAGAAGATAAGCCAGATTACAACTCCACCACTTAATAACTATTCCTAAGTTCCTCTGAGCCTCCATTTTCTTAAATGTAAATAGAATAATAAGATCTACCTTGGAGGACACTTTTAAAGATTAACTGAGATACATGTAAAGCACCTCAAATTATATTTTGTTCATAGATATACTTGCAGATATGTTTCTAATATGTTATTACTTGCAAATGTTTTATTAAAAGGAAATAGAAACCTACTGTACTTTAACCATATTAAAATAGGTCCTCTTGGTAATATTTCTAAAATTTTAAATATTTTATTGAAGATGGTCTTACCAAATTCAATTCTTTAAAAGAATCTAAACCCCAGTTTCTTACTGAATTAAAATGCAGTTTAGTTTTCTGAAGCCATATATATATATATATATATATATATATATACATACATACATACATGGGAGAAAGTCAAGGGTGGGAGAATGTTAAATGGAAAAAGCAAATTATTAATTTGTCAGTCTTCTTTAAAAAGAACAATATGCATATATTTTGTTGACAAAATAAAACTCTTTCTGGAAAATACTTCATAATTTGGTTGTAGAGAAGACATGGGTCTGAAAACCTTTTTTTTTGCTTTTATACTATAGCTGGATTTGAACATTAAAATGATTTGAATTATTCAATGCTGCAGATGTCCTCAGATCTTCACAACTGTTATAATCCAAGAACTCAAATGGAGTGAAAATGAGACCTCAGGCTCCAAGGAAATTACAACGATAAGTCACAAATATGTAATGGACAGATAAGAGAAAAAAAATAGGATGAACATGTGATAGCTGGCATGTGGCAAGAGGGAATCTGAGAAATGAGTTTCATCGAAATGAAAGATTAAAAAGTGATATATTTTATAGTTACCTATTTTTGCTTTGAAGATTGGTTGGAGGAAAGCTATCACCTTCTTGGTTATATTAGGACTTAGCAAGTAGATATTCATCTATAAGTTAATTCAACCATTCCTTTAGCAACTATAATAAGAGGTGCTGCTGACTAGTAGTAAGAATGCCAGCTCTTTCTTGAATTGCAAACTGAAGCGATTTCTTCTTTTTCTGGCTGTTTGATCTCAGGCTAGCCTAACTATAAGTAACTTCGTTCCAGTTTTTTAATTCGTAAATTAAGTATGGCTACCTCCTGGAGAATCACTCTAATAAATTACAAAGAAAGAAAAAGCAAAATATGTAAATGAGTTTTAGTCCAATGCCTGGCACACAGTATGACCTAAAGTAAGAAATTGTCATCATTTCTGAGTTCTTACAGTTTACTAGGTACCCTAGCTAACATTTTATATGACTTATGTCATTTAACTTGCACAACTTTAGCTTGGTTGAAAATAACCATTCTTCTTTTAAGGATAAGAAACCTAAGATCCAGAAAACTTATATAATTTGCCTGTGTTTATTCAGAAGTGGTAGAAATCTGAATTGAACTCATAGCTTTCTGCCTGGTGTGGTTTGAATGTGTCTCTCAAAGCTCATGTGTTAGAAACTTAATTCCCAGTGCAAGAGTATTAAAAGATGAGACCTTTAAGATGTGATAAGGTCATGAGGGCTTTGCCCTCAGAAATGGATTAATGTTTTTATGGTGGGAGTGGGTGAGTGATAACAGGATAACTGCTTAAAATTTTTTTGTTAAAACAATGTGTTAGGCCCTCTTCCTCTCACTCTCTCTTGTACTTGCTTTTATGCTCCTCTGCCTTTGGCCAGGGGATAACACAGAAAGAAGGCTCTTACCCAATGTGAGTCCTTGATCTTGGTCTTCCCAGCCTCCAGAACCATAAGCCAAACAGATATCTGTTCTTTATAAAGTATCCAGTCTTGGCCAGGTGCGGTGGCTCATGCCTGCAATCCCAGTACTTTGGGAGGCCAAGGTGGGTAAATCATTTGAGGTCAGGATTTTGATTCCAGCCTGGCCAACGTGGGAAAGCCCCGTCTCTACTAAAAATACAAAAATTACCCAGGCATGATGCTGTGTGCCTGTAGTCCCAGCTACTTGGGAGGCTGAGGCAGGAGAATTGCTTGAACCCAGGAGGCAGAGGTTGCAGTGAGCCAAGATTGTGTCACTGCACTCCAGCTTGAGTGACAGAGCGAGACTCCATCTCAAAAAAAAAAAAGAAAAAGAAAAAAAGAAATTATCCAGTCTTGGCTATGTATTATGGCCATACAAAGTGGACTAAGACACTCACTTGCAAGTCCTTGCACTAGCATTGGCTTTCGTTTCCCTTTGTTCTTGCTATAATTTTATCTTTCATCCTCATTTTAAGGACAAGATTACTTTCTCTACAGCCATTATTACAAGTTATTTAAAACTGCCTTATAATGCTGTTTTCTGGGGTTTTCTATATGTTTGCCTTCTCTTCAAGAAACTTAATTGATTTCCCTGAAGAAAGATAATGAGCAATGACGTATTAAACTCAGCATTTTACCTAGGACAGAACCAACACATAGGTGCACAACAGCTGCTAAATAAATGGCAAAATAATACAGCATAGGCTATATTTTGCTACACTATAATTAAGGTTGAGACTTACATTTAAGGCATCTTTTTATCTTCAGTAATTAGAATGTTTAAATGAATGAGGAAATATAGAAATACACCCAGTTTAACTAAATGAGAAAATAATCCTAAATAATCTTAAGGAATATTACTTTTTTCCAAAGCTGTTTAATGAAGAAATTGTTTATGAAATATTTTCTTCCATTTAAAATTTTGTCATTTTCCAATAACTGACATATAACTATCTTTATATCACCAAAACTTCTAGAAATGAAAAACAAACAAACAAAAAAAACGCTTGCATCAATCAACAGTTGTTAGTATTCAGGTATAATAATTCTGATTACAGTAAGAGTAATGAATTCTTATGTTTTAATTTTCTCCCTATATTCAAAGTGACTTAAATGGTGTACTCACAGTAAAAATAGAGAAAGCAGGACTTTTGACATAACCAATTCAATTTTAAATTTGGGTTCCATCTTTTAGGTTGCCCTTTCTTACGGAGAACTATCAGAATAGTAGGAAGCTATTTTGAAGAGAAATAGCTATCTAAATCATCTGCATTGGCAAAGAACGATAGTAAAATTTATGCATTCATACTGTCTGTGTATGTGTGTGTGAGAGAAAATTTATCTTTAAATAATACTTTCAATCCATTAATCAATAAGCATTTATTTAGTACATAATCTATCTATACTGGGCATTCTGCCAAATGCTATTAGAGATACAGACAAATTTACAACATAGTTCTTCCATATAAGCTTACACTAAATATGTGAGTGTATATATATATATATAAACACACACACACATATATATGTAGAGAAAGAGAGAGAGAGACTTAAAATATTACAGTTTTAAAATTATGCCCGTACCGTTAGCATGATAAATTTTCCAACAAATGGTGTCAACAACATCTTCTATATGTGTTCAGAAAAGGAGATGCTATTTTTTTCTTTCTTTCTTTCTTTTTTTTTTTTTTTTTGGTGAGGACCTGAGTTTTTGCTTCCATCCTTGACCTTAGCAACTTCTTTCCAGTGACTGCTAAAAATCCTTTCAGATGATGTTTCTCCTGACAAACCTGCTCCTACTTCACCTGAACTCCTCTAACATCCTATAGCACCATTATTTGCTGCTATTCTTGCGTATGTGCTCCCATTGATTTGCCTTTTTAGATCTTCTCTGGCTCTCCAGCATTGGGGTCGTCACTTACATTATGTAAGTGAATTGCACCTTACACAATGCCAGGATGTATCCATCCTATATGACCACTGTGGATTTATCCCAGATAGATGTTTTCTCTGACTCTTTCTCTAAATTACAGACTTCCATTTGAAGATGAAATAGTTCACCATCCCTGAATTAAACAATTCTGGGACAGGTAACTTCCCTGGTCCTGTCTTAAACCATACTATGACCAAGCAGTATTTTATCAACCAATTAACCTTTCTCAAATCTAACCACTTCCCTACTTTTCAAGATGTGCCTTATTCAGCTCAGGTTCTAAAACCCCATCAACACCCTTCCCTAGTTTTCTCTCTTTGAGATACCACAAATATTCTTCTAAGTTGGTTCTCTCCATTACTACAGTGGCCTATTAAAGGGAGCTTTTTGGGGGAGTTGGTAACCAACACCTTTTAAGTGGGGTTTCCTTTATAATATTCAACCCTCTTCAGTCTAAGTTGTTTTCAGACTGCATGGTAACCAAATAATTTAAACATTAAAACTTCTAATGATTACGGAATAACTGCATAACAGCTGCTAAATGAATGGCAAAGTAATACAGCATAGGCTGTATTTGCTACACTATAATTCAGTGTAAGACTTACACTTAATGCCTTTTATCTTCAGTAATTACAATGTCTAAATGAATAAGGAAATACACCCAGTTTAACTAATTTTCATTGAAAATTTCAATGATTACAGAATAATTCCATTTTAAAGAGCAAGAGAAAAGAGAATGAATACTCAGAAGAAAATACTAAAACCCATAAGTAAATGTAGGTTCCGGTGTGAGAAGAAACAACTTTAGTTTGGAAGCTGCAAATATATGATTCCAAAGGTACATGAGCATTCCCTTTTCTCCTGGGTGTTCTACTTAACTTTCATAATTGCTCACTTCCATGTCTGGCATGAATCTAAGGGTCTTATATAATTCATTTTATTTAATATTTACATCAAATAAGATTTTTATCTTTTTCCCATTTTATAGCTAAAAATACTAAGTTATGGAGAGGTTAAGTAACTTGTAGTTAGGCACAAAGTTAGCAATCGGTAAGGCCAGATGGTATCTTAGTAGAACTGAGACGTTAAGCCTCTGTAGTGTACTACCTTCTTGAAATGTATGGTCTTGTTGCCTTAAAGAGACATAGGGACATGTTGGTTATGACCACATTTGAAACATTCACCAGATGGGTGATGAATGATTTATTCATCTCGTATTATAAATTTAAACATAATTTAATCACTCTCACCATTATTGATTGTGTATACTAATTTATTGTATAATTTTATGTAAAACGCATGAGCATTTTTGGTATGAAAATCCTAAATATCTCCATATATTAACATAATTGAATGTTTTATTTGTATGCATTTTTTATTTCAAACTTGAATGACACAAGTCGAAAATAATACATTTTTTAAAATCTTGATTATAGTGGGCATTATAAGATGGTTCTTTTTTAAGACATAGATTTTCTAGTAACAACTGAAATATAAATAACAAATTTTTTTTACCCTGTCCTTATTTCCAAGATTACTCTCTTGATGTTATGATTTAATTGCCTTTATGTTTATATTACTAGGCATGATGAATTAAAAAAAACACAGTTATGATTAAGACTTGAGAAGGTAGCTTATAATTAGTAATACTAAAGTGTAAAAATACACACACATTATACTTGTCAATTATATGTAAAATTGCATTTCTGAAGTATATTTTATATTTTTAAAATATTTAAATTATAATGTGTCCTTCAACTCACATTAATTGTTTAAGAGCAATATAATCTATTTTATGAGCAATAATATGACCAATGTTTATAACGTAGTACTCATTTACTCTTTTCTGCATTATGGTAAAACTTCCTGACTTTCTTGCTTCTTTTTCTTCTGAATTTCTCTCTACACTGGCAACAGACAGATCTTCATAAGATTTAAGAACAATATTAACCCTTAATTGAAATCCTTGACTATCAAATAAGTAAAATTTATTACAAGTATATGAAAAGGTACCAAACATCAGCAATCATTAGGGAATTGCAAATCAAAACAATAATGGTATCACTGCACATCTGTTAGAATTGCTGTTATCAAAAAACGATAAAAACAGAAAGATAATAATGTTTATGAGCATGTAAAGTAAGGGAGCCATTGCATACTATTAGCAGGAACATATATTAATACAGTCATTATAGAAAACAGTATGGAATTTTCTCGAAACATTAAAAATAAAACTACCATATGATCCAGCAATCTCAATTCTGAGTATATATCCAAAGGAATTAAAAACAGGGTCTTGAATAGATAGGTATCTATACTGTTAAATTAATTACAGCATTATACACAGTAAACAAAACATGGAAAGAACGTAAATGTCCATCTACAGATGAATGGGTAAAGAGAATGTTGAATATACATACAGTGGACTACTATTCAATTTTATAAAAAAGAAGGAAGTCCTTCCAGGTGTGGCAACATGATGAACCTGGAGGAGGTTATGCTAAGTGGAATAAGCTACACAAAGAAAGACCATTTCTACACGAACTCATTTGTTTGAGGAATCTAAAATAGTTAAGCTCAGAGAAACAGCTGAATGATTGTTCCCAGGAGCTGACAAGGAATGAGTAGGTATTAGCCAAAGAGTTCAAATTTTCAGATATGCGAGATGAATAAGTCCTAAAGATATGCTGTACAGCATAATGTCTGTAGTTAACAATGTGGTACTATATACTTAAAAATTCATTGAGTGTCAATCTTCTGTTAAATATCCTATCACAAAAACATAATAAATAGGGCAGAAAAGACTTTTGGAGGTGATGAATAGGTTTATATTATAGATTATGTGATGGTTGCATGGGTATATACTTATCTGTGAACTCATCAACTTTTGTACATTAAACATGTCAGTTTTGTATGTCTGTCATACCTCATAAAGTTTTTTAAGTAAAATTTAAACTTCCTTGCATGACCTTTAATAGCCTCCACAATTGGAGAATAGCTACCTGATATTTGAGCCATTCAGGATTTCTTTTTAGTCTGAATTAATTACATTTTTAAAAATACATGTGTTTCACTCCCGTTTAGGTTTTGCTGACTCTCTAGTCTGCTAATATTCCATGTTTTCATGGTCCACTATCTTGAAACTTCAAGATGTCTACTTTGTCAAATCTCTTTATTTTTCATGTAATTGTTCTTCTCTTATCCACCTAAAATATGTTTATGTAACTATTCTTTAGCCTTGAAGGTAGAAAAAGGTTTTATTTATCTTTACACCCAAAACAGAACTAACCACAGTGCTTTCCAAAATTAGGGTTTTATCAAAATTAGATAGTGATGAATTCTCACTTACGAATTATTTCCCAGGATGATTTGTAGACAGTATAGCATGTACTATCTTCCAAAAATAACTAACCACAAAGGATTTATAATTGGCTGTACTATGAAAGAGAGATATTAAAACTATGCTAATTATTTAACTTCACCTAAATAAAGCATAAGAGAAATTAGAAATTTTCATTTTCTAAATATTAATGTAAAAAGAAAAAACATGAAATATATATATTTTTAAATATAAGAAATTGGAAGTGAAAAGTTTCAGTCTATATTATAATTCTAGTAAAAAAGGCCACATATCAAAGTTGGAATATTTACTTTTAGGACTAATGACAGTTTGTTAAGATAGACAAATAAAATCATAAAGTAGGTAGTAGCTAAGTTCAAGAAAGATCTAAACAAATTTCATGTATCACTAATTCATGAGAAGTTATTCTCAAAATTTAAAAGTCAAATAAGAAAATATAATTAAATAATATATTTAAATTATAATATGATATAATTTAATTTAATTATATTTAAATGTATATACACATTTAGTATATATGAAAGTAATGCACTATTGAAGGAATCAGTAATATTAATACTAGAAATAATATTCAACCCTTATTTCTAGTAATCAATATAATAAACAGAATATCTCCCAGGGAACCCAAAACTATGACAACAGTTTAAACCCGTGCTCCCAGATACTATTTAAAAATTAAAACAGAGCATCACAAATACATAAAACTACCAAAACAACATTCTTTCAGCATACCTGAAGACAAAAGAAAATACTCAAACTTTAAATTATCTGCACATTAAAAAAAAAAGAAGTAAAACATGAAATACCAAGAAGCAATCTCTCACACTTTTGCCACAAATCTTTGACATGAACAAGGTTAGCCCAAGAAAACTCCATGGAAGATGGAAAAGAGGACATAGCAATTTATCTCAAATATGGAGCATTACTGCTCCATAACAAGTACCTCTACCTTTTGTATGCAAATATTAAAAAAGTGTTCTGGTAGATCAGAGCACTTTAAAACACATACAATTTGAGGAGCCCAGCTTTGAAAAGTATAACCACTATGGGACAAAATTGTTAAATGGTATGAATAGGTATCTCTTGGTGGCTGGATGGTAAAAAATAAAAAAGAAGCAGCAGCAGCAAACTTGACATATTAGGGCACTGAAGAAAAAAAATGGGGTAAATACAACTCCTTCCCAAGTATGAAATAAAATCATATAAACTAAACAAACTGAAGCTCACTCTACTGATGTAAACTAATATTATGGAATCATGTAAACACTCCAAATCCACAAAATGAATAGATTAAAACTAAATAATATTATTAAAACTTACAAGAATAATTCAGAAAATAAGGAGCAAACACACTTTCACCAATAGAACTTAAATTTAATATATTTAAACTAATTTGAGTATATCCAGAATGGTATTTGGGAACAATTGAAAATCATCAATTACAAATTTAAAATTTTATTAAAAAGAAATAAATATTTTTTAAAATGTTGATTGAAAGAAGGTTGGGTGGAAGCAAGGAACATAATCATCTTCAACATGAAGAATGATTTACAAAAAGTCCAAAGTAAAATGGATATGAATGAAATTGGAATAAGGCATTAAACAAAAGGATATTTAAAAAGAAGTGAAAAATAAAAAATATTTAAAAAGAAATCACAAAGTGATAAAAATAGAAGGCCAATAAAATAATAATAACAACACATATCAGCAGCCCTAAAAACCAAATTAATATTTAAATCTATACCCTACGACAACTCCCCAAAAGGCCTAAGTGAATGTATTAAAAGGGAATGTGAGTATCTGTGTAAAATTAACCAACAATAATCAAATCTAAGACTTAAAAACTATTTAATTTCATAAAGGCCACCAGGCAAAATATTGAATAACTTACAAGGACAAAGGTACTAGACTTGCATTGTCACCCAACCAACCAGTGAGCACACCTAACTGCCAGATTTTGTTTTCTAAATGCTTAGTCTCCAATAGAAGCACTTAGAGCTCTTTGGAAAAATGGCTGACTTTCTGCTGAGGAAAGAAAAGTACAAGATGAGTCTTGAAAATGCTGTGGTCCCAGGAAACAAGGAAGTGCTAGTTGCAACACTGGCCTTCTCCATTCATCTTTCATTGGTATTCCTACAGTTTCCAATGCCCAGGGGTATGGATTTTTTCTGTTCCACTTTAATTCA
Source organism: Callithrix jacchus (assembly GCF_049354715.1). NCBI lineage: Eukaryota > Metazoa > Chordata > Mammalia > Primates > Cebidae > Callithrix > Callithrix jacchus. The sequence goes on from NC_133509.1 coordinate 117,971,061, forward strand.
GTCTGCCCCTTCCAGGAGCAAATGTGTTGTTTTTCACAATGTGGAGGTTGGTGGAAAGGACAGAGTAGGAAGCCCCCACAGAAGAACTGCAAACTACCTCCCATCATTCTCACCTGGAATTCAGTGATATGTCTTGAATAAAGGACTCTCAGTTTGTTGTTTGCCTCAATTTACAGACCTGGTTTTGATAACTTCATCGGTTTTTAAAATTAATTTTTGAAAAGAGATTTTCATGTTTCTCTCTCTACCATTCTGGAATTCTCCTGGTCTAAGTCTTTAGTCTTTAGCTCCAGTTTGCTTGGCTGCAATGGTCACACAGACTCTTCTTGACTGTCACTTTTATTCAGGATATATAAAGAAACAATGATGGAAACAACTAAAAAGTACTTAATTAGAAGAAATCCAACAATCAAATTATTTATAATATAAGGTTTTTATATGTGAAAGGAAAGGCATTATATTAATGCGTAGGTTGCTGTTTTTGTTTTCAATATCAGCTTGACTACAGACAATCTGTTGAGCATATGCCATTCAGTTTTATCTCCAGATCACAGTTTCCTGATATAAAATAAAGATATTTCCCTATATTTTCTTTAGGCTTCTTTCATTTCATGAATTTTGTGGTTCCATGAGAAAATAGCTAAGATGTCAGTTTTTACAACAAATATGTAGGAAGCCTAAGTAAATGTGAAGCCTAAAGTAAGTGTGATTATTGTGTCATTGCCCCAACCTAGGAAGAGCATTGTGAATTCCTATGACTATGTGGGAATAATAATACTGTAATCAATGTTTAATTTGAGTTATATGCTGGTTATATATTACTAGCCTTAGAAGGTCAGTCATGAAAAAGGTTGTACTTGCCAGAAACCTTTTTAGTCAAGACATTATAAAAGGAGAGGATGTGAAAAAGTACTTAAGTTATATGTTATATGTAATGACATTGAACTGGCAGGAGATAGGCTAATGTATCTTTTGGATGTTGAAGCTCAGTGGTCCCCAGGCTGGATATTAGTAAGATTTGAATATCATTAAGTTGAACAATTTTCCTTCAAAATTTCGCTTACATGAATTTAATTTCCTTAATTAAAGTTACTAAATATAAAATCATTTGATAGCCAAAAGGTCAGATGCTTGCTTTATTTTAAAAAGTGTAAAACTATTCAATTTGAATAATTTATTATAATGGAAATTAAATTCAATGATTCATTTGAGAAAACTGCAAACAATTATCTTTGGTATTTGTAGTCATTCTTAAATGTTTGTACTTGATACTAAATTTGCCCTAGCATCGGTCTCTGGGTTGTGACACAAATGTAATACTTGAAAATAATTACTGTGTTGGATGCCCAAGACAAGAAAGAAATCCAGTTTTTCTAAATCAGACTCAAAAGTGGCGATAATGAGGAATAAATAATAGCTGCGTATATTCACCACTAATTTGCTAAAATAAAATAACTTACTAAATATTATTTTAATAAAGAGGAATTATGTGGCTGTGTAAAAATATATCATAAAACACACATGGAGTCAATACCGGTCAATGAATGAAAGGAACAGATTGTCCTAGCAAGCTATTCCAGTAACTAGTCAGCTATTATATACCGAGTTCCTGACACAGGTTTATCACGTGGGAAGTTTGCTACATATCATTGAGAAAAAGTAAAATATATACATGTATATATGTAAGCGACTTAGTTTAGTTAAAATCAACATAGGATTATGTAGTTTGGATTATCCAGTGAGTTTAAGGTGCTTACAAGTTATCTGAGCATTTGTTGAAATGCAATTCTGACTTCGTGGCTGTGGAAAGGGATCTGAGATTCAGCATTTTCAACAAGCTGTCAGCTGATGCCAATGTAACTGGTTCATGAACCACACTTTGAGTAGCAAAAGATGAAGAATATCTACCATGTGTTCCGAAAGAATGACTCAACTTTTACAATCAGATGTTAAGATACATGAGTTGATAATCATATTGCTGAGGAAATGTTCTCACTTCTTACTTTGTTCTTCATGAATAATATTTTAATGAGAGAAAGGTAATAATAAACAATAAATTAGCCTTCCACATTATTTTGCTAGATTTTATATTTTTTAATATTTGTATATTTAGTTCAGATCTTCCTGAATTTGAATATGCATTCTGTTCAGTCATTGTATTTCATACTTATTTTTCATTTCTCAAACAACTAACCTATTTGCTTTATAAATGTTATTAAAGAGGTTGAATGCCCACCAAACACCAATGAGTTTGCTTTCCCAAAACAGTCATGAGGAATCTGATTTAGATTTAAAATGTTGAAAGGAATATTAAGTTAGCCATGTTCAACATTATTTTTGTTTAGAAAATAAATCAATCTAGTCTAATGTCTTTAAAGAAATAGAAAAAAAATAAGTTTTCTGATTTTAATTTTAAAATATTAAAATGCTCTAAAATGTTGAGTGTTTGTCACACATGTTTCTCATGTTCAGGTTGGTGTTTCTTTCCATGTACTGCTTTCTTTGCCAATGGTTGGACAGTTTCCTTTCTTGCACTTCCTATCGAAACATTTTAACAATGATCTGAATCCAATTGGTCTTGGCTTTCTCTTTTAACTCCCATATTTTTTCTTCCTCTCTTGCCAGTTTGAGCACATGACACAGTATTCCAAACCCTAAATATCCCCAGGCCATTTATGGAAGGATTCTCTTCTTAGATTTCACCTTGTTATAAAATATTAGCATAACAGAGACACTGAAGGAAAAAAAAGTAAAATAAAAATCAAAACTTCATTAGAGTTAGTTTTTCTCTGGGGATTGGCAATCACTTCAAAATTGGCAATCACTGCAAATCACTGAAAATGTTACTCTTAAACAAGTTGATTATAAACAACAGGAAGGCATGGGGAAGTTTCCCTAATGAATGAGTTCATCTTACCTCCCAGCCATCCAAGAGTCAGAGGAGTTGTGGGGAATTGTATCCTCCCCAAACTAAGGCTGATTAAAAAGCTGACTCCTTCCTTAAGCCTCCTGGAAATCTCAGAAAAAGACATAGGTGGAAGGTCCCCAAAATAAAAAATATTATAATCTGGAGTGGATTAAAGGATACTAAGAGAAACAAATCTTCCCCTTTGGGAAAAAGATAAAGAAGCATTGCTTGGAAAATAAATATATTTTTGTAGCATTCAGTACTCAAATTACTGTGTTAAACTTTCAATAGAGTCTCATTAATTCAGCTGCATGCAATTAAAATTTTGTGTTTCAATATGCAAGATGAAGACACATGAGGAAACTGTTAAGCCAGATGACAGGACACTCAGGTCAAAAAGAAAGAAAACCCCATAATGCAGTGGAGATTTGTTTTCTTGGGAAAAGGCACGTTTTTCATTATTTCTGTATATCTAACCAGGAAGGGAAATCCATGATTGTGTGAAATATCTGCTTGGTTTAACAAAGTCCTAACACATACTACTAAAAGGACACACACAGAGAAATTATTCTGTCGATCACCAATGTAAAGCTCTTCTTTAAATGGAAAGAGTAGTGTGAGGGTCAGATCAGAGTGAGCAATTTGTGTTTCTGTTTATGCAATAAATGATAAAGGGTTCTAAGAAGAAAAAGAAAGCAACTGATATTTTCAGTGACAGCAGTGTGTTTTCTTCCTCTAAGCAGAAAATACACAAAGAGTTAGACTAATCTGATAGAATTAAGAGGTCAACAACTGGCTCCACTGAAATGTCTGCAGGGTACTTCAAGCGAAATCAGCCAGTAAAGCAGTTCAAATATGTAAACACTTGGTTTAAATATGAAAGCACGTGTGTGCATGCTATGCAGTTCCATTTCTCTTCATTGTTTGTTAAAGGTGGGCAGTATTCTGAGAAAACCAACAAAATCTCCACACCTTGGTGCGCATGCTCTTAATCCCCTCCCTTTCAAGGTGGGCAGGACTAAAGGTATAATAAACATCACATCCATAATTAGTTCATGTTTTATGTTAAAGGTGAAGGGATTTTGCAGACATAATTACAGTCTTATTTCAGTTCATCTGTAGTTAATCAAAACCAAGATTACCCTCGGTGGGCCTGACCTAACCAGATGAGCCCTTCAAAATAACTGGTCCCTTCCTAAAATCAGAGATTCAAGTCATGAGAGAAATTCTCCTATTGGCTTTGAGAAAAACAAACAGGTAAGTTGTGAGAGAATCTATGGGGGCAATTATATGGCAAGGAGCTCTGGGCAGGTTCTAAGAGCTGAAAAGGACCCCTGACCAATAGTAAACAATAAAAAATTGACCCTGTGTCCCACAACTGCAAATAATTAAATCCTGTCTACAATCTGAATAAACCTCATGAAAACCCTGAGCCTCAGATAGGACCCTAGCCAGGATGTCATATTGATTTCAGCATTGAGACCCTGAACAAAACCCCAGCTAATACATTCCAGACTCTTGACCTACAGAATCTGTGTGATAAAAGAAATACATATTGTTTGAAACTTTAAAATCTACCACCATTTGGAAAACAGTTCACCAAATCTTAAGAAGTTGAACAGAGTCTTATCATGCAATCATAACTTGTGCTCTTTGACAGTTACCCAATTAATTTCAAAATTTAAATCCACAGAAATACTTGTATGCAAATATTCATAGCAGCTTTAGTGATCATTGTCAAAAAGTGGAAGTAACTAAGATGTTTATATGTGATCAGATGAACAAGCTGTGCTTCATTCATCTGATATATTATTTAATAATTAAAAACATGTGTTTTTAAGCACACACACAGAGCTACCAAATTATAAAAATATATGGTAAAACCTTAAATATGTATTCCTATGTGAAGGAAACTAATGTGATAAGGTCATATACTGTATGATTCTAATTATATGAGATTATGTATAAGACAACAATCTAGAGAGCAAAAATATCAATGGTTGCTATGGGTTTCAGGGAAAGGGAGAAGAGATGAATTGGTGAAGCAAGAGATTCTAGGGATAGTGAAACAATTTTGTATGTTACTGTAATGGTAAATACATGGTATGATGCATTTGTTGAAACCCATGTAACTGTACAAGGAAGGATGAAACTTAAACTGCAGACTTTAGTTAATAATAACACGTCAGTATTCATTCATGAATTGTAACAAAGGTACAACACCAATGCAATATGTTAATAATAGGGAAAATTGTGTGCATAGAAAAGGAAATACAGGAACTCTGTCTTATATGCTCAATTTTTCCATAAATCTAAAACTATTCTAAAAGATAAAGTCTATTAATTTTTTTAAAAATATCTCAAATGATAATTGCGTTTTGGCCATAGAAAGAGGGCATGGTGAGTGTTTGGTACACTGGAGATTTTATATCTCTTCCAAAGGAGACTCCCACCACTCAACTCTGCAATTTTTAACATACAGGAAAATGGAGCCAATGACTCAAGATATTCCAATTTCATAGGGAAAAAAAGATTTCTTATGTACAGTATTCTTATTTCAAAATATTGAAATTAAAGTCAGTTTAACAAAAACTAAAATATATGTTCAAGTTAGATCTACACCAAAATCAAAAACGTTCTATTTTTTCTTATAGAAAATTCACTTGCTGGTAAAATGATGATAAATTAACAAGTGGCTATGGCAAGTTTCATTTTATTTTATATTATTCACAAAGGAAAATTCAGTCCTAAAATAAATCAATGCATCACGTGCCAGTGTTTTGTCTTATATAACCCTATTTCCCAAAAGTTGGATGGTATCTGGGATATTTTCTTTCTGGGTTATTCAACAAAATCTAATTTAGTTTCAACAAACCTGTTTTCTAGGTTGAGGAAGTGTTCTTCCTCTGTCAAAGGTGTTACAAATTATACCATTAAAAAGATCTGTTTTAGTTGCGTTAGTCTAATGGTGGGTATAGTGCAGACAATAGAGATATACCTGGAATGAATAGTGGCCTTTAAATCCCTTGATGTCTATCTTAGCATCAGTTAAACAACAGTGCTACCACGTGGTCTACGCCCTCTATTTTGCTGGTCACAAGACTCATGAGAGAGGAGTCCAGTATGAATTAATGAAAAATCCAAATGGCAGATAGCTTTAAAAAAATAAAGTTTTACTTCCAAACACATAAAGAAATTGCTAGCAGTAAAGCAAAATAGTGCTTAAGTGAAATTCCTAGGCCATTAGCTGTAATGGAAGTACAAGCATACATTATAGAAAAGCATGTATTATAACTTGTGTAATTAGAATAGATAACTATAAAAATTTTTAAAGTATATTATACTTGATTACACCTTAAATTTGTGCTTATTATAAATACACAGAAATATAAAATCAATATATACCTGAATAGTAATGTTAACAAAGCTTACTATATCTTAGCTAAGAAAATGTTTACTGAACTGTGAAAAATTACTGGATAAGCTTTATAGATAATGCAACAATTAATATTTGGTCCTTTCTCTTAAGGAATTTATATTTTACAGAATAGGCAGGTATATTCACAGTCACATTATAATAGAAGTTGAGTGAAAATATGTTTTGAGAACCCTAAAGGTAAAAAGACTAATTTCAAAAAGAAATGGGAGAAGGCTTTCTTACAAAGAGGTAGTGTTGTGGTGGGGGGTAGCATTAGGAGAAAGACCTAATACAGATGATGGGTTGATGGGTGCAGCAATTCACCATGGCAGGTGTATACCTAAGTAACAAACCTGTGCATTCTGTACATTTACCCTAGAACTTAGAGTATAATTTAAAAAAATGGAAGATTCCAACAGAGAACGTAGAAATAAATTCAAGTTAGGATACGGAGTTGGGAAAATGTAGATAAGGTTTTGTGTTCTAGACAGATAATATATTCAAAATCTTCTATTTCATACTCCCTGAATATATAGTAAAGGAACATATATCAACATGTCACTAAAATGAGTGGTTATGGCAGATAAATTAATTTCTTGAATTATGTATTTATTTTAGAATAAGGTATACAATCAATACATGCTGATTATTAGGCTCTGAAGAATACAAAACGGTACAAGGAAGAAAGAAATTATAATTCTACTATTGAACACAATGAGAATTAAAATGTTGTCATCATAATTTTAGATAATTATTGATGTCAAAATGTAAAAAGGATGAATTGCAGGATGGATGCATGGATAGAAAAAATCGTAAGCACTGAGTCAAATTATAGCTTTGTTAATATTGAATTATTCAAATTTGATTTAATCAAATAGAAAAGCTATATGACAACAGAAGAAATAACCAAATCACAAATTATGTTTTTATCACAAACAAAAAATACTAGCTAAAAGATCCTTATAATATTTAATAAGTTGTTAAATAATGAGTTTTTTAAACTAAATAATTTGAGTTACACAGTATTAATACATATTCTTTCATGAAAGATGACATCATCTTCTCTTTTTCACTCCTACTTCCTTCCTTTTATCTACCAATTTTAATGCAAATACTTTCCACCTTGTCAGGGATTTCAATTTTTGCATTTATTATTTAATCACTTTTTCAGTTATTTAATCTTATGAAAATATGTTAATAATCCATAGTAAACTATATGAACATTAACTTGATGATATGAGCTTCATCAAGTTTGATATTTAATCTTGGTTTGATATTTAAAGAAATTTGATACTTGTACCACTTTTATGTGTCACCTTTCAATAACCTTCTTATTTATTTCAATTCATTATTGTTTGACTTGATTCCCTCCTCAAATAATTTTCCATTTTCTTTATTTTTTAAAGACGATATGACCTTAATGGTACATTTTTATTATTTTAAAATATCTAGCTATTGCTTATATGTTATAAACGATGCTTGGCTGCATGTGTTTGTGGGTAACCCATTTGTTTGGTCCCCACCTATCAGGATAGCCATTGACTCTTTTGTGTTCTAACTGTAGATATTATAAAAAGGAACACTTTTACACTGTTGGTGGGAGTGTAAATTAGTTCAACCATTGTGGAAGACAGTGTGGCAATTCCTCAAGGCCTTAGAAATAGAAATTCCATTTGACCCAGCAATCCCATTACTGGGTATATATCCAAAAGACTATAAATCGTTCTACTATAAGGACACATGTACACGAATGTTCATTGCAGCACTGTTTACAATAGCAAAGACCTGGAATCAACCCAAATGCCCATTGATAATAGACTGGATTGGAAAAATGTGGCACATATACACCATGGAATATTATGCAGCAATCAGAAATGATGAGTTCGTGTCGTTTGTAGGGACATGGATGAATCTGGAGAACATCATCCTCAGCAAACTGACACAAGAACAGAAAATGAAACACCGCATATTCTCACTCATAGGTGGGTGATGAAAAATGAGAACACATGGACACAGAAAGGGGAGTACTAAACATTGGGGTCTATTGGGGGGAAAAGGGGAGGGCCAGTGGGAGGGGGAGGTGGGGAGGAATAGCCTGGGGAGAAATGCCAAATGTGGGTGAAGGGGAGAAGAAAAGCAAAGCACACTTGCATGCTCTGCTCATGTACCCCAAAACCTATAATCCAATAAAAAATTAAAAAAAAAAAAAAAAAAAAAGAGAAGGATGAGGTCAGTCTATTTTTCAATTCTTGCTGGCGACCTGCTTTTCTACCTGGAGTCATGAACAATACATTTATTTGTGAATTTTAGTAAGTTAACCAAGTTTTATAACAGTGTTGAAGTAATGTCCTAAAACGTATTATGCTCCTTTAAAAATACATTATCTGTTTTCTTCTTCCTTGATACCTACATACTGTATTTCTGCCATTATTTCTGAAGTTCAATAGCTTAATAACAGGATGTTTTGATGTTGAGCATTCTAAACCATTTTTGTTGTCAAGTATACAATGTATGTTTTTATCATATAGACTCAATTCACCATAGAGACCCATTACAATTTTTTCATGTTTTATTTCTGAATTTTTTTGTGTTAAATATTGTTCTAGTTAGCTCACACTGTCATAGCAACGTACCAGGTAACAGGTCAATAAAACAACAGAAATTCATATTCCTCACAGTTCTAGAGGCTGGAAATCCCAAGATCAAGGCTCAGCATGACCAGGTTCTGGTAAGGGCTGTCAGCCTGGTTTGCAGAAGGATACCTTCTCACTGTATCCTTACATGGTAGAGGGAGAGAAGTACAAGTTTTCCAATATCTCTTTTTATAAGAGCATTAATTTTATCATGGAGGCCACACCCTCATGATTTCGTCTCAACTTTATTACCACTCAAAACTCTATTGCCAAACATTATGTGAGTTCTATGGCTTTAACATATAAAGTTTGAAGGGACACAAACATTCGGTCCATATAAAATATATTGAGATAAATATATAGTTTTACACACACATACAGATACACACACATACCCCACATACATATATATGTATTATGTATATATTAGATACAATATATTCATAACAAATACATTGGCTTGTCAATTTCAGCGATACAAGTAAACTGTAGGTTACATTTGTTTCCTATGGTCTTTATATTTGTCATCTTTTCTTGAATTACTTTAGTCTCCTTTTGTCTAACCCTTCACAGCAACTGTCTCATTTTTTTTCTGCCCCATATGTTTTTGATTACATTAACTAATATTTGATCATGTCTATTTTAGTATTTGTTGTTTCAAAAGCATGATTATTTTATAGGCAATGTTTTCCCTTGGTGCTGCTATTTAAAAAAATCTTATTATGCTTTTTTTCAGAAATAATGTTCATTACACACTTATGTCATTGAATTCAAACTGTCACCAAATTCTTATCAGATTGTACAATTTTGTCGAACTCTTTTATTGAACTTACTTCTATTCCTTTGGTTATATTTTGTCTCACACTATGTTTGAAGAATTGCTAGCTCATTTGTTTTTTATCTTGCTCTTAATACTGGCAGCTAAATTGACACAAACTTTGTGTTCTGATGTAATTTGGTCAATTCTTTTTGACATCTTGTCTAGCTTATCTGGCTGGACCAATAGGTATGGCCTTAGCTTTTCCAAGTCTGTGACATAATATTGCTAATGAAATTATAGCTATTGTAATATTTTAAACTTTATTTTTATTTTTCTCTACTTGATTATGAATTGAAAGAGAAACCATTTGTGAGTCAGCTTTATTGTTTTTCATCTTTGCCCAGAAACTTCAAGGCAATAAAACTAAAGAGTAGTTATTGGTAGAACACAATTTCCTAGACCCAAAGGGAGGAGAAGGCAAGAAGAAGTTTCTTACAGGTGAAGAAAAGTTAAGTAAACTTAAGAGAAAGGAGTAAATCTGAGGCCTTTTTCAAGAACTTGACATAAAGAAAAGACTTTTAGTTTTATCTGGATGTATTCTGTAGGCTTTAAGAGACAATACTAAGTGGCCATGTAAGTCTGATTTCAGTTGTGATGATGAATTATGTTTCTGCACATGAACTGACAAGCATACACAAATAAGAAATAAATGTTTGTTTGATTAAAGACACGTGGAAGACGGAAACACATTATACACATATAAATGAATATATGTTAATAATCCATGGTAAACTATATGAACATTAACTTGATATGAGCATAATTATTTTAAAAAGACATTTATGAACTATGTAAATTGATATCCAATTAACTTGCTACATCTATGTTATTAAATGCCAATTAAGTGTATTAACGTTCTTTACAATTTCATATATCAATATGAATTTAACTGTACCTTTATTGCCATTGTAATTTTGAGTTAATTACATGGTTAGATGATTTATCTTTTGCATAACTATTAAGCCTCAGCCTCTATTCTTTAAACAATATAATTGATAGCTTTATAAACTCTGAAGATAAATCTCAATGCATCACTAATTTTCTGTCTTTATAAAAATCTTTGTGTTGAAGCAAAAGGCAGATTTCACATGGTTTGTGGTTTCTGGATAGCGTTTTCTATTCCTTTTTAAAAATAAATTATGAAACACATAATGCATCACTAAAGCTATGATTAGGTCTTTCAAGTTTTTTTTGCTATTGTGATTTTGATTAATGTCTATCTAATTATAGGAATATTTTCTGATAACTGAGAAATAATAAAACAGGATGTGACATACTCTATTAAAGAACTTACATTTTGATTCTTTTGATAAAATATGTTTTATTTTGCTCCAACAGTTCCCTGAATATCTGTCATGGTATCAGGCACTTACCAAGTTTGAAGTAGTTGAAAAGATTATGGGTTTTATAATCAGATAATTTGGGGATCAAGTATCTCTCGCAGTTTGTATTTCTTAGTTTGGAGAAATAGATAACATTTTTGCCATTTTAGCCTATTCCCTTATTGTTAAAATATTAATAACTACCGCATATTGTTGTGCTGAACATTAAGTCTAAGTATATGCATGAAAACAAAATATACTCAGAATAATATGCATGAAAGTCCATAATTAGTAAATACTTGCTTTTATTCCTATCATTTCTACATTTTGGATTTTTGAAACTACTCCATTGATTTGCATATACCACAAGCCTACTGCCAAATAAATTTATATATGATTTATGAATGGGATGCATCTGGGGCAACTATTAGTATAAAAATCTGCACATAAAAGATAAATTAGTTATTTAAATGTGAGCATGTACAGGATCATTGTCTTGTTTCATTTGCCTTGTTAAAATAAAATATAAATGATTAATGAATAACTCCACATATATATAAAGAGAACCTCTTAGGCATATATTTGCTTATGGTTTGAGTGTTCCTAAATTGATAAATGCAAATCCAAAATATTGAGAAAAGAGATGCCAGGGAATCAATTCCTGACTCTGAGCTGAACGATGGCCATTGAGCAGAGGCATCAAAGTAAATTTGGCAGTGATACTTTTTGCTTTTCTGCCTTGCCCTCACATAGCTCAGTGCTCTCAACAATGTGACCTGGTTACCACCTTGTGTGAAATTCAGTTGTATGTTTCAATTGCAAAGACATAATTTTTCCTACTAGCTATTATCATTAACTCTAATGCCATTTTTTCATCTTATCAACTTTCACATTTCCTCTGTGTGAAAAAAAGCTGATGAGTGGTAGACTCTTCACCTTTCCTCCCGTTTCTCTGCCTAGGCAGTGATGACCACTTTCCTGCTTCACAATGTCACTTGTTACTTTGCTAATCCCTGCCTGTTTAAGTCTTCTATAAAACCTCCAATAAAATCACCTATAAAGCCATCAGTTGTCAGATACAATAATGAATGCCCGTGGAAATAAGATCACCCTGATTAAATAGAAGGAAACCTAAAATCCTTGCCCATGTGCTTCCAATTAAAAATTTTTCCTTTGGCTTACCATTATTTATGGCACTGTTAATGATGGAATTCACATGGAAATAAATGTATTTCTTGTAGGTGATAATTCATGAGGCCCATGAGCATATACATGCTTCAAAAAGAACATTCTACATAGTGGTTTGAGACTGAGGGTCACTGGGAATTAATGTAGAAGGCTGGGAATGGATTTCTTCTGCAGTTTCACAATGGTCATGTTGAGATCTGGATCTGACTGATAAAGATCAACAATTATGACCACTGGAGGAAATTTATGGAAATTAGTAGAACAACTGCAATGTGGCTCTGCAACATCAAAGTTACAATTTTTGAAAATGGCAACTCTTTCTAGTCAGCTAAGCACTGAAAATAAGGTTGCTGCTAGTGGTCAGCATACCAACATTTGGATAAAAAGCATTTGTAGCACTTTTAGGCCACATGGGCCACATGGCAGGTAGGTAGCAGGAAGAAGAATGAATTGGAAGTTGCTAGATTTTTATTTTCTAGGATTTAATAGCCTTAAGTCATATTTTACTTCTCCCCAGAGTTCTCAATTTAGACAGGAATTTCAAGGATTTCTCTCTATTTCATGGACACAAAATATATTCATGAAAAGAAAAGGACATTATTAGTTCTAATGACAGCTTTCATGCATTGACTACATCTTCCAGCACTTTATGTATTTATAGCTCACAAAACGGCTCTGCAATATAGGCATTTTTTAACAGTGATTTTACATGTGAGAAAACAATACTTGAGAGACTAAACACTGAGTAAGCTATTATCCAAACTGACCTATTTCCCCTCTAGCTCATATTCTTTAAGCTACACCATTCTGCTCATGAGTTAATTGACTAAGTCATGAGTTCATTTTATCCACATCATTACAATTCTCATTACTATTAACATATGTCCCCAAATCTCCAAAATTTTCTTGCATAATTACATTAATACTATTTTTCTGGAGGAGTCTGTGTAAGTTAAGTCACTCAAGAGTATTTCCTTCTATGTTGTCAGGAATATCTATTTATGTACTCTATGTACCCTCTAATTATTTGATTTTGAATTATTTTGCCTGGTGAAATCATCTATTAGTATTAATTAGGAATGAATTAATAAATTCTATGTCTGCTATTACATGCCTTATATGGAATGGCAAAGGAAACATTTGCTGTCTCAAATACTTCAAGTTTCTCTATATCTTTGTTTTGAAATGTTTCGTGAGTTGAAATTCTCCTGCACTTTCCATTCTATTTTTCTGTCCTCCACACACAAAAACACACATGATTGAGTAACCAGTTCTCTAAACTCTAAATATATTAGAAAATAATTATAGCAATGATGATTGTGCCAGCAAAAAGTTTTAATGTAAGCGTATACTTTATTTAAATATCCTGTTGTGTTTCATTAAAGCATCCTTCATTGTAGGTATATCTTGTTTTTTTAAAAAAACTAACAGTTGTTCTATTAGGGAAGTTGCTAAAATCTTGCTTAATTTATGTAATACATTTTCAGCACAGCTTTTTTTACCTTTAATTATTTTTAAAATGATTTTATAGCATTTCAGTTTTTGAAACCATTAAATATTTCCCTCAAATAATAGATTTTATCCAATAATATTTAGTAAAATTATTCACATTTCTTAACTATGGTGTTTCTAAAATTTGAGAAAAGCCTTATTATATCTAAGTTATTTTGTACTCAATTGATTAGAAAACATTACGTGTTCACAATTAACTCTTCTTACTGTGTATAAATATTGGGATTTTCCTAAAATGACTCAGCTATATTTTTGCTATCTCTCTAGCAATTGGGAAGGCTGAAACTGTCTACTGCTTCTTGAGTCTGACAGTTGGGGAACCCCTAAGTGTCTTTCCTTTAGGCCTTCTGGAGAAACTCTACTGTGGCCTGTATTAATAACTAGGCCAATACCTAGGGTATCTTATACTGCAGTAACCTAAATAAAGTTTCTGTGTATTTTTTGCCAAAATCATGAAGAAAACAATTTTTCTTTGATTGAAGCTTTTATTTACTGCAAGATCCTATTGCTAATTATGTGAAAGGGTTTTAAGAATTTTATTTTATTTGGTCTAAGACCACCACCTTTCTTTTTAAAAAGTTATTTTCTGTGCCCACTGAATGAATCAATAACTCTAGTATTTCTTAGGTTGCTATGATGACACATTCCTAGACTCCAGACTTCCTACATTTATAGGCATACAAAATAGAGGAAGGGGATAAAGTCCAGTGGATGAATTTGTCCTAATAGTGAAGGTAACTGGTAAAACCATCCCCCACACTTTTTATATAGCATAGGAGGAACGTTTATAGTTTTCATCAGAATTTTAAAAGGATTTGTGAATCAAAATAGAATAAAATAATCTTTTATGCAGACTTTTAGGCATATTATAAACAGGTTGACTTCCACTGCCACTTAAAATTTAATAGTGAGGGCCAGGCGCGGTGGCTCACGCCTATAATCCCAGCACTTTGGGAGGCCGAGGTGGGTGGATCACGAGGTCAAGAGATCAAGACCATCCTGGTCAACATGGTGAAAGCCTGTCTCTACTAAAAATACAAAAAATTAGCTGGGCATGGTGGCGCGTGCCTGTAATCCCAGCTACTCAGGAGGCTGAGGCAGGAGAATTGCCTGAACCCAGGAGGCGCAGGTTGCGGTGAGCCGAGATTGCCATTGCACTCCAGCCTGGGTAGCAAGAGCGAAACTCCGCCTCAAAAAAAAAAAAAAAAAAAAAATCTAATAGCGAAACCATAAAGCATGTAGAGGATAATGTAGCAGAATATTCTTAAGACTTGGGGTGAACAAATATTTATTGAATGGAGCATAATTCAAAAAAGAAAGGTTTGATAAGCTGGGTATAATAAAAATTAAGAATTCTACTTCATCAATATAAACTATTAAGAGAAATAAAATGCAAAGCAGAGAAAGAAAATATTTGTTATGCACACATCTGACAAAGGTCTTATATCTTGAATGTATAAAGAATATCTTCAAAGCAATATGAAAAATACAACACTTTATAGAAAAAGAAAACACAAAAATAGCACAGGCAATTCACAAAAGAACATATCTAAAAGATTCACACATATGTAAAGGGTACTAGTCCTTTCTCAAGCTGCTCATAAAGACCTACACAAGACTGGGTATTTTATAAAAGAAAGAGGTTTAATTTAGTCACAGCTCTGTATGGCTGGAGAGGCCTCAGGAAATTTACAATCATGGTGGAAGGGGAAGCAAACACATCCTTCTTCACATGGTGGCAACAAGAAGTGCCGACCAAGAGGGGAAAAGCCACTTATAAAACCATGAGATCTTATGATAACTCACTATCACCAGGGCAGCATGAGGGTAACTGTCCCCATTATTACATTACCTCCCACCAGGTCCCTCCCATGACACAAGGGGATTATGTGAAATACAGTTCAAAATAAGATTTGGGTGGTAACATAGCCAAACCATATGATAAAGTTTCACAAAATGGTCCATCATTAGAGAAATGCCAATTAAAATGCAATGATACCAAAGATATACCACTAGACACTCATCAGAATTGCCAACTCATAGTCTCCTGAGTCCTGTATCATCATCATGCCTCTCTATCTAACCATAGGGCCCCAGAGGTCAGAAGTGATGCTGTCAAGTGTGAGTTTTTCATTGTCTTTCTGGCACTCTGCTCTGTTTGGGTCACAGAGGTGTCCACATAGTGGTGCTCTCCACTGACACCAGGCTTGGACACCAAACTCCCATAGTAATAATCAACCAGGCATTGCCTGCCATGTCTAGCCAAGATTCTGCCATCTCCTGATCTGCAACAGGAAAGCTTCTCTGAGACTAATTTTTTTCTCATCTGTAAACTGACTTGACATAAGTGTGAGGCTTAAATGTAATAAGACCTGTTAAATTAAAAAAAAAAGGGAATTGCTTAAATAAACAAACAAAAAAAGAGAAAACAAATTGACAGTATTAGGTATGCTGACTAGCACATTAAACAATTATAAATTTTAATACTGAAGGGTGAATTAAATGTTACAAATACTTATCAAAATTTTTTGCAATATCCATTAACATAACACATAATCTAATATTTTCTACACACACACACACACACACACACACACAATAAATTCTAAATTACAATGAGCCTGTGTGTATACCAATCAACTGGTATATTCACATATACACATTGAAAGTTACAAAGAAGAATGTCAATATCAACATCATTTATATTGGCCCCAACTGGTTAAATTTTCCAATACCCATCAGCAGTTAATTGGATAAATAAATTGTTGTATAGTCATACAATAAAGTACTGTACATTAGTAAAAACAACAAAATACTTCTATTTGTGAAAGTAGAGGAAAACCATACACATGATTTTGAGTCTGAATGAAAGAAGTCACTGACAAAAGAGTATGCATGGCTGCTATTAATATATATTACTGGAGTGAGAAGGTATCTCATTGTGGTTTTGATTTGCAATTTTCTAATAATCAGTGATGTCAAGCTACTTTTCATATGTTTATTGGCTGCATGCATGTATTCTTTTGAACAATGTGGCAATTCCTCAAAGACCTAGAGGCAAAAATACCATTTGAAGCAGCAGTCCCTTTACTGGGTATATACCCAAAGGAATATACATCATTCTATCATAAAAATGTGCATGTTCATTGCAACACTATTCACAATAACAAAGACATGGAATCAACCTAAATGCCCAATAATGATAGATCTTGACAGGATAAGGAAAATGTGGTACATACACATCATGGAATACTGTGCAGCCATAAAAACAAAACGGTCATGTCCTTTACAGAAACATGGATGGACCTGGAAGCCATTATTCTCATCAAACTAATGCAGGAACAGAAAACCAAACACTACATGTTCACACTTAGAAGTGGGAGCTGATGGCAACACATGGACATATGTGGGCAGCAACACACACTGAGGCTTGTCAGGAAAAGGGAAGGGAGAACATCAGAAAGAATAGCTAATAGATGCTGAGCTTAATAGCTATGTGATGGGATGTTCTGTGCAGCAAACCACCATGGCACAGGTTTACCTATGTAATAAACCTGCACATCCTGTACATGTATCTTTGAGCTTAAAAGTTTAATGTACATGTTTATATATACATATATTGAGAGATTATATGTACATGTTTACATATATACATATATATACATGTTTATATATACATATATATGTGTGTATACACACACACACACACACACACATGTATATAAAACCAGGAAATTAATCCACAATTGTAAAAGCCACAATGGCACTTACATTTCTACAGGTGGGTAATGACCATGAGAGGCTATGAGGCAGACTGCTAGGCTGCTGGGAATGTTCTATATGCTAATCTGGGTGGAAGTTACCTAAGTGTGCACACTTTGTAAATGTTAAACTGTTCAAGTGATACCGGTGTACTTTATGTGTTACATTTCGATAAAATAAAGTTAAAAAAATTAAACTAGACAAATAAAGACAATATCTAGCAAGGAGGATAGGACGTTCCCAAGGGAAACTACTTTTCTCAGTTTTATAATTGCTGTATGGGCAGAGCCAGATTAAAAGTGACAAAGCAACACTGTCTAGCTATAATTTGAAGAAATCACTTTGAGAAAAACAAATATATTTATCCTTGTTCATTCTCCCAGTTTACTTTCTTTTTTTCTCCTTTCCACCTTTAGTAATTTCTTTTTTTTTCTCCTTTCCACCTTTAGTAATTTTAGGTTCAAAGGGTATATGTACAAGTGTGTTACATGGATAAATTGCATGACCTGGGGGTTTGGGGTACAGAATATTTCATCATCCAAGTAATGAACATAGTAAGTGATCCGTAGTTTTTTGATCCTCACCCTCCACCCACCCTCCATCCTCAGTAGGCCCTAATGTCTACTGTTCCTTTCTTAGTACCTATGTGTACTCAATGTTCAACATTCACATGGAACATCAGCAAGTTTCCTGCTCTTTAAAGTCATATAATAATATCTACTTTATAGGATTATTACGGAAATTTGATGATATAATGCAATGCAAGTGCTTATTACCGTGTTTGCCACGCATTGTAGCACTCATATATGCTAAATATTCTTGTTATTATTATCATTATAATTTTTACCTATATTAACATTGTAGGTACTCAGTTGAGTTTTGTCCATTATGAAATTTAAAGGTCCATTTTAATTAAAAACAATGGTACTTTTTCTTACTTTCTCCTATGCATTTCAGATTTCCTTCTAAATGTGTTGTGAGGCATAATTCGAAAATTATTTCAGCTTTTGCAAAACACAGTTAAAAAAATGTCCTGTAAGATTGTTTTTAAGAACACACACACACACACACACACATACACACACATTTTTTTTTTGAGACAGAGTCTCACTTCACCCAGGCTGGGGTGCAATGGAGAGATCTCAGCTCACCACAACCTTGGCCTCCCAGGTTCAAGAAATTCTCCTGCCTCAACCTCCTGAGTAGGTGGGATTACAGGCATGTGCCACCACATTCAGCCAATTTTGTATTTTTAGTAGAGATGGGTTTCTCCATGTTGGTCTGGCTGGTCACGAACTCCCCACCTCAGGTGATCCGACCACCTCAGCCTCCCAAAGTGCTGGGATTACAGACATGAGCCACCGCACTCAGCCCCACATACATTTTTTATACCCAAAGTATCATCTGTATTGTTTAGTATTTTCTCTAAACATACAAGCATTTTTGAACTAGGACCAACCAACAGTACAAAACAAACCAACAAATGTAGTTTGATTGCTTATGTAGAGCAGTTTTTAATGCCCTGATAATTAATTAAATGTATACCCTATGAATCTAGTTCTGGTCAACCTCTTTGGCTATATTAGTACCTGCATTTGAAGAACAAAGCAAAATAATGCCTCTTTCATCGTAATGTAATTCATCTCCAGTACTTCAATTCTTTTTCAGAATGAGTTTTACTTTGTCAAATGATGAGGTCCCTTTACTTCAGGTTCGCAACTTTGTTTGTAGAAGATGGGTTTTTAAGATTGAAAGCGCAGTTGACATTACAATACAGTGGTCAAGCCTCATGTTGCCCAGGAGACAACTGTGGTCCGGAGATGCTTAGAACTTTCTTTGAGTCACTTTGTATATAGGATAGACACAGACCTAAAATCCAGGTCTGCTGAATCCAGATTCCTTGCTCTGTACATTGCTCCAAGTTGTTCTAGTATACCCTCTCTGAGATGGGAATAACAAGACAAATGTTCAAAGAGCCAAACCAAAGGGATCCAACAATAAGTTGCTTTTCTTGAAATGAAGATCTAACTCAGAGGGGTTTGTATCTAGCAAGCTGCGATCTTAACACAAACTTGAAGGCTAAAATTAATGTAGCCCTCCCTTGCTTAAACCACAAATTAGCCATAAGGCAACATAAATATTAAAGTTGTTAATCACTTACATAGCCGCATCATCTCTTATTAGGTCTTATTGTCAGAAGGTTTTACTACTGACTGTTTGGATGATGACTTTCTTTGGAAATTTCAAAGGCATTGAAAGAGAACATTTCATTTAATTGCATGAGATCTGTGTTGTATTTCTATGCTAGAGAATATAGGATCTCCAGAATAAATACATTAAGTATCATGCAATGAAAGGGTAAAGCCACTTTTCTGTAATCACAGTTCTTTCTAAAGTCAAATAGTCCCTATAAATGAGATAATAAAGTAACTCACATTGGTTCCTGTGGTTCCCTGGAGTTTAAAGTGTATTAATGGCTATTGGATTCAGAATAAATACACTGGATGGAAAAATCATTATGTGAGTTTTATTTTCCAAATATCAATTTTGTTTCTAAGTACTCCAATAACTTACTCTTAATTTCAAGATTGGAGCTTCTGAGAAAAATAGTTAAAATTTGGGGTATCATTTATTTTCCCCCTCTTATAATAATGAAATGTGAATTTAGAAGTTGAGTTTATTGAATTTGGCATTGGAGCGGATTCATCTCTTAAAAAAAACATGTGTTTTAGATATTGAATTTCATCCTTTTAGGGATAACAAACAATAAAAAGTACACTGAAAAAAGTAGTTTGAATGGGTGAATGAATAGACCCTTTCTTCTCTTTATTGAATTTAATAGCATCACGTAAACCCCACCCAGTCCTTCTGCTAGGATTTAACACTCAGAATTAGTGAGCATAGTTGTTAAACTGAATTACATCCTTCCTGGGACAACTGTTTAAATTTCCTTATTTTAAGTTTGCATACACTGGGACTTTTATATTTCAGTATCCCATAAGTGGGAAAGGCCAGAAATGGAAGTTGAATTGTTGGGATATTAAGAGCAGTGTGTGTTGTCTACATCCCTGACTGCGTGTGGATCCTAAGCATGACTTGCTGACAAAAACAAATTTTGTATCACTAAATCTCGTTTCCATTGACATGAAAGGAATTAACTGGCAAGAGTGAGAAAAAGACAAACTGCAGCACACAATTGTAACAGATCAACAATTCATACTGGAAGTCTAAGGTCTTGTAAAGTGGTCAAAATATTCACAGAAGGTTAGTTTTCACGTTGAGCAAGGAATCATTGTGTTTCAACCACTTGTGTAGGTTTTTCTTGTGGTTTATTGTTTTTCTTTCTCAAATCTCCTTTCCTACTCAGGCAAGTCATAAAACAATGCATCCGTTTACTGCCTTTTGCTCTTTTTTTTTTTTTTAACTTATATTCTTTCTACATCCACATCTTCTTTCTTTTCTTCTTCCTACCTTCCCTTTCTTCTGATTTTTATATTTGTAAAATAATTGCATAATTATTGAAAGGTTATAAAAGAATTAAATTAATAGCTATAGCCTCATTTCTCAGAGACAATAATATAATATTCTAAATAGTTACTTTCAAAATGTTCTCCATATTTTAAATGCTTGTTGAATACAGAAATGTAAAAAATAAGATCATAGTATATACAGATTACATGACATTTTTGTTTACTTATATGGATTTTAGATTACATACCTAAAAATTATTTTTTAAAGTTCACTTATTTTCTTAGTTCTAAAAATAATGTTTATTTACTGATGTTTCAGGTTGTGATCACAGTATTTTGCCTTGTTTTGAGTCAAGGTGAAGTTTGTAAAATATATTACTTACATGAATGTACATATTAATACTGCACATTTTTTTCATCAATGTGGATTTAACTCACTTCTAAGAGTGATAATCTTGAACTAAGACTAAATTAAATATAAAATTTAAATTAATCCAGGTTGAGGATATATTACACCTGTTGCTACTCTACAGGCATACCTTGGAAATATTGCAGGTTCATTTCCAGACCACTGCCACAAAGCAATTACTAAAATAAAGCAAGTCACACAATTTTTTTTTGTTTTCCAGTGCATATAAACGTTGTGTTTATACTGTAGTCTGTGAAGTGTTCAATAGCATTATGTCTAAAAAACAGCATATATACCTGAATTACAAAACACTGTCTTGCTAAAAAATGCTAACAATCATGTGAGCCTTTAGTGGGTTGTAATCATTTTGCTGACAGTAGGTCTTGCCTCCATGTTAATGGCCAGTAACTGATCAGGGTGGTGGTGGCTGAAGATTGGCATGGCTGTGACAATTACTTAAAATAATAAAATAATAACCTTTGCCACATTGACTCTTCTTTTCATGAAAAAATTCTCCATAGCATGCAATGCTGTTTGTTATTTGGCACTTTACTCACTGTAGAACTTCTCTCAAAATCGGAGTCAGTCCTCTCTAGCCCTGCAACTGCTTTATCAATGAAGTTTATGTGATATTATAAATGCTTTGCTGTCATTTCAACAATGTTCACAGCTTTGTCACCAGAAGTAGATTTTTCTCAAGAAACTACTTTGTTTGTTCATCCATAAAAGCAACTCTTCATCTAATTTTTATCATGAGATAACATCAATTCAGTCACATCTTGAGGCTCTATTTCTAATTTGAGTTCTCTTGCTATTTCCATCACATCTACAGTTACTTCTCCTACTGAAGTCTTGAGCTCTTCAAAGTCATCGGTGAAGGTTGGGATCAACTTTTTCTAAAATCCTGTTAAGGTTGATATTTTGACCTTCTCCCATGAATCATAATTATTCTTTTTAAAAATTGACAAGTTATAATTGTACATATTCATGGGGTAAATAGTGATGTTTTAAAACATATAATGTATAGTGATCAGATATGGGTAATTAACATATTCATCATCTGAGGCATTTATCATTTCTTTGTGTTGGGAACAAATATTCTTAATAGCATCTAGAATGATGAATGTTTTCCAGGAGGTTTTCAATTGACTCTGCCTAGATCTGTCAGAGGAATCATATAGTCTTACAAAATGTATTTTTTAAATAATAAGATATGAAAGTCTAATTTATTTTTGATCCATGGGTCACAAAATTGATGTGTTAACAAGCACAAATACATTAATTTCCCCATATATTTTCATCATAGCTGTTGAGTGATCAGGTACATTGTCAAAGAGGAGTAATATTTTAAAATAATAATTTTTTTCTGTGCAGTAGGTCTTGAAACTAGGCTTGAAATATTCAGTAAACCATGCTATAAACAGGAGTGTTATCATCTAGGCCTTGCATTTTTCTTTGTATTGTATATGTAGACTAGATTTAGCATAGTTCTTAAGGACTTATAATTTTTGAATTGGTAAATGAGTATTGGCTTCAACTAAATATCAGCAGCTACAATTAGCCCCTAACAAGAGTGTCAGCCTGTCCTTTGATGTTTTGAAGGTAGAGACATTGAATTCTCTCTAGCTATAAAAATTTTAGATGGCATCTTCTTTCAATATAAAGTTGTTTTGCCTACACAGAAAATCTGTTGTGTAGTGTAGCCACCTTTCATCAGTTATGTCAGTTGGATCTTCTAGATAACCTGCTGCAGCTTCTACATCAGAACTTGCTACATCACCTTGCACTTTTATGTTATAAAAATGTCTTAGCCACAGGCTGCAGTGGCTAACACCTATAATCCCAGCACTTTGGGAGGCTGAGGTGGGCAGATCACTTTAGGTCAGGAGTTCAAGACCAACCTGGCCAACATGGCAAAACAATCTGTATTAAAAATACAAAAATTAGCTGGTCATGGTGGTGTGCACCTATAGTCCCAACTACTTGGGAAGCTGAGGGAAGAGAATTGCTTGAATCTGGGAGGCAGAGTTCGCAGTGAGCTGAGATCATACCACTGCACTCCAACATGGGTGACAGAGCAAGACTCAGTCTCAATAAAAAAAGGCTTATTTTCTCAAACCTCATGAACCAAACTCTGCTGGCTTCCAAGTTTTCTTTTGTAGTTTTGTCACTTCTCTTCAATTTCATAGTCTTGAAGAGAGTTAGGGCCTTGCTCTAAGTTAGGCTTTGGCTTAAGGGAATGTTGTGGCTGGTTTGTTCTTCTATACAGATCACTTAAAACATTTTTCACATCAGCAATAAGGCTTTTTTGCTTTCTTATCATTCATGTGTTCATTGAAGTGGCACTTTTAATTTCCTTCAAGAACTTCTTCCTTTGTCCTCACAACTTGGCTGTTTGGCACAAGAGTCCTAGCTTTCAGTCTATTTGGGCTTTTGGCATGCTTTCCTCACTAAGCTTAATTATTTCTAGCTTTTGATTTAACATCAGAGATGGCGTGACTCTTCCTTTCATTTGAACTCTTGGAAGCCATTGCAGGGTTATTACTGGCTTAATTTCAATGGCATCTCAGAGAATAGAGAGGCTCAAGGAAGAGAGAGACAGAGGAGTGGCCAGTAGGTAGAGCAATCTTCTTTGGAGATATGTTTATATGATGCTTTTGTGGGGTCAGAACATACACAGCATTTATTGATTAAGTTCACCATCTTATTGGGTGCAGTTTGTGATGCCTCAAAGCAATTACCTTATTAACAGCAAAGGTCCCTGATCACAGATCTCTGTAATAGATATAATATTTATTAAAAGTTTAGAATCTTGTAAGAACTACCAAAATGTGACAGAGAGACACATAGCACATGCTGTTGGAATAATAGTGCTGATAACTTGCTTGATGCAGGATTGCCACAAACTTTCAATCTGTAAAAAACAAAATATCCCTAAAGCATAATACAGCAAAGTGTGATAAAAGGAGGTATGCTTGTATTTACTGAAACTATTTTTTAAATTGCTTTCTCTCTTCATCTTCTATACAGTAACCGTATATATAATATATTTAAATGCATATGTATATATAAGTAATATACATATTCTGAAACACAGACCCAATGGAACACTTC
This sequence comes from Callithrix jacchus, assembly GCF_049354715.1. Taxonomy (NCBI): domain Eukaryota; kingdom Metazoa; phylum Chordata; class Mammalia; order Primates; family Cebidae; genus Callithrix; species Callithrix jacchus. The sequence goes on from NC_133509.1 coordinate 117,995,617, forward strand.
TCTATATGCCTCACGTTCTTTGTAAATTAGAGCATCCATATATTATGTTGTCTAATAAGTGGTTTCAGTGCTTAAATTTTCTCTGGTGGTTCCTTCTTGCCTGTTACATGTTTCTCAGAGAAAAAGAACAATGCTTTTTAACTTTCACTGGTATGAGACTACTTAAGATTTTCTAAATGTGCAATGCATTTTCATATTGCTATATATTCCTCAAACTCAAAGTGTTTTATCACAAATATCCTTGACCTGTACTCTTCCCAAACTTTCCTTTTCCCATACACATACACATACATGGACTTATATACAAGATTATTTTCCTATTTAGTGGAATGTGCTAAATCATTCACTGGAATTCAAACTGCACTACTTTCTCAGGGATGGCTATCCTGCACAACTGCCTCAGGTAAGAGGGATAGTTTTTTCTTTGGAGATATGTTCATATGATATTAATAACCACAAGGTTTAGCCACTTCATAATTTGTGCTTTTGTGGGGTAAGAAACTTGCCTTACTTACTGTGCATCAAGCTTTCCAATAGGACATAGGATTTTTACTGAATGAGTAAATAAGTTAATGTGATCAATATATATTTAAGACACAGAACAAAAATTTTTTATCTCTAGATGGAGAAATGATTTTTAAGAAAAAACCCACACCAGATTGAGTTAAAGAAGAATAAAGGACAATTATTTGAACAATGTGAATGTGATTTAATACATGCATTTGGGTTTCTAAGAGAGCTACATACAATACAGTGACTCTCTTGTATAAGGGGCAGAAACAAGGCAATGGTGAATGTGCTGGTTTTCAAGAGGTTAATGAGAAATCATGACCTACAGTTAAGTGGTCATAGTTCAGCTACTACTTGAATGTATCTAAACATCCCAATTCTCCAGGCTCTAGTGAATTGCATTTTCAACCAGAAACGATGTTCATTAGAGACAAAAGAACCTATGAAAATACTAGATATTTTTACCTAACAAATATTCAATTAAAAAGTAAGGCACTGAATTAAAAAATACATGTATCCTTGGTACTCGTATTTTTTAATTTTCAAAATGCTTGTGGTCACTTTTTAGGGAAAAGGAAAAAAACATTTAGTTAGAAATGTATAAAACTGGAAAGAAGAAAAATAGTCACAAGGTTAAAAAGTTAGAAAAAACGCTGAAGGGAAACCAACACAGCTGCCTAGAAGCTTGGAGAAAAGCCTTTTGGGGATCTATAATAAATGAACATAGGTGATTAAATTTAATTCAGTAGTTGATGGTTCCTAGGGGCCAAGTCTGCCTCTCAGTACATAAAATATATAACACTATGTTGGCTTAAACATCCGCTGCCAGGCTATGAGAAACACACTTAATTCCACCTCTAACCATCTTTCACATGAGAAGTAATTTATTAAAGTCCTTGCCCTTTCCTTTGCTCTACAGCTTGGGTTGCCTGTTTCTCCTCTATCATCGTGATATTATTTTCCCCTAGAAGTGCTGGTTTTGTCGGAGAGATTTCCATGGGCAAAGGATGAGGCAGAATGCTTTATCATTCTTTCATGACTGTGGCCTTTTGCATATTAGTTAAAATTACATAAAATGAGAACTATCATTCTTTCACACAGTTGACAGTTTTTGAATTCCTACTATGTGGCGGGCCATAAGACTATAGAAATGGAAAGTTGAATGAGGCAGCAACTGGCCCTTAAATGAGTTTACATTTTAGAGGGAAGAGTGATATGAAAAAAAAAAAAAGAAAAAGAATACTATAACTATAATGAAAGGAGAAATTCTGTCTTTGTATGCTGGATTCTGAATTACCAACCACAAAAATACCTAAAGAATTTTTTTGATGGGTTTCAGGTTGTAGCTGTTTTTCTCTTTGTTTTTCTTCAGAAAAGTGGAGATAAATGGGTGAGAAATTTATACAGCCTGGATAATTAGAACACCTAAATCCAAAGCACGTGACCTAGTTACTGTTATTGCAAGACAAAGATGCTTCTCATACCACTGATTTGCATGTTATGAGGAGAGGGACTGTGCTTCCCCATGGCATGACATATAGAATCACAATGGGTTTCTTAGATTTTAAATAGTTTTAGCAATAGCAGGGCACAAGGAGCTAAACCCTGGTGACTGACTGATTGATTGATAACTGCCCCAAACCTGTCCATTTACCTCAACCTTGGATCACCTTTTTATTTTAAAGACCTGGGGTTAGAATGTCCAAAATGAATTGATGGTCTATAAATAATATTTTTTAACACAGTCAAGAAAACTGTAATGCACAATTAAAAATATCTGAATATAAAACAAGTTTAGTTTCTTAGAATGTATCAAAATGGCTACATGCATAGAATTATATAGATTAAATTCCCTTTCCCCTTCCCTTGGGGCCATTTATTGTAGAGATTGCTTAAATTTTTTTTGAATCTTACATATTTTGGCAATATTATAGGCTCACCTCTAAAGTGTAATTTATGATTCTGAGTACACACATTGTCAGCCCTGTCTACAGCACCTGCATTTATATGTTAAATAGGAAATATTATTTTAAAGATGTACTTTAGCAGTGTAAATTCCCATAGTTAAGATTTTAAGAAAGCAATTCTCATCAAACTCTTAAAATATCTTAAAACCTGAGGATGTTAATTTTGAACATTGCTATCATGGCTTATTTAATTTCTCACCCAAGTATCTCTACAGAGCAATAGATCACATTTTTGTATTTGTGCAGAGAATTGTTGTATTAGTATAAGATTTAGCTTAATACTATCTCATATTCTTGCTACATATCTGGGTGCTGTGTTTCATAAAATCTCTTTCCTTTATAAAATAATGAAAGATAAAACATAAATGTCCTTCAAACATGATTCAATATTTTATCCTGTCAACTCTTTCTATCCTTGACACTGCAATTAATTTCATTGTCCATTTTTAGATTTACAAAAATACTGATATGCTTTTGTTATTAAAAAAAAATCCTCAAGAGGCTCAACACTAAATGATGAATGGCAGATCTTACTGCTGTGCAAGCTGCCCCATGCAGAACAGAATGAAAACTATAGAAAATAAACTTGAGAAGAGAGTTTTTACTGTCCCATTTTAGAAAAGGAACAATTTTTCAACCTCAATCTTTATGAATGATCAATATATTTTTCAAAAGTGTCTGAGTATTAGCTAGTGATATCTGGACTTGTGCGTAGGTAATCATCTAACTGTCTGGAGCATATGTGGGGTGCCCACCTGTGATTATGCCATCTAGCTACCTAAATTGATATATTAAGGTAGTTCTCTTTCTTTGATATAAAATGAATAAAATTAAATGTTTAATTGACTATAAATGGTTTCTCATGAAATTTAGTTACTTTCTCTGGCACTGACTTTCCTCCAATATACTAATAAGTTTTCCTATTTTATCAGATACTTTGGCACTTAAATAAGCATGGAAAATTTAGAGTGGTGTTTTCTCTCTAGTTAGTACTCCATAAATTAAGTCGTTACTCTATTGTTTCCTTGATAAAAAATTATTAAACCCTCTTAAAATGAATCAAGCCATCAGATAGGACTAGAGAAAAGGCAAAGAGGAGTAAACCCAGAGTGATATGGAATAATGATCTTAGTGAGAATTTTGAATCTATCCAGCCCTCTGCCTAAACCTTTTCCTGACCTATTAAGTCAAAGCCTGGCTTATGTCTATGTCTAATCTGCCACTACTGACTGCTCAAGGCCTGATCTGTCAGAAATAAATTACACCTGTTAACACAGCATCTAGTTTAGCTTTAGTGTGGGCTGACCTCAGATAATCCCAATACCTGCTTTCTAATACCTACTTCTACATGATCTCAGCCCAAGCAAGTATTGACACTGGCTATTCTCTGTGCCTTTGAACCAGTAACCAAGAAGCCAGGGATAGCTAATGCTTAGCACCTGGTTAGAGATGACTTGAAAGAAAGAAACCTTTTAACTTCATTTAACTCCAGTTTTTCAAATCTTGTCTCACTAATGAATTCTTCTTGCATTTTCTATCAATATTCTGTGAAACTCTGGTTCTAAGGAATACAGTTATGAATATACAGTCTTAAGGTTCTGTTTCATATTGATTAATATGCTCTGTTCTCTAGTCACTCTTGTGAAACTTAACTTTCATAGTCTATAGGTTACTTTTTTATTTGTCTTTTGCCATCCTGGGCTCATTATGATTTTATTTCGGTACATGTCTTAAGTCTGTTTTCTGTTTATAATGGCCTACCTGTAATTGGTAATTTATAAATGAAAGTAATTTATTTCTCATAGTTATGGAGGCTCAGAACATCAAGGTATAGTGATTGCATTTGGTGAGAGACTCCTTGATAGTGAGGACTCTGCAAATCTCAAGGCAGCACAGGGCATCACATGGCAAAGAGGCTGAGTTTGTTATCTCAGTTCTCTCTTCTTCTTATAAACCCAGTAGTTCCACTGCACAAAAACACATTAATTCATTAACTCATCAGTCTATTAATTTGTTAATCCATTAATACAGTAATCCTTTTGACCATAGCCCTCATGACCCAGTCACCATTTAAAGGGCCCCACCTTATAGTACTGCGACACTGGGGATTAAGTTTCATATGAGATCTGAAGGGGGCAAACATTCAAATCACAGCACCACACACTCATTAAGTTTTCTCCATTGGTTCCATGGATTATAGTAATATTTAGTCTCATCACTGCTTTTCTAGATGAGAAAAGGTGCCTAACCTAACTCAGAAAAGGTGCCACTTTACATGCCACACACTTAAATTGTCTCTCTTTAGCTTCTTTTTTGCCTATCCATATCTCACTTGTATCTAACTCTGAGATAAAGAAGAGTTGGAGGCAATTCGTTCTTCAGTATTTAATCACTTTGGCTTTAGTAATGGTTAACCAGGAAATGTTCACATTAAAATACATCTAAATATTAAATGCTTTTCTGAGATGAATGAGCTGCTCATGTTTCAAGGGAAGAAAAAGCAAATACTGTTGGTTTAGTGAAAGAATTTTCATCAATTTCAGCATTTCTTATTTATGAATCAGATAGAAATAGCTAAAATATACTCATTTTTAAGATATTTCAGGATGCAAGTTTTTTCTCTCAATCAGAGTCCATTTGGTTTAGATGGGGTAGCTACGTGGGCATGTAACACAGACTGTCAATACAGAACACCATACCCCTCCAATTACACTAGTGTTTACTGGAATGTTAAATATGATGGAAGCTGATATGGTTTGGTTGTGTCCAGACCCAAATCTCATCTTGAATTCCCAAGTGTTATGGGAGGAACCTATGGGAGATAATTGAATCATGGGGGACAGGTTTTTTCCCTTGTTGTTCCCTTGATAGTGAATAAGTCTCGCAAGATCTAATGATTTTATAAGGAGGAGTCTCACTACACAAGCTCTCTCTTTGCCTACCACCATCCATGTAAAACATGACTTGCTCCTCTTTGCCTTCCACCATGATTGTGAGGCCTTCCCAGCCACATGGAACTGTAAGTCCATTAAAACTCTCTTTCTTCTGTAAGTTATCCAGTTTTGGATATATCTTTATCAGGAATGTGAAACAGATTAATACAGTAAATTTGTACCAGTAGAGTGGGGGTATGCTGTAAAGATACCAACAAACATGGAAGCAACTTTGGAACTAGGTAACAGGGAGAGATTGGAACAGTTTAGAAGGCTCAGAAGAAAACAGGATAATGGGGGAAAGTTTGGAACTTCCTAGAGACTTGTTGAATGGCTTTGAACAAAATGCTGATAATAAAATGGACAATGAAATTTAGGCTGAGGTGGTCTCAGATGGAAATGAGAAACTTGTTGGGAACTGGAGCAAAGGTGACTCTTAGTATGTTTTAACGAAGAGACTGGTAGCATTTTGCCCCTGCCATAGGAATTTGTGGAACTTTGAACTTAAGAGAGATAATTTAGGATATCTGGAGGAAAAAATTTCTAAGCAGCAAAGTATTCAGGAGGTGACTTGGGTGCTAACCACTGCATGTTCTCACTCACAGGTGGGTGATGAACAATAAAAACACAGGGACACAGGGAAGGGAGCATCACACACTAGGGTCTGTTGTCAGGGGGCTAAGAGAGAGACAGCAGGGTGGTGGGGAGGTCGGGGAGGGATAACATGGGGAAAAATGCCAGATGTAGGTGACAGGGGAATGAAGGCAGCAAATCACATTGCCATGTGTGTACCTATGCAACAATCCTGAACAATCTGCAAGTACCCCAGAACCTGAAGTACAATTAAAAAAAAAAAAGAAAAAAAAAGGCATTCAGTTTCATAAGGTAAGGAGAGCATAAAAGTTCAAAAAATTTGCAGACTGATAGTGTGATATAAAAGAAAATCCTATTTTCTGAGGAGAAATTATGCTCCAGAAATTTGCATAAGTAATGAGGAACTGAATGCTAATTTACAAGACAACAGAAAACCATAAAAACCCTGAAAGAGAACCTAGGCAATACCATTCAGGACATAGGCATGGCAAAGACTTCATGACTAAAACACCAAAAGCAATGACAACAAAAGCCAAAACTGACAAATGGGATCTAATTAAACTAAATTGCTTATGCACAACAAAATAAGCTATCATCAGAGTGAAGAGGCATACTACAGAATGGGAGAAAAATTTTGCAATCTATTCATCTGACAAAGGGCTAATATCAAGAATCTACAAAGAACATAAACAAATTTACAAGAAGAAAACAACTGCTTCAAAAAGTGGGCAAAGGATATGAACAGACACTTCTAAAAGGAGCCATTTATACAGCAAACAAACATATGAAATGATGCTCATCATCACTGGTCATTAGAAAAATGCAAATCAAAACCACACTGAGATGCCATCTTACACCAGTTAGAATGCCAATCATTAAAAAGTCAGGAAACAACAGATGCTGAAGAGAATGTGGAGAAATGGAAACACTTTTACACTGTTGGTGAGGAGTGTAAATTAGTTCAACCATTGTGGAAGACACTGTGGCAATTCCTCAAGGATCTAGAACTAGAAATACTATATGAACCAGCAATTCCATTACTGGGTATATACCCAAAGGATTATAAATCATCCTACTGTAAAGATACATGCACATGTATGTTTACTGTGGCACTGTTCAGAATAGCAAAAACTTAGAACCAACTCAAATGCCCACCAATGACAGACTGAATAAAGAAAATGTGGCACATATACACCATGCAATACTATGCAGCCATAAAAAAGGGCACCTTCATGTGCTTTGCAGGGACATGAAGGAAGCTGGAAACCATCATTCTCAGCAAACTAACATAAGAACAGAAAAACAAACACCGCATGTTCTCACTCATAAGTTGAAGTTGAACAATGGGAATACATGGACACAGGAAGTGGAACATCACACATTGGGGCCTGTTGGGGGATTGGAGAATAGGCGAGGGATAGCATTAGGAGAAATACATAATGTAGATGATGGGTTGATGGATGCAGCAAACCACCGTGGCACATGTATATCTATGTAACAAACGGTCACATTCTGTACATATACCCCAGAACTTAAAGTATAATAAAAAAGGATAAATTATCATCAAACTTACTATAAATCTCCTTTTGATACCTACCACATGACTCTACAGTCATTGAAAATATCTGCTCAGTGGCTCATGCCTGCAGTCTCAGCAATTTGGGAGACCAAGACGGGGGATTGCTTGAGGTCAGGCTTTGGAGATCAGCCAGGTCAACATAGTGAAACCCCATCTCTACTGAAAATACAAAATATTAGCTGGACATGGTGGCCAGCACCTGTAATCCCAGCTACTTGTGAGGCTGAGGCAGGAGAATCGCTTGAGCCCAAGAGGCAGAGGTTGCAGTGAGCTGAGACTGTGCCATTGCACACCAGCCTGGGAAACGAGTGAAATTCCAGCTCAAAAAAAAAAAAAGAATTCTGCTCCAGAGAAAGTTAATTTACTGTACTTAATTTCCTTCAAAAGACAATTTACTGTTGTTTTTCGAAGGAAAATACTGTCACTCAAGTGTGCAAAGCAATCTGCTTCAATTGTGAGCCAAATATTAGATTTAAACTTCCTTATACTCCTTGTATGCATGAGCCACCAGTACTATAAATTATGTTGTCTGTTTTCTGTGGGAAATTCTGATTATAAAGAAGATGTGGACCACATAGATCTAGGTGGATAACTCATAAAATGCCAGAGAAGTGTTTTGGTTTGAGACAAGAAGTTATGTGATAATTGTGGGAAGAGGTTATAATTTAAAAGATATATTGCTTATACTACCCCAATAATTTAAAGAAAGTGTTAAAGAAGCAGAATATAAATTAAATAGAATATCATTGAAAGAACTATAGAAAGCTAGAAGTGATAGCAAAGAGATACACAGGCCCACACAGCCACAAGTGAGCAAAATCACATTTCATTTTGTTTCCTATTTTAACTCCCTTTATTCCTGCTCATTTTGCATACTGATAAAAAATAATGAAATATAAATGATATTCCAATTCCTAACTGCAATTGTGTTAAAAAATTCTGAGAGATATTAAAAGAAAAACATCTAACTCTTGAGAGTTCATCAAGGCATGAGTTTCATTGTCATCCTCACTATCACCATCATTATCATCATTGCTGTCATCATCATGATCAATCATCCTCAGTCATCTTCCTCAATAAATATGTATTTGGCTACATGATAAATGCCAGATGCTTAAGGTTGCTGTATGGCAATAAAAATGTAGCAAGAAAAATGAAGTACAGAAGCATTTCTCTTGAATTAATTTTTAGTTGATATTAATCTAAAATAATATGTGCTAATGGACATTGTGGACTTAGGCTTTGACAGACATTAAAAAGTCATAATTTACAGACTTTTTCTCATCATTGTCTTTTGTAAGATTCACACCCCTAGACATAATAATTTCACAACAGTTATATGCAAGGTGTTTCTATCTCTCTAATATTCAAACGTACACAAATGAAACAACATCGGAATTTTTTTAGGCTGACAGGCATCAAGTTGACAGCAGTGTTGGAAAGACTTGATGGAACATACATTTTCATATACTATTGGTAGGAGTATAAATGTCTACCTTTTCTTAATAGTAATCTGAAATTATTTATCAGTGTTAAAATGGACATACTCATTGGTCTAGCTATTCCAATTCTAGAAAGAGATAAAAGCATAATGGGTACATGCAAGAAATTTATTGCATCAGTTTTTGTGATTGCAAAACAAAAGAAAAAATAATCTATGTGTTCTATATCCAATAAATATCATTATGTTCTCATCGTACCTGATTCCTCAGAGGTGTCTGACTCTGTCGTCATGAAAATGTTTACCCTAATTGTGTGTTATCCCACTATCCTCTTTGGCTACTCTTTCTGTCTCCTTTATGGGTAATCTTTATCTAGTTGAGATAGTTGAGAGGCTCTGGAGCCAGACTATCTGCTCTGCAACACTCTAGATATATGACCTTCAGCAAAACACTCATGCCCCTCTGAGGCACAATTTCTACATTGCCAAAAAGTGTGCAACAGTGTCTGGCTTCACAAATATAAGTTATATTGTCAGCATTTTAAATATTAAGGTGTCAGAACTTTCCAAGACAATTTTAGACCTTTTTCTCTTTGTGTACTTTACCTCCTGTAAAATCTCATAATATTTATGGATTCAGGTTTGCAGGCTTGAAATATTTCTATCTCTGGGCTTTACCTCTCTTTAAAACTTTAAACTCACTGACATGATTTGGCTGTATCCCCACCCAAATCTCATCTTGAATTCCCACAAGTTGTGAAAGGGACTTGAGGGGAGGTAATTGAGGCATGGGGACCAATCTTTCCCGTGCTGTTTCCATGACAGAGAATAAGTCTCAGGAGAACTGATGGTTTTATAAGGGGGAGTTTCCCTGCACTAGCTCTCTCTTTGCCTGCTGCCATCCATGTAAAATAGGACTTGCTCCTCCTTGCCTTCCACTATGATTGTAAGGCCTTCGCAGCCACACAGAACTGTAAGCCTATTAAAATTCTCTTTGTAAATCATCCAGTCTTGGGTATGTCTTTATTGGCAGCATGAAAAGATACTAATATACTCACATAGTCAACCTCCTACTTAATGATTCCACTTCCTTATTGGTGTGATACTTCGAAGGCTCCATATCCATCTGAACACAATCTACTCTCTGCCCTGAGCCAGCCCTTTCCATATATGATTCTCCTCTAGATTGATCTACCACAGTGAATATGATCATCATTTGTTTGAGAGATACTTGAATTTGTTATATACAATAGTGAAAAAAGGGCTAAGCACTTGGATTATGTTTGAAATCCATACATAGAATTGATGGCATCCTCAGAGAGAGTAAATTGAAGAGAATTCAAGAGTGTAACTATTTACAATGAATCAGCCATAGACTGGAATAAGGCAATTCTCAGACCTACTGCATCACCCCTGGTCTAAAGGGGAGAATGGAAAAAAGCCAGAAGAAGGGAAGGGGAGAGGCCACCAGTAGGAGTTATACAATGTTTGATTAAGTGATGCAGTCATTTCGCAATGATCCATGGAAAGAAAACTGAGTAAGATGCAAATGAGAATAATGAATATAAATAAAATATAATGAATTAATGAAAATGAATTATAAAAGAAAAAAATGAATGCTCTGGCCTCACTTTCTTCCCTTTTTCCAGTCTCCTACCAGGGTTTCTTATTGGTTAAATTCAAATCAAAGCATTAAGAAAGGAGAACTTATTCCTGTAGTCTCTATAGACCAACCTCCAGTGAAGCAGGAAGGGAACGAGAAGGATGGAAATTGATATAGAAAAAAGTATAGATTTTTAGCACAGTCCTTATTGTCCCTACTACTCAGCACACTTCCTGAAACATCTTCAGTTGAATGAGTAAAAGAAGTAACACATTCCTTATGGATACTAATTTCCTTTTTTGAAATCTACATTGCTATGTCTTTTACTCTTTGTTCAAGATACTCTCTTCTTTCAAATGCTTCCTAATAGATCTCTCTGCTGTTTCTGCATGTACTCTGGAATTCTTTCCTTTTGCTGTCTCTGTCTTCTCTCTCTCTCTCTCTCTCTCCCTTATTTCCCAGAGAGCGAAATGGCAAAACCCAACTCAAATTTTCATACCTCTTTGTCTTAATATCTTTCCATTTGTTTTAGTTTTCTATTACTGCAGGAAATTACCAAAAACTTTATGACTTAAAATGACACCAATTTATTATCTTACAGTTTTATAGGTCAGTAGTCCAGGTAGACTCAACTGAGTTTTCTGCTCAGTATCTCAGGAGACCAAAACAAAAGAGTCTTCTGGCTAGGATCTTATCTGGAGACAGAAAGAATTCACTTCCAGGCTCATTTCTGTTTTGGGCAGAATTTCATTTCATCAGTTTTAGGACTAAAGTCCCTCTTGCTTTGCTGGATGTCAGCCAGGGGTTGCTCTTAGCTTCTAGAGACCACCTAGACTCTTGGATGAGAATCCTTTCGTCTTTGAAAGAAAGAATAATGCATTGAGTCACTCTCATGCTAAAAATCTCTCTGACTTTCTTTTCTGCTACCAGCTAGGAAAAAACTCTAAAAGACTTAATGTGATTAAATTGGGTTTATATTTTTGCCAAGTTAAGTAACATAATCTGGGGAAGTGATATCTCATTATGTTTAGAGATTCCACAGATACTCAAGTGAGAGTATCTGTAACAAGAGAGAAGGTCATTGGGTGTCATTCTTAGGATTCATTTGCAACATTGTTCTCATGATGAAGACCGAAGTCCTTGCCTCCTTTGTGATCTGTCTTTGTCCATCTCTCCAGCCTCATTTCACGTAATATTTCCCACTTTTTATGTGTACTTGATGCACATGCCAGCTTTCTCAGGGCATCTGCTGGCTCTTAGCCTCTCAATATTAATTCCATGAAACAGCATTTGCTAATACCTCCCTACTGTTCAAACTTCCTTATCTCCAAACTCCACAGAGCACAGTCAATAGTGCTGAGAGATATGTATCTGATCTTTTACAGAGAAAGTGGTTTAGAATAATATGTTCAAAAATATTAGAGATTATGTGTATGGTAGGTGTGTTGACAATTTATAATTGGAGTTCCAAGCTTCCCACAGGTCTGCTATGTGTTATAAGTATAAATTACATTTATCATCAGTTAAAGCTCATTTTATTTTAAGTTTAAACAATATTGAAACATACAACAAATGTTTCAAAGATATTGTTTACATCTGAATCAACAGTAATTAGATATATAATATAACATTATTATTTACATTTCTCAGCTATTATAAAGTTCAGTGATATGCACACAGTAAAAGTTAATAAGTTAATGTTGATAAGCCATACAAATTCCAGTCACTCTAAATAAATTGTAGAAATGTTTTTCCTTCATAATATTAACTACAAAAGCATTCCTTTATAATATCTGACCTAAGTTTTAAACTTAAATTTTAATGTAAATCAGTTAAGTTCACACTATCTTAAAACTTATTACAAATGTAAACATATTTAAAATTTCAGTGAGGTCTATTTCATAGTTTTATGTACCTATGTGGAATTTACTATAGATGACAATATAAATATTAACTGACACAGAACATTTAAAATTAAATAAAACCTGTAGATATGCAGTCATATCACATTAGATTCAACAAAGTTTTCTGAATGCAGTGAAAAGAGAACACTTTTACACTGCTGGTTAGAATGTAAACTAGTACAACTGCTATGGAAAACAATGTGGAGATTCCTTAAAGAACTAAAAGTAGAACTATCATTTGATCCAGCAATTCTACTATCTGAAGAATTGTCTACTCAGAGAAAAAGAAGTCAATATAAAATCATTGTTATGTTACTACATAATTTATACATAGATAACTTTTTCCTTTGAGGAATTATATAATAAACAGAAGACCTTCTTAAAGCACAAGAAAAAGAAATGAGGGGTAGGAGGAAAAAGCAACAATTTTGGTTTATCATTCCTTTGTTAGATACATTAAGTATCTGTAATAGAAAAACTGCAGCACAAGCAAAATGCATCTCAACTGCTGGATCTAATGAGAAAGAGCTGGGAGTGAAAACAAATGAAATTTTAAATAGTAAAATGAGATGGATTCCTGACATATGTGAAATGTGCTTATTTATAAATCAGAATGAATTTTGAATAATGTTTGATTTGAAAGAACAACGAATTGTTACTACTTTGTATTATGACCCTAAATAACACCACAGCCCTACCTCTTCTCTCTCTCTCTCTCTCTCTCTCTCTCTCTCTCTCTCTCTCTCTCTCTCTCTCTCTCTCTCTCTCTCTCTCTCTCTCTCTCTTTCACACTCCCTCTCAAACTCTCTCTCTCTTTCTCTTTCTCTAGAGGTGAATAGGGGAGAAGAAACAAGAAAATGGGAAAAACTACCTTAATGTCCTGTACTCAGATTTCAAATTTAGGAAACATTAATCAAGTGAGTCCAATGTCCTAGAAACTGAGCTAGGCCCTGAATAGACCATGGTGACCCAATGCTCATGGAGGGTATAGACTAGTGCTCAGCAGTTGCAGGTACATTGTCATATTTAATCATCATCATGACACTATCTGGTAAGTTTTCTTACTGTTCCATAGATGAAAAACTAGTCAAAGGTCACTTTAGCAATTATGTGTCAGTGGTTTTCCAATTCAAATCCTCCTAGAGATACATGTTTTGAAGTTCACATTTTTTCCTGATTTATTTATCATCTCAGACATGACTAACCTAAACAAAATTGCTTTTAAGTTTGAAGTTTGTTCTGCTGGTTCCATTCTTTTAATACATTGTAGAGAAAATCTTTTTATTTAAAAGTCTATAGCATAGCATTTGCTTTTATTCATTCACTTGTTTATTCTTCTTTTATGAGGCATTTACCTGGGACATGCTTCATGGCAAGTCTAAAGGAATTACAAGATAAGTTGCTAAAGTTTGAAAGATTACCATACAGAAAGTGGAGAAGTGAAATATACATAACCCAGATGTCAAGCCATGTTAATCTATTTCTAAAGTCTGAACCAAAGTGGGATCTGTTTAAACTTTATAGCGGAACATTACTAGTTACTTTTGCTTGTTTTCCTTCCTCTTTTTTTGGCCATAAAGCATTTATAATCCCTCTTTTGAATATGGTACCCCAATTTCTTCTCAAGATCATCATCTTTTCTCAGTTTTTTCAATGTCAAATGACTGTGTCTCTAGCTCTCATTGTGAGCATACAGCTCAGATCAGGCCTATCAAAACAGCCGTTTCATGTACACATCTTCTTGTCCAGAGATAATAAATGCAATTCAATAAAAACCAAAGCACTTTAGTGAAACTTCTCTGGACATTTTGCAAAAGAATGGATAAGCTTCTCTGCTCATATGGATAAGCTTCTCTGCTCATATGGTACAGGAGAAATGCAAAACAGCGTATTCCCAGACATTTGCAACTTTGGGAATAGAGCAAATTCTGAAGAAATGGAAAGAGAGAAATAATATTCTGATTTTAGTCATGTTAAGATCAGAACTACACATGATTTTTTAATTATCACTTTATGCCAGACTTCACTGCCCTCCCTCCTATAAAATAATTTTATGTTAACCTTTTCCTCTTCAAACCACTTATACAAGCTTTATGTAGTGGCTTTTTAATGAAGTGTGAGTCTCTAGCTGAGAAGGGATATATTATGGCACCATATACCATTCATATTAAAACTGTACAGTAAACCTCATTGCTTTGTTTGTTTGTGTGCTTTTTAGTTTTTATGTCCTGCATGGCCTACTACCAAGTATTTTCTTCTTCTCTAACTCATCTATGCTTTCTCCTACCCACATTTTAATGCAGATGATGTTACCAGATAATTAAAGGGTTTTGGGTAAAATGTTAATTCAAATATGTAACGGATAACTTTGTAGTTAAAGTGTGTCCAAGTTATTACATGGGACATACTTGTGTAAAGAATATTTACTTACTTAAAATTCTAATTGAGAATCCTCTAATTTTATCTTTAAAGTGGAACAACCCTAATACTAGAGCTATTTGCTGTCTCCACCCAACCCTTGCCCTGAGCGTTTCCCTTTCCAAGTATTTGCTTAAATATTTTCTCTTCTTATATTATTAAATAAATATGTATTCAAATCTCTCATTTAATTATAGAAGTAGTTACTACATGTTATGCACATTAATTTAATGTTTTATTTTCCTCTGCATTAGCCACAAAAGAGCACAGTGTTATTAATAAAACAGATGAAGTCATGTAACTTCCCTTTTCTATTTCTCCACCCTTTGGGGCTCCTTACCCTTTTCTGCACTCTGGTTTGTTTCCCACACTCTCTCTAACCCTCCTAAACGAGCACACACATTCATTCTTTATTCAGCCAGTGTGTCCCATGTTTTTTCAACTGCTTCCTTTTTGGCTATATACTAAAAAAACCCCACAAAACCTAGCAAAGTCGCAACAGAAAAAGAAAACTATAGGCCAACATTCCTGAAGAACATAGTTGCAAAATATTTTAACAAAATACTAGCAAACCAAATTAAGCAGTACATTAAGAAGTTAATTCACCACAATCAAATAGGCTTCACTCCTGGGATTCAAGGTTGGTTCAACATACACAAATCAATATATATGATTCACCACATAAACAGATTTAAAAACAAACACCACATGGTCATCTCAACACACAAAGAAAGAGCTTTCAATCAAATTTATGCATGATTAAAACTCTCAAGACATTAGACATCAAACAGACATACATCAAAATAATAAGAGCCATCTCTACAAACCGACAGCCAACTTCATACTGAATGTCAAAAACTAGAAGCATTCCCCTTGAGAACTGGAACAGTCTCACTACTCCTATTCAGCATAGTACTGGAAGGCTTAGCCACAGCAATCAGCAAGAGAAATAAATAAAAGGCATTTAAATGGGAAAAAAAGGAAGTCACTTTCTTCACTATCTGAGTCTAGACCTAGAAAATCCTACAGACTCCACCAAAAGGCTCCTGGAACTGATAAATGACTTCAGTAAAGTGTCAAGTCACAAAATCAATGTACAAAAATTAGTATCATTTCTATGCATCAATAACATTCAAGCTGAGAGTCAAATCAAGAATGCAATCCTATTTACAACACACACACACACACACACACACACACACACAGGAAGACAGCTCACGAAGGAGGTGAAAGATATCTTCAAGAAGAACTACAAAACATTGCTGAAAGAAATAATAAATGACACAAACAGATGAAAAAACATTACATGCTCATGGACTAGAGGAATCAATATCATTAAAATGACGATGCTACTCAAAGCAATCCATAGATTCATAAAATTTCTGTGAAACTACCAATGTCATTTTTCCACAGGATTAGAAAAACTATTCTAAAATTCACATTGAATCAATGAAGAGCCCGAATAGCCAAATAATTCTAAGCAAAAGCAAAGCCAGAGGCATCATGTTACCTGACTTCAAAATTTACCATTTGGCTACAATAACCAAAACAGGATGGTACTGATAACAAAAGCAGACAAAGAGACCAATGAAGCAGGTTATAGAACATAGAAATAAATCTGTATACCTACAGCCGTTTGATCTTTGACAAAGTCAACAAAAATAAATGATGGAAAAAGGAATCCCTAATCAATAAATTATGCTGGGATAGCTGACTAACCATATACAAATCAATGAAAATTGTACCTCTACCTTTGGCCACTTACAAAAAGTAACTGAAAAGGGGTTAGAAATTTAATCAAACTATAAAAGTACTTGAACAAAACATAGAAAACACTATTCTAGATATCTGCCTTGGGAAAAATTTTATGACTAAGTCTTTAAAAGCAATTTCAACAAAAACAAAAATTGACAACTGGGACTCAAACTAAAGAGCTTCTGCGCAGCAAAAGAAACTCTCAGCAGAGTAAGCATGCAACCTACAGAATGATAGGAAATATATTCAAACTGTGTATGCAACAGAGGTCTAATATCCAAAATCTGTAAGAAACTTAATTCAACAAGCAGAGACATTTCTCAAGACATACAAGCAGCCAACAAACATATGAAAATTAATGCTCAACGTCATTAACCATCAGAGAAATGCAAATCCAAATCAAAACATGATAACATCACACACCAGTCAGAATGGCTACTACTAAAAAGTAAAAAAGCAATAGATGCTGGCAAGGCTGTGGAAAAAAGGGAATGCTTATACACTGTTGGTGAAAATGTAAATTAATTCAGATACTATAGAGAGCATTTTGGAGATTTCTCAAAGAACATAAAACAGATCTACCATTCAACACAGCAATCCCATTCCTGGGGGCACATAGAAAGAAAATAAATCATGCTACTAAAAAGACACATGAATTCATATGCTTGACACTACTCTATTCACAACAATAAAACCATAGATTCAATCTAGGTGGCCATTAATGGTGGATTGGATTAAAAAAAAAATGTGGTACATACACACCATGAAATACAACACAGCCATAAAAAAGAGTGAAATCACATCCTTTGCAGCAACATGGATACAGCTAGAGGCCATTTTCCTAAGCAAGTTAATGCAGGAGCAGAAAACAAATACAACATGTTCTCACTTATAAATGGCAGCTAAACATTGGGTATTTATGGACATAATAATGGCAACAATAGACACTGAGGACTTCTAGTAGGGGACGAGAGGTAGGGAGGAAATGGTTAAAAAAATCTATTGAGTGCTATGGTCCGTACCTCAGTAACAGGACCAGTCATACCCCAAAGCTCAGCATTTTGCAATACACTTAGGTAACCAACCTGCACACAAGTACCCCCTGAGGAATGTAAACAAAAATTGAAATTAAGAAAAAAAAAAAAAAAAAAAAAACCCTCTTCTTAGGGACAAGATTTTTAAACTAATTTCAATGAAAATGGGATCCTCCTCTTTTGATTCTTGGATCTAAAATTTCTCTAGAAATTATTTTTATGTTGCTGTAAGAATGATGTTTTCTCAAACCTGGAGAATTCATCTGTCATTTTTAATTGGTCCAAAGAAAAACTTCGGGATTTTTCTTTCTGGCTAGTTTAGATTGATGGTGGCAATACAAAAGATTTAATTATCTTTGCCTATTCCAGGTAAGGACTTTGCCAGCCTCCTTATTTCAACATCTCACATGTAGAAAATCAACTTACCTATACACCTTTTATCACCACTTGTAAATATAATACTTCCCAGCAGTCAGCTAAAAAATAATAATAAGCAAACAAAAACAAAAACATTCTCATCCATCAGAATATTTTTTAGCTGACTGCTGATCTCCCACATATTTCATTTATTTTTTGTTTTTTACTCTGCATGTTGTTAGTCTAGAGGTAGATATCTTGCACATTTCATCTTTATACTGATTAGGGTGCTCTGTAAGATATTAATGAAGGTTTTCAGAACATGATGGCTGTAGTCTCATACACCATGCAATTTAGGAGACGAATTTCACTTTAAGACAGTGGCTATCATGACTCACACTTCTCTAATGCCATTCTTTTGATGTGCTTATAGGAATACACAAGTTTCTTTCTTAAGAGCTAAACATAACTAGTAACTAGGCAGGAGAAAAGTATTAAAGATCAATATCTGTCTTAAAGAAAGAGTTCAAGATCTTCAAGTGAGACACCAATTCATAATAAGTCTTTATATGATTATATGTTTTAGGTGAATAGATGTGTCTAGAGAATGTTTGACAATTGCAAAGGTTTAACTAACTCATCATTTTCTGTAGACTGTTTCTCATATATATTTCTTTAACATTTCCTCTCTTAAATCTCAAGGCTGTTTTGTTAAGTTTGTTCTAAGGTTTTTACAATTTGTTCATTTTTGGTGACTAAATAATAAATGTTCACTGAGTGTGCAAAATGTAGTAATCCTCTCCCTGAGACTTCATGGAGGAAGATTCTTCCTGTCAAAAATAAAGGCAGTTTGTTCTGAAAATAAATTACTATCCTGTCTGCCAACTTTGGGTGGTCTGCTGTTATTAAAGACCAGATTATGGAGATTCATTTTAGATGCTTTGAGAGCTCACAAGTGGATTCACTGGGGCTTGTGAATGTAAGGAGTTTGTTATGTCTAAGTGATCAGAACCCTGAATCTGGGAGGTAGCTTTGATTGACAGATTATTTTTTATAATTCTGTGGGAAAAAACAAAAATCCTAGTTTCAGCAGGGATTCTGATGTTACAGTTGTTTCTTTTATAAAGTATTTTCACCAACCAGGTAAAACACATTAAATATCAATACAATCATTTGAGATTTACCTCTATAAAAACTTTCTAGGTTGTTTTGATGTAGGCATGACTACCAAATTATCTAGCATTTAGAAAATCCTTTCTTCCTCACCTCTGCCAGTTCACTGTTATTCCCTGCAGTAGACTGAAAGTTTGTTTTCCCCCAAATTCTTAAGTATTAATCCCTAATGTGATAGTATTTTGAGGTGGGTCTTTGAGAAAGTAATTAGGTCATGGTGGTAGACACTTATGAATGGGATTAGCATCCTTTAAAAAAACACGTTAAGAAAGATAATCTTGCCACCATGTGAGGATACAAGGTTTTCCTCTGTAAACCAGAAAGAGGGCCCTCCCAGAAACTGAATTATCTGGCCCCTTGATTTTCTACCTCCCAGCCTTAAGAATTGTAGTGAATAAATGTTTGTTGTTCAATTCTACAGTATTTTTTTATAACTGCCAAAACTAAGAAATCTCCCAATTTTAGAAGCCCCTAGATTTTAGACTCTACCTTTGACCAAAAATCCCCCTTTGAACAGCATGCTAGAAACATTCAGCTTAATAATACCATAGACATTTATTGAACACCTACTATATGAGAGTAGTGTGGGGAAATAGCTCCTGTATTTGAAAAAAAAAAAACCATGGCTTAAAGTATAACTTTTTTTTGTAATAATCTGTACTTACACAGGACCATCTACCTAATTTGATTGAAACCAAAGTGATGACATTTAAATTGATGCATTTTAGGAACTCATATACCATTTAAAAGAATGCTTTCTGTGACAAGTACTGCTATTGCTATTGATTCAGAAATCATATGAATTTTGGGGCAGAGGAGTTTGA
The DNA here is from genome assembly GCF_049354715.1 of Callithrix jacchus. Taxonomy (NCBI): domain Eukaryota; kingdom Metazoa; phylum Chordata; class Mammalia; order Primates; family Cebidae; genus Callithrix; species Callithrix jacchus. Next base: position 118,015,709 of record NC_133509.1, read on the forward strand.
AAAACAACTTACAGATGCACCAAGACAGCATTACAATGAATCCTGCGAGATCAACCCAGGGAAGTCTCAACACTTACATCCAAATCCAAATGAAGAGGTACAAGATTTTGCTACATTCGCCTTTGCCCACCCATTCTCAGAAAAATGCCTTTATTTTGATCATATTAACCTACCCATTCATCTCTGCATGGTTTAAGTGTTAACCAGATCATCTATCTATCATTGAGTGATACTGGATATAGAATAACACATCTTAAATTTCATTTGAACCCTTAGTAGAATAAAAATTTTACAGAAATTTTTTCTATTTCCCAATTTATTAATACATTCTACTTTTCAATTTTTTCTGCTTCCCAATTAATTAATATGTTCAACAAATACAAATTGACTTTATAGTATTTGCCATGTATCAGGCACTATTCTATACCCTCAGTACATAAAGTAAAGAAGACAAAGCTCATGCTTTTTGACACAAACTTTCTACAGAAGTCACTAACAATTAGTATCATTTAGTAAACTTTTCCTAGGGAGTTCACATCACTTTATATGTCTTATTTTTATCGATTCTTCAACTAATCTCAGGTAAAGTAGATGAGTACTCCTAACTTCTCAGAAGTACCCAGGAGCTATGTAGCCTGTCAAGTGGTAAATCATTTGAAAGCTTTTGACTGAAGCTAAGAACAGAAGCAAGGAAAAGGATCCTTGTTAGATCATATATCCCTCTAAGGAACTTATATTGCATATAAAATATTTATGTGAAAATCACATATGTGTGTCTCTAAGGTATAAAAAATGTGGGTTTTTTCCTATCAAATTTTAGTTAAAATGTAGATGATCATCATAAGTGGATTATATAATTTCCCTAAAATAATAAACTGTGGTCTTTGACTTTTTAAATACTGTAGTACTGGGATTAATAAAAACCTAAACCACAAAAAAGAATGAATGTATGAAAGCAAGAAGAAAGAAAGAAAGTAAGAGAGAAAAAAAGGAAAGAAAGAAAGAGGAAGGAAAGGAGCAAGAAAGAGGAGAGAGGAAGAAAGAAAATAAAAAATATTGAGTACTTAAAACTAGATATTTAGGTACGTGAAGTTCTCTTTATTTTAATATATAATCTATGCTCTACTTTTATTGTATATTTGAAAATAATTCATTATAAAAGAAAGATTAGGGTAAAAAAAAAAACTTGACACATGCACATGTGTAGACAGATCCTTTCAAATTCCTTGAAGAGACTGACCTGGTGTTAGGACAGATAATAGCATTAGTAGAGGAAGCTTTTCATGTTGAAGAGGGAGAATAAATGCTTTTAGTAAGAAATCAGTAACTGGGAAGGTACCCTTTCCTCAATTATGAGATACACAGAGTATGAGGGGGAAAAAAAAGCAGTCCCCACCTGGGGAAATAGCCATATTAGTAGATAGCTGTTTCAGGTAAAGTAAAAGTATAGAACAATCAGAGAAGAGTGTCAACTTATTGCATCCTTATACATTTACCAGGTATACACAATTGTTTCAGTTCACAGAAGGAAGAAAGGAGGTGAGTGCATTCCCAAGATAGTGTAGCTGTTGTGGCTGAGAGTAAGAATTAGAACCCATGTCTTTCTGATGCTAAGCCCAAACTTGCTATTCTGCATCCTGTTTTAGTCTCTGATGCAACAGCAGCAAAGGCAAGCTACCCTATGTTCTATTTAAATAATTAGGTGACACAAAGAAAGTATTTTCGCTGACCATTGTAGCAATCAGAGGCAAAATGATAGACACTGCTAGAAAACTGTGGTGATGGAAATGTGTGATGGCTTAGTGAGAAAAATGGCAATATAACACATTCTTAAATGGAAATGCTCTTCTTGTCTCAGCTTTCTTCTTTACAATTGATTTTGACAATGTTTTATAAGGAGTCTTGCTCTGCAAATATCATAGCAATCATTGGCCAAAAGTAACACAGAAAAATTCTTAGTGAATTCCTGGTAAAAGAATGTAATATTTCCAATGTTAGGGGAATTTTCCAGAAGCATCATCAATAAAGACAATCCCCAGATGGACATGGTTAAAGCCCAATTTTCTTGGACAATTAAAAACAGTAAAAAAAAAAAAAAAAAAGGAGGCAATGGATTTTCTTTCCTGTTGTCTCTATGAATATTAATTGGTATTCTGTTTTCAAAATCTATACTATGGTAATGGGTCAAATATCACTAAAAGGAATCTGACTGCAAAATACTTAGCTTCTCCTTCATTAAAATTATCATCTAATTTAAGCTATGCTGTTTATTGAGATCCTTAAAAGTAGAGTCTACAAGGTAAATAAAAGAACAACAGAAAGTCCTAAAAGCTGTATACAGATTCATAATTTATATACACACTACTCAGAATGTTCAAATAATAATAATAACTCATTCAGCAGCCAAAAAAATTATAGCTATACCCAGATAGCTGACTGATTGAAACCTGGAAAAAGAAGGCAATTTTGTTCAAAGTAACAATGGCTGCAAAAGTAAGATCAAGAGTTTGAGCTACTAATAACAAATCTCTCCTAAGTGGATTCCAGATGTCAGTCATTGTAACTAAGTCGTGGCCAAAGGCAATTAATCTCTTAAAATCAGTGAGTGGTGAACAGTTCTTTAGACCTGAAAATAGACACATGATCTATACTTTTTAATAGCAGCAGCCATCCAAGTAGTCACAGTACTAGTAATAACAACAATAATACTGGAATTCACCCACAATGTGATGCTTTTAAGCAGAAAGCAAATGTGTCAGGTCCAAAAATATTATCTTTAATAACTGTAATCTTCTGGGATTAGACAGGAATACTCAAAATATGTGACTCTACAGCCTGGGGACTTATTGTTGATTATGTTTTTAAATCTTCTGTGGCCCATTTTCTTTGGAGTACTCTATCTGTGCCTACACGTTAGGCCCCAGTGTGTTGTAAATGGTGTAAAGGGAAAGCTGGATTTGATTAGGAAAAAAAGAAAAAGCATTTCTCTTATGATTTGTTAGCATTAATTTTCATTGCTTACTTGTGAGAATGACTCAGGTTTTGGTTTAATTGTGTCTATTTTATGAGCTACTACAATAAGGCGATATATTTTCTGCCTATATATATCTATGAGTTAACTTTCTTATAAAAGGTATTCAGAGATAATACTGTGATCTTTAACTAGTATCTTGGTTCATAAATTGGCCCAATGAGATAAGAATAAAGGGGAATAGAATGAGAAAAAAAAATCACAAGAATTGTGTTTAAATCAAACTAGTGTTTTGGGATAAACTTTGTAATTGTTTAGCTATAATTCTATTTTTCCCCAATGATTACTTTTCAAAACAGTAATTTCCTTAAAAGATAATACAGTTAACTAATAAATTGCATGCTTAACCTTGTTGCTAGTGTATCGTCTCAACCGAGTTTACTTATGGGTGGTGGGCACTCAGAGTGTATCTGTTGTTGCTAACACCTTCAACCCCTATCACCATGACCACTTTCCATACCACTGCTGAAGTCTCTGCTTTCCAAAATACTTATTTCTAGATCTCAGGTGTTTTTGCATATAATAATCTCATAAATTTAATTAGTTTTTGTTTTAATAAGTAGGCAATTTAGGGACTCTTTCTTAGTTTCAACATTAAATGATCCTGTAATCACAGGAAATATTTATATTGAAGCTACCACATGACTACTTGCCTTTCATAGGAAAATTATACAGTATGTTTGGGGGTTGATTACTCACCCTGAAAATCTGACTCATAGATATGTGCCAATGATTTTGTGTGTATACCACTCAGCCACTGTTAATGTAAATTGTGAAAAAAAAAGTCAATGAAATAAAGAATAATGTCACAACTCAGATTTAGTGACAAATCTTACCTACTGATGAATTTGAAGAATTGTGCTTAAGAAGGAAAAACAATATTATTCAGCCAAAGATAAATAATGGACATTTAAATAGCATAATTTGTGCAGAAAAAATCATAGGAATAAGAATTGGAGGTTGGGATGATTTATTTAAACCATCAAGAAAGAGTGGCTTCTAGATGAATGTGTTTGATGAAAATGTATCTTTATTGAGACAATTTCCAAAAGCAATCATTGAATTTCTTTGCCTGAGCCTCAGTCACTTCCTAGTTTTAAGAATTCATGATTCATATAAGAATGTATTTGGACTGGATCCTAGGCTAAGAATCCAAAAGATGTTGCTACTAGCAAATTAAACTATTGTTTCTACAAAGAACCACAGAGCAACTAAATGGTAATATTATTAACGATTATTGAAAAACATGCTTATTTTAATGAGGTTAAATGATACATGTACTGGAGTCAAATTGACTTGAAACATTAATTTTACTCTAGCCTTATCAATGGTAAGGGAATAGATGGAATACTTTATTTAAGCAGTGAGAAATTGATCAATAATGCCGAAATTATGACCAATAATAGAACACATGGAAAAGTAACATTTAGATTACTATTACAGAGGAATGCTTTTACTGAAGCATATTAATTCAACTTAATTATCAATAGCAATTTATGTAACTGTTGAATATCACATTTTAATAAATTTTGTTTTATAAAGAGCAGAAAAGGATATTTCTTATTGAAGTTTTTATTTAAATGGCATTTACTTCTTATGACATTACAGGGAACTGAATTGCTTTTTGAAACAATATTAACAAAAATGTATAAATCATTAATAATCATTTATTGTTCATTAAAATTATTAATCAACTGAATTTCAGATGACTCTACAAATAACTTTAAACATAAAATTCATAAGTTTGCCACAGAAAATGTTTATCTTATCTGTATGATGCTATCAATGCTAAGGACATTATGGGTATACTTGGAATTATTATGTTAATTATGCAGTAAAATCTGACACTATGTCCAAAGAATAGTATGATGTATTAGTGGTTCAGTATAAGGCACAGACAAAACCCTGGGATTTTTCCTAGAGGTATGTAATGTATGTATAGCAGATGTAAATGTACAATAATTGTTATTAGCTGCCCAAGTGTTCATTAGGGGATCATCAATTCTCACAGTTCGAGTTTTACAGTCATTTGTACACCAGACTAGCAGTGGCATAAATGTTACAAAAGAAAGACATATACTAAGTTAAAGTCTGTGTATCCCCTTAACTTGATTGTTTTTGCCTGCATGTTCTCTAAGACTGTATCCAAGTATATTTTACATAACTCACACAATATGTTATGCCACTTCTTAGCAATAGGAATGTTGATGTTGTAGATTTCAAGGATAGTAATACTTTCCCCTAGTAATCAATCTAAAGAGTTTTTATCAGTCCTCTAGTAATCAACCTAAAGAATTTTAATCACTTTCCTCTAATAATCAGTCTAAAGACTTTTAATATATTTAAACAATATTTTCTGCAGTAAGAACTCTACATATTAGGATTTAAAGTTCACCCTTTCACTGTTGTGTTTTATAATTGTATCTGTATTCTCTATATACTTTATTAGCAACAAATAATTTATTACTGCTATTCTGGGACAAGAGAAAACATTCAATCCACAGCCTTCGAAAATATGTTTCACTTGTCACACAAATTATCCCTATGTGGTTCTAATGAAAATGTTTTCACAGATGGCATAGACAGCATAATTAAATAGGTATAAATATAAAAGGAAAAAATGATAGCAGGCTAATCTTTATCTCATAGTTTATTTTAATCTAAAGCTGTTCAAGTTGAAAAATAAAAGTATTCTTAAAGATAAAAACGATTTTACTGGGTCAAAATAACGTGCTGTATGCCACTTTTAAAAGGAAATCATGCAGTCTTGTAGTTTCACAAATTGAGATGTTTAGCTTATTAGGTACTGTTTATTTTCAAAAATTGTTTGTCAACTTTACACACTGTTGAAACTGTGAGCCACAACAATTAATAGGAACTTCACTTTTAGTGAGGAACAACAATAGAAATGCAGCCTGCATTAGCAATGGCACAAAATGCTTAAGCCTTAAGACACTAATGGAAGACTTAAAACAACAAAATGAAAGACTTAAAACAACAAAAGAAACTCTAGAGATGTAAAATGTATTATCATTTAAAACTTAACTGGATGGAATTAGCAGCTGATTAAGAAGTGCAGATCAGAAAATTTGAAGACATAGCAGTGAAAAGTAGCCAAAGGAAAGCATAAGAGAAATAAAAAGATTCAAAAGCAAACAAAAACCCCAATCAACAGGTAGTTGTGAACCAATATAAAGCAGGTTAATATATACCCACCCTAATTTGTATATATACACACAAATATATACTTTATATATTTGGTATACATATATATATACATACACATATATATATCTGTATATATACGCACATATATTTTGGAATTTTTGTATTTTAAATATATATTCTAAAATTTATTTATATTGAAATTTGATGGAAACATTAGAGCCACAACCCTAAGAAACTCAAAGTAGCCCAAGTAGACAAAAACAAACAAGCAAAATACTAAAAAAAAAAAAAAAAAAAAAAAAAAAAAACCCAAGGCAGTTCAGAATTAAATTCCTAAGAGCAAATAAAAATTAGTGAAAATAAAATTGAATCTTCAAAAGTCTCAATCCAAACAAAGGCAGGAAAAAAAAGAACAAAATAAGTATTAGCAAAATTATAGAGTTAAAAGCAAATGTATTCATAATTGCATTAGATTCAAATTGTCTAACCATTTTACATAAATGGCAAATATTTTCAGATGGAATAAAAACCCAAGGCCAAATTATATGCTATCCATAAAGAATTCGATTAAATATGAAACATTAAGACTAAAAGAAGAGGAAAAGTATGCAATGCATACACTGATGACAAGAAGGCTGGAGTTATTAAATTATCATTAGAAAAAGTAGAAATTAAAAGAACGACTATTACCAGTAGTTAAAGGGAATATTTCATAAAAATAAAATAGTTAATTCATCAAGAAGACAGAGATAACCCTAAAAGTATATGAATCTAGTAATAGGGCTTCAGAAACCTGTAGCAAGAACCGAAAAATTGCAAATAGAAATAGACACATCCACTAATTATATTTGAGGACTTTCACACCTCTCTTTTATTATTTAATAGAACAAGCTGGCCTGAAAAAAAACCTAACAACTAACTAAACAATTTACATTTATAGACATATTAATACACAAGCAAAGTTCATACTCTTTTGAAGAGCACATAGAATATTCACCAAAATAGAACATATGCTGGGTTTTTGTATTAGAGTTCTTCAGAGAAACAAAGTAATAGGTTCTCTCTCTCTCTCTCTCTGCGTGTGTGTGTGTGTGTGTGTGTGTGTGTGTGTGTGTGTTTGTGTGGAGGGAGAGAGAGACAGATTTATTTTAAGAAATGGAATCATATAATATTGCAGAGGCTAGAAAGTCCAAAATCTGCAGGATAGACTGACATGCTGGGTTCTCAGGGAAGAACTGCTGTTGCAGCTCTGGTAGCATAAAGGCAAGCAGCTAGAAGAATTTCTTTTGCTTTAGGAGAGGGCAGTATATTTTTTTGCTCTATGGTCTTCAGCTGATTGAATGGGTCTCGCTCACTTTATGGAGGGTAATCTGCTTTACTGAAAGTCTACCTATTTAAATGTTGATCACATCCAGAAAAAAAAATACCTTCACAGAAATATAAAAATAATTGTTTGACCAAATATTTGGGTGTTATTGTCTAGCCAAGCTGACACATAAAACTAAGCATTCACTGCTGTGAACAAAATTTCAGGCACTTTGAACTTTTACCTTCCCCAGGGATTGTCTGGGGCGTAAACATTCTGAGTGGCCAGGAATTCATTAAATCATGCATTTTATTTAAAGCTCAGAGGTTTAAAATAAAGTGTGAGACTCTTAGTGTTAGGGAGTTTTTCACAAAATCTAGTAATAATAACTTAGTAATAATAACATAAAACTAAGCATCACAGCCATAACACAGAAAGCATGATGCTGACATCTGCTCAGCTTCTGGAGAGGCCTCAGGAAACTTATAATTGTGATATAAGGCAAAAGGGTTGAAGGCACAGTCACCTGGCCAGAGCAGGAACAAGAGAGCAAAAAGGGAGATGCCACTAATCTTTAAATGATCATATCTAATGGAAATTCACTCATTATGTGAGAACAACACCCAAAGGATGATACTAAACCATTCATGAGAAACCACCCTCATGACCCAATCACATCCCACCAGCCCCCACCTCCAACACTGGAGATTACTATTTGACATGAGATTGGGAAGGGGGATACATATCCAAACTATAATATATGGCATGTGTTCACTAAGCTACTCCATCCACACTAAAGCCTGGAAGGTAGACCAAGTCTTAAAGATTGGTCAGACTTACTTACTCAAACCTATATACACTACTACATATAGTATAACTTTATTCACTCAACAATTATGCATTGAACATCAATTATAGTATATAATATACTATATCATATTGGTATATTGTAAATACTAATAGTTATCTTGATGTTATCTTAATGTTCTATTACAAAATTATATTACAAAAATGTAACAAATCATCAAGAGATAAGATCACTCTTGAAATATATGGTACACTGTTATTCAGGAATTCATTTTTTTTTCCTCAAGAAGCAATAGCTAAAGATTAATTTAAAAACAGTAGTTAAGTAGTTGGTTCAATGTTGGGTAGGAACAAAATAAGGTATGGCTATCTTTGGTTTCCTTTTTAGCCTTGATGGAGTAGAATAATTAAAATTATAGATAGCTATTAAATAGCATGTAAAAATGTTCCTGAGAACAACTGAAGCCAAAGTAGGGAAACTTCTAAAAAAGAAAGAAATGGAACAAAATATATTAATAAAATGGTCCTTCCCTGCAATTGAGAATTTAGACTAAATGCTTCCTCTTTACAAGTGTTGTTGGCATGACTCCACCTAAAACTAGTTATTTTACTATATTGTACCAAAAAGTAAATGCCTTAGGAAGAAAATAATTGATAACATTTAGGAATGGTTAAAATTTTGCTGCTGTACAAGTCTAAAGGTTCACTAGAACTATTAAATATTTGGGTTAATGTCTCTCTTATGATCATGTGATTCCAATATAAAGTACATAGCTTAAAAGGCTGAAAGCTCCACACACAAACCTTTACCCACAGTGCTATGATTTTACAGGTGTTATGATGTGATATTATAACTTTATATCATTTTTATATTTTTAAAATTTTGTATGTTCAAAAAAACACTTTAATCCAACATCTTTTGACAATTTTCTTATTCACTGATGGGAACAAAATTTCAGGTACTTTGAACTTTTACCTTCCCCAGGGGTTGTCTGGGGCTTGAACAGCTGAGCTTCTTTTTCTGAGTGGCCAGGAATATACTAAATTGTGTATTTGATTTAAAGCTTGGAGGTTTAAAATAAAGTGTGAGACTCTTAGTGCTAGGTAACTTCTCTGCATGAGCAAAATTTAGTAATAATAACTTAGAATGGATGAACCACAATGGGTTCCAAAGCTTAGCATAAGTATGCAAGATCTTGTATGCTTATTCTAATTTCTTTATTTTGGAAATGAACCAAGAACACCCTCCTCTGGGAGATTACCAGTACTCAGTAACTCAGCAGTGGTGAGAAAATTATGAGAATCTGATTGCCATGTAAGCTTCTTAGCTGTTAACCCCAATTGCCATCACCACGCAGTTTAAAGAGTGTTTTCAGTTCACAGTAACTCAGGTTTCCAGTTTGTTCACGATACTCAGGATGATTCAAGAGACTTCTTTGTAAGTATACTTTCCATTAATATGATGTGTCTTAAACTACTTTTGTTTTTATTGTGCCTGCCTTCTCAGTAGGAACTGTTCTGTCAGACATCCAACAAAATCATTTTTTAATCGCATTTATAATGTCTTCCTGTAGTTGGGGAATAGCAGGCATTGGACTGACTGACTTCAAGGTGAAAGAGAAAATTAGGCGTTGCCTCCCTTAAAGCAGGAGTGCATTCCTACCATAATGACATTTTCAGATTGCTCTGCACTTATAAATGACACCGGTTCACATCAGGCATATGCGCTAGACAGCCTTTCTCCAAGTGATGAAACAAATTCTTCTCCACACAGCATTCAATAATCCAGTATCCAATTCTTTTGTTTCTATTTGTGACATATAACTCAAACATGCCAGAGTCTGTAAGTAAAGCAATTAAAATGAAGTAGAATTGGGTTAAATTAGTCCCTTTGCAAATGATCAATTTTGGTAGTATAAATAATGTGTGACATATTTGTGTTAGATGCACAAAATAGGCAGAAATTTAAGAAAAGGTAACTTATTTTGTGTATAATCCTAATTTAAACTAAGAAATAGAGGAGAGAATGAGAGTAAGAAAGTTTGTGTGTGTGTGTGTGTGTGTGTGTGTGTGTGTGTATGAGAGACAGAGAGAGAGTGAAACAGGAAGAGAAAGAGAGAAAAGGGAGAAATCAGAGAGAATAAGTTACCTAAGAGCATTTGCTCTGTAAAATTTAGTGGATAAAAGATTTGAACTAAGTAAGAGCAAAATTTTAAAAAATTAACACTTTTTATGAAGAAAACCCATAATCTTCGACACTGAGCCATTACTGAAATTGCTCCATTTTGATATTCTGTGAAAAAGAACTAATAATTTCAAAAGACTGAGTCTTTCCTGTATATTACAAAAAGAAAGGGGTGGAGAAAGAAAACCAGATCAAAGAAAAAGCATGAGAAGTTCAGTAATCATTGAACCTTAGGAAATCAGGAACCCCAGAAAAAATTCAAACTCTAATGTACTGGCAAAAAGAGCAAAAAATATTCAGAGTTTAATTTTTTAATGCTATGAAACTCATGTATTTATTATTGGATACCCGAAGAGATATATCTAATTTCAAAAAAAAAAAAAAAAAAAAAAAAAAACTGAGAGTAAGGATTAAGTATCAGCAGAACTTCAGTTTAAAAAAGATGTTTTCTTCTTTTTCTTTTCTAGACTCTTCTAATCGCAAGCTATTAGTTTCCATTTGGAAGTCAACAACAGCCTTTACAATTAAAAAATCATATATTTTAGCCTGGGCTGCTATGATAGAATACCATAGATTAACAATATAACAGAGACTTAAATGACATAAAATTGTTTCTCACAATTCTAGGGGCTGGGAATTCCAAAACTGAGGCACAGGAAGAGTCAGCATCTAGTAAGGCCCACATCATAGTTTGCAGATGGCTATCTTCACCTGTATTCCCATTTTGTCTAGAAAGTTATCATCCCTCTTATGTTTCTTTTCATAAGGGCACTGAACATTCTTGAGGGCTCTGTCCCTATGAACTAGTCACCTCAAAGGCCCTATTTTCTAATTCATCACAATGGGAGTTATTATTTCAATGTAGGAATTTTGTGGGGACACAAATATTCAGTCCATAGCAATGATTTTTAATAGTTATAATTCCTAACATTTGAGCAATACTTTATAATAGATTTTTAGCTTTACAGGCAGAAATAATATCAAGTTTTACTGCTGACCTATAGATGGGTTAAGATTTTTAAATTAATGACTAATTTGTGAAGACTTTATAGTAACTAATTATTCCCCATGTAGCTATATAAAATCTGCAAGCAGCTTGGAATGAGTAATCATGTTTTACAATTGTTCATTGTTGTTTCCATGACAACCCACATAGCACAAGATAAAAAGTAGGGATTTATGAAACACACTGTATTCTATATTAGAATAAAGATCTAGTATTATAACAAACAGATAAAGAATAAAACTTTAATATCATTTCTTATTGAATTATTTTCCAAAAATATGTTTCTGATCTTAAAAATAATCAGACTTACACATCCAACCAAGCTGGAGTAACAGGGAAGAAATTTGCCTCTTTGACTGATATAAAAAACTAAAAAAAAAAAAATACAGAAGAAATTATAAAACAATGGTTTTTAATACATGTGAAAATAGCTGGTGCAAGACAGTAATTCCCAAAGAAGGGAAATTGAGGTATGTGGAACATTTATCCTAGGCTAATGACTAGAAAGTGTTTTCAATTCACAGTACAGAGAGGGGGAAACACACACACACACACACACACACACACACACACACAGGTCCTAGTAGTTACCCAAAGTTAATAAGATAGAGTTTTAAGTCCTGGGAGGACAAGGTAGCTAGAATTCATAAGATAGAGTATGGAAGAAAACATTCCACGCAGAGAATGTTCTAGAATTCTTTGCGGTGATCCTCATTAGTCTTTGAGTACTGATTAATAGATGCATATATGGAGATCAGAAAAAGAAATAACTAAAAGAATGAGAGAGACAATTCCATAGAGTGAACACTGGACTGAGAATAATATGTGTTCTCACATATCATAGGTGTGAAAACACCTCTGAATTCCTGGAATGTTAGGAAGAATACTCAGATGAGTATAGCCTCATTAGTGCAGAAAAATAGTCTTAGAGTAAGGGCTACTCTGAGTCTACCTAGGAAAGCTTAAGGTAAGCATTAAAAGTATCAAAGTGTTCTCAAATAACTTAACTCTATCCCAGAACAAAGTTCCAGAACATTTTCAGAAATGCAAAAGTATCAAACAGCTAATGATGTACGATTCCAATGCCTGTCATCAAATACAAAAATTTCCGGGAGTGCAAAGAAGCAGGAAATACACCTCACTATTAGAAAAAATATAGAAATTAATAGAAACAGACATAAATTTTATAGGCAATATAATTAATAGGCAAGGGCACTAAAATATTTATTTGAAGTATGTAAGATATGTTCAAGAATATAAAGAAATGTTTAAGCAAAGAAATGGAAGATATTAAACAAAAATAAAGCTACTAGGATGAAATCTAAAATATATGAGATGAAAAATATATTGAATAGGGTCACATCTGATTAGGTATTGGATAAGAAAAGATTATTGAAATCAAAAAAAGCCAGATATTATGCAAAATAAAATAGAAAAATAAACTGAATATTAGTAAATTCTAGGACAACTTTAATTAAGCTAATATATTAATTTGAATCCCTAAAGAAGTTGAGAAGAGAAACAGAAAAAAACATGAAAATATAATCACTGAAATTTTCCCAAATTTGATGACAACCATAAACCCACAGATTCAAGCTCAATAATCTCCAAGTCTGTAAAATAAGATGAAAACTGCAAGGCAACCCTAATGAAGCTGCTTGAACCTATAATAAAGAAAAAAACTAAAAAAAAAAAGGAAAAAATACATTACGTAGAGTGTCAAAGATAAGAATGATAGTATACTTCAGCCAGGCATGGTGGCTCAACACCTGTAATCCCAGTGGCTGAGGTGGGCAGATCATGGTCAGGAGATTGAGACCATCCTGGCCAACCTAGTAAAAGCCTGTCTCTACTAAAAATACAAAAAATTAGCTGGGCATGGTGGCACAAACTTGTAAACCCACTTACTTGAGAGGCTGAGGCAAAAGAATCGCTTGAACCTGGGAGGCAGAGGTTGCAGTGAGCCGAGATCACACCACTGCACTCCAGCCTGGTGACAGAGCGACACTCCATCTCAGAAAAAACAGCTACAACAAAAAAAGAATGATAGCATACTTCTTGTCAGAAACAATATAAGCTGGAATACAATGGAGAAATATCTTTAAAGTAGTGAAAAACCAAAACTGGCAATGTAGGATCCTATATCAAGTAAAAATAGCTTTCAAAAGTAAAGGTATAAAGAAAATACATTTTAAAAATGGAAATAATTTCATATTATCAAAGCAGAAGTAATTTAATATTACTAATATTAAATATTAATATTTGATAGTATCAATGAATTATAAGCAATATTAAGAAAGTCTAGAAGAAAAAATATATCAAATGGAAATCGGAATCTACACAAAATAATGAAGAAAACCAGAAATGATAGACATAGATAAATACAGACATAAAATTTTAATTTCTACATAATAATTAACTGTTGAAAGAGAAAATAGTAATATATTGTAATGTTTGTAAGATATGTAGAAATAAAATTGTGACCAAAATAGCACAAATGTCATAAAGGGGACTACATCTTGTCCTGTTGTAAGTTTTTTATACTCCTTATAGAAAGATGCAATATTCTATAAAAGTAGATTGTGATACATTCAAGAGATATACTATAAACCATGAAACAACCCTAAAATACCATGACAAAAATGTACAACTACTAACTAGAAGAAGAAAATATTGAATCATAAAAATTTTTAATTAATCGCAAAGATGACAGGAATAGAGAAAAACAAAGGAACAAAAATCACATAGGGTTACAATATCTAGAGGTGTAATGCATAATATGAGGACAATAGTTAATAAAATTATACTGTACTAAGGATTTCTGCTAAATAAGTAGATTTTAGCTGCTCTTATCACAAAAAAGGAAGGCTATGTGAGATAATGGATATGTTAATCTGCTTCATTATAGTAACCATTTTGCTATCTATCTGTATCTCATGACATCATGTTATACACCTTAATATACGCAATAAAATTTATGTTTAAAAATTTTAAACATTTGAAAAAGATTATGTGGGACAAGTAAAAAACAAATAGTAAGATAGTAGTTTTATGCTTAACCACATTAATCTTGACATTGAGTGAAAAAAGTGCATCATGATTAAAAGGAAGATGATTTTAGATTTAATACAAAAGTAAAACCTAACTATATGCTGCCTAAAAGAAATCCATTTTAAATATAAAGATAAAATAAATTAATGATAAAAGAATTTAAAAATATATGCCAATCTAATACTAATTAAAATAAAATCATGCTGGAGTGAGTACATTAATATCAAAGTAGGTAACTGTGAAATTATATGTGTGTGTGTGTGTGTGTGTGTGTGTGTGTGTTCTTTAGATAGAGATAATAGATGACAGATAGTTAAATAGACAGATAGATATTTTCCCTTGCTTCCTGAAACATAATTTTTAAAACTCTTATAGATAGTGGTGTGGGATAATCTTTGGTAAAAAGTTTCATCTTGATCCGGGGTTTCTACTAAAGAGTTACTGAATTTTTTCAAATTTCTGGATTGATAGATGTGTATTTTGTTGTAATGCCTCTTAATGGCTCTTGATGGGCTCTTAAATGGGAGCTGGTCACCAGAAAGGCCAAGCCATAATTAGAAATCAGCCTCACTTTTCTCCGCTGGGAAGAAGAGAGAGGTTGGAGATTTAGTTAATAATGAATTATGCCTATGTGATAAAGTCTCCATAAAAATCCATAAGTTGAAGGGAATGTGGAGAGCTTATGGGTGCAGAACAGGTGCTAGGAGGGTTCAGAATGGAGAACAGAGGCAGGGGTTTTAAAGACAGGTATGAGGAAACTTATGTCCACACAGACATGGGCTCTGAAGTGCACCCACAGTAAGGGCTCAGATAAGTCCTTGCACCCATGTGATGACCATCAGACCTTCTCCCTCTCCCAGGCAGCAGCCAGTCTCCATCTGTTCTTGCCTTATGCATTTTTAAGAAGTCTCTGAATAGAAAAGTCTAATGCTTAAGCTCAAACAGGGTGTTCTTTATTAGCTGAACTTTGGAATAAGAGACAGAAAAAGAGCTGAAGTCATGTACTTCAAGCCAACTCCTTAAATCATATGGGCACAAAATATTCCAGAGATCACAGCAGTTCAAGGTACACATAGCAGTAACTCACCAAGTCAGGTTTTTTAATTATCTCAAAAACTTGAATCAACACTGAATACTATCGAAAGCAAAATGAATGTACATTAATCACAGAATATTTTAGTCACATGGCATCTTTCATCCCAGAAAAGGTCACAACCCACAGGTCTGGTTCTCATCACACTTAACCTGAGGAAACAAGAGAGCAAGTTGCTTTGAAGATATTGAATGGGAAATTGTTGAGTGTTTAATCTAGGCAGAGCTAAACAATTGTTGCGAAAAGCAAGTACTTTCTCTTACTGGGTCGTGTTGCTAGAGTTGCCGTATTTGCTTTACCCCAGTGATAAAGAAATGGGCAATAGCTTATATATATATGCTCATTAAGATGATGGGGTAAAAATAATCTTGAGAGAAACTTATACTATAGTATATTTTATGGTATATATACTATAGTATATACCAGAATATTTTACTATAAATACACCACCTAATAGAATGTTATTAAAACTTAATGTTTCTGCCAAAAATGAGTATGTTTACTACACTGAGTAATTGATTTATTATTTCTCGCAACACATTCATTGAAAATCAAGCACACTATGCATCACTCATGGTGCTGATGAACTGATGATTTAGAGTAAACAAACCATTAGCTTTTCTTGCTCTTCAAACTGTGATGTGGGTAAAACATTCTCTATTTCTTTCTACCCTCATGGTAAAGTGGGCCAAAGGAGAGATTGAGGCATGATAGAAAAATGCTATTATCCTGAGGCATTACATTTTCTACAATAAATGTTATCAGATAGTTTTCTCAGATAAAAACATTGATTTTCAAACAACGCTCACTAAAACTCTCGTACTTTTAAATATTTATTCCAAGCCTTCTGCAAATAAAGAAGTCTTTTCAACAAGTGAATAGAATTCTCGAGTTTCTGAATTGCTTTCATCACCTATACATATTGGAAACACATTCCAGGATTTCATTGTAAAAAATTATTGAAAATTATTCCATTAAAACAAAGATACATGTGATTTTAAGAAAAAGGCATATATCCATTTGCTTTTAAATGTAAATAAAAATTTGGAAGAAACTTTGAGTGTTACAGCTTTTTTAGAATTTGTCTAGAAGGCTTTCTGATTTTTACCAGAAAGTACCCCCCGAAGATTATTTGAAAAAAAAGAAATGGTATGCTTATCCCCAAAACAAATAACTCACTCTTCTCGCCTTTTATCATTCTGAGTGAGACTTCATTTGAAAATTTTTAAATAAAAGCAGAAAACTATGATTCTATAGTAAATGCATGGATAAAACAGTAGGTTAGGTACAAATGTATTATAAAATATTTAATGGACCATTACCCTGATGTAGGCCAAACACGACGTGCTGGGATTGGTTCAGTGTTTGTTTCAGAGTAGATCTCAGGCTATAGAATGGGATAGAGATGTCAACAAATTCAGTTATGACATTCTCTGGCCAGTCATACACCAAAAAATATATTTCTGATTTTAATTAAAATGTAATTTAACCTTTATTTCCTCTGTGGGGATGGTGATGCCATAGTGAGGCAGGACACCAGTAGGACTCATCTCCCAGACCAGATTGAAAACTGGCTAAAACTGACAAGTGGCCCTTAAAGCAACCCCTGGCTGTTGCTCCCCATCAGCATAAGACATTCCCACCAGCACCGTGACAGTTGACAAATTCTATGTCAACACCCAGAAGTTAACGGCCATTTTCTAGAGATTTTTGAAAAATGCATGTCTTAATTTGCATGTAAGTGAAAGTGGGTATAAATACAGCTACGTAACACCCCTAGGCTGCTATTCTCAATGCAGTGCCTATGGGCTAGCCTTGTTCCACCATGAGCAGTCACAGAGCTGTAACACTGCCACTTCAATAAAGCTGCTTGCTTCTACCACTAGCTTGCTCTTGAATTCACTCCTAAATGAAGCCAAGAAGCTGCCCTACATCACTGTCAAGTCAGCCAGTAGCTTGAGAAGAGACGGCAAGTGGCAGCAAGGTAGGGAGAGTGGACAAATGATGAGATGTCAGCAACAGGTGATGGTCAGCAGGACAGCAAGGCAACTGGCAACCTAAGCTCCTAGAGCTGTAGTACTGAGTCTGTAACATCAAGAAGCTGCTAATAGTGAAGTGCCGTAACACTAACCAAAGGCTCTTTTCAGGGCCATCATCTTTACTGGCAGTTGGTATATCCAAGCAAATGAACAAGTGGCCACAGTACTGCTGCCTTGTGGAGGACCCAATGTTCTGGCTGGTGGGTGACAGGTCTGCACGCTGGTCTACCTGTGGGAGCTGAGCCTATCCAAGCTGGGAGTACCTGAGGAAATCATCACCCAGTTCTCATGCTGGAGACTGGTTGGCACCATTTTGGCTCTTGCAAGTGATTATCCTCTCTGCCACTCCCTTGAATACCAGCTAAACCAGGAAACAGGACCTCTGTCTAGATGGTCAATTTTAAGTCCCCCATTGTTTGGGTGCCCTGGATAGAGGCACATTCTATTGCCATCCCTCAATCCTTTATCCTGTAATGACATTTTATTATTCCATCAGGCATTTTATTTTCCACCCTGGAATGTGTGATTCATTTGCAGTAATTTTGCTTTCACCCCTGCAATCTATATTTTGGCAAACGTTTAAGGCAGGACCTTTAGTTGTGAGAGGTGCCCCAGTGAACTGACTCCAGGACACTGGAGTTATGTTGCTTTGTGACCCCAACTTGGCATTTGGAGCTCACTTCTAGCCACTGCCAGATGTTCTGGAGTTTTCAGCATTTCATCGGCCCTTCCGTGGGTGCTCTGGATTTTTCAGCAGTGGTATTGTTGTCCACCCCTTTGGATGCGCCAGGATTTGCAGCACTGACATTTCCTCTAGAATTGAGGGGAGTTCGCCCATTTCCCTGGGGGAATCTTGGTCTCACCTTTACTGGCCTGCAGTTAGAAGTTATTATTTTCTTTAACAGCCCATCGTGGGTCCCTCCCTTGTGCTGTCTTCCTTTCTGTTGTCCAATAAACTGCCTTGTTTAAGCCCATCTTGGTTAAAGGGGCCAGGGTCTTTAGCTTTCTTTTTACTTTCTCTGCAATTGAGAGGATTCCATGGCAAGTCAGGGTCTTCAAGGTCTCCTCTTGAATAATGCAGTTCACCCCTTCTTTCTCCCTTCCACGATCACCTTCTGTTTCTTTTGGACCCTCTTTGCCAAAACTAAGATTTTTGCTTTGATCTCTGCAGTGTTTAGACTCATCATTCTACCGCCCACTCATATCACATAATCCATTTTTGTAAAGCTTTGTTATATATACTTACAACTTCTTTGCAGATGGTGGGAATTTAAAATGATCCTCAACCTGAGGCCATTCACCAGCCCTGGGCCAAAATCAGTGTGCCTTCTGTGAGTTAGAAGGCCAGTGGAGGAAAGGCTACCCCTGGCTTAAAATGGAGTCTGATCCACCCAGACCCATAATAACCAAGAAATCAGAGGACTGACAGAGTCTGAGTTCTCTACCCCTCTCACCGTACACATTACCATCTCCTCAGAGGAGCCTTGAATGACACTTGATGTGACAAGTAAAAATACAGAGTTATTGAGTATGGAAGCAGTCTTCACAGTCCTAACCCATTACTTAGGGCTACTGCTTTCCCACTCCTGTACCACAATAGGGATTGATGGCTAGCCAAAATTTAGGACATTCACTTATCCCCTTCATTGCACCATGGAGGACCATGCATTTTCTCATAGTTTTCTGCTTATGCCTGATTGCCCTATCTTCTTACTAAAAACAGACTTATTTCCCCAATTACAGGTCACAGTTCAATTTAGAGAGCCTCATGAGAAGACAACCAGGGCAGGAAGGGACACTTCTAGCTCTAAGGCCTTGCCTTAACATACACACACACAAAGACGCTTCCATGGCATATTGCTTCTCAAGTAAACAGCTCTGTCTGAGATATGAGAGTTCCTGGTAGAGCTGTTAATGTACCCCTAGTCCAGATGATTTTAAAACTCAGTGTTAATTATCCATGGTAAAAAAAAAAAAATCCTTTGAGACCTGAGGCTAAGAAGGCATCCAGCCCCTGATAATAAATTTTCTAAAGTAGAGATTACTACAATCCTGTCAGTCCCCATGCAGCACTCCCATTTTGTCTGTAAATAAACCAAATGAGAATTGTGGAACTGTTCAGGATCTGAGAAAAGTTAAGGAGGCAGCAGAGGTTGTCTGCTCAATAGTTTCTAATCCTTACACCATACTGACCCAAGTTCTTGAATATGCTAACTAGTTCTCAGTATTAAACTTGAAGGATACCTTCTTTTGCCTACCTTGACCTCCAGAATCCTAGTATATTTTTATTTTTGAATTCACTGATCCAGACATTCATGCTACATCTCAGCATACCATGACAGTCCTTCCCCAGGGTTTTAGGGACAGTCTCCATCTCTTTGGCAATGCTTTGGTGAAAGGGTTAAGGGAACTACCATTAACTAAAGGATCCCTGTTGCAATATGTGGATGACTTATTAATTTCCAACACTACTAGGGAAGACCGTGACAGGAACACAGTGCAGGTCCTTAATGTTCTTAGAAAATAAGGTTATTAATTATCCCCACACAAGCCTCAAATTTCTATATAAAAGGTTAAATATTTGAGGTTTATGCTCATTCCTGGGACAAGGACCTTGCCAAACATGAAAACAACTATCCTAGAACTCTAGCCCATTCAGATGGAAAAAAAGTTAAGAGACTTTTTGGAAATGACTTTTTTAGTTTGATTTGAATTCCTGGGTTTGGGTTCATAACAAAACCACTCTATGAAGCTCTATAAAGCAGCGATCATGAGCCTCTGGATTGGGACAATACCTGTCACCAGGCATTTTTAACCCAAAAAGCAAAGCTTGGAAGAGCCCCTCCTTTGGGACTTCCATACTTAGAAAAGTGTTTCAGCATCTACATGGTTGAAAAACAAGGGAGAACTTTGGGTATTATAACTCAAAGACTCAGGTAAAATCCCAGACAAGTGGCTTACTTTTCTAAACAGCTAGACCAGATGGTGGCTGGATGGCCAAGATGCTTGGGAGCTGTGGCCATCATTGCTTTATTGGCAGAAGAAGCCAGTAACTTTATCTTGAGACAACAATTTAAACTGTGCGATAGCCTGGAAAATAAAGTACAGGATGTCCTAAAAGCAAGATGGCATCAATGGCTAACAGGGGGGTAGTTACTCAAATATCAAGCAATTCTGCTTGACATCCCAGTTGTTATTCTTAAAGTATGTGTACTCTGCTACCCTGATGCCAGATTTCACATCCCAAGAAACAGATTCACAATTCATTCACTCTTGTGTGGAAACCATAGAATGGATCTCCTACTCTAGCAGGCCTGACCTCAAAGATTAACCCCTGCCTAATCCTGATGCTGAGTGGTTTACAGACAGAAGTAGCTTTATTCATGAGGGAGTAAGAAAGGCAGGTTATGTAGTGGTTAGCCAGCAAGAAGTCACTGAGGCCAACCCTTTACCTACCCAGACTTCTGCTCAAAAAGTAGAAGTAATTGCTCTAATTAGGGCCCTCCAACTGGGAAAATATTTAAGAGTCAGTGTATTTACTGACTCCAAATATGGGTTCCTGGTGCTCCATGTTCAAGCAGTGATATGGAAGAAAAGGGGATTATTAACAGCAACAGATCCCTCATACAACATCACTCTGAGATCTTAGAGGACTTTTATACACTTCCAACTCCCCAAGGAGGTAGCAGTTATTCACTGCAGGGAACACCAAAAGGGAGACCCCTCTATTATTAGAGGAATTGTCCTGGCAGACAGAGCAGCCAAGGCTACAGCTAAAGAAACACTGGTATTCCAGGCTACTGCACTAACACCAGGAACACCAACCATGCCAGTGGCATCATGCTATATACTTGAGAAAATTAAATGGGCAGAACAGAAAGGCTTGCAAAATGATCCTTCAGAGTGGTTGCTAGAAAAAAAACAACTCTCCCCAAAGCTGAGCAGTGGGAAATGATTAAGCATTTTCATGATTCCTCACATTTGGTATGGAATTCTCAAATATTATTGGAGAAGGAACTTTTCCAGACTTTAAGAAGGTTCACCAAGGCCTAGGAACCCTGTGCCTATAACAAGCCAGGAAGCCACCCCACACTCCACCTAGTACTCAAACTTACACACCAAGGAATATATCCTGGAAAAGACTGGCAAACAGATTTCACCCAAATGCCACCTTACAGTGGATTAAAATGTTTGCTACTGTTTATAGACACTGTCACTGGATGGATAAAAGTTTTCCCCATAGGGACAGAAAAAGCATTGTAAGTGTTCAAATTCTTACTTTAAAAAAATTATCCCAAGTTTGGGATTACCAAAAAGTTTGCAAAATGATAAGGAACCTTCCTTCATACTTGAGGTGATCCAGCAGGTTTCCTCGGCCTTAGGTATTACCTACCATCTTCACTCCTTCTGGAGGTCTCAATTCTTGGGTAAGGTAGAAAAAGCCACTCATGTTCTAAAAAGAACATTAGCAAAACTCCATCAAAAGATGTCAGGGACCTGACGTTTCCTCCTACCCGTAGCACTTTTGAGGAAGATGATGGCTTCAAATGGAAACTTAAAGCTTAATCCATTGATATGACTTACTGAAGACCTTTTTTTAACTTTAGACCTGCTACTTGGTGAAGACACCCATAGAATACTCACTAATATTTTCAATTTAGGTTAAGTTCAAGAGGCCCTTCAGGCATATGGAAATGAAGTGTTACTTTCTCACTCAAAAGAAAAGACTAGCTTCCCTGTTCAAGCAGAAGACTTGGTCTTACTAAAACCTGGAAAAACGTATTCCCTGAGGATCAATTACAACCAAAAATGGAAGGGCCCTTAATGAATGTTGTTAAACACACCCACTGCTGTTAAATCCAGGGAATTACTAGCTGGATACACCTCTCCAGGAATAAAACTGCTCTTTCTGAGTATCTGCAGGACCTACAGCCTATACCTGTGAACCTTTGGAGGACCACCGCTACTCATTTAAAAGAATCAACACTCAGCTAGAAGTGGTAACACGATGCTGTGAAATGTCAATTTTCTCTTCTTCCTGACACTTCTTTTCTATTGCTTTGGCCAACTGCCTCCTCCTTGGAAAAACCTCCTTTGTCTTTGTTGGGTGTAGAGACCACTCTAATACCCAACAAGATGCCATATTGCCACTGATTACTGTTTGCTCCCCTGATTGACATAATCCAGTATATGTGAAAACAAAACTTCATAGTAAATATTTCTAAAATTATAGTGTCAGGGAATCATCTTAATGGTTGCTGTATTTGTCATCAACATCCCCAGGATAGAGAGATCCACCATCCGGCACATCCGGAATAAGTCTACGGTCATGTGCCCAGGCTGTTTAACAAACCATAGTGATCTCAAAGTACCTAGGTCCCACTACTTGTTATGTGGAGCTCTCTCCAACTTAATGGATTCCACCTGGCTACACCCACCAACATTATCCAGACCTGAGAAGTTGGGTATCTATATCTCCAGTGTGCTAATGATACTATTTTTTGTACCCATTATTGTACTGATGATACAAAAAGGAAGGTTTCACTGTGATGCTCTCTGATCCAACTCTGGTCACCAAGTTCCCAAGCCACAGTGAGGTAAATGGGATTCCATTTGTAAGAGAGAAAACTTACATGTGTGATGCCTTCTGCTGGATCAAAACATGCAAGAATAAAACAGCCACCTAATCTGGCAAGGTGAGAATACCGCCCCCTTCTGGAAAACAAAGACTGTTCAACCACCTCATTGGAGCAAGAAAAAATTAATGCTATAGACCCAACTAGGCAGCAAAGGATGGACATCACATTTCTGTAGGGCCTCAATTTGTGCCCTAATAGGGCTCATTTTTGTTTGTGGCTGTGAGTGGGAAGAAGTCCCACTCTAAAACTACTTCTGAGTTTCCTGAGGAGTCACCTATTCTTTTAGGGACAGCTTTCCCTTGCATATCAAAATCAGAACAGGAGTGAATGTCCATTGGCCACTTTTGCCCCATTAGACTTCACCCTCTATTATGCCATAAGACTCAGGAGCATCAGAAAAAAAATAAGCAATATAATTCATTCTGGCAGGTCTATGGTGGTCTATAATTCATACCACCCTGAGCGCACTCAATTATGTTAGAATTAATTCTGACAGGAATCTGGGTGGCAATAGGTCTAGCGACCTCCTTGGGGTGGATTTGCTACCCATGAGTCAGCATTAAAGAATTTGACTCCAATCCTAGAATCACTGGTTACCAACACAGATCAGGCATTCAAAAGAATTCAAGAGTGCCTATACCCTCTAGCAAATGTAATCCTTAGTATCAGACAAGCATTGGATTAATTACTAGCTGAATAAGGTGGAGTCTGTGCAGTTATTAATAAACCTTGATGCAGGTTTATTAATAATCCTGGGTAAGTTGAGATTAATATCCAAAAAATATATAAACAAGCTACCTGGTTACATAGATATAACCAGGTCACTGATCCCAACTATATCTGGTCTCCTATTATAAACGCCCTCCCAAGTCTCACCTCGTTTTTAACTTTCCTAGTACCTTTAATAGATATCTTGTTACTATTAATTTTGGCCCTTGCTTGTTTAACCTCTTAGTAAAGTTTGTGT